>NW_027203771.1:0-611566 GCF_024711535.1 Dipodomys merriami | reverse complement strand
ATAACCTCGCCAAATTTCACGGATGTACAAGAAACCACGGGGGATTTACAAGGAGATGTTCACCCGGAAGAGCCTGAGGCCTGCCGGCTGCAAGATTCTGGAATTCGTCTTGAGAGTCCTTGAAAGCAGTGAAACGCTCCTATGTTGCAATAACTCAGAACCTCATTCTGAGTGTTCCCGGCAGAGGTCATTCGGCTGAACACAACCGTGGAGTAATTAGAGCCAGATGTAGGCAGTGCCGTCCATAGTGCTTGATGGACAGTGGTGGCGTGCCAAACAACTGAGCTCTAGTTCTCATCACTTTCACAAAGTGCCATAAGTTGAAGTTCAACTTACTGCTCCGGTTGAGTAGAGTGTAGTGGTCAAAGCTGGAATCAGTAGCACTCAGGTGAGAAGAACGGGAAGCAGATATACCCAGTCCGCTGGCACTGTCCTACGGGGACCAGCCTATCTGGCTGCCACGCCTGAGTTTTTGCAACCGCGTCCGAGCTAGGCAGGCGCAATTGTGCAGCAATGCAAACTGCATAACCTGGCCAAATTTCACGGGTGTACAAGAAACCACGGGGGATTTACAAGGAGATGTTCACCCGGAAGAGCCGGAGGCCTGCCGGCAGCAAGATTCCGGAGTTCTTCCTGAGAAGCGTTGAAAGCAGTGAAACGCTCCTATGTTGCAATAACTCAGAACCTCATTCTGAGTATTGTCTGCAGAGGTCATTCGGCTGAACACAACCTTGGACTAATTAGAGCCAGATGTAGGCAGTGCCGTCCATAGTGCTGGATGGACAGTGGTGGCGTGCCAAACAACTGAGCTCTAGTTCTCATCACTTTCACAAAGTGCCATAAGTTGAGGTTCAACTTACTGCTCCGGTTGAGTAGAGTGTAGCCGTCAAAGCTGGAATCAGTAGTACTCAGGTGAGAAGAACGTGAAGCAGATGTACCGAGTCCGCTGGCAGTGTCCTACGGGGACCAGCCTATCTGGCTGCCACTCCTGAATGTTTGCAACCGCGGCCGAGCTAGGCAGGCGCAATTGTGCAGCAATGCAAACTGCTTAACCTGGTCAAATTTCACGGGTGTACAAGAAACCACGGGGGATTTACAAGGAGATATTCACCCGGAACTGCCTGAGGCCTGCCGGCAGCAAGATTCCAGAATTCTTCCTGAGAGGCCTTGAAAGCAGTGAAACGCTCCTATGTTGCAATAACTCAGAACCTCATTCTGAGTGTTCCCTGCAGAGGTCATTCGGCTGAACACAACGGTAGACTAATTAGAGCCAGATGTAGGCAGTGCAGTCCATAGTGCTGGATGGACAGTGGTGGCGTGCCAAACAACTGAGCTCTAGTTCTCAACAGTTTCACAAAGTGCCCTAAGTTGAGGTTCAACTTACGGCTCTGGTTGAGTAGAGTGTAGCCGTCAAAGCTGGAATCAGTAGCACTCAGGTGAGAAGAACGGGAAGCAGATATACCCATTCAATTGGCAGTGTCCTACGGGGACCAGCCTATCTGGCTGCCACGCCTGAATGTTTGCAACCGCGGCCGAGCTTGGCAGGCGCAATTGTGCTGGAATGCAAACTGCATAACCTGGCCAAATTTCACGGATGTACAAGAAACCACGGGGGATTTACAAGGAGATGTTAAACCGGAAGAGCCGGAGGCCTGCCGGCTGCAAGATTCCGGAATTCGTCTTGAGAGGCCTTGAAAGCAGTGAAACGCTCCTATGTTGCAATAACTCAGAACCTCATTCTGAGTGTTCCCGGCAGAGGTCATTCGGCTGAACACAACCCTGGACTAATTAGAGCCAGATGTAGGCAGTGCCGTCCATAGTGCTTGATGGACAGTGGTGGCGTGCCAAACAACTGAGCTCTAGTTCTCATCACTTTCACAAAGTGCCATAAGTTGAAGTTCAACTTACTGCTCCGGTTGAGTAGAGTGTAGTGGTCAAAGCTGGAATCAGTAGCACTCAGGTGAGAAGAACGGGAAGCAGATATACCCAGTCCGCTGGCAGTGTCCTACGGGGACCAGCCTATCTGGCTGCCACGCCTGAGTTTTTGCAACCGCGTCCGAGCTAGGCAGGCGCAATTGTGCAGCAATGCAAACTGCATAACCTCGCCAAATTTCACGGATGTACAAGAAACCACGGGGGATTTACAAGGAGATGTTCACCCGGAACAGACGGAGGCCAGCCGACAGCAAGATTCCGGAATTCTTCCTGAGAAGCCTTGAAAGCAGTGAAACGCTCCTATGTTGCAATAATTCAGAACCCCATTCTTAGTGTTCCCGGCAGAGGTCATTCAGCTGAACACAACCGTGGACTAATTAGAGCCAGATGTAGGCAGTGCCATCCATAGTGCTGGATGGACAGTGGTGGCGTGCCAAACAACTGAGCTCTAGTTCTCAACAGTCTCACAAAGTGCCCTAAGTTGAGGTTCAACTTACTGCTCCGGTTGAGTAGAGTGCAGCCGTCAAAGCTGGAATCAGTAGCACTCAGGTGAGAAGAACGTGAAGCAGATATAGCCAGTCCGCTGGCAGTGTCCTACGGGGACTAGCCTATCTGGCTGCCACGCCTGAATGTTTGCAACCGCGGCCGAGCTAGGCAGGCGCAATTGTGCAGCAATGCAAACTGCATAACCTGGCCAAATTTCACGGGTGTACAAGAAACCATGGGGGATTTACAAGGAGATGTTCACCCGGAATTGCCGGAGGCCTGCCGGCAGCAAGATTCCGGAATTCTTCCTGAGAAGCCTTGAAAGCAGTGAAACGCTCCTATGTTGCAATAACTCAGAACCTGATTCTGAGTGTTCGCGGGAGAGGTCATTCGGCTGAACACAACCGTCGACTAATTAGAGCCAGATGTAGGCAGTGCCGTCCATAGTGCTGGATGGACAGTGGTGGCATGCCAAACAACTGAGCTCTAGTTCTCATCACTTCCACAAAGTGCCATAAGTTGAAGTTCAACTTACTGCTCCGGTTGAGTACAGTGTAGGGGTCAAACCTGGAATCAGTAGCACTCAGGTGAGAAGAACGGGAAGCAGATATACCCAGTCCGCTGGCAGTGTCCTACGGGGACCAGCCTATCTGGCTGCCACGCCTGAATGTTTGCAACCGCGTCCGAGCTATGCAGGCCCAATTGTGCAGCAATGCAAACTGCATAACCTGGCCAAATTTCACGGGTGTACAAGAAACCACGGGGGATTTACAAGGAGATGTTCACCCGGAACAGCCGGACGCCGTCGGGCAGCAATATTCCGGAACTCTTCCTGAGAAGCCTTGAAAGCAGTGAAACGCTCCTATGTTGCAATAACTCCGAAACTCGTTCTGAGTGTTTCCGGCAGAGGTCATTCGGCTGAACACAACCGTCGACTAATTAGAGCCAGATGTAGGCAGTGCCGTCCATAGTGCTGGATGGACAGTGGTGGCGTGCCAAACAACTGAGCTCTAATTCTCAACAGTTTCACAAAGTGCCCTAAATTGAGGTTCAACTTACTGCTCCGGTTGAGTAGAGTGTTGCGGTCAAAGCTGGAATAAGTAGCACTCAGGTGAGGAGAACGGGAAGCAGATATACCCAGTCCACTGGCAGTGTCCTTCGGGGACTAGCCTCTCTGGATTCCATGCCTGAATGTTTGCAACCGTGGCCGAGCTAGGCAGGCGGAATTGTGCAACAATGCAAACTGCATAACATGGCCAAATTTCACGGGTCTACAAGAAACCACGGGGGATTTACAAGGAGATGTTGACCCGGAACTGCCGGAGGCCTGCCGGCAGCAAGATCCCGGATTTCTTCCTGAGAAGCCTTGAAAGCAGTGAAACGCTCCTATGTTGCAATAACTCAGAACCTCATTCTGAGTGTTCCCGGCAGAGGTCATTCGGCTGAACACAACCATGGACTAATTAGAGCCAGATGTAGGCAGTGGCGTAAATAGTGCTGGATGGAGAGTGGTGGCGTGCCAAACAACTGAGCTCTAGTTCTCAACACTTTCACAAAGTGCCATAAGTTGAGGTTCAACTTACTGCTCCGGTTGAGTAGAGTGTAGCGGTCAAAGCTTGAATCAGTAGTACTCAGGTGAGAAGAACGGGAACCAGATATACCCAGTCTGCTGGCAGTGTCCTACGGGGACCAGCCTATCTGGCTGCCACGCCTGAATGTTTGCAACCGCGGGCGAGCTAGGCAGGCGCAATTGTGCAGCAATGCAAACTGCATAACCTGGCCAAATTTCACGGATGTACAAGAAACCACGGGGGATTTACAAGGAGATGTTCACCCAGAAGAGCCGGAGGCCTGTCGTCATCAAGATTCCGGAATTCTTCCTGAGAAGCCTTGAAAGCAGTGAAACGCTCCTATGTTGCAATAACTCAGAACCTCATTCTGAGTGTTCCCGGCAGAGGTCATTCGGCTGAACACAACCATGGACTAATTAGAGCCAGATGTAGGCAGTGCCGCCCATAGTGCTGGATGGACAGTGGTGGCGTGCCCAACAACTGAGCTCTAGTTCTCAACAGTTTCACAAAGTGCCCTAAGTTGAGGTTCAACTTACGGCTCCGGTTGAGTAGAGTGTAGCAGTCAAAGCTGGAATCAGTAGCACTCAGGTGAGAAGAACAGGAAGCAGATATACCCAGTCCGCTGGCAGTGTCCTATGAGGACCAGCCTATCTGGCTGCCACGCCTGAATGTTGTCAAGAGCGGCCGAGCTAAGCAGGCAGAATTGTGCAGCAATGCAAACTGCATAACCTGGCCAAATTTCACGGGTGTACAAGAAACCACGGGGGATTTACAAGGAGATGTTCACCCGGAACAGCCGGAGGCCTGCCGGCAGCAAGATTCCAGAATTCTTCCTGAGAAGCCTTGAAAGTAGTGAAACGCTCCTATGTTGCAATAACTCAGAACCTCATTCTGAGTGTTCCCTGCAGAGGTCATTCGGCTGAACACAACCGTGGACTAATTAGAGCCAGATGTAGGCAGTGCAGTCCATAGTGCTGGATGGAGAGTGGTGGCGTGCCAAACAACTGAGCTCTAGTTCTCAACAGTTTCACAAAGTGCCCTAAGTTGAGGTTCAACTTACGGCTCCGGTTGAGTAGAGTGTAGCCGTCAAAGCTGGAATCAGTAGCACTCAGGTGAGAAGAACGGGAAGCAGATATACCCAGTCAATTGGCAGTGTCCTACGGGGACCAGCCTATCTGGCTGCCACGCCTGAATGTTTGCAACCGCGGCCGAGCTAGGCAGGCACAATTGTGCAGCAATGAAAACTGCATAACCTGGCCAAATATCACGGGTGAACAAGAAACCACGGGGGATTTACAAGGAGATGTTCACCCGGAACTGCCAGAGGCCTGCCGGCAGTAAGATTCCGGAATTCTTCCTGAGAAGCCTTGAAAGCAGTGAAACGCTCCTATGTTGCAATAACTCAGAACATCATTCTGAGTGTCCCCGGCCAAGTTCATTCGGCTGAACACAACCGTGGACTAAATAGAGCCAGATGTAGGCAATGCCGTCCATAGTGCTTGATGGACAGTGGTGGCGTGCCAAACAACTGAGCTCTAGTTCTCATCACTTTCACAAAGTGCCATAAGTTGAGGTTCAACTTACTGCTCCGGTTGAGTAGAGTGTAGCGGTCAAACCTGGAATCAGTAGCACTCAGGTGAGAAGAACGGGAAGCAGATATACCCAGTCCTCTGGCAGTTTCCTACGGGGACTAGCCTATCTGGCTGCCACGCCTGAGTTTTTGCAACCGCGATCGAGCTAGGCAGGCGCAATTGTGCAGCAATGCAAACTGCATAACCTGGCCAAATTTCACGGATGTACAAGAAACCACGGGGGATTTACAAGGAGATGTTCACCCGGAACTGCCAGAGGCCTGCCGGCAGCAAGATTCCGGAATTCTTCCTGAGAAGCCTTGAAAGCAGTGAAACGTTCCTATATTGCAATAACTCAGAACCTCATTCTGAGTGTTCCCGGCAGAGGTCATTCGGCTGAACACAACCGTGGACTAATTAGAGCCCGATGTAGGCAGTGCCGTCCATAGTGCTGGATGGCCAGTGGTGGCATGCCAAACAACTGAGCTCTAGTTCTCATCACTTTCACAAAGTGCCATAAGTTGAGGTTCAACTTACTGCTCAGGTTGCGTAGAGTGTAACCGTCAAAGCTGGAATCAGTTGCACTCAGGTGAGAAGAAGGGGAAGCAGATATACCCAGTCAGCTTGCAGTGTCCTACGGGGACCAGCCTATCTGGCTGCCACGCCTGAATGTTTGCAACCGCGTCCGAGCTATGCAGGCGCAATTGTGCAGCAATGCAAACTGCATAACATGGCCAAATTTCACGGGTGTACAAGAAACCACGGAAGATTTACAAGGAGATGTTCACCAGGAACTGCCGGAGGCCTGCCGGCAGCAAGATTCCGGAATTCTTCCTGAGAAGCCTTGAAAGCAGTGAAACGCTCCTATGTTGCAATAACTCAGAACCTCATTCTGAGTGTTCCCGGCAGAGGTCATTCGGCTGAACACAACCATGGACTAATTAGAGCCAGATAAATGCAGTGCCGTCCATAGTGCTGGATGGAGAGTGGTGGCGTGCCAAACAACTGAGCTCTAGTTCTCAACACTTTCACAAAGTGCCATAAGTTGAGGTTCAACTTACTGCTCTGGTTGGGTAGAGTGTAGCGGTCAAACCTGGAATCAGTAGCACTCAGGTGAGAAGAACGGGAAGCAGATATACCCAGTCCATTGGCAGTGTCCTACGGGGACCAGCCTATCTGGCTGCACCGCCTGAATGTTTGCAACCGCGGCCGAGTGAGGCAGGCGCAATTGTGCAGCAATGCAAACTGCATAACTTGGCCAAATTTCACGGATGTACAAGAAACCACGGGGGATTTACATGGAGATGTATATGCGGAACTGCCAGAGGCCTGCCGGCAGCAAGATTCCGGAATTCTTCCTGAGAAGCCTTGAAAGCAGTGAAACGCTCCTATGTTGCAATAACTCAGAACATCATTCTGGGTGTCCCCGGCAGAGGTCATTCGGCTGAACACAACCGTGGACTAATTAGAGCCAGATGTAGGCAGTGCCGTCCATTGTGCTGGATGGAGAGTGGTGGCGTGCCAAACAACTGAGCTATAGTTCTCAACAGTTTCACAAAGTGCCATAAGTAGAGGTTCAACTTACTGCTCCGATTGAGTAGAGTGTAGCCGTCAAAGCTGGAATCAGTAGCACTCAGGTGAGAAGAACAGGAAGCAGATATACCCAGTCCGCTGGCAGTGTCCTACGGGGACCAGCCTATCTGGCTGCCACGCCTGAATGTTTGCAACCGCGGCCGAGGTAGGCAGGCGCAGTTGTGCAGCAATGCAAACTGCATAACCTGGCCAAATTTCACGGATGTACAAGAAACCACGGGGGATTTACAAAAAGATGTTCACCCGGAAGAGCCGGAGGCCTGTCGTCAGCAAGATTCCGGAATTCTTCCTGAGAAGCCTTGAAAGCAGTGAAACGCTCCTATGTTGCAATAACTCCGAACCTCATTCTGAGTGTTCCCGGCAGAGGTCATTTTCTGAACACAACCATGGACTAATTAGAGCCAGATGTAGGCAGTGCCGTCCATAGTGCTGGATGGACAGTGGTGGCGTGCCAAACAACTGAGCTCTAGTTCTCAACAGTTTCACAAAGTGCCCTAAGTTGAGGTTCAACTTACGGCTCCGGTTGAGTAGAGTGTAGCCCTCAAAGCTGGAATCAGTAGCACTCAGGTGAGAAGAACGGGACGCAGATAAACCCAGTCAATTGGCAGTGTCCTACGGGGACCAGCCTATCTGGCTGCCACGCCTGAATGTTTGCAACCGCGGCCGAGCTAGGCAGGCACAATTGTGCAGCAATGAAAACTGCATAACCTGGCCAAATATCACGGGTGAACAAGAAACCACGGGGGATTTATAAGGAGATGTTCACCCGGAACTGCCAGAGGCCTGCCGGCAGTAAGATTCCGGAATTCTTCCTGAGAAGCCTTGAAAGCAGTGAAACGCTCCTATGTTGCAATAACTCAGAACATCATTCTGAGTGTCCCCGGCCAAGGTCATTCGGCTGAACAAAACCGTGGACTGAATAGAGCCAGATGTAGGCAGTGCCGTCCACAGTGCTGGATGGACAGTGGTGGCGTGCCAAACAACTGAGCTCTAGTTCTCAACAGTTTCACAAAGTGCCATAAGTAGAGGTTAAACTTACTGCTAAGGTTGAGTAGAGTGTAGCCGTCAAAGCTGGAATCAGTAGCACTCAGTTGAGAAGAACGGGAAGCAGATATACCCAGTCCGCTGGCAGTATCCTACGGGGACTAGCCTATCTGGCTGCCACGCCTGAGTTTTTGCAACCGCGATCGAGCTAGGCAGGCACAATTGTGCAGCAATTCAAACTGCATAACCTGGCCAAATTTCACGCGTGTACAAGAAACCACGGGGGATTTACAAGGAGATGTTTACCCGGAACTGCCGGAGGCCTGCCGGCAGCAAGATCCGGAATTCTTCCTGAGAAGCCTTGAAAGCAGTGAAACGCTCCTATGTTGAAATTACTTAGAACCTCATTCTGAGTGTTCCCGGCAGAGGTCATTCGGCTGAACACAACCGTGGACTAATTAGAGCCAGATGTAGGCAGTGCCGTCCATAGTGCTGGATGGACAGTGGTGGTGTGCCAAACAACTGAGCTCTAGTTCTCATCACTTTCACAAAGTGCCATAAGTTGAGGTTCAACTTACTGCTCCGGTTGAGTAGAGTGTAGCGGTCAAACCTGGAATCAGTAGCACTCAGGTGAGAAGAACGGGAAGCAGATATACCCAGTCCTCTGGCAGTTTCCTACGGGGACTAGCCTATCTGGCTGCCACGCCTGAGTTTTTGCAACCGCGATCGAGCTAGGCAGGCGCAATTGTGCAGCAATGCAAACTGCATAACCTGGCCAAATTTCACGGATGTACAAGAAACCACGGGGGATTTACAAGGAGATGTTCACCCGGAACTGCCAGAGGCCTGCCGGCAGCAAGATTCCGGAATTCTTCCTGAGAAGCCTTGAAAGCAGTGAAACGTTCCTATATTGCAATAACTCAGAACCTCATTCTGAGTGTTCCCGGCAGAGGTCATTCGGCTGAACACAACCGTGGACTAATTAGAGCCCGATGTAGGCAGTGCCGTCCATAGTGCTGGATGGCCAGTGGTGGCATGCCAAACAACTGAGCTCTAGTTCTCATCACTTTCACAAAGTGCCATAAGTTGAGGTTCAACTTACTGCTCAGGTTGCGTAGAGTGTAACCGTCAAAGCTGGAATCAGTTGCACTCAGGTGAGAAGAAGGGGAAGCAGATATACCCAGTCCGCTGGCAGTTTCCTACGGGGACCAGCCTATCTGGCTGCCACCCCTGAATGTTTGCAACCGCGGCCGAGCTAGGCAGGCGGAATTGTGCAGCAATGCAAACTGCATAATCTGGCCAAATTTCACGGATGTACAAGAAACCACGGGGGATTTGCAAGGAGATGTTCACCCGGAACTGCCAGAGGCCTGCCGGCAGCAATATTCCGGAATTCTTCCTGAGAAGCCTTGAAAGCAGTGAAACGCTCCTAGGTTGCAATAACTCAGAACCTCATTCTGAGTGTTCCCGGCAGAGGTCATTCGGCTGAACACAACCATGGACTAATTAGAGCCAGATGTAGGCAGTGCCGTCCATTGTGCTGGATGGACAGTGGTGGAGTGCCAAACAACTGAGCTCTAGTTCTCATCACTTTCACAAAGTGCCATAAGTTGAGGTTCAACTTACGGCTCCGGTTGAGTAGAGTGTAGCGGTCAAACCTGGAATCAGTAGCACTCAGGTGAGAAGAACGGGAAGCAGATATACCCAGTCCGCTGGCAGTGTCCTACGGGGACCAGCCTATCTGGCTGCCACGCCTGAATGTTTGCAACCGCGGCCGAGCTAGGCAGGCGCAATTGTGCAGCAATGCAAACTGCATAACCTGGCCAAATTTCACGGGTGTACAAGAAACCGAGGGGGATTTACAAGGAGATGTTCACCCGGAACAGCCGGAAGCCGGCGGGCAGCAAGATTGCGGAACTCTTCCTGAGAAGCCTTGAAAGCAATGAAACGCTCCTATGTTGCAATAACTCAGAACCTCATTCTGAGTGTTCCCGGCAGAGGTCATTCGGCTGAACACAACCGTGGACTAATTAGAGCCAGATGTAGGCAGTGCCGTCCATAGTGCTGGATGGACAGTGGTGGAGTGCCAAACAACTGAGCTCTAGTTCTCAACAGTTTCACAAAGTGCCCTAAGTTGAGGTTCAACTTACTGCTCCGGTTGAGTAGAGTGTAGCGGTCAAAGCTGGAATCAGTAGCACTCAGGTGAGAAGAACGGGAAGCAGATATACCCATTCCGCTGGCAGTGTCCTACGGGGACTAGCCTATCTTGCAGCCACGCCTGAATGTTTGCAACCGCGGCCGAGCTAGGCAGGCGCAATTGTGCAGCAATGCAAACTGCATAACCTGGGCAAATTTCACGGGTGTACAAGAAACCATGGGGGATTTACAAGGAGATGTTCACCCGGAACTGCCAGAGGCCTGCCGGCAGCAAGATTCCGGAATTCTTCCTGAGAAGCCTTGAAAGCAGTGAAACGCTCCTATGTTGCAATAACTCAGAACCTCATTCTGAGTGTTCCCGGCAGAGGTCATTCGGCTGAACACAACCGTCGACTAATTAGAGCCAGATGTAGGCAGTGCCGTCCACAGTGCTGGATGGACAGTGGTGGCGTGCCAAACAACTGAGCTCTAGTTCTCATCACTTCCATAAAGTGCCATAAGTTGAAGTTCAACTTACTGCTCCGGTTGAGTACAGTGTAGGGGTCAAACCTGGAATCAGTAGCACTCAGGTGAGAAGAACGGGAACCAGATATACCCAGTCCGCTGGCAGTGTCCTACGGGGACCAGCCTATCTGGCTGCTACGCCTGAATGTTTGCAACCGCGGCCGAGCTAGGCAGGCGCAATTGTGCAGCAATGCAAACTGCTTAACCTGGTCAAATTTCACGGGTGTACAAGAAACCACGGGGGATTTACAAGGAGATGTTCACCCGGAACTGCCTGAGGCCTGCCGGCAGCAAGATTCCAAATTTCATCCTGAGAAGCCTTGAAAGCAGTGAAACGCTCCTATGTTGCAATAACTCAGAACCTCATTCTGAGTGTTCCCGGCAGAGGTCATTCGGCTGAACACAACCGTGGACTAATTAGAGCCAGATGTAAGCAGTGCCCTCCATAGTGCTGGATGGACAGTGGTGGCGTGCCAAACAACTGAGCTCTAGTTCTCATCACTTTCACAAAGTGCCATAAGTTGAGGTTCAACTTACTGCTCCGGTTGAGTAGAGTGTAGCGGTCAAACCTGGAATCAGTAGCACTCAGGTGAGAAGAACGGGAAGCAGATATACCCAGTCCGCTGGCGGTGTCCTCCAGGGACCAGCCTATCTGGCTGCCACGCCTGAATGTTTGCAACCACGGCCGAGCTGGGCGGGCGCAATTGTGCAGCAATGCAAACTGCATAACCTGGCCAAATTTCACGGGTGTACAAGGAACCGCCGGTGATTTACAAGGAGATGTTCACCCGGAACAGCCAGAGGCCTGCCGGCAGCAAGATTCCAGAATTCTTCCTGAGAAGCCTTGAAAGCAGTGAAACGCTCCTATGTTGCAATAACTCAGAACCTCATTCTGAGTGTTCCCTGTAGAGCTCATTCGGCTGAACACAACGGTAGACTAATTAGAGGCAGATGTAGGCAGTGCAGTCCATAGTGCTGGATGGACAGTGGTCGCGTGCCAAACAACTGAGCTCTAGTTCTCAACAGTTTCACAAAGTGCCCTAAGTTGAGGTTCAACTTACGGCTCCGGTTGAGTAGAGTGTAGCCGTCAAAGCTGGAATCAGTAGCACTCAGGTGAGAAGAACGGGAAGCAGATATACCCAGTCAATTGGCAGTGTCCTACGGGGACCAGGCTATCCGGCTGCCACGACTGAATGTTTGCAACCGCGGCCGAGCTTGGCAGGCGCAATTGTGCAGGAATGCAAACTGCATAACCTGGCCAAATTTCACGGATGTACAAGAAACCACGGGGGATTTACCAGGAGATGTTCACCCGGAACAGCCGGAGGCCTGCCGGCAGCAAGATTCTGGAATTCGTCTTGAGAGGCCTTGAAAGCAGTGAAACTCTCCTATGTTGCAATAACTCAGAACCTCATTCTGAGTGTTCCCGGCAGAGGTCATTCGGCTGAACACAACCGTGGAGTAATTAGAGCCAGATGTAGGCAGTGCCGTCCATAGTGCTGGATGGACAGTGGTGGCGTGCCAAACAACTGAGCTCTAGTTCTCAACAGTTTCACAAAGTGCCATAAGTAGAGGTTCAACTTACTGCCCCGATTGAGTAGAGTTTAGCCGTCAAAGCTGGAATCAGTAGCACTCAGGTGAGAAGAACGGGAAGCAGATATACCCAGTCCACTGGCAGTGTACTACGGGGACCAGACTATGTGGCTGCCACGCCTGAATGTTTGCAAGCGCGTCCGAGCTATGCAGGCGCAATTGTGCAGCAATGCAAACTGCATAACATGGCCAAATTTCACGGGTGTACAAGAAACCACGGGGGATTTACAAGGAGATGTTCACCAGGAACTGCCGGAGGCCTGCCGGCAGCAAGATTCTGGAATTCGTCTTGAGAGGCCTTGAAAGCAGTGAAACGCTCCTATGTTGCAATAACTCAGAACCTCATTCTGAGTGTTCCCGGCAGAGGTCATTCGGCTGAACACAACCGTGGAGTAATTAGAGCCAGATGTAGGCAATGCCGTCCATAGTGCTGGATGGACAGTGGTGGCGTGCCAAACAACTGAGCTCTAGTTCTCATCACTTTCAGAAAGTGCCATAAGTTGAGGTTCAACTTACTACTCGGGTTGAGTAGAGTGTAGCGGTCAAAGCTTGAATCAGTAGTACTCAGGTGAGAAGAACGGGAAGCAGATATACCCAGTCCGCTGGCAGTGTCCTACGGGGACCAGCCTATCTGGCTTCCACGCCTGAATGTTTGCAACCGTGGGCGAGCTAGGCAGGCGCAATTGTGCAGCAATGCAAACTGCATAACCTGGCCAAATTTCACGGGTGTACAAGAAACCGAGGGGGATTTACAAGGAGATATTCACCCGGAACAGCCGGACGCCGGCGGGCAGCAAGATTCCGGAACTCTTCCTGAGAAGCCTTGAAAGCAGTGAAACGCTCCTATGTTGCAATAACTCAGAACCTCATTCTGAGTGTTCCCGGCAGAGTTCATTCGGCTGAACACAACCGTGGACTAATTAGAGCCAAATGTAGGCAGTGCCGTCCATAGTGCTGGATGGACAGTGGTGGCGTGCCAAACAACTGAGATCTAGTTCTCAACAGTTTCACAAAGTGCCCTAAGTTGAGGTTCAACTTACTGCTCCGGTTGAGTAGAGTGTAGCGGTCAAAGCTGGAATCAGTAGCACTCAGGTGAGAAGAACGGGAAGCAGATATACCCATTCCGCTGGCAATGTCCTACGGGGACTAGCCTATCTGGCTGCCACGCCTGAATGTTTGCAACCGCGGCCGAGCTAGGCAGGCGCAAGTGTGCAGCAATGCAAACTGCATAACCTGGGCAAATTTCACGGGTGTACAAGAAACCATGGGGGATTTACAAGGAGATGATCACCCGGAACTGCCGGAGGCCTGCCGGCAGCAAGATTCCGGAATTCTTCCTGAGAAGCCTTGAAAGCAGTGAAACGCTCCTATGTTGCAATAACTCAGAACCTGATTCTGAGTATTCGCGGGAGAGGTCATTCGGCTGAACACAACCGTCGACTAATTAGAGCCAGATGTAGGCAGTGCCGTCCATAGTGCTGGATGGACAGTGGTGGCGTGCCAAACAACTGAGCTCTAGTTTTCATCACTTCCACAAAGTGCCATAAGTTGAAGTTCAACTTACTGCTCCGGTTGAGTACAGTGTAGCGGTCAAAGCTTGAATCAGTAGTACTCAGGTGAGAAGAACGGGAACCAGATATACCCAGTCCGCTGGCAGTGTCCTATGGGGACCAGCCTATCTGGCTGCCACGCCTGAATGTTTGCAACCGCGGGCGAGCTAGGCAGGCGCAATTGTGCAGCAATGCAAACTGCATAACCTGGCCAAATTTCACGGATGTACAAGAAACCACGGGGGATTTACAAGGAGATGTTCACCCAGAAGAGCCGGAGGCCTGTCGTCAGCAAGATTCCGGAATTCTTCCTGAGAAGCCTTGAAAGCAGTGAAACGCTCCTATGTTGCAATAACTCAGAACCTCATTCTGAGTGTTCCCGGCAGAGGTCATTCGGCTGAACACAACTATGGACTAATTAGAGCCAGATGTAGGCAGTGCCGCCCATAGTGCTGGATGGACAGTGGTGGCGTGCCAAACAACTGAGCTCTAGTTCTCAACAGTTTCACAAAGTGCCCTAAGTTGAGGTTCAACTTACGGCTCCGGTTGAGTAGAGTGTAGCAGTCAAAGCTGGAATCAGTAGCACTCAGGTGAGAAGAACGGGAAGCAGATATACCCAGTCCGCTGGCAGTGTCCTATGAGGACCAGCCTATCTGGCTGCCACGCCTGAATGTTGGCAAGAGCGGCCGAGCTAAGCAGGCAGAATTGTGCAGCAATGCAAACTGCATAACCTGGCCAAATTTCACGGGTGTACAAGAAACCACGGGGGATTTACAAGGAGATGTTCACCCGGAACAGCCGGAGGCCTGCCGGCAGCAAGATTCCAGAATTCTTCCTGAGAAGCCTTGAAAGCAGTGAAACGCTCCTATGTTGCAATAACTCAGAACCTCATTCTGAGTGTTCCCTGCAGAGGTCATTCGGCTGAACACAACCGTGGACTAATTAGAGCCAGATGTAGGCAGTGCCGTCCATAGTGCTGGATGGAGAGTGGTGGCGTGCCAAACAACTGAGCTCTAGTTCTCAACAGTTTCACAAAGTGCCCTAAGTTGAGGTTCAACTTACGGCTCCGGTTGAGTAGAGTGTAGCCGTCAAAGCTGGAATCAGTAGCACTCAGGTGAGAAGAACGGGAAGCAGATATACCCAGTCAATTGGCAGTGTCCTACGGGGACCAGCCTATCTGGCTGCCACGCCTGAATGTTTGCAACCGCGGCCGAGCTAGGCAGGCACAATTGTGCAGCAATGAACACTGCATAACCTGGCCAAATATCACGGGTGAACAAGAAACCACGGGGGATTTACAAGGAGATGTTCACCCGGAACTGCCAGAGGCCTGCCGGCAGTAAGATTCCGGAATTCTTCCTGAGAAGCCTTGAAAGCAGTGAAATGCTCCTATGTTGCAATAACTCAGAACTTCATTCTGAGTGTCCCCGGCCAAGTTCATTCGGCTGAACACAACCGTGGACTAAATAGAGCCAGATGTAGGCAGTGCCGTCCACAGTGCTGGATGGACAGTGGTGGCGTGCCAAACAACTGAGCTCTAGTTCTCAACAGTTTCACAAAGTGCCATAAGTAGAGGTTCAACTTACTGCTAAGGTTGAGTAGAGTGTAGCCGTCAAAGCTGGAATCAGTAGCACTCAGGTGAGAAGAACGGGAAGAAGATATACCCAGTCCGCTGGCAGTGTCCTACGGGGACCAGCCTATCTGGCTGCCACGCCTGAATGTTTGCAACCGCGTCCGAGCTAGGCAGGCGCAATTGTGCAGCAATGAAAATTGCATAACCTGGCCAAATTTCACGGATGTACAAGAAACCACGGGGGATTTACAAGGAGATGTTCACCCGGAAGAGCCGGAGGCCTGCCAGCAGCAAGATTCCGGAATTCTTCCTGAGAAGCCTTCAAAGCAGTGAAAAGCTCCGATGTTGCAATAACTCAGAACCTCATTCTGAGTGTTCCCGGCAGAGGTCATTCAGCTGAACACAACCGTGGACTAATTAGAGCCAGATGTAGGCAGTGCCGTCCATAGGGCTGGATGGAGAGTGGTGGCGTGCCAAACAACTGAGCTCTAGTTCTCAACAGTTTCACAAAGTGCCATAAGTTGAGGTTCAACTTACTGCTCCGGTTGAGTAGAGTGTAGCCGTCAAAGCTGGAATCAGTAGCACTCAGGTGAGAAGAACGGGAAGCAGATATACCCAGTCCGCTGGCAGTGTCCTACGGGGACCAGCCTATCTGGCTGCCACGCCTGAATGTTTGCAACCCCGGCCGAGCTAGGCATGCGCAATTGTGCAGCAATTCAAACTGCATAACCTGGCCAAATTTCACGGGTGTACAAGAAACCACGGGGGATTTACAAGGAGATGTTTACCCGGAACTGCCGGAGGCCTGCCGGCAGCAAGATTCCGGAATTCTTCCTGAGAAGCCTTGAAAGCAGTGAAACGCTCCTATGTTGCAATAACTCAGAACCTCATTCTGAGTGTTCCCGGCAGAGGTCATTCGGCTGAACACAACCGTGGACTAATTAGAGCCAGATGTAGGCAGTGCCGTCCATAGTGCTGGATGGAGAGTGGTGGCGTGCCAAACAACTGAGCTCTAGTTCTCATCACTTTCACAAAGTGCCATAAGTTGAGGTTCAACTTACTGCTCCGGTTGAGTAGAGTGTAGCGGTCAAAGCTGGAATCAGTAGCACTCAGGTGAGAAGAACCGGAACCAGATATACCCAGTCCGCTGGCAGTGTCCTACGGGGACTAGCCTATCTGGATTCCATGCCTGAATGTTTGCAACCGCGGCCGAGCTAGGCAGTCGGAATTGTGCAACAATGCAAACTGCATAACCTGGCCAAATTTCACGGGTGTACAAGAAACCACGGGGGATTTACAAGGAGATGTTCACCCGGAACTGCCGGAGGCCTGCCGGCA
Organism: Dipodomys merriami; assembly: GCF_024711535.1. Taxonomy (NCBI): domain Eukaryota; kingdom Metazoa; phylum Chordata; class Mammalia; order Rodentia; family Heteromyidae; genus Dipodomys; species Dipodomys merriami. The sequence continues at coordinate 594,711 of NW_027203771.1, read as the reverse complement.
GCAAGATTCCGGAATTCTTCCTGAGAAGCCTTGAAACGCTCCTATGTTGCAATAACTCAGAACCTCATTCTGAGTGTTCCCGGCAGAGGTCATTCGGCGGAATACAACCATGGACTACTTAGAGCCAGATGTAGGCAGTGCCGTCCATAGTGCTGGATGGACAGTGGTGGCGTACCAAACAACTGAGCTCTAGTTCTCAACACTTTCACAAAGTGCCATAAGTTGAGGTTCAACTTACTGCTCCGGTTGAGTAGAGTGTAGCCGTCAAAGCTGGAATCAGTAGCACTCAGGTGAGAAGAACGGGAAGCAGATATACCCAGTCCGCTGGCAGTGTCCTACGGGGACCAGCCTATCTGGCGGCCATGCCTGAATGTTTGCAACCGCGGCCGAGCTAGGCAGGCGCAATCGTGCAGCAATGCAAACTGCATAACCTGGCCAAATTTCACGGGTGTACAAGAAAGCACGGGGGATTTACAAGGAGATGTTCACCCGGAACTGCCGGAGGCCTGCGGGCAGCAAGATTCTGGAATTCTTCCTGAGAAGCCTTGAAAGCATTGAAACGTTCCTATATTGCAATAACTCAGAACCTCATTCTGAGTGTTCCCGGCAGAGGTCATTCGGATGAACACAACCGTGGACTAATTAGAGCCAGATGTAGGCAGTGCCGTCCATAGTGCTGGATGGCCAGTGGTGGCATGCCGAATAACTGAGCTCTAGTTCTCATCACTTTCACAAAGTGCCATAAGTTGAGGTTCAACTTACTGCTCCGGTTGAGTAGAGTGTAGCGGTCAAACCTGGAATCAGTAGCACTCAGGTGAGAAGAACGGGAAGCAGATATACCCATTCCGCTGGCAATGTCCTACGGGGACTAGCCTATCTTGCTGCCACGCCTGAGTGTTTGCAACCGCGGCCGAGCTAGGCAGGCGCAATTGTGCAGCAATGCAAACTGCATAACCTGGGCAAATTTCACGGGTGTACAAGAAACCATGGGGGATTTACAAGGAGATGTTCACCCGGAACTGCCGGAGGCCTGCCGGCAGCAAGATTCCGGAATTCTTCCTGAGAAGCCTTGAAAGCAGTGAAACGCTCCTATGTTGCAATAACTCAGAACCTCATTCTGAGTGTTCGCGGCAGAGGTCATTCGGCTGAACAGAACCATCGACTAATTAGAGCCAGATGTAGGCAGTGCCGTCCACAGTGCTGGATGGACAGTGGTGGCGTGCCAAACAACTGAGCTCTAGTTCTCATCACTTCCATAAAGTGCCATAAGTTGAAGTTCAACTTACTGATCCGGTTGAGTAGAGTGTAGCCGTCAAAGCTGGAATAATTAGCACTCAGGTGCAAAGAACGGGAAGCAGATATACCCAGTCCGCTGGCAGTGTCCTACGGGGACCAGCCTACCTGGCGGCCACGCCTGAATGTTTGCAACCGCGGCCGAGCTAGGCAGGCGCAATTGTGCAGCAATGCAAACTGCATAACCTGGGCAAATTTCACGGGTGTACAAGAAACCAAGGGGGATTTACAAGGAGATGTTCACTCGGAACAGCCGGACGCCGGCGGGCAGCAATATTCCGGAACTCTTCCTGAGAAGCCTTGAAAGCAGTGAAACGCTCCTATGTTGCAATAACTCAGAACCTCATTCTGAGTGTTGCCGGCAGAGGTCATTCGGCAGAACACAACCGTGGAGTAATTAGAGCCAGATGTATGCAGTGCCGTCCATAGTGCTGGATGGACAGTGGTGGCATGCCAAACAACTGAGCTCTAGTTCTCAACACTTTCACAAAGTGCCATAATTTGAGGTTCAACTTACTGCTCAGGTTGCGTAGAGTGTAGCCGTCAAACCTGGAATCAGTAGAACTCAGGTGAGAAGAACGGGAAGCAGATATACCCAGTTCGCAGGCAGTGTCCTACGGGGACTAGCCTATCCGGCTGCCATGCCTGAATGTTTGCAACCGCGGCCGAGCTAGGCAGGCGCAATTGTGCAGCAATGCAAACTGCATAACCTGGCCAAATTTCACGGGTGTACAAGAAACCACGGGGGATTTACAAGGAGATGTTCACCCGGAAGAGCCGGAGGCTTGCCGGCAGCAAGATTCCGGAATTCTTCCTGAGAAGCGTTGAAAGCAGTGAAACGCTCCTATGTGGCAATAACTCAGAATCTCATTCTGAGAATTGCCTGCAGAGGTCATTCGGCTGAACACAACCTTGGACTAATTAGAGCCAGATGTAGGCAGTGCCGTCCATAGTGCTGGATGGACAGTGGTGGCGTGCCAAACAACTGAGCTCTAGTTCTCATCACTTTCACAAAGTGCCATAAGTTGAGGTTCAACTTACTGCTCCGGTTGAGTAGAGTGTAGCCGTCAAAGCTGGAATCAATAGTACTCAGGTGAGAAGAACGTGAAGCAGATATACCGAGTCCGCTGGCAGTGTCCTACGGGGACCAGCCTATCTGGCTGCCACTCCTGAATGTTTGCAACCGCGGCCGAGCTAGGCAGGCGCAATTGTGCAGCAATGCAAACTGCTTAACCTGGTCAAATTTCACGGGTGTACAAGAAACCAAGGGGATTTACAAGGAGATGTTCACCCGGAACTGCCTGAGGCCTGCCGGCAGCAAGATTCCGAAATTCATCCTGAGAAGCCTTGAAAGCAGTGAAACGCTCCTATGTTGCAATAACTCAGAACCTCATTCTGAGTGTTCCCGGCAGAGGTCATTCGGCTGAACACAACCGTGGACTAATTAGAGCCAGATGTAAGCAGTGCCGTCAATAGTGCTGGATGGACAGTGGTGGCGTGCCAAACAACTGAGCTCTAGTTCTCATCACTTTCAGAAAGTGCCATAAGTTGAGGTTCAACTTACTGCTCCGGTTGAGTAGAGTGTAGCGGTCAAACCTGGAATCAGTAGCACTCAGGTGAGAAGAACGGGAAGCAGATATACCCAGTCCGCTGGCGGTGTCCTCCAGGGACCAGCCTATCTGGCTGCCACGCCTGAATGTTTGCAACCACGGCCGAGCTGGGCGGGCGCAATTGTGCAGCAATGCAAACTGCATAACCTGGCCAAATTTCACGGGTGTACAAGGAACCGCCGGTGATTTACAAGGAGATGTTCACCCGAACAGCAGAAGGCCTGCCGGCAGCAAGATTCCGGAATTCTTCCTGAGAAGCCCTGAAAGCAGTGAAACGCTCCTATGTTGCAATAACTCAGAACCTCATTCTTAGTGTTCCCGGCAGAGGTCATTCGGCTGAACACAACCATGGACTAATGAGAGCCAGATGTAAGCAGTTCCGTCCATAGTACTGGACGGACAGTCGTGGCGTGCCAAACAACTGAGCTCTAGTTCTCAACGGTTTCACAAAGTGCCATAAGTTGAGGATCAACTTACTACTCGGGTTGAGTAGAGTGTAGCGGTCAAAGCTGGAATCAGTAGCACTCAGGTGAGAAGAACGGGAAGCAGATATACCCAGTCCGCTGGCAGTGTCCTACGAGGACCAGCCTATCTGGCTGCCACCCCTGAATGTTTGCAAACGCGGCCAAGCTAAGCAGGCGGAATTGTGCAGCAATGCAAACTGCATAACCTAGCCAAATTTCATGGTTGTACAAGAAACCACGGGGGATTTACAAGGAGATGTTCACCCGGAACAGCCAGAGGCCTGCCGGCAGCAAGATTCCAGAATTCTTCCTGAGAAGCCTTGAAAGCAGTGAAAAGCTCCTATGTTGCAATAACTCAGAACCTCATTCTGAGTTTTCCCTGTAGAGGTCATTCGGCTGAAAAGAAAGGTAGACTAATTAGAGCAGGATGTAGGCAGTGCAGTCCATAGTGCTGGATGGACAGTGGTGGCGTGCCAAACAACTGAGCTCTAGTTCTCAACAGTTTCACAAAGTGCCCTAAGTTGAGGTTCAACTTACGGCTCCGGTTGAGTAGAGTGTAGCCGTCAAAGCTGGAATCAGTAGCACTCAGGTGAGAAGAACGGGAAGCAGATATACCCAGTCCGCTGGCAGTGTCCTACGGGGACCAGCCTATCTGGCTGCCACGCCTGAATGTTTGCAACCGCGTCCGAGCTAGGCAGGCGCAATTGTGCAGCAATGAAAATTGCATAACCTGGCCAAATTTCACGGATGTACAAGAAACCACGGGGGATTTACAAGGAGATGTTCACCCGGAAGAGCCAGAGGCCTGCCGGCAGCAAGATTCCGGAATTCTTCCTGAGAAGCCTTGAAAGCAGTGAAAAGCTCCGATGTTGCAATAACTCAGAACCTCATTCTGAGTGTTCCCGGCAGAGGTCATTCAGCTGAACACAACCGTGGACTAATTAGAGCCAGATGTAGGCAGTGCCGTCCTTAGGGCTGGATGGAGAGTGGTGGCGTGACAAACAACTGAGCTCTAGTTCTCAACAGTTTCACAAAGTGCCATAAGATGAGGTTCAACTTACTGCTCCGGTTGAGTAGAGTGTAGCCGTCAAAGGTGGAATCAGTAGCACTCAGGTGAGAAGAACGGGAAGCAGATATACCCAGTCCGCTGGCAGTGTCCTACGGGGACCAGCCTATCTGGCTGCCACGCCTGAATGTTTGCAACCGCGGCCGAGCTAGGCAGGCGCAATTGTGCAGCAATTCAAACTGCATAACCTGGCCAAATTTCACGGGTGTACAAGAAACCACGGGGGATTTACAAGGAGATGTTTACCCGGAACTGCCGGAGGCCTGCCGGCAGCAAGATTCCGGAATTCTTCCTGAGAAGCCTTGAAAGCAGTGAAACGATCCTATGTTGAAATAACTCAGAACCTCATTCTGAGTGTTTCCGGCAGAGGTCATTCGGATGAACACAACCGTGGACTAATTAGAGCCAGATGTAGGCAGTGCCGTCCATAGTGCTGGATGGAGAGTGGTGGCGTGCCAAACAACTGAGCTCTAGTTCTCATCACTTTCACAAAGTGCCATAAGTTGAGGTTCAACTTACTGCTCCGGTTGAGTAGAGTGTAGCGGTCAAAGCTGGAATCAGTAGCACTCAGGTGAGAAGAACCGGAACCAGATATACCCAGTCCGCTGGCAGTGTCCTACGGGGACTAGCCTATCTGCATTCCATGCCTGAATGTTTGCAACCGCGGCCGAGCTAGGCAGGCGGAATTGTGCAACAATGCAAACTGCATAACCTGGCCAAATTTCACGGGTGTACAAGAAACCACGGGGGATTTACAAGGAGATGTTCACCCGGAACTGCCGGAGGCCTGCCGGCAGCAAGATTCCGTAATTCTTCCTGAGAAGCCTTGAAAGCAGTGAAACGCTCCTATGTTGCAATAACTCAGAACCTCATTCTGAGTGTTCCCGGCAGAGGTCATTCGGCGGAACACAACCATGGACTACTTAGAGCCAGATGTAGGCAGTGCCGTCCATAGTGCTGGATGGACAGTGGTGGCGTACCAAACAACTGAGCTCTAGTTCTCAACACTTTCACAAAGTGCCATCAGTTGAGGTTCAACTTACTGATCCGGTTGAGTAGAGTGTAGCCGTCAAAGCTGGAATCAGTAGCACTCAGGTGAGAAGAACGGGAAGCAGATATACCCAGTCCGCTGGCAGTGTCCTACGGGGACCAGCCTATCTGGCGGCCATGCCTGAATGTTTGCAACCGCGGCCGAGCTAGGCAGGCGCAATCGTGCAGCAATGCAAACTGCATAACCTGGCCAAATTTCACGGGTGTACAAGAAAGCACGGGGGATTTACAAGGAGATGTTCACCCGGAACTGCCGGAGGCCTGCGGGCAGCAAGATTCTGGAATTCTTCCTGAGAAGCCTTGAAAGCAGTGAAACGTTCCTATATTGCAATAACTCAGAACCTCATTCTGAGTGTTCCCGGCCGAGGTCATTCGGATGAACACAACCGTGGACTAATTAGAGCCAGATGTAGGCAGTGCCGTCCATAGTGCTGGATGGACAGTGGTGGCATGCCGAATAACTGAGCTCTAGTTCTCAACACTTTCACAAATTGCCATAAGTTGAGGTTCAACTTACTGTTTAGGTTGCGTAGAGTGTAGCCGTCAAAGCTGGAATCAGTAGCACTCAGGTGAGAAGAACGGGAAGCAGATATACCCAGTCCGCTGGCAGTGTCCTACGGGGACCAGCCTATCTGGCTGCCACGCCTGAATGTTTGCAACCGCGGCCGAGCTAGGCAGGCGCAATTGTGCAGCAATTCAAACTGCATAACCTGGCCAAATTTCACGGGTGTACAAGAAACCACGGGGGATTTACAAGGAGATGTTTACCCGGAACTGCCGGAGGCCTGCCGGCAGCAAGATTCCGGAATTCTTCCTGAGAAGCCTTGAAAGCAGTGAAACGATCCTATGTTGAAATAACTCAGAACCTCATTCTGAGTGTTTCCGGCAGAGGTCATTCGGATGAACACAACCGTGGACTAATTAGAGCCAGATGTAGGCAGTGCCGTCCATAGTGCTGGATGGAGAGTGGTGGCGTGCCAAAAAACTGAGCTCTAGTTCTCATCACTTTCACAAAGTGCCATAAGTTGAGGTTCAACTTACTGCTCCGGTTGAGTAGAGTGTAGCGGTCAAAGCTGGAATCAGTAGCACTCAGGTGAGAAGAACCGGAACCAGATATACCCAGTCCGCTGGCAGTGTCCTACGGGGACTAGCCTATCTGCATTCCATGCCTGAATGTTTGCAACCGCGGCCGAGCTAGGCAGGCGGAATTGTGCAACAATGCAAACTGCATAACCTGGCCAAATTTCACGGGTGTACAAGAAACCACGGGGGATTTACAAGGAGATGTTCACCCGGAACTGCCTGAGGCCTGCCGGCAGCAAGATTCCGAAATTCATCCTGAGAAGCCTTGAAAGCAGTGAAACGCTCCTATGTTGCAATAACTCAGAACCTCATTCTGAGTGTTCCCGGCAGAGGTCATTCGGCTGAACACAACCGTGGACTAATTAGAGCCAGATGTAAGCAGTGCCGTCAATAGTGCTGGATGGACAGTGGTGGCGTGCCAAACAACTGAGCTCTAGTTCTCATCACTTTCAGAAAGTGCCATAAGTTGAGGTTCAACTTACTGCTCCGGTTGAGTAGAGTGTAGCGGTCAAACCTGGAATCAGTAGCACTCAGGTGAGAAGAACGGGAAGCAGATATACCCAGTCCGCTGGCGGTGTCCTCCAGGGACCAGCCTATCTGGCTGCCACGCCTGAATGTTTGCAACCACGGCCGAGCTGGGCGGGCGCAATTGTGCAGCAATGCAAACTGCATAACCTGGCCAAATTTCAGGGGTGTACAAGGAACCGCCGGTGATTTACCAGGAGATGTTCACCCGAACAGCAGAAGGCCTGCCGGCAGCAAGATTCCGGAATTCTTCCTGAGAAGCCCTGAAAGCAGTGAAACGCTCCTATGTTGCAATAACTCAGAACCTCATTCTTAGTGTTCCCGGCAGAGGTCATTCGGCTGAACACAACCATGGACTAATTAGAGCCAGATGTAGGCAGTGCCGTCCATAGTGCTGGACGGACAGTCGTGGCGTGCCAAACAACTGAGCTCTAGTTCTCAACGGTTTCACAAAGTGCCATAAGTTGAGGATCAACTTACTACTCGGGTTGAGTAGAGTGTAGCGGTCAAAGCTGGAATCAGTAGCACTCAGGTGAGAAGAACGGGAAGCAGATATACCCAGTCCGCTGGCAGTGTCCTACGAGGACCAGCCTATCTGGCTGCCACCCCTGAATGTTTGCAAACGCGGCCAAGCTAAGCAGGCGGAATTGTGCAGCAATGCAAACTGCATAACCTAGCCAAATTTCATGGTTGTACAAGAAACCACGGGGGATTTACAAGGAGATGTTCACCCGGAACAGCCAGAGGCCTGCCGGCAGCAAGATTCCAGAATTCTTCCTGAGAAGCCTTGAAAGCAGTGAAAAGCTCCTATGTTGCAATAACTCAGAACCTCATTCTGAGTTTTCCCTGTAGAGGTCATTCGGCTGAAAAGAAAGGTAGACTAATTAGAGCAGGATGTAGGCAGTGCAGTCCATAGTGCTGGATGGACAGTGGTGGCGTGCCAAACAACTGAGCTCTAGTTCTCAACAGTTTCACAAAGTGCCCTAAGTTGAGGTTCAACTTACGGCTCCGGTTGAGTAGAGTGTAGCCGTCAAAGCTGGAATCAGTAGCACTCAGGTGAGAAGAACGGGAAGCAGATATACCCAGTCCGCTGGCAGTGTCCTACGGGGACCAGCCTATCTGGCTGCCACGCCTGAATGTTTGCAACCGCGTCCGAGCTAGGCAGGCGCAATTGTGCAGCAATGAAAATTGCATAACCTGGCCAAATTTCACGGATGTACAAGAAACCACGGGGGATTTACAAGGAGATGTTCACCCGGAAGAGCCAGAGGCCTGCCGGCAGCAAGATTCCGGAATTCTTCCTGAGAAGCCTTGAAAGCAGTGAAAAGCTCCGATGTTGCAATAACTCAGAACCTCATTCTGAGTGTTCCCGGCAGAGGTCATTCAGCTGAACACAACCGTGGACTAATTAGAGCCAGATGTAGGCAGTGCCGTCCTTAGGGCTGGATGGAGAGTGGTGGCGTGACAAACAACTGAGCTCTAGTTCTCAACAGTTTCACAAAGTGCCATAAGATGAGGTTCAACTTACTGCTCCGGTTGAGTAGAGTGTAGCCGTCAAAGGTGGAATCAGTAGCACTCAGGTGAGAAGAACGGGAAGCAGATATACCCAGTCCGCTGGCAGTGTCCTACGGGGACCAGCCTATCTGGCTGCCACGCCTGAATGTTTGCAACCGCGGCCGAGCTAGGCAGGCGCAATTGTGCAGCAATTCAAACTGCATAACCTGGCCAAATTTCACGGGTGTACAAGAAACCACGGGGGATTTACAAGGAGATGTTTACCCGGAAGTGCCGGAGGCCTGCCGGCAGCAAGATTCCGGAATTCTTCCTGAGAAGCCTTGAAAGCAGTGAAACAATCCTATGTTGAAATAACTCAGAACCTCATTCTGAGTGTTTCCGGCAGAGGTCATTCGGATGAACACAACCGTGGACTAATTAGAGCCAGATGTAGGCAGTGCCGTCCATAGTGCTGGATGGAGAGTGGTGGCGTGCCAAACAACTGAGCTCTAGTTCTCATCACTTTCACAAAGTGCCATAAGTTGAGGTTCAACTTACTGCTCCGGTTGAGTAGAGTGTAGCGGTCAAAGCTGGAATCAGTAGCACTCAGGTGAGAAGAACCGGAACCAGATATACCCAGTCCGCTGGCAGTGTCCTACGGGGACTAGCCTATCTGCATTCCATGCCTGAATGTTTGCAACCGCGGCCGAGCTAGGCAGGCGGAATTGTGCAACAATGCAAACTGCATAACCTGGCCAAATTTCACGGGTGTACAAGAAACCACGGGGGATTTACAAGGAGATGTTCACCCGGAACTGCCGGAGGCCTGCCGGCACCAAGATTCCGTAATTCTTCCTGAGAAGCCTTGAAAGCAGTGAAACGCTCCTATGTTGCAATAACTCAGAACCTCATTCTGAGTGTTCCCGGCAGAGGTCATTCGGCGGAACACAACCATGGACTACTTAGAGCCAGATGTAGGCAGTGCCGTCCATAGTGCTGGATGGACAGTGGTGGCGTACCAAACAACTGAGCTCTAGTTCTCAACACTTTCACAAAGTGCCATCAGTTGAGGTTCAACTTACTGATCCGGTTGAGTAGAGTGTAGCCGTCAAAGCTGGAATCAGTAGCACTCAGGTGAGAAGAACGGGAAGCAGATATACCCAGTCCGCTGGCAGTGTCCTACGGGGACCAGCCTATCTGGCGGCCATGCCTGAATGTTTGCAACCGCGGCCGAGCTAGGCAGGCGCAATCGTGCAGCAATGCAAACTGCATAACCTGGCCAAATTTCACGGGTGTACAAGAAAGCACGGGGGATTTACAAGGAGATGTTCACCCGGAACTGCCGGAGGCCTGCGGGCAGCAAGATTCTGGAATTCTTCCTGAGAAGCCTTGAAAGCAGTGAAACGTTCCTATATTGCAATAACTCAGAACCTCATTCTGAGTGTTCCCGGCCGAGGTCATTCGGATGAACACAACCGTGGACTAATTAGAGCCAGATGTAGGCAGTGCCGTCCATAGTGCTGGATGGACAGTGGTGGCATGCCGAATAACTGAGCTCTAGTTCTCAACACTTTCACAAATTGCCATAAGTTGAGGTTCAACTTACTGCTTAGGTTGCGTAGAGTGTAGCCGTCAAAGCTGGAATCAGTAGCACTCAGGTGAGAAGAACGGGAAGCAGATATACCCAGTCCGCTGGCAGTGTCCTACGGGGACCAGCCTCTCTGGCTGCCACGCCTGAATGTTTGCAACCGCGGCCGAGCTAGGCAGGCGCAATTGTGCAGCAATTCAAACTGCATAACCTGGCCAAATTTCACGGGTGTACAAGAAACCACGGGGGATTTACAAGGAGATGTTTACCCGGAACTGCCGGAGGCCTGCCGGCAGCAAGATTCCGGAATTCTTCCTGAGAAGCCTTGAAAGCAGTGAAACGATCCTATGTTGAAATAACTCAGAACCTCATTCTGAGTGTTTCCGGCAGAGGTCATTCGGATGAACACAACCGTGGACTAATTAGAGCCAGATGTAGGCAGTGCCGTCCATAGTGCTGGATGGAGAGTGGTGGCGTGCCAAACAACTGAGCTCTAGTTCTCATCACTTTCACAAAGTGCCATAAGTTGAGGTTCAACTTACTGCTCCGGTTGAGTAGAGTGTAGCGGTCAAAGCTGGAATCAGTAGCACTCAGGTGAGAAGAACCGGAACCAGATATACCCAGTCCGCTGGCAGTGTCCTACGGGGACTAGCCTATCTGCATTCCATGCCTGAATGTTTGCAACCGCGGCCGAGCTAGGCAGGCGGAATTGTGCAACAATGCAAACTGCATAACCTGGCCAAATTTCACGGGTGTACAAGAAACCACGGGGGATTTACAAGGAGATGTTCACCCGGAACTGCCGGAGGCCTGCCGGCAGCAAGATTCCGTAATTCTTCCTGAGAAACCTTGAAAGCAGTGAAACGCTCCTATGTTGCAATAACTCAGAACCTCATTCTGAGTGTTCCCGGCAGAGGTCATTCGGCTGAACACAACCGTGGACTAATTAGAGCCAGATGTAGGCAGTGCCGTCCATAGTGCAGGATGGACAGTGGTGGTGTGCCAATCAACTGAGCTCTAGTTCTCAACAGTTTCACAAAGTGCCCTAAGTTGAGGTTCAACTTACTGCTCCGGTTGAGTAGAGTGTATCGGTCAAAGCTGGAATCAGTAGCACTCAGGTGAGAAGAACGGGAAGCAGATATACCCATTCCGCTGGCAATGTCCTACGGGGACTAGCCTATCTGGCTGCCACGCCTGAATGTGTGCAACCGCGGCCGAGCTAGGCAGGCGCAATTGTGCAGCAATGCAAACTGCATAACCTGGGCAAATTTCACGGGTGTACAAGAAACCATGGGGGATTTACAAGGAGATGTTCACCCGGAACTGCCGGAGGCCTGCCGGCAGCAAGATTCCGGAATTCTTCCTGAGAAGCCTTGAAAGCAGGGAAACGCTCCTATGTTGCAATAACTCAGAACCTCATTCTGAGTGTTCGCGGCAGAGGTCATTCGGCTGAACACAACCGTCGACTAATTAGAGCCAGATGTAGGCAGTGCCGTCCATAGTGCTGGATGGACAGTGGTGGCGTGCCAAACAACTGAGCTCTAGTTCTCATCACTTCCACAAAGTGCCATAAGTTGAAGTTCAACTTACTGCTCCGGTTGAGTACAGTGTAGGGGTCAAACCTGGAATCAGTAGCACTCAGGTGAGAAGAACTGGAAGCAGATATACCCAGTCCGCTGGCAGTGTCCTACTGGGACCAGCCTATCTGGCTGCCACGCCTGAATGTGTGCAACCGCGTCCGAGCTATGCAGGCGCAATTGTGCAGCAATGCAAACTGCATAACCTGGCCAAATTTCACGGGTGTACAAGAAACCACGGGGGATTTACAAGGAGATGTTCACCCGGAACAGCCGGACGCGGGCGGGCAGCAATATTCCGGAACTCTTCCTGAGAAGCCTTGAAAGCAGTGAAACGCTCCTATGTTGCAATAACTCCGAACCTCATTCTGAGTGTTCCCGGCAGAGGTCATTCGGCTGAACACAACCGTCGACTCATTAGAGCCAGATGTAGGCAGTGCCGTCCATAGTGCTGGATGGACAGTGGTGGCGTGCCAAACAACTGAGCTCTAATTCTCAACAGTTTCACAAAGTGCCCTAAATTGAGGTTAAAACTTACTGCTCTGGTTGAGTAGAGTGTAGCGGTCAAAGCTGGAATCAGTAGCACTCAGGTGAGAAGAACGGGAAGCAGATATACCCAGTCCGCTGGCAGTGTCCTACGGGGATTAGCCTATCTGGATTCCATGCCTGAATGTTTGCAACCGCGGCCGACCTAGGCAGGCGGAATTGTGCAACAATGCAAACTGCATAACATGGCCAAATTTCACGGGTGTACAAGAAACCACGGGGGATTTACAAGGAGATGTTGACCCGGAACTGCCGGAGGCCTGCCGGCAGCAAGATCCCGGAATTCTTCATGAGAAGCCTTGAAAGCAGTGAAACGCTCCTATGTTGCAATAACTCAGAACCTCATTCTGAGTTTTCCCGGCAGAGGTCATTCGGCTGAACACAACCATGGACTAATTAGAGACAGATGTAGGCAGTGCCGTAAATAGTTCTGGATGGAGAGTGGTGGCGTGCCAAACAACTGAGCTCTAGTTCTCAACACTTTCACAAAGTGCCATAAGTTGAGGTTCAACTTACTGCTCCGGTTGAGTAGAGTGTAGCGGTCAAACCTGGAATCAGTAGCAGTCAGGTGAGAAGAACGGGAAGCAGATATACCCAGTCCGTTGGCAGTGTCCTCTGGGGACCAGCCTATCTAGCTACCACGCCTGAATGTTTGCAACCGGGTACGAGCTAGGCAGGCGCAATTGTGCAGCAATGCAAACTGCATAACCTGGCCAAATTTAACGGGTGTACAAGAATCCACGGGGGATTTACAAGGAGATGTTCACCGGAACTGTCGGAGGCCTGGTGGCAGCAAGATTCCGGAATTCTTCCTGAGAAGCCTTTAAAGCAGTGAAACGCTCCTATGTTGCAATAACTCAGAACCTCATTCTGAGTGTTCCCGGCAGAGGTCATTCAGCTGAACACAACCGTGGACTAATTAGAGCCAGATGTAGGCAGTGCCATCCATAGTTCTGGATGGACAGTGTTGGCGTGCCAAACAACTGAGCTCTAGTTCTCAACAGTTTCACAAAGTGCCCTAAGTTGAGCTTCAACTTACTCCTTCGGTTGAGTAGAGTGTAGCCGTGAAACCTGGAATCAGTAGAACTCAGGTGAGAAGAACGGGAAGCAGATATACCCAGTCCGCTGGCAGTGTCCTACGGGGACTAGCCTATCCGGCTGCCATGCCTGAATGTTTGCACCCGCGGCCGAGCTAGGCAGGCGCAATTGTGCAGCAATGCAAACTGCATAACCTGGCCAAATTTCACGGGTGTACAAGGAACCGCCGGTGATTTACAAGGAGATGTTCACCCGAACAGCAGAAGGCCTGCCGGCAGCAAGATTCCGGAATTCTTCCTTAGAAGCCCTGAAAGCAGTGAAACGCTCCTATGTTGCAATAACTCAGAACCTCATTCTGAGTGTTCCTGGCAGAGGTCATTCGGCTGAACACAACGGTAGACTAATTAGAGCCAGATGTAGGCAGTGCAGTCCATAGTGCTGGATGGACAGTGGTGGCGTGCCAAACAACTGAGCTCTAGTTCTCAACAGTTTCACAAAGTGCCCTAAGTTGAGGTTCAACTTGCTGCTCCGGTTGAGTAGAGTGTAGCCGTCAAAGCTTGAATCAGTAGTACTCAGGTGAGAAGAACGGGAACCAGATATACCCAGTCCGCTGGCAGTGTCCTACGGGGACCAGCCTATCTGGCTGCCACGCCTGAATGTTTGCAACCGCGGCCGAGCTAGGCAGGCGAAATTGTGCAGCAATGCAAACTGCATAACCTGGCCAAATTTCCCGGGTGTACAAGAAACCACGGGGGATTTACAAGGAGATGTTCACCCGGAACAGCCGGAGGCCTGCCAGCAGAAAGATTCCGGAATTCTTCCTGAGAAGCCTTGAAAGCAGTGAAACGCTCCTATGTTGCAATAACTCAGAACATCATTCTGAGTGTCCCCGGCAGAGGTCATTCGGCTGAACACAACCGTGGACTAATTAGAGCCAGATGTAGGCAGTGCCGTCCATAGTGCTGGATGGAGAGTGGTGGCGTGCCAAACAACTGAGCTCTAGTTCTCAACAGTTTCACAAAGTGCCCTAAGTTGAGGTTCAACTTACGGCTCCGGTTGAGTAGAGTGTAGCCGTCAAAGCTGGAATCAGTAGCACTCAGGTGAGAAGAAGGGGAAGCAGATATACCCAGTCAATTGGCAGTGTCCTACGGGGACCAGCCTATCTGGCTGCCACGCCTGAATGTTTGCAACCCAGGCCGAGCAAGGCAGGCGAAATTGTGCAGCAATGCAAACTGCATAACCTGGCCAAATTTCACGGGTGTACAAGAAACCACGGGGGATTTACAAGGAGATGTTCACCCGGAACTGCCGGACGCCGGCGGGCAGCAAGATTCCGGAATTCTTCCTGAGAAGCCTTGAAAGCAGTGAAACGATCCTATGTTGCAATAACTCAGAACCTCATTCTGAGTGTTCCCGGCAATGTTGATTCGGCTGAACACAACCATGGACTAATTAGAGCCAGATGTAGGCAGTGCCGTCCATAGTGCTGGATGGATAGTGGTGGCGTGCCAAACAACTGAGCTCTAGTTCTCATCACTTTCACAAAGTGCCATTAGTTGAGGATCAACTTACGGCTCCGATTGAGTAGAGTGTAGCCGTCAAAGCTGGAATCAGTAGCACTCAGGTGAGAAGAACGGGAAGCAGATATACCCAGTCCATTGGCAGTGTCCTTCGGGGACCAGCCTATCTGGCTGCCACGCCTGAATGTTTGCCACCGCGGCCGAGCTAGGCAGGCGCAATTGTGCAGCAATGCAAACTGCATAGCCTGGCCAAATTTCACGGATGTACAAGAAACCACAGGGGATTTACAAGGAGATGTTCACCCGGAACAGCCGGAGGCCTGCCGGCAGCAAGATTCCGGAATTCTTCCTGAGAAGCCTTGAAAGCAGTGAAACGCTCCTATGTTGCAATAACTCAGAACCTCTTTCTGAGTGTTCCCGGCAGAGGTCATTCAGCTGAACACAACCGTGGACTAATTAGAGCCAGATGTAGGCAGTGCCGTCCATAGTGCTGGATGGACAGTGGCGGCGTGCCAAACAACTGAGCTCTAGTTCTCAACAGTTTCACAAAGTGCCCTAAGTTGAGGTTCAAATTACGGCTCCGGTTGAGTAGAGTGTAGCGGTCAAAGCTGGAATCAGTCGCACTCAGGTGAGAAGAACGTGAAGCAGATATAGCTAGTCCGCTGGCAGTGTCCTACGTGGACTAGCCTATCTGGGTGCCACGCCTGAATGTTTGCAACCGCGGCCGAGGTAGGCAGGCGCAATTGTGCAGCAATGCAAACTGCATAACCTGGCCAAATTTCACGGATGTACAAGAAATCACGGGGGATTTACAAGGAGATGTTCACCTGGAACAGCTGGAGACCTGCCGGCAGCAAGATTCCAGAATTCTTCCTGAGAAGCCTTGAAAGCAGTGAAACGCTCCTATGTTGCAATAACTCAGAACCTCATTCTGAGTGTTCCAGGCAGAGGTCATTCGGCTGAACACAACCGTGGACTAATTAGAGCCAGATGTAGGCAGTGCCGTCCATAGTGCTGGATGGACAGTGGTGGCGTGCCAAACAACTGAGCTCTAGTTCTCATCACTTTCACAAAGTGCCATAAGTTGAGGTTCAACTTACTGCTCCGGTTGAGTAGAGTGCAGCCGTCAAAGCTGAAATCAGTAGCACTCAGGTGAGAAGAACGGGAAGCAGATATACCCAGTCGGCTGGCAGAGTCCTACGGGGACCAGCCTATCAGGCTGCCACGACTGAATGTTTGCAACCGCGGCCGAGCTAGGCAGGCCCAATTGTGCAGCAATGCAAACTGCATAACCTGTCCAAATTTCACGGGTGTACAAGAAACCACGGGGGATTTACAAGGAGATGTTCACCCGGAACAGCCGG
Source organism: Dipodomys merriami (assembly GCF_024711535.1). Classification (NCBI taxonomy): domain Eukaryota; kingdom Metazoa; phylum Chordata; class Mammalia; order Rodentia; family Heteromyidae; genus Dipodomys; species Dipodomys merriami. The sequence goes on along the minus strand of NW_027203771.1, from coordinate 578,493 downwards.
AGGCCTGCCGGCAACAAGATTCCGGAATTCTTCCTGAGAAGCCTTGAAAGCAGTGAAACGCTCCTATGTTGCAGTAACTCAGAACCTCAATCTGAGTGTTCCCAGCAGAGGTCATTCGGCTGAAGACAATCGTGGACTAATTAGAGCCAGATGTAGGCAGTTCCGTCCATAGTGCTGGATGGACAGTGGTATCGTGCCAAACAACTGAGTTCTAGTTCTCAACAGTTTCACAAAGTGCCATAAGTTGAGGTTCAACTTACTGCTCCGGTTGAGTAGAGTGTAGCCGTCAAAGCTGAAATCAGTAGCACTCAGGTGAGAAGAACGGGAAGCAGATATACCCAGTCGGCTGGCAGAGTCCTACGGGGACCAGCCTATCTGGCTGCCACGCCTGAATGTTTGCAACCGCGGCCGAGCTAGCAGGGGCAATTGTGCAGAAATGCAAACTGCATAACCTGTCCAAATTTCAAGGGTGTACAAGAAACCACGGGGGATTTACAAGGAGATGTTCACCCGGAAAAGCCGGAGGCCTGCCGGCAGCAAGATTCCGGAATTCTTCCTGAGAAGCCTTGAAAGCAGTGAAACGCTCCTATGTTGCAATAACTCAGAACCTCATTCTGAGTGTTGCCGGCAGAGGTCATTCGGCTGAACACAACCGTGGACTAATTAGAGCCAGATGTAGGCAGTGCCGTCCATAGTGCTGGATGGACAGTGGTGGCGTGCTAAACAACTGAGCTCTAGTTCTCAACAGTTTCACAAAGTGCCATAAGTTCAGGTTCAACTTACTGCTCTGCTTGAGTAGAGTGCAGCCGTCAAACCTGAAATCAGTAGCACTCAGGTGAGAAGAACGGGAAGCAGATATACCCAGTCCGCTGGCAGAGTCCTACGGGCCCAGCCTTTATCGCTGCCAGGCCTGAATGTTTGCAACCGCGGCCGAGCTAGGCAGGCGCAATTGTGCAGCAATGCAAACTGCATAACCTGTCCAAATTTCAAGGGTGTACAAGAAACCACGGGGGATTTATAAGGAGATGTTCATTCGGAAGAGCCGGAGGCCTGCCGGCATCAAGACTCCGGAATTCTTCCTTAGAAGCCTTGAAAGCAGTGGAACGCTCCTATGTTGCAATAACTCAGAACCTCATTCTGAGTGTTGCCGGCAGAGGTCATTCGGCTGAACACAACCATGGACTAATTAGAGCCCGATGTAGGCAGTGCCGTCCATAGTGCTGGATGGACAGTGGTGGCGTGCGAAACAACTGAGCGCTAGTTCTCAACAGTTTCACAAAATGCCGTAAGTTGAGGTTCAACTTAATGCTCCGGTTGAGTAGAGTGTAGCCGTCAAAGCTGGAATCAGTAGCACTCAGGTGAGAAGAACGGGAAGCAGATATACCCAGTCCGCTGGCAGTGTCCTACGGGGACCAGCCTATCTGGCTGCCACGCCCGAATGTTTGTAACCGCGGCCGAGATAGGCAGGCGCAATTGAGCAGTAATGCAAACTGCATAACCTGTCCAAATTTCATGGGTGTACAAGAAATCACGGGGGATTTACAAGGAGATGTTCACCCAGAACAGCCGGAGGCCTGCCGGCAGCAAGATTCCGGTATTCTTCCTGAGAAGCCTTGAAAGCAGTGAAACGCTCCTATGTTGCAATAACTCAGAACCTCATTCTGAGTGTTCCCGGCAGAGGTCATTCGGCTGAACACAACCGTGGACTAATTAGAGACAGATGTAGGCAGTGCCGTCCATAGTGCTGGATGGAGAGAGGTGGGGTGCCAAACAACTGAGTTCTAGTGCTCAACACTTTCACAAAGTGCCATAAGTTGAGGTTCAACTTAATGCTCCGGTTGAGTAGAGTGTAGCCGTGAAAGGTGGAATCAGTAGCACTCAGGTGAGAAGAAAGGGAAGCAGATATACCCAGTCCGCAGGCACTGTCGTACGGGGACCAGCCTATCTGGCTGCCACGGCTTAATGTTTGTAACCGCGGCCGAGCTAGGCAGGCGCAATTGTGCAGCAATGCAAACTGCATAACCTGGCCAAATTTCACGGGTGTACAAGAAACCACGGGGGATTTACAAGGAGATGTTCACCCGGAACAGCCGGAGGCCTGCCGGCAGCAAGATTCCGGAATTCTTCCTGAGAAGCCTTGAAGGCAGTGAAACGCTCCTATGTTGCAATAACTCAGAACCTCATTCTGAGTGTTGCCGGCAGAGGTCATTCGGCTGAACACAATCGTGGACTAATTAGAGCCAGAAGTAGGCAATGCCGTCCATAGTGCTGGATGGAGAGTGGTGGCGTGCCAAACAACTGAGCTCTAGTTCTCAACATTTTCACAAAGTGCCATAAGTTGAGGTTCAACTTACTGCTCCGGTTGAGTAGAGTGTAGCCGTCAAAGCTGAAATCAGTAGCACTCAGGTGAGAAGAACGGGAAGCAGATACACCCAGTCCGCTGGCAGAGTCCTACGGGGACTAGCCTATCTGGCTGCCACGCCTGAATGTTTTTAACCGTGGCCGAGCTAGGCAGGGGCAATTGTGCAGCAATGCAAACTGCATAACCTGGCCAAATTTCGCGGGTGTACAAGAAACCACGGGGTTTTACAAGGAGATGTTCACCCGGAACAGCCGGAGGCCTGCCGGCATCAAGATTCCAGAATTCTTCTTGAGAAGCCTTGAAAGCAGTGAAACGCTCCTATGTTGCAGTAACTCAGAACCTCAATCTGAGTGTTCCCAGCAGAGGTCATTCGGCTGAACACAATCGTGGACTAATTAGAGCCAGATGTAGGCAGTTCCGTCCATAGTGCTGGATGTACAGTGGTGGCGTGCCAAACAACTGAGCTCTAGTTCTCAACAGTTTCACAAAGTGCCATAAGTTGAGGTTCAACTTACTGCTCCGGTTGAGTAGAGTGTATCCTTCAAAGCTGAAATCAGTAGCACTCAGGTGAGAAGAACGGGAACCAGATATACCCAGTCCCCTGGCAGAGTCCTACGGGGACCAGACTTTCCGGCTGTCACGCCTGAATGTTTGCAACCGCGGCCGAGCTAGGCAGGGGCAATTGTGCAGCAATGCAAACTGCATAACCTGGCCAAATTTCACGGGTGTACAAGAAACCACGGCGGATTTACAAGGAGATGTTCACCCGGAACAGCTGGAGGCCTGCCGGCAGCAAGATTCCGGAATTCTTTCTGAGAAGCCTTGAAAGCAGTGAAACGCTCCTATGTTGCAATAACTCAGAACCTCATTCTGAGTGTTCCTGGCAGAGGTCATTAGGCTGAACACAACCGTGGACTAATTAGAGCCAGATGTAGGCAGTGCCGTCCATAGTGCTGGATGGAGAGTGGTGGCGTGCCAAACAACTGAGCTCTAGTTCTCAACAGTTTCACAAAGTGCCATAAGTTGAGGTTCAACTTACTGCTCCGGTTGAGTAGAGTGTAGCCGTCAAAGCTGGAATCAGTAGCACTCAGGTGAGAAGAACGGGAAGCAGATATACCCAGACGGCTGGCAGAGTCCTACGGGGACCAGCCTATCTGGCTGCCATGCCTGAATGTTTGCAACCGCGGCCGAGCTAGGCAGGCGCAATTGTGCAGCAATGCAAACTGCATAACCTGGCCGCACTTCACGGGTGTACAAGAAACCACGGGGGATTTACAAGGAGATGTTCACCCGGAAGAGCCCGAGGCCTGCCGGCAGCAAGATTCCGGAATTCTTCCTGAGAAGCCTTGAAAGCAGTGAAACGCTCCTATGTTGCAATAACTAAGAACCTCATTCTGAGTGTTCCTGGCAGAGGTCATTCGGAAGAATACAACCGTGGACTAATTAGAGCCAGAAGTAGCCAGTGCCGTCCATAGTGCTGGATGGAGAGTGGTGGCGTGCCAAACAACTGAGTTCTAGTTCTCAACAGTTTCACAAATTGCCATAAGTTGAGGTTCAACTTACTGCTCTGCTTGAGTAGAGTGCAGCCGTCAAAGCTGAAATCAGTAGCACTCAGGTGAGAAGAACGGGAAGCAGATATACCTAGTCCGCTGGCAGAGTCCTACGGGGACCAGCTTATCTGGCTGCCACGACTGAATGTTTGTAACCGCGGCCGAGCTAGGCAGGGACAATTGTGCAGCAATGCAAACTTTATAACCTGGCCAAATTTCACGGGTGTACAAGAAACCACGGGGGATTTACAAGGAGATGTTCCCCGGGAACAGCCGGAGGCCTGCCGGCAGCAAGATTCCGGTATTCTTCCTGAGAAGCCTTGAAAGCAGTGAAACGCTCCTTTGTTGCAGTAACTCAGAACCTCAATCTGAGTGTTCCCAGCAGAGGTCATTCGGCTGAACACAATCGTGGACTAATTAGAGCCAGATGTAGGCAGTTCCGTCCATAGTGCTGGATGGACAGTGGTATCGTGCCAAACAACTGAGTTCTAGTTCTCAACAGTTTCACAAAGTGCCATAAGTTGAGGTTCAACTTACTGCTCCGGTTGAGTAGAGTGTAGCCTTCAAAGCTGAAATCAGTAGCACTCAGGTGAGAAGAACGGGAACCAGATATACCCAGTCCCATGGCTGAGTCCTACGGGGACCAGACTATCCGGCTGTCACGCCTGAATATTTGCAACCGCGGCCGAGCTAGGCAGGGGCAATTGTGCAGCAATGCAAACTGCATAACCTGGCCAAATTTCACGGGTGTACAAGAAACCACGGGGGATTTACAAGGAGATGTTCACCCGGAAGAGCCGGAGGCTTGCCGGCAGCAAGTTTCGGGAATTCTTCCTGAGAAGCCTTGAAAGCAGTGAAACGCTCCTATGTTGCAATAACTCAGAAGCTCATTCTGAGTGTTCCTGGCAGAGGTCATTCGGCTGAACACAACCGTGGACTAATTAGAGCCAGATGTAGGCCGTGCCGTCCATAGTGCTGGATGGAGAGTGGTGGCGTGCCAAACAACTGAGCTCTAGTTCTCAACAGTTTCACAAAGTGCCATAAGTTGAGGTTCAACTTACTGCTCCGGTTGAGTAGAGTGTAGCCGTCAAAGCTGGAATCAGTAGCACTCAGGTGAGAAGAACGGGAAGCAGAAATACCCAGTCGGCTGGCAGAGTCCTACGGGGACCAGCCTATCTGGCTGCCACGCCTGAATGTTTGCAACCGCGGCCGAGCTAGGCAGGCGCAATTGTGCAGCAATGCAAACTGCATAACCTGGCCGCACTTCACCGGTGTACAAGAAACCAAGGGGGATTTACAAGGAGATGTTCACCCGGAATAGCCGGAGTCCTGCCGGCAGCAAGATTCCGGAATTCTTCCTGAGAAGCCTTGAAATCAGTGAAACGCTCCTATGTTGCAATAACTCAGAACCTCATTCTGAGTGTTCCCGGCAGAGGTCATTCGGCAGAACACAACCGTGGAATAATTAGATCCAGAAGTAGGCAGTGCCGCCTATAGTGCTGGATGGAGAGTGGTGGTGAGTCAAACAACTGAGTTCTAGTTCTCAACAGTTTCACAAAGTGCCGTAAGTTGATGTTCAACTTACTGCTCTGCTTGAGTAGAGTGCAGCCGTCAAAGCTGAAATCAGTAGCACTCAGGTGAGAAGAACGGGAAGCAGATATACCCAGTCCGCTGGCAGAGTCCTACGGGGACCAGCCTATCTGGCTGCCACGCCTGAATGTTTGCAACCGCGGCCGAGCTAGGCAGGCGCAATTGTGCAGCAATGAAAACTGCATAACCTGGCCAAATTTCCCGGGTGTACAAGAAACCACGGGGGATTTACAAGGAGATGTTCACCCGGTAGAGACGGTGGCCTGCCGGCAGCAAGATTCCGGAATTCTTCCTGAGAAGCATTGAAAGCAGTGAAACGCTCCTATGTTGCAATAACTCAGAACCTCATTCTGAGTGTTGCCGGCATAGGTCATTCGGCTGAACACAACCGTGGACTAATTAGAGCCAGATGTAGGCAGTGCCGTCCATAGTGCTGGATGGACAGTGGTGGCGTGCCAAACAACTGAGCTCTAGTTCTCAACAGTTTCACAAATTGCCATAAGTTGAGGTTCAACTTACTGCTCTGCTTGAGTAGAGTGCAGCCGTCAAAGCTGAAATCAGTAGCACTCAGGTGAGAAGAACGGGAAGCAGATATACCCAGTCCGCTGGCAGAGTCCTACGGGGACCAGCCTATCTGGCTGCCACGCCTGAATGTTTGTAACCGCGGCCGAGCTAGGCAGGGAAAATTGTGCAGCAATGCAAACTGCATAACCTGGCCAAATTTCACGGGTGTACAAGAAACCACGGGGGATTTACAAGGAGATGTTTACCCGGTAGAGACGGTGGCCTGCCGGCCACAAGATTCCGGAATTCTTCCTAAGAAGCATTGAAAGCAGTGAAACGCTCCTATGTTGCAATAACTCAGAACCTCATTCTGAGTGTTGCCGGCATAGGTCATTCGGCTGAACACAACCGTGGACTAATTAGAGCCAGATGTAGGCAGTGCCGTCCATAGTGCTGGATGGACAGTGGTGGCGTGCCAAACAACTGAGCTCTAGTTCTCAACAGTTTCACAAAGTGCCATAAGTTGAGGTTCAACTTACTGCTCTGCTTGAGTAGAGTGCAGCGGTCAAAGCTGAAATCAGTAGCACTCAGGTGAGAAGAACGGGAAGCAGATATACCCAGTCGGCTGGCAGAGTCCTATGAGGACCAGCCTATCTGGCAGCCACGCCTGAATGTTTGCAACCGCGGCTGAGCTAGGCAGGCGCAATTGTGCAGCAATGCAAACTGCGTAACCTGGCCACATTTCACGGGTGTACAAGAAACCACGGGGGATTTACAAGGAGATGTTCACCCGGAACAGTCAGAGGCCTGCTGGCAGCAAGATTGCGGAATTCTTCCTGAGAAGCCTTGAAAGCAGTGAAACGCTCCTATGTTGCAATAACTCAGGACCTCATTCTGAGTGTTGCCGGCAGAGGTCATTCGGCTGAACACAACCGTGGACTAATTAGAGCCAGATGTAGGCAGTGCCGTCCATAGTGCTGGATGGACAGTGGTGGCGTGCCAAACAACTGAGCTCTAGTTCTCAACAGTTTCACAAAGTGCCATAAGTTGAGGTTCAACTTACTGCTGTGCTTGAGTAGAGTGCAGCCGTCAAAGCTGAAATCAGTAGCACTCAGGTGAGAAGAACGGGAAGCAGATATACCCAGTCCGCTGGCAGAGTCCTACGGGGACAAGCCTATCTGGCTGCCACGTCTGAATGTTTGTAACCGCGGCCGAGCTAGGCAGGGACAATTGTGCAGCAATGCAAACTGCATAAAATGGCCAAACTTCACGGGTGTACAAGAAACCACGGGGGATTTACAAGGAGATGTTCACCCGGAACAGCCGGAGGCCTGCCGGTAGCAAGGTTCCGGAATTCTTCCTGAAAAGCCTTGAAAGCACTGAAACGCTCCTATGTTGCAGTAACTCAGAACCTCAATCTGAGTGTTCCCAGCAGAGGTCATTCGGCTGAACACAATCGTGGACTAATTAGAGCCAGATGTAGGCAGTTCCGTCCATCGTGCTGGATGGACAGTGGTATCGTGCCAAACAACTGAGTTCTAGTTCTCAACAGTTTCACAAAGTGCCATAAGTTGAGGTTCAACTTACTGCTCCGGTTGAGTAGAGTGTAGCCGTCAAAGCTGAAATCAGAAGCACTCAGGTGAGAAGAACGGGAAGCAGATATACCCAGTCGGCTGGCAGAGTCCTACGGGACCAGCCTATCTGGCTGCCACGCCTGAATGTTTGCAACCGCGGCTGAGCTAGGCAGGCGCAATTGTGCAGAAATGCAAACTGCATAACCTGGCCAAATTTCACGGGTGTACAAGAAACCACGGGGGATTTACAAGGAGATGTTCACCCGGAAGAGCCGGAGGCCTGCCGGCAGCAAGATTCCGGAATTCTTCCTGAGAAGCCTTGAAAGCAGTGAAACGCTCCTATGTTGCAATAACTCAGAACCTCATTCTGAGTGTTCCTGGCAGAGGTCATTCGGCTGAACACAACCGTGGACTAATTAGAGCCAGATGTAGGCAGTGCCGTCCATAGTGCTGGATGGACAGTTGTGGCGTGCCAAACAACTGAGATCTAGTTCTCATCACTTTCACAAAGTGCCATAAGTTGAGGTTCAACTTACTGCTCCGGTTGAGTAGAGTGCAGCCGTCAAAGCTGAAATCAGTAGCACTCAGGTGAGAAGAACGGGAAGCAGATATACCCAGTCCGCTGGCAGAGTCCTACGGGGACCAGCCTATCAGGCTGCCACGACTGAATGTTTGCAACCGCGGCCGAGCTAGGCAGGCCCAATTGTACAGCAATGCAAACTGCATAACCTGGCCAAATTTCACGGGTGTACAAGAAACCACGGGGGATTTACAAGGAGATGTTCACCCGGAAGAGCCGGAGGCTTGCCGGCAGCAAGATTCAGGAATTCTTCCTGAGAAGCCTTGAAAGCAGTGAAACGCTCCTATGTTGCAATAACTCAGAACCTCAATCTGAGTGTTCCCGGCAGAGGTCATTCGGCTGAACACAACCGTGGACTAATTAGAGCCAGATGTAGGCAGTGCCGTCCATAGTGCTGGATGGACAGTGTTGGCGTGCCAAACAACTGAGTTCTAGTTCTCAACACTTGCACAAAGTGCCATAAGTTGAGGTTCAACTTAATGCTCCGGTTGAGTAGAGTGTAGCCGTCAAAGCTGGAATCAGTAGCACTCAGGTGAGAAGAACGGGAAGCAGATATACCCAGTCCGCAGGCAGTTTCGTACGGGGACCAGCCTATCTGGCTGCCACGCCTGAATATTTGTAAACGCGGCTGAGCTAGGCAGGCGCAATTGTGCAGCAATGCAAACTGCATAACGTGGCCAAATTTCACGGGTGTACAAGAAACCACGGGGGATTTACAAGGAGATGTTCACCCGGAACAGCCGGAGGACTGCCGGCAGCAAGATTCCGGAATTCTTCCTGAGAAGCCTTGAAAGCAGTGAAACGCTCCTATGTTGCAATAACTCAGAACCTCATTTTGAGTGTTGCCGGCAGAGGTCATTCGACTGAACACAATCGTGGACTAATTAGAGCCAGATGTAGGCAGTGCCGTCCATAGTGCTGGATGGACAGTGGTGGCGTGCCAAACAACTGAGCTCTAGTTCTCAATATTTTCACAAAGTGCCATAAGTTGAGGTTCAACTTACTGCTCCGGTTGAGTAGAGTGTAGCCGTCAACGCTGGAATCAGTAGCACTCAGGTGAGAAGAACGGGAAGCAGATATACCCAGTCCGCTGGCAGAGTCCTACGGGGGCCAGCCTATATGGCTGCCACGCCTGAACGTTTGCAACCGCGGTCGAGCTAGGCAGGCGCAATTGTGCAGCAATGCAAACTGCATAACCTGTCCAAATTTCACGGGTGTACAAGAAACCACGGGGGATTTACAAGGAGATGTTCACCCCGAACAGCCGGAGGCCTGCCGGCAGCAAGATTCCGGTATTCTTCCTGAGAAGCCTTGAAAGCAGTGAAACGCTCCTATGTTGCAGTAACTCAGAACCTCAATCTGAGTGTTCCCAGCAGAGGTCATTCGGCTGAAGACAATCGTGGACTAATTAGAGCCAGATGTAGGCAGTTCCGTCCATAGTGCTGGATGGACAGTGGTATCGTGCCAAACAACTGAGTTCTAGTTCTCAACAGTTTCACAAAGTGCCATAAGTTGAGGTTCAACTTACTGCTCCGGTTGAGTAGAGTGTAGCCGTCAAAGCTGAAATCAGTAGCACTCAGGTGAGAAGAACGGGAAGCAGATATACCCAGTCGGCTGGCAGAGTCCTTCGGGGACCAGCCTATCTGGCTGCCACGCCTGAATGTTTGCAACCGCGGCCGAGCTAGCAGGGGCAATTGTGCAGAAATGCAAACTGCATAACCTGTCCAAATTTCAAGGGTGTACAAAAACCACGGGGGATTTACAAGGAGATGTTCACCCGGAAAAGCCGGAGACCGGCCGCCAGCAAGATTCCGGAATTCTTCCTGAGAAGCCTTGAAAGCAGTGAAACGCTCCTATGTTGCAATAACTCAGAACCTCATTCTGAGTGTTCCTGGCAGAGGTCATTCGGCTGAACACAACCGTGGACTAATTAGAGCCAGATGTAGGCAGTGCCGTCCATAGTGCTGGATGGACAGTGGTGGCATGCCAAACAACTGAGCTCTAGTTCTCAACAGTTTCACAAAGTGCCATAAGTTCATGTTCAACTTACTGCTCTGCTTGAGTAGAGTGCAGCCGTCAAAGCTGAAATCAGTAGCACTCAGGTGAGAAGAACGGGAAGCAGATATACCGAGTCCGCTGGCAGAGTCCTACGGGCCCAGTCTTTATGGCTGCCACGCCTGAATGTTTGCAACCGCGGCCGAGCTAGGCAGGCGCAATTGTGCAGCAATGCAAACTGCATAACCTGGCCAATTTTCACGGATGTACAAGAAACCACGGGGAATTTACAAGGAGATGTTCACCCGGAACAGCCGGAGGCCTGCCGGCAGCAAGATTCCGGAATTCTTCCTGAGAAGCCTTGAAGGCAGTGAAACGCTCCTATGTTGCAATAACTCAGAACCTCATTCTGAGTGTTGCCGGCAGAGGTCATTCGGCTGAACACAATCGTGGACTAATTAGAGCCAGAAGTAGGCAATGCCGTCCATAGTGCTGGATGGAGAGTGGTGGCGTGCCAAACAACTGAGCTCTAGTTCTCAACATTTTCACAAAGTGCCATAAGTTGAGGTTCAACTTACTGCTCCGGTTGAGTAGAGTGTAGCCGTAAAAGCTGAAATCAGTAGCACTCAGGTGAGAAGAACGGGAAGCAGATACACCCAGTCCCCAGGCAGAGTCCAACGGGACCAGCCTATCTGGCTGCCACGCCTGAATGTTTTTAACCGTGGCCGAGCTAGGCAGGGGCAATTGTGAAGCAATGCAAACTGCATAACCTGGCCAAATTTCGCGGGTGTACAAGAAACCACGGGGTTTTACAAGGAGATGTTCACCCGGAACAGCCGGAGGCCTGCCGGCATCAAGATTCCGGAATTCTTCCTGAGAAGCCTTGAAAGCAGTGAAACGCTCCTATGTTGCAGTAACTCAGAACCTCAATCTGAGTGTTCCCAGCAGAGGTCATTCGGCTGAACACAATCGTGGACTAATTAGAGCCAGATGTAGGCAGTTCCGTCCATAGTGCTGGATGGACATTGGTATCGTGCCAAACAACTGAGCTCTAGTTCTCAACAGTTTCACAAAGTGCCATAAGTTGAGGTTCAACTTACTGCTCCGGTTGAGTAGAGTGTATCCTTCAAAGCTGAAATCAGTAGCACTCAGGTGAGAAGAACGGGAACCAGATATACCCAGTCCCCTGGCAGAGTCCTACGGGGACCAGACTATCCGGCTGTCACGCCTGAATGTTTGCAACCGCGGCCGAGCTAGGCAGGGGCAATTGTGCAGCAATGCAAACTGCATAACCTGGCCAAATTTCACGGGTGTACAAGAAACCACGGGGGATTTACAAGGAGATGTTCACCCGGAACAGCTGGAGGCCTGCCGGCAGCAAGATTCCGGAATTCTTCCTGAGAAGCCTTGAAACCAGTGAAACGCTCCTATGTTGCAATAACTCAGAACCTCATTCTGAGTGTTCCTGGCAGAGGTCATTAGGCTGAACACAACCGTGGACTAATTAGAGCCAGATGTAGGCAGTGCCGTCCATAGTGCTGGATGGAGAGTGGTGGCGTGCCAAACAACTGAGCTCTAGTTCTCAACACTTTCACAAAGTGCCATAAGTTGAGGTTCAACTTACTGCTCCGGTTGAGTAGAGTGTAGCCGTCAAAGCTGGAATCAGTAGCACTCATGTGAGAAGAACGGGAAGCAGATATACCCAGACGGCTGGCAGAGTCCTACGGGGACCAGCCTATCTGGCTGCCACGCCTGAATGTTTGCAACCGCGACCGAGCTAGGCAGGCGCAATTGTGCAGCAATGCAAACTGCATAACCTGGCCGCACTTCACGGGTGTACAAGAAACCACGGGGGATTTACAAGGAGATGTTCACCCGGAAGAGCCCGAGGCCTGCCGGCAGCAAGATTCCGGAATTCTTCCTGAGAAGCCTTGAAAGCAGTGAAACGCTCCTATGTTGCAATAACTCAGAACCTCATTCTGAGTGTTCCTGGCAGAGGTCATTCGGCAGAATACAACCGTGGACTAATTAGAGCCAGAAGTAGCCAGTGCCGTCCATAGTGCTGGATGGAGAGTGGTGGCGTGCCCAACAACTGAGCTCTAGTTCTCAACAGTTTCACAAAGTGCCATAAGTTGAGGTTCAACTTACTGCTCCGGTTGAGTAAAGTGCAGCCGTCAAAGCTGAAATCAGTAGCACTCAGGTGAGAAGAACGGGAAGCAGATATACCCAGTCCGCTGGCAGAGTCCTACGGGGACCAGCTTATCTGGCTGCCACGACTGAATGTTTGTAACCGCGGCCGAGCTAGGCAGGGACAATTGTGCAGCAATGCAAACTACATAACCTGGCCAAATTTCACGGGTGTACAAGAAACCACGGGGGATTTACAAGGAGATGTTCACCTGGAACAGCCGGAGGCCTGCCGGCCGCAAGATTCCGGTATTCTTCCTGAGAAGCCTTGAAAGCAGTGAAGCGCTCCTTTGTTGCAGTAACTCAGAACCTCAATCTGAGTGTTGCCGGCAGAGGTCATTCGGCTGAACACAACCGTGGACTAATTAGAGCCAGATGTAGGCAGTGCCGTCCATAGTGCTGGATGGACAGTGGTGGCGTGCCAAACAAATGAGTGCTATTTCTCAACAGTTTCACAAAATGCCGTAAGTTGAGGTTCAACTTAATGCTCCGGTTGAGTAGAGTGTAGCCGTCAAAGCTGGAATCAGTAGCACTCAGGTGAGAAGAACGGGAAGCAGATATACCCAGTCCGCTGGCAGTGTCCTACGGGGACCAGACTATCTGGCTGCCACGCCCGAATGTTTGTAACCGCGGCCGAGCTAGGCAGGCACAATTGAGCAGCAATACAAACTGCATAACCTGTCCAAATTTCACGGGTGTACAAGAAACCACGGGGGATTTACAAGGAGATGTTCACCCGGAACAGCCGGAGGCCTGCCGGCAGCTAGATTCCGGAATTCTTCCTGAGAAGCCTTGAAAGCAGTGAAACGCTCCTATGTTGCAATAACTCAGAACCTCATTCTGAGTGATCCCGGCAGAGGTAATTCGGCTGAACACAACCGTGGACTAATTAGAGACAGATGTAGGCAGTGCCGTCCATAGTGCTGGATGGAGAGTGGTGGCGTGCCAAACAACTGAGTTCTAGTGCTCAACACTTTCACAAAGTGCCATAAGTTGAGGTTCAACTTAATGCTCCGGTTGAGTAGAGTGTAGCCGTCAAAGCTGGAATCAGTAGCACTCAGGTGAGAAGAACGGGAAGCAGATATACCCAGTCCGCAGGCAGTGTCGTACGGGGACCAGCCTATCTGGCTGCCGCGGCTTAATGTTTGTAACCGCGGCCGAGCTAGGCAGGCGCAATTGTGCAGCAATGCAAACTGCATAACCTGGCCAAATTTCATGGGTGTACAAGAAACCACGGGGGATTTACAAGGAGATGTTCACCCGGAACAGCCGGAGGCCTGCCGGCAGCAAGATTCCGGAATTCTTCCTGAGAAGCCTTGAAGGCAGTGAAACGCTCCTATGTTGCAATAACTCAGAACTTCATTCTGAGTGTTGCCGGCAGAGGTCATTCGGCTGAACACAATCGTGGACTAATTAGAGCCAGAAGTAGGCAATGCCGTCCATAGTGCTGGATGGAGAGTGGTGGCGTGATAAACAACTGAGCTCTAGTTCTCAACATTTTCACAAAGTGCCATAAGTTGAGGTTCAACTTACTGCTCCGGTTGAGTAGAGTGTAGCCGTCAAAGCTGAAATCAGTAGCACTCAGGTGAGAAGAACGGGAAGCAGATACACCCAGTCCGCTGGCAGAGTCCTACGGGGACCAGCCTATCTGGCTGCCACGACTGAATGTTTTTAACCGTGGCCGAGCTAGGCAGGGGCAATTGTGCAGCAATGCAAACTGCATAACCTGGCCAAATTTCGCGGGTGTACAAGAAACCACGGGGTTTTACAAGGAGATGTTCACCCGGAACAGCCGGAGGCCTGCCGGCATCAAGATTCCGGAATTCTTCCTGAGAAGCCTTGAAAGCAGTGAAACGCTCCTATGTTGCAGTAACTCAGAACCTCAATCTGAGTGTTCCCAGCAGAGGTCATTCGGCTGAACACAATCGTGGACTAATTAGAGCCAGATGTAGGCAGTTCCGTGCATAGTGCTGGAAGGACATTGGTATCGTGCCAAACAACTGAGCTCTAGTTCTCAACAGTTTCACAAAGTGCCATAAGTTGAGGTTCAACTTACTGCTCCGGTTGAGTAGAGTGTATCCTTCAAAGCTGAAATCAGTAGCACTCAGGTGAGAAGAACGGGAACCAGATATACCCAGTCCCCTAGCAGAGTCCTACGGGGCCCAGACTTTCCGGCTGTCACGCCTGAATGTTTGCAACCGCGGCCGAGCTAGGCAGGGGCAATTGTGCAGCAATGCAAACTGCATAACCTGGCCAAATTTCACGGGTGTACAAGAAACCACGGGGGATTTACAAGGAGATGTTCACCCGGAACAGCTGGAGGCCTGCCGGCAGCAAGATTCCGGAATTCTTCCTGAGAAGCCTTGAAAGCAGTGAAACGCTCCTATGTTGCAATAACTCAGAACCTCATTCTGAGTGTTCCTGGCAGAGGTCATTAGGCTGAACACAACCGTGGACTAATTAGAGCCAGATGTAGGCAGTGCCGTCCATAGTGCTGGATGGAGAGTGGTGGCGTGCCAAACAACTGAGCTCTAGTTCTCAACAGTTTCACAAAGTGCCATAAGTTGAGGTTCAACTTACTGCTCCGGTTGAGTAGAGTGTAGTCGTCAAAGCTGGAATCAGTAGCACTCAGGTGAGAAGAACGGGAAGCAGATATACCCAGTCGGCAGGCAGAGTCCGACGGGGACCAGCCTATCTGGCTGCCACGCCTGAATATTTGCAACCGCGGCCGAGCTAGCAGGGGCAAATGTGCAGAAATGCAAACTGCATAACCTGTCCAAATTTCACGGGTGTACAAGAAACCACGGGGGATTTACAAGGAGATGTTCACCCGGAAAAGCCGGAAGCCTGCCGGCAGCAAGATTCTGGAATTCTTCCTGAGAAGCCTTGAAAGCAGTGAAACGCTCCTATGTTGCAATAACTCAGAACCTCATTCTGAGTGTTGCCGGCAGAGGTCATTCGGCTGAACACTACCGTGGACTAATTAGAGCCAGATGTAGGCAGTGCCGTCCATAGGGCTGGATGGACAGTGGTGGCGTGCCAAACAACTGAGCTCTAGTTCTCAACAGTTTCACAAAGTGCCATAAGTTGAGGTTCATCTTACTGCTCTGCTTGAGTAGAGTGCAGCCGTCAAAGCTGAAATCAGTAGCACTCAGGAGAGAAGAACGGGAAGCAGATATACCCAGTCCGCTGGCAGAGTCCTACGGGGGCCAGCCTATATGGCTGCCACGCCTGAATGTTTGCAACCGCGGCTGAGCTAGGCAGGGGCAATTGTGTAGCAATGCAAACTGCATAACCTGTCCAAATTTCACGGGTGTACAAGAAACCACGGGGGATTTATAAGGAGATGTTCACTCGGAAGAGCCGGAGGCCTGCCGGCATCAAGACTCCGGAATTCTTCCTGAGAAGCCTTGAAAGCAGTGAAACGCTCCTATGTTGCAATAACTCAGAACCTCATTCTGAGTGTTGCCGGCAGAGGTCATTAGGCTGAACACAACCGTGGACTAATTAGAGCCAGATGTAGGCAGTGCCGTCCATAGTGCTGGATGGACAGTGGTGGCGTGCCAAACAACTGAGCTCTAGTTCTCAACACTTTCACCAAGTGCCATAAGTTGAGGTTCAACTTACTGCTCCGGTTGAGTAGAGTGTAGCCGTCAAAGCTGTAATCAGTAGCACTCAGGTGAGAAGAACGAGAAGCAGATATAACCAGTCGGCTGGCATAGTCCTACGGGGACCAGCCTATCTGGCTGCCACGCCTGAATGTTTGCAACCGCGGCCGAGCTAGGCAGGCGCAATTGTGCAGCAATGCAAACTGCATAACCTGGCCGCACTTCACGGGTGTACAAGAAACCACGGGGGATTTACAAGGAGATGTTCACCCGGAACAGCCAGAGGCCTGCTGGCAGCAAGATTCCGGAATTCTTCCTGAGAAGCCTTGAAAGCAGTGAAACGCTCCTATGTTGCAATAACTCAGAACCTCATTCTGAGTGTTGCCGGCAGAGGTCATTCGGCTGAACACAACCGTGGACTAATTAGAGCCAGATGTAGGCAGTGCCGTCCATAGTGCTGGATGGACAGTGGTGGCGTGCCAAACAACTGAGCTCTAGTTCTCAACAGTTTCACAAAGTGCCATAAGTTGAGGTTCAACTTACTGCTCTGCTTGAGTAGATTGCAGCCGTCAAACTGAAATCAGTAGCACTCAGGTGAGAAGAACAGGAAGCAGATATACCCAGTCCGCTGGCAGAGTCCTATGGGGACCTTCCAATCTGGCTGCCACGCCTGAATGTTTGCAACCACGGCCGAGCTAGGCAGGGGCAATTGTGCAGCAATGCAAACTGCATAACCTGGCCAAATTTCACGGGTGTACAAGAAACCACGGGGGATTTACAAGGAGATGTTCACCCGGAAGGGCCGGAGGCCTGCCGGCAGCAAGATTCCGGAATTCTTCCTGAGAAGCCTTGAAAGCAGTGAAACGGTCCTATGTTGCAATAACTCAGAACCTCATTCTGAGTGTTGCCGGCAGAGGTCATTCGGCTGAACACAACCGTGGACTAATTAGAGCCAGATGTAGGCAGTGCCGTCCATAGTGCTGGATGGACAGTGGTGGCGTGCCAAACAACTGAGCGCTAGTTCTCAACATTTTCACAAAATGCCGTAAGTTGAGGTTCAACTTAATGCTCCGGTTGAGTAGAGTGTAGCCGTCAAAGCTGGAATCAGTAGCACTCAGGTGAGAAGAACGGGAAGCAGCTATACCCAGTCCGCTGGCAGTGTCCTACGGGGACCAGACTATCTGGCTGCCACGCCTGAATGTTTGCAACCGCGGCCGAGCTAGGCAGGCGCAATTGTGCAGCAATGCAAACTGCATAACCTGGCCGCACTTCACCGGTGTACAAGAAACCACGGGGGATTTACAAGGAGATGTTCACCCGGAATAGCCGGAGTCCTGCCGGCAGCAAGATTCCGGAATTCTTCCTGAGAAGCCTTGAAAGCAGTGAAACGCTCCTATGTTGCAATAACTCAGAACCTCATTCTGAATGTTCCCGGCAGAGGTCATTCGGCAGAACACAACCGTGGACTAATTAGAGCCAGAAGTAGGCAGTGCCGTCTATAGTGCTGGATGGAGAGTGGTGGCGTGCCAAACAACTGAGTTCTAGTTCTCAACAGTTTCACAAAGTGCCATAAGTTGAGGTTCAACTTACTGCTCCGGTTGAGTAGAGTGTAGCCCTCAAACCTGGAATCAGTAGCACTCAGGTGAGAAGAACGGGAAGCAGATATACCCAGTCCGCTGGCAGAGTCCTACGGGGACCAGCCTATCTGGCTGCCACGCCTGAATATTTGTAACCGCGGCCGAGCTAGGCAGGGAAAATTGTGCAGCAATGCAAACTGCATAACCTGGCCAAATTTCACGGGTGTACAAGAAACCACGGGGGATTTACAAGGAGATGTTCACCCGGTAGAGCCGGTGGCCTGCCGGCCGCAAGATTCCGGAATTCTTCCTAAGAAGCATTGAAAGCAGTGAAACGCTCCTGTGTTGCAATAACTCAGAACCTCATTCTGAGTGTTGCCGGCATAGGTCATTCGTCTGAACACAACCGTGGACTAATTAGAGCCAGATGTAGGCAGTGCCGTCCATAGTGCTGGATGGAGAGTGGTGGCGTGCCAAACAACTGAGCTCTAGTTCTCAACAGTTTCACAAAGTGCCATAAGTTGAGGTTCAACTTACTGCTCTGCTTGAGTAGAGTGCAGCCGTCAAAGCTGAAATCAGTAGCACTCAGGTGAGAAGAACGGGAAGCAGATATACCCAGTCGGCTGGCAGAGTCCTACGAGGACCAGCCTATCTGGCTGCCACGCCTGAATGTTTGCAACCGCGGCTGAGCTAGGCAGGCGCAATTGTGCAGCAATGCAAACTGCATAACCTGGCCACATTTCACGGGTGTACAAGAAACCACGGGGGATTTACAAGGAGATGTTCACCCGGAACAGCCAGAGGCCTGCTGGCAGCAAGATTGCGGAATTCTTCCTGAGAAGCCTTGAAAGCAGTGAAACGCTCCTATGTTGCAATAACTCAGGACCTCATTCTGAGTGTTGCCGGCAGAGGTCATTCGGCTGAACACAACCGTGGACTAATTAGAGCCAGATGTAGGCAGTGCCGTCCATAGTGCTGGATGGACAGTGGTGGCGTGCCAAACAACTGAGCTCTAGTTCTCAACAGTTTCACAAAGTGCCATAAGTTGAGGTTCAACTTACTGCTGTGCTTGAGTAGAGTGCAGCCGTCAAAGCTGAAATCAGTAGAACTCTGGTGAGAAGAACGGGAAGCAGATATACCCAGTCCGCTGGCAGAGTCCTACGGGGACCAGCCTATCTGGCTGCCACGTCTGAATGTTTGTAACCGCGGCCGAGCTAGGCAGGGACAATTGTGCAGCAATGCAAACTGCATAACCTGGCCAAACTTCACGGGTGTACAAGAAACCACGGGGGATTTACAAGGAGATGTTCACCCGGAACAGCCGGAGGCCTGCCGGCAGCAAGATTCCGGAATTCTTCCTGAGAAGCCTTGAAGGCAGTGAAACGCTCCTATGTTGCAGTAACTCAGAACCTCAACCTGAGTGTTCCCAGCAGAGGTCATTCGGCAGAACACAACCGTGGACTAATTAGAGCCAGAAGTAGGCAGTGCCGTCTATAGTGCTGGATGGAGAGTGGTGGCGTGCCAAACAAGTGAGTTCTAGTTCTCAACAGTTTCACAAAGTGCCATAAGTTGAGGTTCAACTTACTGCTCCGGTTGAGTAGAGTGTAGCCCTCAAACCTGGAATCAGTAGCACTCAGGTGAGAAGAACGGGAAGCAGATATACCCAGTCCGCTGGCAGAGTCCTACGGGGACCAGCCTATCTGGCTTCCACGCCTGAATATTTGTAACCGCGGCCGAGCTATGCAGGGAAAATTGTGCAGCAATGCAAACTGCATAACCTGGCCAAATTTCACGGGTGTACAAGAAACCACGGGGGATTTACAAGGAGATGTTCACCCGGTAGAGCCGGTGGCCTGCCGGCCGCAAGATTCCGGAATTCTTCCTAAGAAGCATTGAAAGCAGTGAAACGCTCCTGTGTTGCAATAACTCAGAACCTCATTCTGAGTGTTGCCGGCATAGGTCATTCGTCTGAACACAACCGTGGACTAATTAGAGCCAGATGTAGGCAGTGCCGTCCATAGTGCTGGATGGAGAGTGGTGGCGTGCCAAACAACTGAGCTCTAGTTCTCAACAGTTTCACAAAGTGCCATAAGTTGAGGTTCAACTTACTGCTCTGCTTGAGTAGAGTGCAGCCGTCAAAGCTGAAATCAGTAGCACTCAGGTGAGAAGAACGGGAAGCAGATATACCCAGTCGGCTGGCAGAGTCCTACGAGGACCAGCCTATCTGGCAGCCACGCCTGAATGTTTGCAACCGCGGCTGAGCTAGGCACGCGCAATTGTGCAGCAATGCAAACTGCATAACCTGGCCACATTTCACGGGTGTACAAGAAACCACGGGGGATTTACAAGGAGATGTTCACCCGGAACAGCCAGAGGCCTGCTGGCAGCAAGATTGCGGAATTCTTCCTGAGAAGCCTTGAAAGCAGTGAAACGCTCCTATGTTGCAATAACTCAGGACCTCATTCTGAGTGTTGCCGGCAGAGGTCATTCGGCTGAACACAACCGTGGACTAATTAGAGCCAGATGTAGGCAGTGCCGTCCATAGTGCTGGATGGACAGTGGTGGCGTGCCAAACAACTGAGCTCTAGTTCTCAACAGTTTCACAAAGTGCCATAAGTTGAGGTTCAACTTACTGCTGTGCTTGAGTAGAGTGCAGCCGTCAAAGCTGAAATCAGTAGCACTCAGGTGAGAAGAACGGGAAGCAGATATACCCAGTCCGCTGGCAGAGTCCTACGGGGACCAGCCTATCTGGCTGCCACGTCTGAATGTTTGTAACCGCGGCCGAGCTAGGCAGGGACAATTGTGCAGCAATGCAAACTGCATAACCTGGCCAAACTTCACGGGTGTACAAGAAACCACGGGGGATTTACAAGGAGATGTTCACCCGGAACAGCCGGAGGCCTGCCGGCAGCAAGATTCCGGAATTCTTCCTGAGAAGCCTTGAAGGCAGTGAAACGCTCCTATGTTGCAGTAACTCAGAACCTCAACCTGAGTGTTCCCAGCAGAGGTCATTCGGCTGAACACAATCGTGGACTAATTAGAGCCAGATGTAGGCAGTTCCGTCCATCGTGCTGGATGGACAGTGGTATCGTGCCAAACAACTGAGTTCTAGTTCTCAACAGTTTCACAAAGTGCCATAAGTTGAGGTTCAACTTACTGCTCCGGTTGAGTAGAGTGTAGTCGTCAAAGCTGAAATCAGTAGCACTCAGGTGAGAAGAACGGGAAGCAGATATACCCAGTCGGCTGGCAGAGTCCTACGGGGACCAGCCTATCTGGCTGCCACGCCTGAATGTTTGCAACCGCGGCCGAGCTAGCAGGGGCAATTGTGCAGAAATGCAAACTGCATAACCTGTCAAATTTCACGGGTGTACAAGAAACCACGGGGGATTTACAAGGAGATGTTCACCCGGAAGAGCCGGAGGCCTGCCGGCAGCAAGATTCCGGAATTCTTCCTAAGAAGCCTTGAAAGCAGTGAAACGCTCCTATGTTGCAATAACTCAGAACCTCATTCTGAGTGTTCCTGGCAGAGGTCATTCGGCTGAACACAACCGTGGACTAATTAGAGCCAGATGTAGGCAGTGCCGTCCATAGTGCTGGATGTACAGTGGTGGCGTGCCAAACAACTGAGCTCTAGTTCTCATCACTTTCACAAAGTGCCATAAGTTGAGGTTCAACTTACTGCTCCGGTTGAGTAGAGTGCAGCCGTCAAAGCTGAAATCAGTAGCACTCAGGTGAGAAGAACGGGAAGCAGATATACCCAGTCGGCTGGCAGAGTCCTACGGGGACCAGCCTATCAGGCTGCCACGACTGAATGTTTGCAACCGCGGCCGAGCTAGGCAGGGGCAATTGTGCAGCAATGCAAACTGCATAACCTGGCCAAATTTCACGGGTGTACAAGAAACCACGGGGGATTTACAAGGAGATGTTCACCCGGTAGAGCCGGAGGCTTGCCGGCAGCAAGATTCGGGAATTCTTCCTGAGAAGCCTTGAAAGCAGTGAAACGCTCCTATGTTGCAATAACTCAGAACCTCAATCTGAGTGTTCCCGGCAGAGGTCATTCGGCTGAACACAACCGTGGACTAATTAGAGCCAGATGTAGGCAGTGCCGTCCATAGTGCTGGATGGACAGTGGTGGCGTGCCAAACAACTGAGCTCTAGTTCTCATCACTTTCACAAAGTGCCATAAGTTGAGGTTCAACTTACTGCTCCGGTTGAGTAGAGTGCAGCCGTCAAAGCTGAAATCAGTAGCACTCAGGTGAGAAGAACGGGAAGCAGATATACCCAGTCGGCTGGCAGAGTCCTACGGGGACCAGCCTATCAGGCTGCCACGACTGAATGTTTGCAACCGCGGCCGAGCTAGGCAGGCCCAATTGTGCAGCAATGCAAACTGCATAACCTGGCCAAATTTCACGGGTGTACAAGAAACCACGGGGGATTTACAAGGAGATGTTCACCCGGTAGAGCCGGAGGCTTGCCGGCAGCAAGATTCGGGAATTCTTCCTGAGAAGCCTTGAAAGCAGTGAAACGCTCCTATGTTGCAATAACTCAGAACCTCAATCTGAGTGTTCCCGGCAGAGGTCATTCGGCTGAACACAACCGTGGACTAATTAGAGCCAGATGTAGGCAGTGCCGTCCATAGTGCTGGATGGACAGTGTTGGCGTGCCAAACAACTGAGTTCTAGTTCTCAACACTTTCACAAAGTGCCATAAGTTGAGGTTCAACTTAATGCTCCGGTTGAGTAGAGTGTAGCCGTCAAAGCTGGAATCAGTAGCACTCAGGTGAGAAGAACGGGAAGCAGATATACCTAGTCCTCAGGCAGTTTCGTACGGGGACCAGCCTATCTGGCTGTCACGCCTGAATATTTGTAAACGCGGCTGAGCTAGGCAGGCGCAATTGTGCAGCAATGCAAACTGCATAACCTGGCCAAATTTCACGGGTGTACAAGAAACCACGGGGGATTTACAAGGAGATGTTCACCCGGAACAGCCGGAGGACTGCCGGCAGCAAGATTCCGGAATTCTTCCGGAGAAGCCTTGAAAGCAGTGAAACGCTCCTATGTTGCAATAAATCAGAACCTCATTTTGAGTGTTGCCGGCAGAGGTCATTCGACTGAACACAATCGTGGACTAATTAGAGCCAGATGTAGGCAGTGCCGTCCATAGTGCTGGATGGACAGTGGTGGCGTGCCAAACAAGTGAGCTCTAGTTCTCAACATTTTCACAAAGTGCCATAAGTTGAGGTTCAACTTACTGCTCCGGTTGAGTAGAGTGTAGCCGTCAAAGCTGGAATCAGTAGCACTCAGGTGAGAAGAACGGGAAGCAGATACACCCAGTCCGCTGGCAGAGTCCTACGGGGACCAGCCTATCTGGCTGCCACGCCTGAATGTTTTTAACCGTGGCCGAGCTAGGCAGGGGCAATTGTGCAGCAATGCAAACTGCATAACCTGGCCAAATTTCGCGGGTGTACAAGAAACCACGGGGTTTTACAAGGAGATGTTCACCCGGAACAGCCGGAGGCCTGCCGGCATCAAGATTCCGGAATTCTTCCTGAGAAGCCTTGAAAGCAGTGAAACGCTCCTATGTTGCAGTAACTCAGAACCTCAATCTGAGTGTTCCCAGCAGAGGTCATTCGGCTGAACACAATCGTGGACTAATTAGAGCCAGATGTAGGCAGTTCCGTGCATAGTGCTGGAAGGACATTGGTATCGTGCCAAACAACTGAGCTCTAGTTCTCAACAGTTTCACAAAGTGCCATAAGTTGAGGTTCAACTTACTGCTCCGGTTGAGTAGAGTGTATCCTTCAAAGCTGAAATCAGTAGCACTCAGGTGAGAAGAACGGGAACCAGATATACCCAGTCCCCTGGCAGAGTCCTACGGGGACCAGACTTTCCGGCTGTCACGCCTGAATGTTTGCAACCACGGCCGAGCTAGGCAGGGGCAATTGTGCAGCAATGCAAACTGCATAACCTGGGCAAATTTCACGGGTGTACAAGAAACCACGGGGGATTTACAAGGAGATGTTCACCCGGAAGAGCTGGAGGCCTGCCGGCAGCAAGATTCCGGAATTCTTCCTGAGAAGCCTTGAAAGCAGTGAAACGCTCCTATGTTGCAATAACTCAGAACCTCATTCTGAGTGTTCCTGGCAGAGGTCATTAGGCTGAACACAACCGTGGACTAATTAGAGCCAGATGTAGGCAGTGCCGTCCATAGTGCTGGATGGAGAGTGGTGGCGTGCCAAACAACTGAGCTCTAGTTCTCAACAGTTTCACAAAGTGCCATAAGTTGAGGTTCAACTTACTGCTCCGGTTGAGTAGAGTGTAGTCGTCAAAGCTGGAATCAGTAGCACTCAGGTGAGAAGAACGGGAAGCAGATATACCCAGTCGGCTGGCAGAGTCCGACGGGGACCAGCCTATCTGGCTGCCACGCCTGAATGTTTGCAACCGCGGCCGAGCTAGCAGGGGCAAATGTGCAGAAATGCAAACTGCATAACCTGTCCAAATTTCACGGGTGTACAAGAAACCACGGGGGATTTACAAGGAGATGTTCACCCAGAAGAGCCGGAGGCCTGCCGGCAGCAAGATTCCGGAATTCTTCCTGAGAAGCCTTGAAAGCAGTGAAACGCTCCTGTGTTGCAATAACTCAGAAGCTCATTCTGAGTGTTCCCGGCAGAGGTCATTCGGCTGAACACAACCGTGGACTAATTGGAGCCAGATGTAGGCAGTGCCGTCCATAGTGCTGGATGGAGAGTGGTGGCGTAACAAACAACTGAGCGCTAGTTCTCAAAAGTTTCACAAAGTGCCACAAGTTGAGGTACAACTTAATGCTCCGGTTGAGTAGAGTGTAGCCGTCAAAGCTGGAATCAGTAGCACTCAGGTGAAAAGAATGGTAAGCAGATATACCCAGTCCGCTGGCAGTGTCCTACGGGGACCAGCCTATCTGGCTGCCACGCCTGAATGTTTGCAACCGCGGCCGAGCTAGGCAGGCGCAATCGTGCAGCAATGCAAACTGCATACCCAAATTTCACGGGTGTACAAGAAACCACGGGGGATTTATAAGGAGATGTTCACTCGGAAGAGCCGGAGGCCTGCCGGCATCAAGACTCCGGAATTCTTCCTGAGAAGCCTTGAAAGTAGTGAAACGCTCCTATGTTGCAATAACTCAGAACCTCATTCTGAGTGTTGCCAGCAGAGGTCATTCGGCTGAAGACAACCGTGGACTAATTAGAGCCAGATGTAGGCAGTGCCGTCCATAGTGCTGGATGGACAGTTGTGGAGTACCAAACAACTGAGCTCTAGTTCTCAACAGTTTCACAAAGTGCCATAAGTTGAGGTTCAACTTAATGCTCCGGTTGAGTAGACTGTAGCCGTCAAAGCTGGAATCAGTAGCACTCAGGTGAGAAGAACGGGAAGCAGATATACCCAGTCGGCTGGCAGAGTCCTCCGGGGACCAGCCTATCTGGCTGCCACGCCTGAATGTTTGTAACCGCGGCCGAGCTAGGCAGGCGCAATTGTGCAGCAATGCAAACTGCATAACCTGGCCAAATTTCACGGGTGTACAAGAAACCACGGGGGATTTACAAGGAGATGTTCACCCCGAACAGCCGGAGGCATGCTGGCAGCAAGATTCCGGAATTCTTCCTGAGAAGCCTTGAAAGCAGTGAAACGCTCCTATGTTGCAGTAACTCAGAACCTCATTCTGAGTGTTCCTGGCAGAGGTCATTCGTCTGAACACAACCGTGGACCAATTAGAGCCAGATGTAGGCAGTTCCGTCCATAGTGCTGGAAGGACAGTGGTATCGTGCCAAACAACTGAGTTCTAGTTCTCAACAGTTTCACAAAGTGCCAAGTTGAGGTTCAACTTACTGCTCCGGATGAGTAGAGTGTAGCCGTCAAAGCTGAAATCAGTAGCACTCAGGTGAGAAGAACGGGAAGCAGATATACCCAGTCGGCTGGCAGAGTCCTACGGGGACCAGCCTATCTGGCTGCCACGCCTGAATGTTTGCAACCGCGGCCGAGCTAGCAGGGGCAATTGTGCAGAAATGCAAACTGCCTAACCTGTCCAAATTTCACGGGTGTACAAGAAACCACGGGGGATTTACAAGGAGATGTTCACCCGGAAGAGCCGGAGGCCTGCCGGCAGCAAGATTCCGGAATTCTTCCTGAGAAGCCTTGAAAGCAGTGAAACGCTCCTGTGTTGCAATAACTCAGAATCTCATTCTGAGTGTTCCCGACAGAGGTCATTCTGCTGAACACAATCGTGGACTAATTAGAGCCAGATGTAGGCAGTGCCGTCCATAGTGCTGGATGGAGAGTGGTGGCGTGCCAAACAACTGAGCGCTAGTTCTCAACAGTTTCACAAAGTGCCATAAGTTGAGGTGCAACTTAATGGTCCCGTTTAGTAGAGTGTAGCCGTCAAAGCTGGAATCAGTAGCACTCAGGTGAGAAGAACGGGAAGCAGATATACCCAGTCGGCTGGCAGAGTCCTACGGGGACCAGCCTATCTGGCTGCCACGCCTGAATGTTTGCAACCGCGGCCGAGCTAGGCAGGCGCAATTGTGCAGCAATGCAAACTGCATAACCTGGCTGCACTTCACGGGTGTACAAGAAACCACGGGGGATTTACAAGGAGATGTTCACCCAGAACAGCCAGAGGCCTGCTGGCAGCAAGATTCCGGAATTCTTGCTGAGAAGCCTTGAAAGCAGTGAAACGCTCCTATGTTGCAATAACTCAGAACCTCATTCTGAGTGTTGCTGGCAGAGGTCATTCGGCTGAACACAACCGTGGACTAATTAGAGCCAGATGTAGGCAGTGCCGTCCATAGTGCTGGATGGACAGTGGTGGCGTGCCAAACAACTGAGCTCTAGTTCTCAACACTGTCACCAAGTGCCATGAGTTGAGGTTCAACTTACTGCTCCGGTTGAGTAGAGTGTAGCCGTCAAAGCTGGAATCAGTAGCACTCAGGTGAGAAGAACGGGAAGCAGATATACCCAGTCCGCTGGCAGTGTCCTACGGGGACCAGCCTATCTGGCTGCCACGCCCGAATGTTTGTAACCGCGGCCGAGATAGGCAGGCGCAATTGAGGAGCAATGCAAACTGCATAACCTGTCCAAATTTCACGGGTGTACAAGAAACCACGGGGGATTTACAAGGAGATGTTCACCCGGAACAGCCGGAGGCCTGCCGGCAGCAAGATTCCGGAATTCTTCCTGAGAAGCCTTGAAAGCAGTGAAGCGCTCCTGTGTTGCAATAACTCAGAACCTCAATCTGAGTGTTCCCAGCAGAGGTCATTCGGCTGAACACAAACGTGGACTAATTAGAGCCAGATGTAGGCAGTGCCGTCCATAGTGCTTGATGGACAGTGGTGGCGTGCCAAACAACTGAGCGCTAGTTCTCAACAGTTTCACAAAATGCCGTAAGTTGAGGTTCAACTTAATGCTCGGGTTGAGTAGAGTGTAGCCGTCAAAGCTGGAATCAGTAGAACTCAGGTGAGAAGAACGGGAAGCAGATATACCCAGTCCGTTGGCAGTGTCCTACGGGTACAGCCTATCTGGCTGCAACTCCTGAATGTTTGCAACCGCGGCCGAGCGAGTCAGGCCCAATTGTGCAGCAATGCAAACTGCATAACCTGTCCAAATTTCACGGGTGTACAAGAAACCACGGGGGATTTACAAGGAAAATTTCACCCGGAACAGCCAGAGGCCTGCCGGCAGCAAGTTTCCGGAATTCTTCCTGAGAAGCCTTGAAAGCAGTGAAACGCTCCTATGTTGCAATAACTCAGAACCTCATTCTGAGTATTCCCGGCAGAGGTCATTCGGCTGAACACAACCGTGGACTAATTAGAGCCAGATGTAGGCAGTGCCGTCCATAGTGCTGGATGGACAGTGGTGGCGTGCCAAACAACTGAGCTCTAGTTTTCAACAGTTTCACAAAGTGCCATACGTAGAGGTTCAACTTAATGCTCCGGTTGAGTAGACTGTAGCCGTCAACGCTGGAATCAGTAGCACTCAGGTGAGAAGAACGGGAAGCAGATATACCCAGTCCGCTTGCAGAGTCCTACGGGGACCAGACTATCTGGCTGCCACGCCTGAATGTTTGCAACCGCGGCCGAGCTAGGCAGGCGCAATTGTGCAGTAATGCAAACTGCATAACCTGGCCAAATTTCACGGGTGTACAAGAAACCACTGGGGATTTACAAGGAGATGTTCAGCCGGAACAGCCGGCAGCCTTCCGGCAGCAAGATTCCGGAATTCTTCCTGAGAAGCCTTGAAAGCAGTGAAACGCTCCTGTGTTGCAATAACTCAGAACCTCATTCTGAGTGTTCCCGGCAGAGGTCATTCGGCTGAACACAACCGTGGACTAATTGGAGCCAGATGTAGGCAGTGCCGTCCATAGTGCTGGATGGAGAGTGGTGGCGTGCCAAACAACTGAGCGCTAGTTCTCAAAAGTTTCACAAAGTGCCATAAGTTGAGGTGCAACTTAATGCTCCGGTTGAGTAGAGTGTAGCCGTCAAAGCTGGAATCAGTAGCACTCAGGTGAAAAGAATGGTAAGCAGATATACCCAGTCCGCTGGCAGTGTCCTACGGGGACCAGCCTATCTGGCTGCCACGCCTGAATGTTTGTAACCGCGGCCGAGCTAGGCAGGCGTAATTGTGCAGCAATGCAAACTGCATAACCTGGCCAAATTTCACGGGTGTACAAGAACCCACGGGGGATTTATAAGGAGATGTTCACCCGGAAGAGCCGGAGGCCTGCCGGCAGCGAGATTCCGGAATTCTTCCTGAGAAGCCTTGAAAGCAGTGAAACGCTCCTATGTTGCAGTAACTCAGGAACTCAATCTGAGTGTTCCCAGCAGAGGTCATTTGGCTGAACACAATCGTGGACCAATTAGAGCCAGATGTAGGCAGTTCCGTCCATAGTGCTGGATGGACAGTGGTATCGTGCCAAACAACTGAGCTCTAGTTCTCAACAGTTTCACAAAGTGCCATAAGTTGAGGTTCAACTTACTGCTCCGGTTGAGTAGAGTGTAGCCGTCAAAGCTGAAATCAGTAGCACTCAGGTGAGAAGAACGGGAAGCAGATATACCCAGTCGGCTGGCAGAGTCCTACGGGGACCAGCCTATCTGGCTGCCACGCCTGAATGTTTGCAACCGCGGCCGAGCTAGGCAGGGGCAATTGTGCAGCAATGGAAACTGCATAACCTGTCCAAATTTCACGGGTGTACAAGAAACCACGCGGGATTTAGAAGGAGATGTTCACCCGAAAGAGCCGGAGGCCTGCCGGCAGCAAGATTCCGGAATTCTTCCTGAGAAGCCTTGAAAGCAGTAAAACGCTCATATGTTGCAATAACTCAGAACCTCATTCTGAGTGTTCCTGGCAGAGGTCATTCGGCTGAACACAACCGTGGACCAATTAGAGCCAGATGTAGGCAGTGCCGTCCATATTGCTGGATGGACAGTGGTGGCGTGCCAAACAACTGAGCTCTAGTTCTCAACAGTTTCACAAAGTGCCATAAGTTGAGGTTCAACTTACTGCTCCGGTTGAGTAGAGTTTAGCCGTCAAAGCTGGAATCAGTAGCACTCAGGTGAGAAGAACGGGAAGCAGATATACACAGTCGGCTGGCAGAGTCCTACCGGGACCAGCCTATCTGGCTGCCACGCCTGAATGTTTGCAACCGCGGCCGAGCTAGGCAGGCGCAATTGTGCAGCAATGCAAACTGCATAACCTGTCCGAATTTCACGGGTGTACAAGAAACCACGGGGGATTTACAAGGAGATGTTCAGCCGGAACAGCCAGAGGCCTGCTGGCAGCAAGATTCCGGAATTCTTCCTGAGAAGCCTTGAAAGCAGTGAAACGCTCCTATGTTGCAATAACTCAGAACCTCATTCTGAGTGTTGCCGGCAGAGGTCATTCGGCTGAACACAACCGTGGACTAATTAGAGCCAGATGTAGGCAGTGACGTCCATAGTGCTGGATGGACAGTGGTATCGTGCCAAACAACTGAGCTCTAGTTCTCAACAGTTTCACAAAGTGCCATAAGTTGAGGTTCAACTTACTGCTCTGCTTGAGTAGAGTGCAGCCGTCAAACTGAAATCAGTAGCACTCAGGTGAGAAGAACGGGAAGCAGATATACCCAGTCCGCTGGCAGAGTCCTACGGGGACCAGCCTATCTGGCTGCCACGCCTGAATGTTTGCAACCGCGGCCGAGATAGGCAGGGGCAATTGTGCAGCAATGCAAACTGCATAACCTGGCCAAATTTCACGGGTGTACAAGAAAACACGGGGGATTTACAAGGAGATGTTCACCCGGAAGGGCCGGAGTCCACCCGGCAGCAAGATTCCGGAATTCTTCCTGAGAAGCCTTGAAAGCAGTGAAACGCTCCTATGTTGCAATAACTCAGAACCTCATTCTGAGTGTTGCCGGCAGAGGTCATTCGGCTGAACTCAACCGTGGACTAATTAGAGCTAGATGTAGGCAGTGCCGTCCATAGTGCTGGATGGACAGTGGTGGCGTGCCAAACAACTGAGCTCTAGTTCTCAACAGTTTCACAAAGTGCCATAAGTAGAGGTTCAACTTAATGCTTCGGTTGAGTAGACTGTAGCCGTCAAAGCTGGAATCAGTAGCACTCAGGTGAGAAGAACGGGAAGCAGATATACCCAGTCCGCTGGGAGAGTCCTACGGGGACCAGCCTATCTGGCTGCCACGCCTGAATGTTTGCAACCGCCGCCGAGCTAGGCAGGCGCAATTGTGCAGTAATGCAAACTGCATAACCTGGCCAAATTTCACGGGTGTACAAGAAACCACGGGGGATTTACAAGGAGATGTTCACCCGGAACAGCCGGGGGCCTGCCGGCAGCAAGATTCCGAAATTCTTCCTGAGAAGCCTTGAAAGCAGTGAAACGCTCCTGTGTTGCAATAACTCAGAACCTCATTCTGAGTGTTCCCGGCAGAGGTCATTCGGCTGAACACAACCGTGGACTAATTAGAGCCAGATGTAGGCAGTGCCGTCCATAGTGCTCGATGGAGATTGGTGGCGTGCCAAACAACTGAGCGCTAGTTCTCAACAGTTTCACAAAGTGCCATAAGTTGAGGTGCAACTTAATGCTCCCGTTGAGTAGAGTGTAGCCGTCAAAGCTGGAATCAGTAGCACTCACGTGAGAAGAACGCGAAGCAGATATACCCAGTCCGCTGGCAGTGTCCTACGGGGACCAGCCTATCTGGCTGCCACGCCTGAATATTTGCAACCTCGGCTGTGCTTGGCAGGCGCAATTGTGCAGCAATACAAACTGCATAACCTGGGCAAATATCACGGGTGTACAAGAAACCACGGGGGATTTACAAGGAGATGTTCACCCGGAACAGCCGGAGGCCTGCTGGCATCAAGATTCCGGAATTCTTTCTGAGAAGCCTTGAAAGCAGTGAAACGCTCCTATGTTGCAATAACTCAGAACCGCATTCTGAGTATTCCCAGCAGATGTCATGCGGCTGAACACAATCGTGGACTAATGAGAGCCAGATGTAAGCAGTTCCGTCCATAGTACTGGATGGACAGTGTTGGCGTGCCAAACAACTGAGCTCTAGTTCTCAACAGTTTCACAAAGTGCCATAAGTTGAGGTTCAACTTACTGCTCGGATTGAGTAGAGTGTAGCCGTCGAATCTGGAATCAGTAGCACTCAGGTGAGAAGAACGGGAAGTTGATATACTCAGTCTGCTGGCAGTGTCTTACGGGGACCAGCCTATCTGGCTGCCACGCCTGAATGTTTGTAACCGCGGCCGAGCTAGGCAGGCACAATTGTGCAGCAATGCAAACTGCATAACCTGGCCAAATTTCATGGGTGTACAAGAAACCACGGGGGATTTACAAGGAGATGTTCACCCGGAACAGCCGGAGGCCTGCCGGCAGCAAAATTCCGGAATTCTTCCTGAGAATCCTTGAAAGCAGTGAAAAGCTCCTATGTTGCAATAACTCAGAACCTCATTCTGATTGTTCCCGGCAGAGGTCATTCGGCTGAACACAATCGTGGACTAATTAGAGCCAGATGTAGGCAGTGCCGTCCATAGTGCTGGATGGACAGTGGTGGGGTGCCAAACAACTGAGCTCTAGTTCTCAACAGTTTCACAAAGTGCCATAAGTTGAGGTGCAACTTAATGCTCCGGTTGAGTAGAGTGTAGCCGTCAAAGCTGGAATCAGTAGCACTCAGGTGAGAAGAATCGGAAGCAGATATACCCAGTATGCTGGCAGTGTCCTACGGGGACCATTCTATCTGGCTGCCATGCCTGAATGTTTGCAACCGCGGCCGAGCTCGTCAGGCGCAATTGTGCAGCAATGCAAACTGCATAACCTGGCCAAATTTCACGGGTGTACAAGAAACCACGTGGGATTTACAAGGAGATTTTCACCCGGAACAGCCAGAGGCCTGCCGGCAGCAAGATTCCGGAATTCTTCCTGAGAAGCCTTGAAAGCAGTGAAACGATCCTATGTTGCAATAACTCAGAACCTCATTCTGAGTATTCCCGGCAGAGGTCATTCAGCTGAACACAACCGTGGACTAATTAGAGCCAGATGTAGGCAGTGCCGTCCATAGTGCTGGATGGACAGTGGTGGCGAGCCAAACAACTGAGCTCTAGTTCTCAACAGTTTCACAAACTGCCCTAAGTTGAGGTTCAACTTACTACTCCGGTTGAGTAGAGTGTAGCCGTCAAACCTGGAATCAGTAGAACTCAGGTGAGAAGAACGGGAAGCAGATATACCCAGTCCCCTGGCAGTGTCCTACGGGGACTACCCTATCCGGCTGCCATGCCTGAATGTTTGCAACCGCGGCCGAGCTAGGCAGGCGCAATTGTGCACCAATGCAAACTGCATAACCTGGCCATATTTCACGGGTGTACAAGGAACCGCCGGTGATTTACAAGGAGATGTTCACACGAACAGCAGGAGGCCTGCCGGCAGCAAGATTCCGGAATTCTTCCTGAGAAGCCCTGAAAGCAGTGAAACGCTCCTCTGTTGCAATAACTCAGAACCTCATTCTGAGTGTTCCCGGCAGAGGTCATTCGGCTGAACACAACCATGGACTAATTAGAGCCAGATGTAGGCAGTGCCGTCCATAGTGCTGGATGGACAGTGGTGGCGTGCCAAACAACTGAGCTCTAGTTCTCATCACTTTCACAAAGTGCCGTAACTTGAGGTTCAACTTACTGCTCCGGTTGAGTAGAGTGTAGCCCTCAAAGCTGGAATCAGTAGTACTCAGATGAGAAGAACGTGAAGCAGATATACCGAGTCCGCTGGCAGTGTCCTACGGGGACCAGCCTATCTGGCTGCCACTCCAGAATGTTTGCAACCGCGGCCGAGCTAGGCAGGTGCAATTGTGCATCAATGCAAACTGCTTAACCTGGTCAAATTTTACGGGTGTACAAGAAACCACGGGGGATTTACAAGGAGATGTTCACCCGGAACAGCCAGAGGCCTGCCGGCAGCAAGATTCCAGAATTCTTCCTGAGAAGCCTTGAAAGCAGTGAAACGCTCCTATGTTGCAATAACTGAGAACCTCATTCTGAGTGTTCCCTGCAGAGGTCAGTCGGCTGAACACAACGGTAGACTAATTAGAGCCAGATGTAGGCAGTGCAGTCCATAGTGCTGGATGGACAGTGGTGGCGTGCCAAACAACTGAGCTCTAGTTCTCAACAGTTTCACAAAGTGCCCTAAGTTGAGGTTCAACTTACGGCTCCGGTTGAGTAGAGTGTAGCCGTCAAAGCTGGAATCAGTAGCACTCAGGTGAGAAGAACGGGAAGCAGATATACCCAGTCAATTGGCAGTGTCCTACGGGGACCAGCCTATCTGGCTACCACGCCTGAATGTTTGCAACCGCGGCCGAGCTTTGCAGGCGCAATTGTGCTGGAATGCAAACTGCATAACCTGGCCAAATTTCACGGATGTACAAGAAACCACGGGGGATTTACAAGGAGATGTTCACCCGGAAGAGCCGGAGGCCTGCCGGCAGCAAGATTCTGGAATTCGTCTTGAGAGGCCTTGAAAGCAGTCAAACGCTCCTATGTTGCAATAACTCAGAACCTCATTCTGAGTGTTCCCGGCAGAGTTCATTCGGCTGAACACAACCGTGGAGTAATTAGAGCCAGATGTAGGCAGTGCCGTCCATAGTGCTGGATGGACAGTGGTGGCGTGCCAAACAACTGAGCTCTAGTTCTCATCACTTTCACAAAGTGCCATAAGTTGAGGTTCAACTTATTGCTCCGGTTGAGTAGAGTGTAGCGGTCAAAGCTTGAATCAGTAGTACTCAGGTGAGAAGAACGGGAACCAGATATACCCAGTCCGCTGGCAGTGTCCTACGGGGACCAGCCTATCTGGCTGCCACGCCTGAATGTTTGAAACCGTGGCTGAGCTAGGCAGGCGCAATTGTGCAGCAATGCGAACTGCATAACCTGGCCAAATATCACGGATGTACAAGAAACCACGGGGGATTTACAAGGAGATGTTGATCCGGAACTGCCGGAGGCCTGCCGGCAGCAAGATCCCGGAATTCTTCCTGAGAAGCCTTGAAAGCAGTGAAACGCTCCTATGTTGCAATAACTCAGAACCTCATTCTGAGTGTTCCCGGCAGAGGTCATTCGGCTGAACACAACCATGGACTAATTAGAGCCAGATGTAGGCAGTGCCGTCCATAGTGCTGGATGGAGAGTGGTGGCGTGCCAAACAACTGAACTCTAGTTCTCAACACTTTCACAAAGTGCCATAAGTTGAGGTTCAACTTACTGCTCCGGTTGAGTAGAGTGTAGCCGTCAAAGCTGGAATAATTAGCACTCAGGTGCGAAGAACGTGAAGCAGATATACCCAGTCCGCTGGCAGTGTCCTACGGGGACCAGCCTATCTGGCTGCCACGCCTGAATGTTTGCAACCGCGGCCGAGCTAGCCAGGCGCAATTGTGCAGCAATGCAAACTGCATAACCTGGACAAATTTCACGGATGTACAAGAAACCACGGGGGATTTCCAAGGAGATGTTCACCCGGAACAGCCGGAGGCCTGCCGGCAGCAAGATTCTGGAATTCGTCTTGAGAGGCCTTGAAAGCAGTGAAACGCTCCTATGTTGCAATAACTCAGAACCTCATTCTGAGTGTTCCCGGCAGAGGACATTTGGCTGAACACAACCGTGGAGTAATTAGAGCCAGATGTAGGCAGTGCCGTCCATAGTGCTGGATGGACAGTGGTGGCGTGCCAAACAACTGAGCTCTAGTTCTCATCACTTTCACAAAGTGCCATAAGTTGAGGTTCAACTTACTGCTCCGGTTGAGTAGAGTGTAGCGGTCAAAGCTTGAATCAGTAATACTCAGGTGAGAAGAACGTGAACCAGATATACACAGTCCGCTGGCAGTGTCCTACGGGGACCAGCCTATCTGGCTGCCACGCCTGAATGTTTGCAACCGCGGCCGAGGTAGGCAGGCGCAGTTGTGCAGCAATGCAAACTGCATAACCTGGCCAAATTTCACGGATGTACAAGAAACCACAAGGGATTTACAAGGAGATGTTCACCCGGAAGAGCCGGAGGCCTGTCGTCAGGAAGATTCCGGAATTCTTCCTGAGAAGCCTTGAAAGCAGTGAAACGCTCCTATGTTGCAATAACTCAGAACCTCATTCTGAGTGTTCCCGGCAGAGGTCATTCGGCTGAACACAACCATGGACTAATTAGAGCCAGATGTAGGCAGTGCCGTCCATAGTGCTGGATGGACATTGGTGGCATGCCAAACAACTGAGCTCTAGTTCTCAACACTTTCACAAAGTGCCCTAAGTTGAGGTTCAACTTACGGCTCCGGTTGAGTAGAGTGTAGCAGTCAAAGCTGGAATCAGTAGCACTCAGGTGAGAAGAACGGGAAGCAGATATACCCAGTCCGCTGGCAGTGTCCTATGAGGACCAGCCTATCTGGCTGCCACGCCTGAATGTTTGCAAGCCCGGCCGAGCTAAGCCGGCAGAATTGTGCAGCAATGCAAACTGCATAACCTGGCCAAATTTCACGGGTGTACAAGAAACCACGGGGGATTTACAAGGAGATGTTCACCCGGAACAGCCGGAGGCCTGCCGGCAGCAAGATTCCAGAATTCTTCCTGAGAAGCCTTGAAAGCAGTGAAACGCTCCTATGTTGCAATAACTCAGAACCTCATTCTGAGTGTTCCCGGCAGAGGTCATTCGGCTGAACACAACCGTGGACTAATTAGAGCCAGATGTAGGCAGTGCAGTCCATAGTGCTGGATGGAGAGTGGTGGCGTGCCAAACAACTGAGCTCTAGTTCTCAACAGTTTCACAAAGTGCCCTAAGTTGAGGTTCAACTTACTGCTTCGGTTGAGTAGAGTGTAGCGGTCAAATCTGGAATCAGTAGCACTCATGTGAGAAGAACGGGAAGCAGATATACCCAGTCCGCTGGCAGTGTCCTAAGGGGACCACCCTATCTGGCGGCCACGCCTGAATGTTTGCAACCGCGGCCGAGCTAGCCAGGCGCAATTGTGCAGCAATGCAAACAGCATAACCTGGCCAAATTTCACGGGTTTACAAGAAACCAAGGGGGATTTACAAGGAGATGTTCACTGGGAACAGCCGGACGCCGGCGGCAGCAATATTCCGGAACTCTTCCTGAGAAGCCTTGAAAGCACTGAAACGCTCCTATGTTGCAATAACTCAGAACCTCATTCTGAATGTTCCCGGCAGAGGTCATTCGGCTGAACACAACCGTCTACTAATTAGAGCCAGATGTAGGCAGTGCCGTCCATAGTGCTGGATGGACAGTGGTGGCGTGCCAAACAACTGAGCTCTAGTTCTCAACACTTTCACAAAGTGCCATAAGTTGAGTTTCAACTTACTGCTCAGGTTGCGTAGAGTGTAGCCATCAAAGCTGGAATCAGTAGCATTCAGGTGAGAAGAACGGGAAGCAGATATACACATTCCGATGGCAGTGTCCTACGGGGACCAGTCTATCTTGCTGCCACGCCTGAATGTTTGCAACCGCGGCCGAGCTAGGCAGCCGCAATTGTGCAGCAATGCAAACTGCATAACCTGGGCAAATTTCACCGGTGTACAAGAAACCACGGGGGATTTACAAGGAGATGTTCACCCGCAACTGCCGGAGGCCTGCCCGCAGCAAGATTCCGGAATTCTTCCTGAGAAGCCTTGAAAGCAGTGAAACGCTCCTATGTTTCAATAACTCAGAACCTCATTCTGAGTGTTCCCGGCAGAGGTCATTCGGCTGAACACAACCGTCGACTAATTAGATCCAGATGTAGGCAGTGCCGTCCATAGTGCTAAATGGACAGTGGTGGCGTGCCAAACAACTGAGCTCTAGTTCTCATCACTTTCACAAAGTGCCATAAGTTGAAGTTCAATTTACTGCTCCGGTTGAGTAGAGTGTAGCGGTCAAACCTGGAATCAGTAGCAATCAGGTGAGAAGAACGGGAAGCAGATATACCCAGTCCGTTGGCAGTGTCCTACGGGGACCAGCCTATCTAGCTGCCACGCTTGAATGTTTGCAACCGCGTACGAGCTAGGCAGGCACAATTGTGCAGCAATGCAAACTGCATAACCTGGCCAAATTTCACGGGTGTACAAGAAACCACGGAGGATTTACAAGGAGATGTTCACCGGAAATGTCGGAGGCCTGGGGGCAGCAAGATTCCGGAATTCTTCCTGAGAAGCCTTGAAAGCAGTGAAACGCTCCTATGTTGCAATAACTCAGAACCTCATTCTGAGTGTTCCCGGCAGAGGTCATTCAGCTGAACACAAACGTGGACTAATTAGAGCCAGATGTAGGCAGTGCCATCCATAGTTCTGGATGGACAGTGGTGGCGTGCCAAACAACTGAGCTCTAGTTCTCAACAGTTTCACAAAGTGCCCTAAGTTGAGGTTCAACTTACTGCTCCCGTTGAGTAGAGTGTAGCCGTCAAACCTGGAATCAGTATAACTCAGGTGAGAAGAACGGGAAGCAGATATACCCAGTCCGCTGGCAGTGTCCTACGGGGACTAGCCTATCCGGCTGCCATGCCTGAATGTTTGCAACCGCGGCCGAGCTAGGCAGGCGCAATTGTGCAGCAATGCAAACTGCATAACCTGGCCAAATTTCACGGGTGTACAAGAAACCACGGGGGATTTACAAGGAGGTGTTCACCCGGAAGTGCCGGAGGCCTGCCGGCAGCAAGATTCCGGAATTCTTCCTGAGAAGCCTTGAAAGCAGTGAAACGCTCCTATGTTGCAATAACTCAGAACCTCATTCTGAGTATTGTCTGCAGAGGTCATTCGGCTGAACACAACCTTGGACTAATTAGAGCCAGATGTAGGCCGTGCCGTCCATAGTGCTGGATGGACAGTGGTGGCGTGCCAAACAACTGAGCTCTAGTTCTCATCACTTTCACAAAGTGCCATAAGTTGAGGTTCAACTTACTGCTCCGGTTGAGTAGAGTGTAGCCGTCAAAGCTGGAATCAGTAGTACTCAGGTGAGAAGAACGTGAAGCAGATGTACCGAGTCCGCTGGCAGTGTCCTACGGGGACCAGCCTATCTGGCTGCCACTCCTGAATGTTTGCAACCGCGGCCGAGCTAGGCAGGCGCAATTGTG
Organism: Dipodomys merriami; assembly: GCF_024711535.1. NCBI lineage: Eukaryota > Metazoa > Chordata > Mammalia > Rodentia > Heteromyidae > Dipodomys > Dipodomys merriami. Next base: position 540,362 of record NW_027203771.1, on the reverse strand, counting down.
CAGCAATGCAAACTGCTTAACCTGGTCAAATTTCACGGGTGTACAAGAAACCACGGGGGATTTACAAGGAGATATTCACCCGGAACTGCCTGAGGCCTGCCGGCAGCAATATTCCAGAATTCTTCCTGAAAAGCCTTGAAAGCAGTGAAACGCTCCTATGTTGCAATAACTCAGAACCTCATTCTGAGTGTTCCCTGCAGAGGTCATTCGGCTGAACACAACGGTAGACTAATTAGAGCCAGATGTAGGCAGTGCAGTCCATAGTGCTGGATGGACAGTGGTGGCGTGCCAAACAACTGAGCTCTAGTTCTCAACAGTTTCACAAAGTGCCCTAAGTTGAGGTTCAACTTACGGCTCTGGTTGAGTAGAGTGTAGCCGTCAAAGCTGGAATCAGTAGCACTCAGGTGAGAAGAACGGGAAGCAGATATACCCAGTCAATTGGCAGTGTCCTACGGGGAGCAGCCTATCTGGCTGCCACGCCTGAATGTTTGCAACCGCGGCCGAGCTTGGCAGGCGCAATTGTGCTGGAATGCAAACTGCATAACCTGGCCAAATTTCACGGATGTACAAGAAACCACGGGGGATTTACAAGGAGATGTTCACCCGGAAGAGCCTGAGGCCTGCCGGCTGCAAGATTCTGGAATTCGTCTTGAGAGTCCTTGAAAGCAGTGAAACGCTCCTATGTTGCAATAACTCAGAACCTCATTCTGAGTGTTCCCGGCAGAGGTCATTCGGCTGAACACAACCGTGGAGTAATTAGAGCCAGATGTAGGCAGTGCCGTCCATAGTGCTTGATGGACAGTGGTGGCGTGCCAAACAACTGAGCTCTAGTTCTCATCACTTTCACAAAGTGCCATAAGTTGAAGTTCAACTTACTGCTCCGGTTGAGTAGAGTGTAGTGGTCAAAGCTGGAATCAGTAGCACTCAGGTGAGAAGAACGGGAAGCAGATATACCCAGTCCGCTGGCACTGTCCTACGGGGACCAGCCTATCTGGCTGCCACGCCTGAGTTTTTGCAACCGCGTCCGAGCTAGGCAGGCGCAATTGTGCAGCAATGCAAACTGCATAACCTGGCCAAATTTCACGGGTGTACAAGAAACCACGGGGGATTTACAAGGAGATGTTCACCCGGAAGAGCCGGAGGCCTGCCGGCAGCAAGATTCCGGAGTTCTTCCTGAGAAGCGTTGAAAGCAGTGAAACGCTCCTATGTTGCAATAACTCAGAACCTCATTCTGAGTATTGTCTGCAGAGGTCATTCGGCTGAACACAACCTTGGACTAATTAGAGCCAGATGTAGGCAGTGCCGTCCATAGTGCTGGATGGACAGTGGTGGCGTGCCAAACAACTGAGCTCTAGTTCTCATCACTTTCACAAAGTGCCATAAGTTGAGGTTCAACTTACTGCTCCGGTTGAGTAGAGTGTAGCCGTCAAAGCTGGAATCAGTAGTACTCAGGTGAGAAGAACGTGAAGCAGATGTACCGAGTCCGCTGGCAGTGTCCTACGGGGACCAGCCTATCTGGCTGCCACTCCTGAATGTTTGCAACCGCGGCCGAGCTAGGCAGGCGCAATTGTGCAGCAATGCAAACTGCTTAACCTGGTCAAATTTCACGGGTGTACAAGAAACCACGGGGGATTTACAAGGAGATATTCACCCGGAACTGCCTGAGGCCTGCCGGCAGCAAGATTCCAGAATTCTTCCTGAGAGGCCTTGAAAGCAGTGAAACGCTCCTATGTTGCAATAACTCAGAACCTCATTCTGAGTGTTCCCTGCAGAGGTCATTCGGCTGAACACAACGGTAGACTAATTAGAGCCAGATGTAGGCAGTGCAGTCCATAGTGCTGGATGGACAGTGGTGGCGTGCCAAACAACTGAGCTCTAGTTCTCAACAGTTTCACAAAGTGCCCTAAGTTGAGGTTCAACTTACGGCTCTGGTTGAGTAGAGTGTAGCCGTCAAAGCTGGAATCAGTAGCACTCAGGTGAGAAGAACGGGAAGCAGATATACCCATTCAATTGGCAGTGTCCTACGGGGACCAGCCTATCTGGCTGCCACGCCTGAATGTTTGCAACCGCGGCCGAGCTTGGCAGGCGCAATTGTGCTGGAATGCAAACTGCATAACCTGGCCAAATTTCACGGATGTACAAGAAACCACGGGGGATTTACAAGGAGATGTTAAACCGGAAGAGCCGGAGGCCTGCCGGCTGCAAGATTCCGGAATTCGTCTTGAGAGGCCTTGAAAGCAGTGAAACGCTCCTATGTTGCAATAACTCAGAACCTCATTCTGAGTGTTCCCGGCAGAGGTCATTCGGCTGAACACAACCCTGGACTAATTAGAGCCAGATGTAGGCAGTGCCGTCCATAGTGCTTGATGGACAGTGGTGGCGTGCCAAACAACTGAGCTCTAGTTCTCATCACTTTCACAAAGTGCCATAAGTTGAAGTTCAACTTACTGCTCCGGTTGAGTAGAGTGTAGTGGTCAAAGCTGGAATCAGTAGCACTCAGGTGAGAAGAACGGGAAGCAGATATACCCAGTCCGCTGGCAGTGTCCTACGGGGACCAGCCTATCTGGCTGCCACGCCTGAGTTTTTGCAACCGCGTCCGAGCTAGGCAGGCGCAATTGTGCAGCAATGCAAACTGCATAACCTCGCCAAATTTCACGGATGTACAAGAAACCACGGGGGATTTACAAGGAGATGTTCACCCGGAAGAGCCTGAGGCCTGCCGGCTGCAAGATTCTGGAATTCGTCTTGAGAGTCCTTGAAAGCAGTGAAACGCTCCTATGTTGCAATAACTCAGAACCTCATTCTGAGTGTTCCCGGCAGAGGTCATTCGGCTGAACACAACCGTGGAGTAATTAGAGCCAGATGTAGGCAGTGCCGTCCATAGTGCTTGATGGACAGTGGTGGCGTGCCAAACAACTGAGCTCTAGTTCTCATCACTTTCACAAAGTGCCATAAGTTGAAGTTCAACTTACTGCTCCGGTTGAGTAGAGTGTAGTGGTCAAAGCTGGAATCAGTAGCACTCAGGTGAGAAGAACGGGAAGCAGATATACCCAGTCCGCTGGCACTGTCCTACGGGGACCAGCCTATCTGGCTGCCACGCCTGAGTTTTTGCAACCGCGTCCGAGCTAGGCAGGCGCAATTGTGCAGCAATGCAAACTGCATAACCTGGCCAAATTTCACGGGTGTACAAGAAACCACGGGGGATTTACAAGGAGATGTTCACCCGGAAGAGCCGGAGGCCTGCCGGCAGCAAGATTCCGGAGTTCTTCCTGAGAAGCGTTGAAAGCAGTGAAACGCTCCTATGTTGCAATAACTCAGAACCTCATTCTGAGTATTGTCTGCAGAGGTCATTCGGCTGAACACAACCTTGGACTAATTAGAGCCAGATGTAGGCAGTGCCGTCCATAGTGCTGGATGGACAGTGGTGGCGTGCCAAACAACTGAGCTCTAGTTCTCATCACTTTCACAAAGTGCCATAAGTTGAGGTTCAACTTACTGCTCCGGTTGAGTAGAGTGTAGCCGTCAAAGCTGGAATCAGTAGTACTCAGGTGAGAAGAACGTGAAGCAGATGTACCGAGTCCGCTGGCAGTGTCCTACGGGGACCAGCCTATCTGGCTGCCACTCCTGAATGTTTGCAACCGCGGCCGAGCTAGGCAGGCGCAATTGTGCAGCAATGCAAACTGCTTAACCTGGTCAAATTTCACGGGTGTACAAGAAACCACGGGGGATTTACAAGGAGATATTCACCCGGAACTGCCTGAGGCCTGCCGGCAGCAAGATTCCAGAATTCTTCCTGAGAGGCCTTGAAAGCAGTGAAACGCTCCTATGTTGCAATAACTCAGAACCTCATTCTGAGTGTTCCCTGCAGAGGTCATTCGGCTGAACACAACGGTAGACTAATTAGAGCCAGATGTAGGCAGTGCAGTCCATAGTGCTGGATGGACAGTGGTGGCGTGCCAAACAACTGAGCTCTAGTTCTCAACAGTTTCACAAAGTGCCCTAAGTTGAGGTTCAACTTACGGCTCTGGTTGAGTAGAGTGTAGCCGTCAAAGCTGGAATCAGTAGCACTCAGGTGAGAAGAACGGGAAGCAGATATACCCATTCAATTGGCAGTGTCCTACGGGGACCAGCCTATCTGGCTGCCACGCCTGAATGTTTGCAACCGCGGCCGAGCTTGGCAGGCGCAATTGTGCTGGAATGCAAACTGCATAACCTGGCCAAATTTCACGGATGTACAAGAAACCACGGGGGATTTACAAGGAGATGTTAAACCGGAAGAGCCGGAGGCCTGCCGGCTGCAAGATTCCGGAATTCGTCTTGAGAGGCCTTGAAAGCAGTGAAACGCTCCTATGTTGCAATAACTCAGAACCTCATTCTGAGTGTTCCCGGCAGAGGTCATTCGGCTGAACACAACCCTGGACTAATTAGAGCCAGATGTAGGCAGTGCCGTCCATAGTGCTTGATGGACAGTGGTGGCGTGCCAAACAACTGAGCTCTAGTTCTCATCACTTTCACAAAGTGCCATAAGTTGAAGTTCAACTTACTGCTCCGGTTGAGTAGAGTGTAGTGGTCAAAGCTGGAATCAGTAGCACTCAGGTGAGAAGAACGGGAAGCAGATATACCCAGTCCGCTGGCAGTGTCCTACGGGGACCAGCCTATCTGGCTGCCACGCCTGAGTTTTTGCAACCGCGTCCGAGCTAGGCAGGCGCAATTGTGCAGCAATGCAAACTGCATAACCTCGCCAAATTTCACGGATGTACAAGAAACCACGGGGGATTTACAAGGAGATGTTCACCCGGAACAGACAGAGGCCAGCCGACAGCAAGATTCCGGAATTCTTCCTGAGAAGCCTTGAAAGCAGTGAAACGCTCCTATGTTGCAATAATTCAGAACCCCATTCTTAGTGTTCCCGGCAGAGGTCATTCAGCTGAACACAACCGTGGACTAATTAGAGCCAGATGTAGGCAGTGCCATCCATAGTGCTGGATGGACAGTGGTGGCGTGCCAAACAACTGAGCTCTAGTTCTCAACAGTCTCACAAAGTGCCCTAAGTTGAGGTTCAACTTACTGCTCCGGTTGAGTAGAGTGCAGCCGTCAAAGCTGGAATCAGTAGCACTCAGGTGAGAAGAACGTGAAGCAGATATAGCCAGTCCGCTGGCAGTGTCCTACGGGGACTAGCCTATCTGGCTGCCACGCCTGAATGTTTGCAACCGCGGCCGAGCTAGGCAGGCGCAATTGTGCAGCAATGCAAACTGCATAACCTGGCCAAATTTCACGGGTGTACAAGAAACCATGGGGGATTTACAAGGAGATGTTCACCCGGAATTGCCGGAGGCCTGCCGGCAGCAAGATTCCGGAATTCTTCCTGAGAAGCCTTGAAAGCAGTGAAACGCTCCTATGTTGCAATAACTCAGAACCTGATTCTGAGTGTTCGCGGGAGAGGTCATTCGGCTGAACACAACCGTCGACTAATTAGAGCCAGATGTAGGCAGTGCCGTCCATAGTGCTGGATGGACAGTGGTGGCATGCCAAACAACTGAGCTCTAGTTCTCATCACTTCCACAAAGTGCCATAAGTTGAAGTTCAACTTACTGCTCCGGTTGAGTACAGTGTAGGGGTCAAACCTGGAATCAGTAGCACTCAGGTGAGAAGAACGGGAAGCAGATATACCCAGTCCGCTGGCAGTGTCCTACGGGGACCAGCCTATCTGGCTGCCACGCCTGAATGTTTGCAACCGCGTCCGAGCTATGCAGGCCCAATTGTGCAGCAATGCAAACTGCATAACCTGGCCAAATTTCACGGGTGTACAAGAAACCACGGGGGATTTACAAGGAGATGTTCACCCGGAACAGCCGGACGCCGTCGGGCAGCAATATTCCGGAACTCTTCCTGAGAAGCCTTGAAAGCAGTGAAACGCTCCTATGTTGCAATAACTCCGAAACTCGTTCTGAGTGTTTCCGGCAGAGGTCATTCGGCTGAACACAACCGTCGACTAATTAGAGCCAGATGTAGGCAGTGCCGTCCATAGTGCTGGATGGACAGTGGTGGCGTGCCAAACAACTGAGCTCTAATTCTCAACAGTTTCACAAAGTGCCCTAAATTGAGGTTCAACTTACTGCTCCGGTTGAGTAGAGTGTTGCGGTCAAAGCTGGAATAAGTAGCACTCAGGTGAGGAGAACGGGAAGCAGATATACCCAGTCCACTGGCAGTGTCCTTCGGGGACTAGCCTCTCTGGATTCCATGCCTGAATGTTTGCAACCGTGGCCGAGCTAGGCAGGCGGAATTGTGCAACAATGCAAACTGCATAACATGGCCAAATTTCACGGGTCTACAAGAAACCACGGGGGATTTACAAGGAGATGTTGACCCGGAACTGCCGGAGGCCTGCCGGCAGCAAGATCCCGGATTTCTTCCTGAGAAGCCTTGAAAGCAGTGAAACGCTCCTATGTTGCAATAACTCAGAACCTCATTCTGAGTGTTCCCGGCAGAGGTCATTCGGCTGAACACAACCATGGACTAATTAGAGCCAGATGTAGGCAGTGGCGTAAATAGTGCTGGATGGAGAGTGGTGGCGTGCCAAACAACTGAGCTCTAGTTCTCAACACTTTCACAAAGTGCCATAAGTTGAGGTTCAACTTACTGCTCCGGTTGAGTAGAGTGTAGCGGTCAAAGCTTGAATCAGTAGTACTCAGGTGAGAAGAACGGGAACCAGATATACCCAGTCTGCTGGCAGTGTCCTACGGGGACCAGCCTATCTGGCTGCCACGCCTGAATGTTTGCAACCGCGGGCGAGCTAGGCAGGCGCAATTGTGCAGCAATGCAAACTGCATAACCTGGCCAAATTTCACGGATGTACAAGAAACCACGGGGGATTTACAAGGAGATGTTCACCCAGAAGAGCCGGAGGCCTGTCGTCATCAAGATTCCGGAATTCTTCCTGAGAAGCCTTGAAAGCAGTGAAACGCTCCTATGTTGCAATAACTCAGAACCTCATTCTGAGTGTTCCCGGCAGAGGTCATTCGGCTGAACACAACCATGGACTAATTAGAGCCAGATGTAGGCAGTGCCGCCCATAGTGCTGGATGGACAGTGGTGGCGTGCCCAACAACTGAGCTCTAGTTCTCAACAGTTTCACAAAGTGCCCTAAGTTGAGGTTCAACTTACGGCTCCGGTTGAGTAGAGTGTAGCAGTCAAAGCTGGAATCAGTAGCACTCAGGTGAGAAGAACAGGAAGCAGATATACCCAGTCCGCTGGCAGTGTCCTATGAGGACCAGCCTATCTGGCTGCCACGCCTGAATGTTGTCAAGAGCGGCCGAGCTAAGCAGGCAGAATTGTGCAGCAATGCAAACTGCATAACCTGGCCAAATTTCACGGGTGTACAAGAAACCACGGGGGATTTACAAGGAGATGTTCACCCGGAACAGCCGGAGGCCTGCCGGCAGCAAGATTCCAGAATTCTTCCTGAGAAGCCTTGAAAGTAGTGAAACGCTCCTATGTTGCAATAACTCAGAACCTCATTCTGAGTGTTCCCTGCAGAGGTCATTCGGCTGAACACAACCGTGGACTAATTAGAGCCAGATGTAGGCAGTGCAGTCCATAGTGCTGGATGGAGAGTGGTGGCGTGCCAAACAACTGAGCTCTAGTTCTCAACAGTTTCACAAAGTGCCCTAAGTTGAGGTTCAACTTACGGCTCCGGTTGAGTAGAGTGTAGCCGTCAAAGCTGGAATCAGTAGCACTCAGGTGAGAAGAACGGGAAGCAGATATACCCAGTCAATTGGCAGTGTCCTACGGGGACCAGCCTATCTGGCTGCCACGCCTGAATGTTTGCAACCGCGGCCGAGCTAGGCAGGCACAATTGTGCAGCAATGAAAACTGCATAACCTGGCCAAATATCACGGGTGAACAAGAAACCACGGGGGATTTACAAGGAGATGTTCACCCGGAACTGCCAGAGGCCTGCCGGCAGTAAGATTCCGGAATTCTTCCTGAGAAGCCTTGAAAGCAGTGAAACGCTCCTATGTTGCAATAACTCAGAACATCATTCTGAGTGTCCCCGGCCAAGTTCATTCGGCTGAACACAACCGTGGACTAAATAGAGCCAGATGTAGGCAATGCCGTCCATAGTGCTTGATGGACAGTGGTGGCGTGCCAAACAACTGAGCTCTAGTTCTCATCACTTTCACAAAGTGCCATAAGTTGAGGTTCAACTTACTGCTCCGGTTGAGTAGAGTGTAGCGGTCAAACCTGGAATCAGTAGCACTCAGGTGAGAAGAACGGGAAGCAGATATACCCAGTCCTCTGGCAGTTTCCTACGGGGACTAGCCTATCTGGCTGCCACGCCTGAGTTTTTGCAACCGCGATCGAGCTAGGCAGGCGCAATTGTGCAGCAATGCAAACTGCATAACCTGGCCAAATTTCACGGATGTACAAGAAACCACGGGGGATTTACAAGGAGATGTTCACCCGGAACTGCCAGAGGCCTGCCGGCAGCAAGATTCCGGAATTCTTCCTGAGAAGCCTTGAAAGCAGTGAAACGTTCCTATATTGCAATAACTCAGAACCTCATTCTGAGTGTTCCCGGCAGAGGTCATTCGGCTGAACACAACCGTGGACTAATTAGAGCCCGATGTAGGCAGTGCCGTCCATAGTGCTGGATGGCCAGTGGTGGCATGCCAAACAACTGAGCTCTAGTTCTCATCACTTTCACAAAGTGCCATAAGTTGAGGTTCAACTTACTGCTCAGGTTGCGTAGAGTGTAACCGTCAAAGCTGGAATCAGTTGCACTCAGGTGAGAAGAAGGGGAAGCAGATATACCCAGTCAGCTTGCAGTGTCCTACGGGGACCAGCCTATCTGGCTGCCACGCCTGAATGTTTGCAACCGCGTCCGAGCTATGCAGGCGCAATTGTGCAGCAATGCAAACTGCATAACATGGCCAAATTTCACGGGTGTACAAGAAACCACGGAAGATTTACAAGGAGATGTTCACCAGGAACTGCCGGAGGCCTGCCGGCAGCAAGATTCCGGAATTCTTCCTGAGAAGCCTTGAAAGCAGTGAAACGCTCCTATGTTGCAATAACTCAGAACCTCATTCTGAGTGTTCCCGGCAGAGGTCATTCGGCTGAACACAACCATGGACTAATTAGAGCCAGATAAATGCAGTGCCGTCCATAGTGCTGGATGGAGAGTGGTGGCGTGCCAAACAACTGAGCTCTAGTTCTCAACACTTTCACAAAGTGCCATAAGTTGAGGTTCAACTTACTGCTCTGGTTGGGTAGAGTGTAGCGGTCAAACCTGGAATCAGTAGCACTCAGGTGAGAAGAACGGGAAGCAGATATACCCAGTCCATTGGCAGTGTCCTACGGGGACCAGCCTATCTGGCTGCACCGCCTGAATGTTTGCAACCGCGGCCGAGTGAGGCAGGCGCAATTGTGCAGCAATGCAAACTGCATAACTTGGCCAAATTTCACGGATGTACAAGAAACCACGGGGGATTTACATGGAGATGTATATGCGGAACTGCCAGAGGCCTGCCGGCAGCAAGATTCCGGAATTCTTCCTGAGAAGCCTTGAAAGCAGTGAAACGCTCCTATGTTGCAATAACTCAGAACATCATTCTGGGTGTCCCCGGCAGAGGTCATTCGGCTGAACACAACCGTGGACTAATTAGAGCCAGATGTAGGCAGTGCCGTCCATTGTGCTGGATGGAGAGTGGTGGCGTGCCAAACAACTGAGCTATAGTTCTCAACAGTTTCACAAAGTGCCATAAGTAGAGGTTCAACTTACTGCTCCGATTGAGTAGAGTGTAGCCGTCAAAGCTGGAATCAGTAGCACTCAGGTGAGAAGAACAGGAAGCAGATATACCCAGTCCGCTGGCAGTGTCCTACGGGGACCAGCCTATCTGGCTGCCACGCCTGAATGTTTGCAACCGCGGCCGAGGTAGGCAGGCGCAGTTGTGCAGCAATGCAAACTGCATAACCTGGCCAAATTTCACGGATGTACAAGAAACCACGGGGGATTTACAAAAAGATGTTCACCCGGAAGAGCCGGAGGCCTGTCGTCAGCAAGATTCCGGAATTCTTCCTGAGAAGCCTTGAAAGCAGTGAAACGCTCCTATGTTGCAATAACTCCGAACCTCATTCTGAGTGTTCCCGGCAGAGGTCATTTTCTGAACACAACCATGGACTAATTAGAGCCAGATGTAGGCAGTGCCGTCCATAGTGCTGGATGGACAGTGGTGGCGTGCCAAACAACTGAGCTCTAGTTCTCAACAGTTTCACAAAGTGCCCTAAGTTGAGGTTCAACTTACGGCTCCGGTTGAGTAGAGTGTAGCCCTCAAAGCTGGAATCAGTAGCACTCAGGTGAGAAGAACGGGACGCAGATAAACCCAGTCAATTGGCAGTGTCCTACGGGGACCAGCCTATCTGGCTGCCACGCCTGAATGTTTGCAACCGCGGCCGAGCTAGGCAGGCACAATTGTGCAGCAATGAAAACTGCATAACCTGGCCAAATATCACGGGTGAACAAGAAACCACGGGGGATTTATAAGGAGATGTTCACCCGGAACTGCCAGAGGCCTGCCGGCAGTAAGATTCCGGAATTCTTCCTGAGAAGCCTTGAAAGCAGTGAAACGCTCCTATGTTGCAATAACTCAGAACATCATTCTGAGTGTCCCCGGCCAAGGTCATTCGGCTGAACACAACCGTGGACTGAATAGAGCCAGATGTAGGCAGTGCCGTCCACAGTGCTGGATGGACAGTGGTGGCGTGCCAAACAACTGAGCTCTAGTTCTCAACAGTTTCACAAAGTGCCATAAGTAGAGGTTAAACTTACTGCTAAGGTTGAGTAGAGTGTAGCCGTCAAAGCTGGAATCAGTAGCACTCAGTTGAGAAGAACGGGAAGCAGATATACCCAGTCCGCTGGCAGTATCCTACGGGGACTAGCCTATCTGGCTGCCACGCCTGAGTTTTTGCAACCGCGATCGAGCTAGGCAGGCACAATTGTGCAGCAATTCAAACTGCATAACCTGGCCAAATTTCACGCGTGTACAAGAAACCACGGGGGATTTACAAGGAGATGTTTACCCGGAACTGCCGGAGGCCTGCCGGCAGCAAGATCCGGAATTCTTCCTGAGAAGCCTTGAAAGCAGTGAAACGCTCCTATGTTGAAATTACTTAGAACCTCATTCTGAGTGTTCCCGGCAGAGGTCATTCGGCTGAACACAACCGTGGACTAATTAGAGCCAGATGTAGGCAGTGCCGTCCATAGTGCTGGATGGACAGTGGTGGTGTGCCAAACAACTGAGCTCTAGTTCTCATCACTTTCACAAAGTGCCATAAGTTGAGGTTCAACTTACTGCTCCGGTTGAGTAGAGTGTAGCGGTCAAACCTGGAATCAGTAGCACTCAGGTGAGAAGAACGGGAAGCAGATATACCCAGTCCTCTGGCAGTTTCCTACGGGGACTAGCCTATCTGGCTGCCACGCCTGAGTTTTTGCAACCGCGATCGAGCTAGGCAGGCGCAATTGTGCAGCAATGCAAACTGCATAACCTGGCCAAATTTCACGGATGTACAAGAAACCACGGGGGATTTACAAGGAGATGTTCACCCGGAACTGCCAGAGGCCTGCCGGCAGCAAGATTCCGGAATTCTTCCTGAGAAGCCTTGAAAGCAGTGAAACGTTCCTATATTGCAATAACTCAGAACCTCATTCTGAGTGTTCCCGGCAGAGGTCATTCGGCTGAACACAACCGTGGACTAATTAGAGCCCGATGTAGGCAGTGCCGTCCATAGTGCTGGATGGCCAGTGGTGGCATGCCAAACAACTGAGCTCTAGTTCTCATCACTTTCACAAAGTGCCATAAGTTGAGGTTCAACTTACTGCTCAGGTTGCGTAGAGTGTAACCGTCAAAGCTGGAATCAGTTGCACTCAGGTGAGAAGAAGGGGAAGCAGATATACCCAGTCCGCTGGCAGTGTCCTACGGGGACCAGCCTATCTGGCTGCCACCCCTGAATGTTTGCAACCGCGGCCGAGCTAGGCAGGCGGAATTGTGCAGCAATGCAAACTGCATAATCTGGCCAAATTTCACGGATGTACAAGAAACCACGGGGGATTTGCAAGGAGATGTTCACCCGGAACTGCCAGAGGCCTGCCGGCAGCAATATTCCGGAATTCTTCCTGAGAAGCCTTGAAAGCAGTGAAACGCTCCTATGTTGCAATAACTCAGAACCTCATTCTGAGTGTTCCCGGCAGAGGTCATTCGGCTGAACACAACCATGGACTAATTAGAGCCAGATGTAGGCAGTGCCGTCCATTGTGCTGGATGGACAGTGGTGGAGTGCCAAACAACTGAGCTCTAGTTCTCATCACTTTCACAAAGTGCCATAAGTTGAGGTTCAACTTACGGCTCCGGTTGAGTAGAGTGTAGCGGTCAAACCTGGAATCAGTAGCACTCAGGTGAGAAGAACGGGAAGCAGATATACCCAGTCCGCTGGCAGTGTCCTACGGGGACCAGCCTATCTGGCTGCCACGCCTGAATGTTTGCAACCGCGGCCGAGCTAGGCAGGCGCAATTGTGCAGCAATGCAAACTGCATAACCTGGCCAAATTTCACGGGTGTACAAGAAACCGAGGGGGATTTACAAGGAGATGTTCACCCGGAACAGCCGGAAGCCGGCGGGCAGCAAGATTGCGGAACTCTTCCTGAGAAGCCTTGAAAGCAATGAAACGCTCCTATGTTGCAATAACTCAGAACCTCATTCTGAGTGTTCCCGGCAGAGGTCATTCGGCTGAACACAACCGTGGACTAATTAGAGCCAGATGTAGGCAGTGCCGTCCATAGTGCTGGATGGACAGTGGTGGAGTGCCAAACAACTGAGCTCTAGTTCTCAACAGTTTCACAAAGTGCCCTAAGTTGAGGTTCAACTTACTGCTCCGGTTGAGTAGAGTGTAGCGGTCAAAGCTGGAATCAGTAGCACTCAGGTGAGAAGAACGGGAAGCAGATATACCCATTCCGCTGGCAGTGTCCTACGGGGACTAGCCTATCTTGCAGCCACGCCTGAATGTTTGCAACCGCGGCCGAGCTAGGCAGGCGCAATTGTGCAGCAATGCAAACTGCATAACCTGGGCAAATTTCACGGGTGTACAAGAAACCATGGGGGATTTACAAGGAGATGTTCACCCGGAACTGCCAGAGGCCTGCCGGCAGCAAGATTCCGGAATTCTTCCTGAGAAGCCTTGAAAGCAGTGAAACGCTCCTATGTTGCAATAACTCAGAACCTCATTCTGAGTGTTCCCGGCAGAGGTCATTCGGCTGAACACAACCGTCGACTAATTAGAGCCAGATGTAGGCAGTGCCGTCCACAGTGCTGGATGGACAGTGGTGGCGTGCCAAACAACTGAGCTCTAGTTCTCATCACTTCCATAAAGTGCCATAAGTTGAAGTTCAACTTACTGCTCCGGTTGAGTACAGTGTAGGGGTCAAACCTGGAATCAGTAGCACTCAGGTGAGAAGAACGGGAACCAGATATACCCAGTCCGCTGGCAGTGTCCTACGGGGACCAGCCTATCTGGCTGCTACGCCTGAATGTTTGCAACCGCGGCCGAGCTAGGCAGGCGCAATTGTGCAGCAATGCAAACTGCTTAACCTGGTCAAATTTCACGGGTGTACAAGAAACCACGGGGGATTTACAAGGAGATGTTCACCCGGAACTGCCTGAGGCCTGCCGGCAGCAAGATTCCAAATTTCATCCTGAGAAGCCTTGAAAGCAGTGAAACGCTCCTATGTTGCAATAACTCAGAACCTCATTCTGAGTGTTCCCGGCAGAGGTCATTCGGCTGAACACAACCGTGGACTAATTAGAGCCAGATGTAAGCAGTGCCCTCCATAGTGCTGGATGGACAGTGGTGGCGTGCCAAACAACTGAGCTCTAGTTCTCATCACTTTCACAAAGTGCCATAAGTTGAGGTTCAACTTACTGCTCCGGTTGAGTAGAGTGTAGCGGTCAAACCTGGAATCAGTAGCACTCAGGTGAGAAGAACGGGAAGCAGATATACCCAGTCCGCTGGCGGTGTCCTCCAGGGACCAGCCTATCTGGCTGCCACGCCTGAATGTTTGCAACCACGGCCGAGCTGGGCGGGCGCAATTGTGCAGCAATGCAAACTGCATAACCTGGCCAAATTTCACGGGTGTACAAGGAACCGCCGGTGATTTACAAGGAGATGTTCACCCGGAACAGCCAGAGGCCTGCCGGCAGCAAGATTCCAGAATTCTTCCTGAGAAGCCTTGAAAGCAGTGAAACGCTCCTATGTTGCAATAACTCAGAACCTCATTCTGAGTGTTCCCTGTAGAGCTCATTCGGCTGAACACAACGGTAGACTAATTAGAGGCAGATGTAGGCAGTGCAGTCCATAGTGCTGGATGGACAGTGGTCGCGTGCCAAACAACTGAGCTCTAGTTCTCAACAGTTTCACAAAGTGCCCTAAGTTGAGGTTCAACTTACGGCTCCGGTTGAGTAGAGTGTAGCCGTCAAAGCTGGAATCAGTAGCACTCAGGTGAGAAGAACGGGAAGCAGATATACCCAGTCAATTGGCAGTGTCCTACGGGGACCAGGCTATCCGGCTGCCACGACTGAATGTTTGCAACCGCGGCCGAGCTTGGCAGGCGCAATTGTGCAGGAATGCAAACTGCATAACCTGGCCAAATTTCACGGATGTACAAGAAACCACGGGGGATTTACCAGGAGATGTTCACCCGGAACAGCCGGAGGCCTGCCGGCAGCAAGATTCTGGAATTCGTCTTGAGAGGCCTTGAAAGCAGTGAAACTCTCCTATGTTGCAATAACTCAGAACCTCATTCTGAGTGTTCCCGGCAGAGGTCATTCGGCTGAACACAACCGTGGAGTAATTAGAGCCAGATGTAGGCAGTGCCGTCCATAGTGCTGGATGGACAGTGGTGGCGTGCCAAACAACTGAGCTCTAGTTCTCAACAGTTTCACAAAGTGCCATAAGTAGAGGTTCAACTTACTGCCCCGATTGAGTAGAGTTTAGCCGTCAAAGCTGGAATCAGTAGCACTCAGGTGAGAAGAACGGGAAGCAGATATACCCAGTCCACTGGCAGTGTACTACGGGGACCAGACTATGTGGCTGCCACGCCTGAATGTTTGCAAGCGCGTCCGAGCTATGCAGGCGCAATTGTGCAGCAATGCAAACTGCATAACATGGCCAAATTTCACGGGTGTACAAGAAACCACGGGGGATTTACAAGGAGATGTTCACCAGGAACTGCCGGAGGCCTGCCGGCAGCAAGATTCTGGAATTCGTCTTGAGAGGCCTTGAAAGCAGTGAAACGCTCCTATGTTGCAATAACTCAGAACCTCATTCTGAGTGTTCCCGGCAGAGGTCATTCGGCTGAACACAACCGTGGAATAATTAGAGCCAGATGTAGGCAATGCCGTCCATAGTGCTGGATGGACAGTGGTGGCGTGCCAAACAACTGAGCTCTAGTTCTCATCACTTTCAGAAAGTGCCATAAGTTGAGGTTCAACTTACTACTCGGGTTGAGTAGAGTGTAGCGGTCAAAGCTTGAATCAGTAGTACTCAGGTGAGAAGAACGGGAAGCAGATATACCCAGTCCGCTGGCAGTGTCCTACGGGGACCAGCCTATCTGGCTTCCACGCCTGAATGTTTGCAACCGTGGGCGAGCTAGGCAGGCGCAATTGTGCAGCAATGCAAACTGCATAACCTGGCCAAATTTCACGGGTGTACAAGAAACCGAGGGGGATTTACAAGGAGATATTCACCCGGAACAGCCGGACGCCGGCGGGCAGCAAGATTCCGGAACTCTTCCTGAGAAGCCTTGAAAGCAGTGAAACGCTCCTATGTTGCAATAACTCAGAACCTCATTCTGAGTGTTCCCGGCAGAGTTCATTCGGCTGAACACAACCGTGGACTAATTAGAGCCAAATGTAGGCAGTGCCGTCCATAGTGCTGGATGGACAGTGGTGGCGTGCCAAACAACTGAGATCTAGTTCTCAACAGTTTCACAAAGTGCCCTAAGTTGAGGTTCAACTTACTGCTCCGGTTGAGTAGAGTGTAGCGGTCAAAGCTGGAATCAGTAGCACTCAGGTGAGAAGAACGGGAAGCAGATATACCCATTCCGCTGGCAATGTCCTACGGGGACTAGCCTATCTGGCTGCCACGCCTGAATGTTTGCAACCGCGGCCGAGCTAGGCAGGCGCAAGTGTGCAGCAATGCAAACTGCATAACCTGGGCAAATTTCACGGGTGTACAAGAAACCATGGGGGATTTACAAGGAGATGATCACCCGGAACTGCCGGAGGCCTGCCGGCAGCAAGATTCCGGAATTCTTCCTGAGAAGCCTTGAAAGCAGTGAAACGCTCCTATGTTGCAATAACTCAGAACCTGATTCTGAGTATTCGCGGGAGAGGTCATTCGGCTGAACACAACCGTCGACTAATTAGAGCCAGATGTAGGCAGTGCCGTCCATAGTGCTGGATGGACAGTGGTGGCGTGCCAAACAACTGAGCTCTAGTTTTCATCACTTCCACAAAGTGCCATAAGTTGAAGTTCAACTTACTGCTCCGGTTGAGTACAGTGTAGCGGTCAAAGCTTGAATCAGTAGTACTCAGGTGAGAAGAACGGGAACCAGATATACCCAGTCCGCTGGCAGTGTCCTATGGGGACCAGCCTATCTGGCTGCCACGCCTGAATGTTTGCAACCGCGGGCGAGCTAGGCAGGCGCAATTGTGCAGCAATGCAAACTGCATAACCTGGCCAAATTTCACGGATGTACAAGAAACCACGGGGGATTTACAAGGAGATGTTCACCCAGAAGAGCCGGAGGCCTGTCGTCAGCAAGATTCCGGAATTCTTCCTGAGAAGCCTTGAAAGCAGTGAAACGCTCCTATGTTGCAATAACTCAGAACCTCATTCTGAGTGTTCCCGGCAGAGGTCATTCGGCTGAACACAACTATGGACTAATTAGAGCCAGATGTAGGCAGTGCCGCCCATAGTGCTGGATGGACAGTGGTGGCGTGCCAAACAACTGAGCTCTAGTTCTCAACAGTTTCACAAAGTGCCCTAAGTTGAGGTTCAACTTACGGCTCCGGTTGAGTAGAGTGTAGCAGTCAAAGCTGGAATCAGTAGCACTCAGGTGAGAAGAACGGGAAGCAGATATACCCAGTCCGCTGGCAGTGTCCTATGAGGACCAGCCTATCTGGCTGCCACGCCTGAATGTTGGCAAGAGCGGCCGAGCTAAGCAGGCAGAATTGTGCAGCAATGCAAACTGCATAACCTGGCCAAATTTCACGGGTGTACAAGAAACCACGGGGGATTTACAAGGAGATGTTCACCCGGAACAGCCGGAGGCCTGCCGGCAGCAAGATTCCAGAATTCTTCCTGAGAAGCCTTGAAAGCAGTGAAACGCTCCTATGTTGCAATAACTCAGAACCTCATTCTGAGTGTTCCCTGCAGAGGTCATTCGGCTGAACACAACCGTGGACTAATTAGAGCCAGATGTAGGCAGTGCCGTCCATAGTGCTGGATGGAGAGTGGTGGCGTGCCAAACAACTGAGCTCTAGTTCTCAACAGTTTCACAAAGTGCCCTAAGTTGAGGTTCAACTTACGGCTCCGGTTGAGTAGAGTGTAGCCGTCAAAGCTGGAATCAGTAGCACTCAGGTGAGAAGAACGGGAAGCAGATATACCCAGTCAATTGGCAGTGTCCTACGGGGACCAGCCTATCTGGCTGCCACGCCTGAATGTTTGCAACCGCGGCCGAGCTAGGCAGGCACAATTGTGCAGCAATGAACACTGCATAACCTGGCCAAATATCACGGGTGAACAAGAAACCACGGGGGATTTACAAGGAGATGTTCACCCGGAACTGCCAGAGGCCTGCCGGCAGTAAGATTCCGGAATTCTTCCTGAGAAGCCTTGAAAGCAGTGAAACGCTCCTATGTTGCAATAACTCAGAACTTCATTCTGAGTGTCCCCGGCCAAGTTCATTCGGCTGAACACAACCGTGGACTAAATAGAGCCAGATGTAGGCAGTGCCGTCCACAGTGCTGGATGGACAGTGGTGGCGTGCCAAACAACTGAGCTCTAGTTCTCAACAGTTTCACAAAGTGCCATAAGTAGAGGTTCAACTTACTGCTAAGGTTGAGTAGAGTGTAGCCGTCAAAGCTGGAATCAGTAGCACTCAGGTGAGAAGAACGGGAAGAAGATATACCCAGTCCGCTGGCAGTGTCCTACGGGGACCAGCCTATCTGGCTGCCACGCCTGAATGTTTGCAACCGCGTCCGAGCTAGGCAGGCGCAATTGTGCAGCAATGAAAATTGCATAACCTGGCCAAATTTCACGGATGTACAAGAAACCACGGGGGATTTACAAGGAGATGTTCACCCGGAAGAGCCGGAGGCCTGCCAGCAGCAAGATTCCGGAATTCTTCCTGAGAAGCCTTCAAAGCAGTGAAAAGCTCCGATGTTGCAATAACTCAGAACCTCATTCTGAGTGTTCCCGGCAGAGGTCATTCAGCTGAACACAACCGTGGACTAATTAGAGCCAGATGTAGGCAGTGCCGTCCATAGGGCTGGATGGAGAGTGGTGGCGTGCCAAACAACTGAGCTCTAGTTCTCAACAGTTTCACAAAGTGCCATAAGTTGAGGTTCAACTTACTGCTCCGGTTGAGTAGAGTGTAGCCGTCAAAGCTGGAATCAGTAGCACTCAGGTGAGAAGAACGGGAAGCAGATATACCCAGTCCGCTGGCAGTGTCCTACGGGGACCAGCCTATCTGGCTGCCACGCCTGAATGTTTGCAACCCCGGCCGAGCTAGGCATGCGCAATTGTGCAGCAATTCAAACTGCATAACCTGGCCAAATTTCACGGGTGTACAAGAAACCACGGGGGATTTACAAGGAGATGTTTACCCGGAACTGCCGGAGGCCTGCCGGCAGCAAGATTCCGGAATTCTTCCTGAGAAGCCTTGAAAGCAGTGAAACGCTCCTATGTTGCAATAACTCAGAACCTCATTCTGAGTGTTCCCGGCAGAGGTCATTCGGCTGAACACAACCGTGGACTAATTAGAGCCAGATGTAGGCAGTGCCGTCCATAGTGCTGGATGGAGAGTGGTGGCGTGCCAAACAACTGAGCTCTAGTTCTCATCACTTTCACAAAGTGCCATAAGTTGAGGTTCAACTTACTGCTCCGGTTGAGTAGAGTGTAGCGGTCAAAGCTGGAATCAGTAGCACTCAGGTGAGAAGAACCGGAACCAGATATACCCAGTCCGCTGGCAGTGTCCTACGGGGACTAGCCTATCTGGATTCCATGCCTGAATGTTTGCAACCGCGGCCGAGCTAGGCAGTCGGAATTGTGCAACAATGCAAACTGCATAACCTGGCCAAATTTCACGGGTGTACAAGAAACCACGGGGGATTTACAAGGAGATGTTCACCCGGAACTGGCGGAGGCCTGCCGGCAGCAAGATTCCGGAATTCTTCCTGAGAAGCCTTGAAACGCTCCTATGTTGCAATAACTCAGAACCTCATTCTGAGTGTTCCCGGCAGAGGTCATTCGGCCGAATACAACCATGGACTACTTAGAGCCAGATGTAGGCAGTGCCGTCCATAGTGCTGGATGGACAGTGGTGGCGTACCAAACAACTGAGCTCTAGTTCTCAACACTTTCACAAAGTGCCATAAGTTGAGGTTCAACTTACTGCTCCGGTTGAGTAGAGTGTAGCCGTCAAAGCTGGAATCAGTAGCACTCAGGTGAGAAGAACGGGAAGCAGATATACCCAGTCCGCTGGCAGTGTCCTACGGGGACCAGCCTATCTGGCGGCCATGCCTGAATGTTTGCAACCGCGGCCGAGCTAGGCAGGCGCAATCGTGCAGCAATGCAAACTGCATAACCTGGCCAAATTTCACGGGTGTACAAGAAAGCACGGGGGATTTACAAGGAGATGTTCACCCGGAACTGCCGGAGGCCTGCGGGCAGCAAGATTCTGGAATTCTTCCTGAGAAGCCTTGAAAGCATTGAAACGTTCCTATATTGCAATAACTCAGAACCTCATTCTGAGTGTTCCCGGCAGAGGTCATTCGGATGAACACAACCGTGGACTAATTAGAGCCAGATGTAGGCAGTGCCGTCCATAGTGCTGGATGGCCAGTGGTGGCATGCCGAATAACTGAGCTCTAGTTCTCATCACTTTCACAAAGTGCCATAAGTTGAGGTTCAACTTACTGCTCCGGTTGAGTAGAGTGTAGCGGTCAAACCTGGAATCAGTAGCACTCAGGTGAGAAGAACGGGAAGCAGATATACCCATTCCGCTGGCAATGTCCTACGGGGACTAGCCTATCTTGCTGCCACGCCTGAGTGTTTGCAACCGCGGCCGAGCTAGGCAGGCGCAATTGTGCAGCAATGCAAACTGCATAACCTGGGCAAATTTCACGGGTGTACAAGAAACCATGGGGGATTTACAAGGAGATGTTCACCCGGAACTGCCGGAGGCCTGCCGGCAGCAAGATTCCGGAATTCTTCCTGAGAAGCCTTGAAAGCAGTGAAACGCTCCTATGTTGCAATAACTCAGAACCTCATTCTGAGTGTTCGCGGCAGAGGTCATTCGGCTGAACAGAACCATCGACTAATTAGAGCCAGATGTAGGCAGTGCCGTCCACAGTGCTGGATGGACAGTGGTGGCGTGCCAAACAACTGAGCTCTAGTTCTCATCACTTCCATAAAGTGCCATAAGTTGAAGTTCAACTTACTGATCCGGTTGAGTAGAGTGTAGCCGTCAAAGCTGGAATAATTAGCACTCAGGTGCAAAGAACGGGAAGCAGATATACCCAGTCCGCTGGCAGTGTCCTACGGGGACCAGCCTACCTGGCGGCCACGCCTGAATGTTTGCAACCGCGGCCGAGCTAGGCAGGCGCAATTGTGCAGCAATGCAAACTGCATAACCTGGGCAAATTTCACGGGTGTACAAGAAACCAAGGGGGATTTACAAGGAGATGTTCACTCGGAACAGCCGGACGCCGGCGGGCAGCAATATTCCGGAACTCTTCCTGAGAAGCCTTGAAAGCAGTGAAACGCTCCTATGTTGCAATAACTCAGAACCTCATTCTGAGTGTTGCCGGCAGAGGTCATTCGGCAGAACACAACCGTGGAGTAATTAGAGCCAGATGTATGCAGTGCCGTCCATAGTGCTGGATGGACAGTGGTGGCATGCCAAACAACTGAGCTCTAGTTCTCAACACTTTCACAAAGTGCCATAATTTGAGGTTCAACTTACTGCTCAGGTTGCGTAGAGTGTAGCCGTCAAACCTGGAATCAGTAGAACTCAGGTGAGAAGAACGGGAAGCAGATATACCCAGTTCGCAGGCAGTGTCCTACGGGGACTAGCCTATCCGGCTGCCATGCCTGAATGTTTGCAACCGCGGCCGAGCTAGGCAGGCGCAATTGTGCAGCAATGCAAACTGCATAACCTGGCCAAATTTCACGGGTGTACAAGAAACCACGGGGGATTTACAAGGAGATGTTCACCCGGAAGAGCCGGAGGCTTGCCGGCAGCAAGATTCCGGAATTCTTCCTGAGAAGCGTTGAAAGCAGTGAAACGCTCCTATGTGGCAATAACTCAGAATCTCATTCTGAGAATTGCCTGCAGAGGTCATTCGGCTGAACACAACCTTGGACTAATTAGAGCCAGATGTAGGCAGTGCCGTCCATAGTGCTGGATGGACAGTGGTGGCGTGCCAAACAACTGAGCTCTAGTTCTCATCACTTTCACAAAGTGCCATAAGTTGAGGTTCAACTTACTGCTCCGGTTGAGTAGAGTGTAGCCGTCAAAGCTGGAATCAATAGTACTCAGGTGAGAAGAACGTGAAGCAGATATACCGAGTCCGCTGGCAGTGTCCTACGGGGACCAGCCTATCTGGCTGCCACTCCTGAATGTTTGCAACCGCGGCCGAGCTAGGCAGGCGCAATTGTGCAGCAATGCAAACTGCTTAACCTGGTCAAATTTCACGGGTGTACAAGAAACCAAGGGGATTTACAAGGAGATGTTCACCCGGAACTGCCTGAGGCCTGCCGGCAGCAAGATTCCGAAATTCATCCTGAGAAGCCTTGAAAGCAGTGAAACGCTCCTATGTTGCAATAACTCAGAACCTCATTCTGAGTGTTCCCGGCAGAGGTCATTCGGCTGAACACAACCGTGGACTAATTAGAGCCAGATGTAAGCAGTGCCGTCAATAGTGCTGGATGGACAGTGGTGGCGTGCCAAACAACTGAGCTCTAGTTCTCATCACTTTCAGAAAGTGCCATAAGTTGAGGTTCAACTTACTGCTCCGGTTGAGTAGAGTGTAGCGGTCAAACCTGGAATCAGTAGCACTCAGGTGAGAAGAACGGGAAGCAGATATACCCAGTCCGCTGGCGGTGTCCTCCAGGGACCAGCCTATCTGGCTGCCACGCCTGAATGTTTGCAACCACGGCCGAGCTGGGCGGGCGCAATTGTGCAGCAATGCAAACTGCATAACCTGGCCAAATTTCACGGGTGTACAAGGAACCGCCGGTGATTTACAAGGAGATGTTCACCCGAACAGCAGAAGGCCTGCCGGCAGCAAGATTCCGGAATTCTTCCTGAGAAGCCCTGAAAGCAGTGAAACGCTCCTATGTTGCAATAACTCAGAACCTCATTCTTAGTGTTCCCGGCAGAGGTCATTCGGCTGAACACAACCATGGACTAATGAGAGCCAGATGTAAGCAGTTCCGTCCATAGTACTGGACGGACAGTCGTGGCGTGCCAAACAACTGAGCTCTAGTTCTCAACGGTTTCACAAAGTGCCATAAGTTGAGGATCAACTTACTACTCGGGTTGAGTAGAGTGTAGCGGTCAAAGCTGGAATCAGTAGCACTCAGGTGAGAAGAACGGGAAGCAGATATACCCAGTCCGCTGGCAGTGTCCTACGAGGACCAGCCTATCTGGCTGCCACCCCTGAATGTTTGCAAACGCGGCCAAGCTAAGCAGGCGGAATTGTGCAGCAATGCAAACTGCATAACCTAGCCAAATTTCATGGTTGTACAAGAAACCACGGGGGATTTACAAGGAGATGTTCACCCGGAACAGCCAGAGGCCTGCCGGCAGCAAGATTCCAGAATTCTTCCTGAGAAGCCTTGAAAGCAGTGAAAAGCTCCTATGTTGCAATAACTCAGAACCTCATTCTGAGTTTTCCCTGTAGAGGTCATTCGGCTGAAAAGAAAGGTAGACTAATTAGAGCAGGATGTAGGCAGTGCAGTCCATAGTGCTGGATGGACAGTGGTGGCGTGCCAAACAACTGAGCTCTAGTTCTCAACAGTTTCACAAAGTGCCCTAAGTTGAGGTTCAACTTACGGCTCCGGTTGAGTAGAGTGTAGCCGTCAAAGCTGGAATCAGTAGCACTCAGGTGAGAAGAACGGGAAGCAGATATACCCAGTCCGCTGGCAGTGTCCTACGGGGACCAGCCTATCTGGCTGCCACGCCTGAATGTTTGCAACCGCGTCCGAGCTAGGCAGGCGCAATTGTGCAGCAATGAAAATTGCATAACCTGGCCAAATTTCACGGATGTACAAGAAACCACGGGGGATTTACAAGGAGATGTTCACCCGGAAGAGCCAGAGGCCTGCCGGCAGCAAGATTCCGGAATTCTTCCTGAGAAGCCTTGAAAGCAGTGAAAAGCTCCGATGTTGCAATAACTCAGAACCTCATTCTGAGTGTTCCCGGCAGAGGTCATTCAGCTGAACACAACCGTGGACTAATTAGAGCCAGATGTAGGCAGTGCCGTCCTTAGGGCTGGATGGAGAGTGGTGGCGTGACAAACAACTGAGCTCTAGTTCTCAACAGTTTCACAAAGTGCCATAAGATGAGGTTCAACTTACTGCTCCGGTTGAGTAGAGTGTAGCCGTCAAAGGTGGAATCAGTAGCACTCAGGTGAGAAGAACGGGAAGCAGATATACCCAGTCCGCTGGCAGTGTCCTACGGGGACCAGCCTATCTGGCTGCCACGCCTGAATGTTTGCAACCGCGGCCGAGCTAGGCAGGCGCAATTGTGCAGCAATTCAAACTGCATAACCTGGCCAAATTTCACGGGTGTACAAGAAACCACGGGGGATTTACAAGGAGATGTTTACCCGGAACTGCCGGAGGCCTGCCGGCAGCAAGATTCCGGAATTCTTCCTGAGAAGCCTTGAAAGCAGTGAAACGATCCTATGTTGAAATAACTCAGAACCTCATTCTGAGTGTTTCCGGCAGAGGTCATTCGGATGAACACAACCGTGGACTAATTAGAGCCAGATGTAGGCAGTGCCGTCCATAGTGCTGGATGGAGAGTGGTGGCGTGCCAAACAACTGAGCTCTAGTTCTCATCACTTTCACAAAGTGCCATAAGTTGAGGTTCAACTTACTGCTCCGGTTGAGTAGAGTGTAGCGGTCAAAGCTGGAATCAGTAGCACTCAGGTGAGAAGAACCGGAACCAGATATACCCAGTCCGCTGGCAGTGTCCTACTGGGACTAGCCTATCTGCATTCCATGCCTGAATGTTTGCAACCGCGGCCGAGCTAGGCAGGCGGAATTGTGCAACAATGCAAACTGCATAACCTGGCCAAATTTCACGGGTGTACAAGAAACCACGGGGGATTTACAAGGAGATGTTCACCCGGAACTGCCGGAGGCCTGCCGGCAGCAAGATTCCGTAATTCTTCCTGAGAAGCCTTGAAAGCAGTGAAACGCTCCTATGTTGCAATAACTCAGAACCTCATTCTGAGTGTTCCCGGCAGAGGTCATTCGGCGGAACACAACCATGGACTACTTAGAGCCAGATGTAGGCAGTGCCGTCCATAGTGCTGGATGGACAGTGGTGGCGTACCAAACAACTGAGCTCTAGTTCTCAACACTTTCACAAAGTGCCATCAGTTGAGGTTCAACTTACTGATCCGGTTGAGTAGAGTGTAGCCGTCAAAGCTGGAATCAGTAGCACTCAGGTGAGAAGAACGGGAAGCAGATATACCCAGTCCGCTGGCAGTGTCCTACGGGGACCAGCCTATCTGGCGGCCATGCCTGAATGTTTGCAACCGCGGCCGAGCTAGGCAGGCGCAATCGTGCAGCAATGCAAACTGCATAACCTGGCCAAATTTCACGGGTGTACAAGAAAGCACGGGGGATTTACAAGGAGATGTTCACCCGGAACTGCCGGAGGCCTGCGGGCAGCAAGATTCTGGAATTCTTCCTGAGAAGCCTTGAAAGCAGTGAAACGTTCCTATATTGCAATAACTCAGAACCTCATTCTGAGTGTTCCCGGCCGAGGTCATTCGGATGAACACAACCGTGGACTAATTAGAGCCAGATGTAGGCAGTGCCGTCCATAGTGCTGGATGGACAGTGGTGGCATGCCGAATAACTGAGCTCTAGTTCTCAACACTTTCACAAATTGCCATAAGTTGAGGTTCAACTTACTGTTTAGGTTGCGTAGAGTGTAGCCGTCAAAGCTGGAATCAGTAGCACTCAGGTGAGAAGAACGGGAAGCAGATATACCCAGTCCGCTGGCAGTGTCCTACGGGGACCAGCCTATCTGGCTGCCACGCCTGAATGTTTGCAACCGCGGCCGAGCTAGGCAGGCGCAATTGTGCAGCAATTCAAACTGCATAACCTGGCCAAATTTCACGGGTGTACAAGAAACCACGGGGGATTTACAAGGAGATGTTTACCCGGAACTGCCGGAGGCCTGCCGGCAGCAAGATTCCGGAATTCTTCCTGAGAAGCCTTGAAAGCAGTGAAACGATCCTATGTTGAAATAACTCAGAACCTCATTCTGAGTGTTTCCGGCAGAGGTCATTCGGATGAACACAACCGTGGACTAATTAGAGCCAGATGTAGGCAGTGCCGTCCATAGTGCTGGATGGAGAGTGGTGGCGTGCCAAACAACTGAGCTCTAGTTCTCATCACTTTCACAAAGTGCCATAAGTTGAGGTTCAACTTACTGCTCCGGTTGAGTAGAGTGTAGCGGTCAAAGCTGGAATCAGTAGCACTCAGGTGAGAAGAACCGGAACCAGATATACCCAGTCCGCTGGCAGTGTCCTACGGGGACTAGCCTATCTGCATTCCATGCCTGAATGTTTGCAACCGCGGCCGAGCTAGGCAGGCGGAATTGTGCAACAATGCAAACTGCATAACCTGGCCAAATTTCACGGGTGTACAAGAAACCACGGGGGATTTACAAGGAGATGTTCACCCGGAACTGCCTGAGGCCTGCCGGCAGCAAGATTCCGAAATTCATCCTGAGAAGCCTTGAAAGCAGTGAAACGCTCCTATGTTGCAATAACTCAGAACCTCATTCTGAGTGTTCCCGGCAGAGGTCATTCGGCTGAACACAACCGTGGACTAATTAGAGCCAGATGTAAGCAGTGCCGTCAATAGTGCTGGATGGACAGTGGTGGCGTGCCAAACAACTGAGCTCTAGTTCTCATCACTTTCAGAAAGTGCCATAAGTTGAGGTTCAACTTACTGCTCCGGTTGAGTAGAGTGTAGCGGTCAAACCTGGAATCAGTAGCACTCAGGTGAGAAGAACGGGAAGCAGATATACCCAGTCCGCTGGCGGTGTCCTCCAGGGACCAGCCTATCTGGCTGCCACGCCTGAATGTTTGCAACCACGGCCGAGCTGGGCGGGCGCAATTGTGCAGCAATGCAAACTGCATAACCTGGCCAAATTTCAGGGGTGTACAAGGAACCGCCGGTGATTTACCAGGAGATGTTCACCCGAACAGCAGAAGGCCTGCCGGCAACAAGATTCCGGAATTCTTCCTGAGAAGCCCTGAAAGCAGTGAAACGCTCCTATGTTGCAATAACTCAGAACCTCATTCTTAGTGTTCCCGGCAGAGGTCATTCGGCTGAACACAACCATGGACTAATTAGAGCCAGATGTAGGCAGTGCCGTCCATAGTGCTGGACGGACAGTCGTGGCGTGCCAAACAACTGAGCTCTAGTTCTCAACGGTTTCACAAAGTGCCATAAGTTGAGGATCAACTTACTACTCGGGTTGAGTAGAGTGTAGCGGTCAAAGCTGGAATCAGTAGCACTCAGGTGAGAAGAACGGGAAGCAGATATACCCAGTCCGCTGGCAGTGTCCTACGAGGACCAGCCTATCTGGCTGCCACCCCTGAATGTTTGCAAACGCGGCCAAGCTAAGCAGGCGGAATTGTGCAGCAATGCAAACTGCATAACCTAGCCAAATTTCATGGTTGTACAAGAAACCACGGGGGATTTACAAGGAGATGTTCACCCGGAACAGCCAGAGGCCTGCCGGCAGCAAGATTCCAGAATTCTTCCTGAGAAGCCTTGAAAGCAGTGAAAAGCTCCTATGTTGCAATAACTCAGAACCTCATTCTGAGTTTTCCCTGTAGAGGTCATTCGGCTGAAAAGAAAGGTAGACTAATTAGAGCAGGATGTAGGCAGTGCAGTCCATAGTGCTGGATGGACAGTGGTGGCGTGCCAAACAACTGAGCTCTAGTTCTCAACAGTTTCACAAAGTGCCCTAAGTTGAGGTTCAACTTACGGCTCCGGTTGAGTAGAGTGTAGCCGTCAAAGCTGGAATCAGTAGCACTCAGGTGAGAAGAACGGGAAGCAGATATACCCAGTCCGCTGGCAGTGTCCTACGGGGACCAGCCTATCTGGCTGCCACGCCTGAATGTTTGCAACCGCGTCCGAGCTAGGCAGGCGCAATTGTGCAGCAATGAAAATTGCATAACCTGGCCAAATTTCACGGATGTACAAGAAACCACGGGGGATTTACAAGGAGATGTTCACCCGGAAGAGCCAGAGGCCTGCCGGCAGCAAGATTCCGGAATTCTTCCTGAGAAGCCTTGAAAGCAGTGAAAAGCTCCGATGTTGCAATAACTCAGAACCTCATTCTGAGTGTTCCCGGCAGAGGTCATTCAGCTGAACACAACCGTGGACTAATTAGAGCCAGATGTAGGCAGTGCCGTCCTTAGGGCTGGATGGAGAGTGGTGGCGTGACAAACAACTGAGCTCTAGTTCTCAACAGTTTCACAAAGTGCCATAAGATGAGGTTCAACTTACTGCTCCGGTTGAGTAGAGTGTAGCCGTCAAAGGTGGAATCAGTAGCACTCAGGTGAGAAGAACGGGAAGCAGATATACCCAGTCCGCTGGCAGTGTCCTACGGGGACCAGCCTATCTGGCTGCCACGCCTGAATGTTTGCAACCGCGGCCGAGCTAGGCAGGCGCAATTGTGCAGCAATTCAAACTGCATAACCTGGCCAAATTTCACGGGTGTACAAGAAACCACGGGGGATTTACAAGGAGATGTTTACCCGGAAGTGCCGGAGGCCTGCCGGCAGCAAGATTCCGGAATTCTTCCTGAGAAGCCTTGAAAGCAGTGAAACAATCCTATGTTGAAATAACTCAGAACCTCATTCTGAGTGTTTCCGGCAGAGGTCATTCGGATGAACACAACCGTGGACTAATTAGAGCCAGATGTAGGCAGTGCCGTCCATAGTGCTGGATGGAGAGTGGTGGCGTGCCAAACAACTGAGCTCTAGTTCTCATCACTTTCACAAAGTGCCATAAGTTGAGGTTCAACTTACTGCTCCGGTTGAGTAGAGTGTAGCGGTCAAAGCTGGAATCAGTAGCACTCAGGTGAGAAGAACCGGAACCAGATATACCCAGTCCGCTGGCAGTGTCCTACGGGGACTAGCCTATCTGCATTCCATGCCTGAATGTTTGCAACCGCGGCCGAGCTAGGCAGGCGGAATTGTGCAACAATGCAAACTGCATAACCTGGCCAAATTTCACGGGTGTACAAGAAACCACGGGGGATTTACAAGGAGATGTTCACCCGGAACTGCCGGAGGCCTGCCGGCACCAAGATTCCGTAATTCTTCCTGAGAAGCCTTGAAAGCAGTGAAACGCTCCTATGTTGCAATAACTCAGAACCTCATTCTGAGTGTTCCCGGCAGAGGTCATTCGGCGGAACACAACCATGGACTACTTAGAGCCAGATGTAGGCAGTGCCGTCCATAGTGCTGGATGGACAGTGGTGGCGTACCAAACAACTGAGCTCTAGTTCTCAACACTTTCACAAAGTGCCATCAGTTGAGGTTCAACTTACTGATCCGGTTGAGTAGAGTGTAGCCGTCAAAGCTGGAATCAGTAGCACTCAGGTGAGAAGAACGGGAAGCAGATATACCCAGTCCGCTGGCAGTGTCCTACGGGGACCAGCCTATCTGGCGGCCATGCCTGAATGTTTGCAACCGCGGCCGAGCTAGGCAGGCGCAATCGTGCAGCAATGCAAACTGCATAACCTGGCCAAATTTCACGGGTGTACAAGAAAGCACGGGGGATTTACAAGGAGATGTTCACCCGGAACTGCCGGAGGCCTGCGGGCAGCAAGATTCTGGAATTCTTCCTGAGAAGCCTTGAAAGCAGTGAAACGTTCCTATATTGCAATAACTCAGAACCTCATTCTGAGTGTTCCCGGCCGAGGTCATTCGGATGAACACAACCGTGGACTAATTAGAGCCAGATGTAGGCAGTGCCGTCCATAGTGCTGGATGGACAGTGGTGGCATGCCGAATAACTGAGCTCTAGTTCTCAACACTTTCACAAATTGCCATAAGTTGAGGTTCAACTTACTGCTTAGGTTGCGTAGAGTGTAGCCGTCAAAGCTGGAATCAGTAGCACTCAGGTGAGAAGAACGGGAAGCAGATATACCCAGTCCGCTGGCAGTGTCCTACGGGGACCAGCCTCTCTGGCTGCCACGCCTGAATGTTTGCAACCGCGGCCGAGCTAGGCAGGCGCAATTGTGCAGCAATTCAAACTGCATAACCTGGCCAAATTTCACGGGTGTACAAGAAACCACGGGGGATTTACAAGGAGATGTTTACCCGGAACTGCCGGAGGCCTGCCGGCAGCAAGATTCCGGAATTCTTCCTGAGAAGCCTTGAAAGCAGTGAAACGATCCTATGTTGAAATAACTCAGAACCTCATTCTGAGTGTTTCCGGCAGAGGTCATTCGGATGAACACAACCGTGGACTAATTAGAGCCAGATGTAGGCAGTGCCGTCCATAGTGCTGGATGGAGAGTGGTGGCGTGCCAAACAACTGAGCTCTAGTTCTCATCACTTTCACAAAGTGCCATAAGTTGAGGTTCAACTTACTGCTCCGGTTGAGTAGAGTGTAGCGGTCAAAGCTGGAATCAGTAGCACTCAGGTGAGAAGAACCGGAACCAGATATACCCAGTCCGCTGGCAGTGTCCTACGGGGACTAGCCTATCTGCATTCCATGCCTGAATGTTTGCAACCGCGGCCGAGCTAGGCAGGCGGAATTGTGCAACAATGCAAACTGCATAACCTGGCCAAATTTCACGGGTGTACAAGAAACCACGGGGGATTTACAAGGAGATGTTCACCCGGAACTGCCGGAGGCCTGCCGGCAGCAAGATTCCGTAATTCTTCCTGAGAAACCTTGAAAGCAGTGAAACGCTCCTATGTTGCAATAACTCAGAACCTCATTCTGAGTGTTCCCGGCAGAGGTCATTCGGCTGAACACAACCGTGGACTAATTAGAGCCAGATGTAGGCAGTGCCGTCCATAGTGCAGGATGGACAGTGGTGGTGTGCCAATCAACTGAGCTCTAGTTCTCAACAGTTTCACAAAGTGCCCTAAGTTGAGGTTCAACTTACTGCTCCGGTTGAGTAGAGTGTATCGGTCAAAGCTGGAATCAGTAGCACTCAGGTGAGAAGAACGGGAAGCAGATATACCCATTCCGCTGGCAATGTCCTACGGGGACTAGCCTATCTGGCTGCCACGCCTGAATGTGTGCAACCGCGGCCGAGCTAGGCAGGCGCAATTGTGCAGCAATGCAAACTGCATAACCTGGGCAAATTTCACGGGTGTACAAGAAACCATGGGGGATTTACAAGGAGATGTTCACCCGGAACTGCCGGAGGCCTGCCGGCAGCAAGATTCCGGAATTCTTCCTGAGAAGCCTTGAAAGCAGGGAAACGCTCCTATGTTGCAATAACTCAGAACCTCATTCTGAGTGTTCGCGGCAGAGGTCATTCGGCTGAACACAACCGTCGACTAATTAGAGCCAGATGTAGGCAGTGCCGTCCATAGTGCTGGATGGACAGTGGTGGCGTGCCAAACAACTGAGCTCTAGTTCTCATCACTTCCACAAAGTGCCATAAGTTGAAGTTCAACTTACTGCTCCGGTTGAGTACAGTGTAGGGGTCAAACCTGGAATCAGTAGCACTCAGGTGAGAAGAACTGGAAGCAGATATACCCAGTCCGCTGGCAGTGTCCTACTGGGACCAGCCTATCTGGCTGCCACGCCTGAATGTGTGCAACCGCGTCCGAGCTATGCAGGCGCAATTGTGCAGCAATGCAAACTGCATAACCTGGCCAAATTTCACGGGTGTACAAGAAACCACGGGGGATTTACAAGGAGATGTTCACCCGGAACAGCCGGACGCGGGCGGGCAGCAATATTCCGGAACTCTTCCTGAGAAGCCTTGAAAGCAGTGAAACGCTCCTATGTTGCAATAACTCCGAACCTCATTCTGAGTGTTCCCGGCAGAGGTCATTCGGCTGAACACAACCGTCGACTCATTAGAGCCAGATGTAGGCAGTGCCGTCCATAGTGCTGGATGGACAGTGGTGGCGTGCCAAACAACTGAGCTCTAATTCTCAACAGTTTCACAAAGTGCCCTAAATTGAGGTTAAAACTTACTGCTCTGGTTGAGTAGAGTGTAGCGGTCAAAGCTGGAATCAGTAGCACTCAGGTGAGAAGAACGGGAAGCAGATATACCCAGTCCGCTGGCAGTGTCCTACGGGGATTAGCCTATCTGGATTCCATGCCTGAATGTTTGCAACCGCGGCCGACCTAGGCAGGCGGAATTGTGCAACAATGCAAACTGCATAACATGGCCAAATTTCACGGGTGTACAAGAAACCACGGGGGATTTACAAGGAGATGTTGACCCGGAACTGCCGGAGGCCTGCCGGCAGCAAGATCCCGGAATTCTTCATGAGAAGCCTTGAAAGCAGTGAAACGCTCCTATGTTGCAATAACTCAGAACCTCATTCTGAGTTTTCCCGGCAGAGGTCATTCGGCTGAACACAACCATGGACTAATTAGAGCCAGATGTAGGCAGTGCCGTAAATAGTTCTGGATGGAGAGTGGTGGCGTGCCAAACAACTGAGCTCTAGTTCTCAACACTTTCACAAAGTGCCATAAGTTGAGGTTCAACTTACTGCTCCGGTTGAGTAGAGTGTAGCGGTCAAACCTGGAATCAGTAGCAGTCAGGTGAGAAGAACGGGAAGCAGATATACCCAGTCCGTTGGCAGTGTCCTCTGGGGACCAGCCTATCTAGCTACCACGCCTGAATGTTTGCAACCGGGTACGAGCTAGGCAGGCGCAATTGTGCAGCAATGCAAACTGCATAACCTGGCCAAATTTAACGGGTGTACAAGAATCCACGGGGGATTTACAAGGAGATGTTCACCGGAACTGTCGGAGGCCTGGTGGCAGCAAGATTCCGGAATTCTTCCTGAGAAGCCTTTAAAGCAGTGAAACGCTCCTATGTTGCAATAACTCAGAACCTCATTCTGAGTGTTCCCGGCAGAGGTCATTCAGCTGAACACAACCGTGGACTAATTAGAGCCAGATGTAGGCAGTGCCATCCATAGTTCTGGATGGACAGTGTTGGCGTGCCAAACAACTGAGCTCTAGTTCTCAACAGTTTCACAAAGTGCCCTAAGTTGAGCTTCAACTTACTCCTTCGGTTGAGTAGAGTGTAGCCGTGAAACCTGGAATCAGTAGAACTCAGGTGAGAAGAACGGGAAGCAGATATACCCAGTCCGCTGGCAGTGTCCTACGGGGACTAGCCTATCCGGCTGCCATGCCTGAATGTTTGCACCCGCGGCCGAGCTAGGCAGGCGCAATTGTGCAGCAATGCAAACTGCATAACCTGGCCAAATTTCACGGGTGTACAAGGAACCGCCGGTGATTTACAAGGAGATGTTCACCCGAACAGCAGAAGGCCTGCCGGCAGCAAGATTCCGGAATTCTTCCTTAGAAGCCCTGAAAGCAGTGAAACGCTCCTATGTTGCAATAACTCAGAACCTCATTCTGAGTGTTCCTGGCAGAGGTCATTCGGCTGAACACAACGGTAGACTAATTAGAGCCAGATGTAGGCAGTGCAGTCCATAGTGCTGGATGGACAGTGGTGGCGTGCCAAACAACTGAGCTCTAGTTCTCAACAGTTTCACAAAGTGCCCTAAGTTGAGGTTCAACTTGCTGCTCCGGTTGAGTAGAGTGTAGCCGTCAAAGCTTGAATCAGTAGTACTCAGGTGAGAAGAACGGGAACCAGATATACCCAGTCCGCTGGCAGTGTCCTACGGGGACCAGCCTATCTGGCTGCCACGCCTGAATGTTTGCAACCGCGGCCGAGCTAGGCAGGCGAAATTGTGCAGCAATGCAAACTGCATAACCTGGCCAAATTTCCCGGGTGTACAAGAAACCACGGGGGATTTACAAGGAGATGTTCACCCGGAACAGCCGGAGGCCTGCCAGCAGAAAGATTCCGGAATTCTTCCTGAGAAGCCTTGAAAGCAGTGAAACGCTCCTATGTTGCAATAACTCAGAACATCATTCTGAGTGTCCCCGGCAGAGGTCATTCGGCTGAACACAACCGTGGACTAATTAGAGCCAGATGTAGGCAGTGCCGTCCATAGTGCTGGATGGAGAGTGGTGGCGTGCCAAACAACTGAGCTCTAGTTCTCAACAGTTTCACAAAGTGCCCTAAGTTGAGGTTCAACTTACGGCTCCGGTTGAGTAGAGTGTAGCCGTCAAAGCTGGAATCAGTAGCACTCAGGTGAGAAGAAGGGGAAGCAGATATACCCAGTCAATTGGCAGTGTCCTACGGGGACCAGCCTATCTGGCTGCCACGCCTGAATGTTTGCAACCCAGGCCGAGCAAGGCAGGCGAAATTGTGCAGCAATGCAAACTGCATAACCTGGCCAAATTTCACGGGTGTACAAGAAACCACGGGGGATTTACAAGGAGATGTTCACCCGGAACTGCCGGACGCCGGCGGGCAGCAAGATTCCGGAATTCTTCCTGAGAAGCCTTGAAAGCAGTGAAACGATCCTATGTTGCAATAACTCAGAACCTCATTCTGAGTGTTCCCGGCAATGTTGATTCGGCTGAACACAACCATGGACTAATTAGAGCCAGATGTAGGCAGTGCCGTCCATAGTGCTGGATGTATAGTGGTGGCGTGCCAAACAACTGAGCTCTAGTTCTCAACAGTTTCACAAAGTGCCCTAAGTTGAGGTTCAACTTACTGCTCCGGTTGAGTAGAGTGTAGCCGTCAAAGCTGGAATCAGTAGCACTCAGGTGAGAAGAACGGGAAGCAGATATACCCAGTCCGCTGGCAGTGTCCTACGGGGACCAGCCTATCTGGCTGGCACACCTGAATGTTTGCAACCGCTGCCGAGCTAGGCAGGCACAATTGTGCAGCAATGTAAACTGCATAACCTGGCCAAATATCACGGGTGTACAAGAAACCACGGGGGATTTACAAGGAGATGTTCACCCGGAACAGCCGGAGGCCTGCCAGCAGAAAGATTCCGGAATTCTTCCTGAGAAGCCTTGAAAGCAGTGAAACGCTCCTATGTTGCAATAACTCAGAACATCATTCTGAGTGTCCCCGGCCGAGGTCATTCAGCTGAACACAACCGTGGACTAATTAGAGCCACATGTAGGCAGT
Source organism: Dipodomys merriami (assembly GCF_024711535.1). Classification (NCBI taxonomy): domain Eukaryota; kingdom Metazoa; phylum Chordata; class Mammalia; order Rodentia; family Heteromyidae; genus Dipodomys; species Dipodomys merriami. Next base: position 505,540 of record NW_027203771.1, on the reverse strand, counting down.
GCCGTCCGTAGTGCTGGATGGACTGTGGTGGCGTGCCAAACAACTGAGCTCTAGTTCTCAACAGTTTCACAAAGTCCCATAAGTAGAGGTTCAACTTACTGCTCCGGTTGAGTCGAGTGTAGCCGTCAAAGCTGGAATCAGTAGCACTCAGGTGAGAAGAACGGGAAGCAGATATACCCAGTCCGCTGGCAGTGTCCTACGGGGACCAGCCTATGTGGCTGCCACGCCTGAATGTTTGCAACCGCGGCCGAGCTAGGCAGGCGCAATTGTGCAGCAATGCAAACTGCATAACCTGGCCAAATTTCACGGATGTAGAAGAAACCACGGGGGATTTACAAGGAGATGTTCACCCGGAACAGCCGGAGGCTTGCCGGCAGCAAGAGTCCAGAATTCTTCCTGAGAAGCCTTGAAAGCAGTGAAACGCTCCTATGTTGCAATAACTCAGAACCTCATTCTGAGTGTTCCCGGCAGAGGTCATTCGGCTGAACACAACCGTGGACTAATTAGAGCCAGATGTAGGCAGTGCCGTCCATAGTGCTGTCTGGACAGTGGTGGCATGCCAAACAACTGAGCTCTAGTTCTCATCACTTTCACAAAGTGCCATTAGTTGAGGATCAACTTACGGCTCCGATTGAGTAGAGTGTAGCCGTCAAAGCTGGAATCAGTAGCACTCAGGTGAGAAGAACGGGAAGCAGATATACCCAGTCCATTGGCAGTGTCCTTCGGGGACCAGCCTATCTGGCTGCCACGCCTGAATGTTTGCCACCGCGGCCGAGCTAGGCAGGCGCAATTGTGCAGCAATGCAAACTGCATAGCCTGGCCAAATTTCACGGATGTACAAGAAACCACAGGGGATTTACAAGGAGATGTTCACCCGGAACAGCCGGAGGCCTGCCGGCAGCAAGATTCCGGAATTCTTCCTGAGAAGCCTTGAAAGCAGTGAAACGCTCCTATGTTGCAATAACTCAGAACCTCTTTCTGAGTGTTCCCGGCAGAGGTCATTCAGCTGAACACAACCGTGGACTAATTAGAGCCAGATGTAGGCAGTGCCGTCCATAGTGCTGGATGGACAGTGGCGGCGTGCCAAACAACTGAGCTCTAGTTCTCAACAGTTTCACAAAGTGCCCTAAGTTGAGGTTCAAATTACGGCTCCGGTTGAGTAGAGTGTAGCGGTCAAAGCTGGAATCAGTCGCACTCAGGTGAGAAGAACGTGAAGCAGATATAGCTAGTCCGCTGGCAGTGTCCTACGTGGACTAGCCTATCTGGGTGCCACGCCTGAATGTTTGCAACCGCGGCCGAGGTAGGCAGGCGCAATTGTGCAGCAATGCAAACTGCATAACCTGGCCAAATTTCACGGATGTACAAGAAATCACGGGGGATTTACAAGGAGATGTTCACCTGGAACAGCTGGAGACCTGCCGGCAGCAAGATTCCAGAATTCTTCCTGAGAAGCCTTGAAAGCAGTGAAACGCTCCTATGTTGCAATAACTCAGAACCTCATTCTGAGTGTTCCAGGCAGAAGTCATTCGGCTGAACACAACCGTGGACTAATTAGAGCCAGATGTAGGCAGTGCCGTCCATAGTGCTGGATGGACAGTGGTGGAGTGCCAAACAACTGAGCTCTAGTTCTCAACAGTTTCACAAAGTGCCCTGAGTTGAGGTTCAACTTACTGCTCCGGTGGAGTAGAGTGTAGCCGTCAAAGATGTAATCAGTAGCACTCAGGGGAGAATTACGGGAAGCAGATATACCCAGTCCGCTGGCAGTGTCCTACGGGGACCAGCCTATCTGGCTGCCACACCTGAATGTTTGCAACCGCGGCCGAGCTAGGCAGGCACAATTGTGCAGCAATTCAAACTGCATAACCTGGCCAAATATCACGGGTGAACAAGAAACCACGGGGGATTTACAAGGAGATGTTCGGCCGGAACTGCCAGAGGCCTGCCGGCAGTAAGATTCCGGAATTCTTCCTGAGAAGCCTTGAAAGCAGTGAAACGCTCCTATGTTGCAATAACTCAGATCATCATTCTGAGTGTCCCCGGCCGAGGTCATTCGGCTGAACACAACCGTGGACTAATTAGAGCCAGATGTAGGCAGTGCCGTCCATAGTGCTGGATGCACAGTGGTGGCTTGCCAAACAACTGAGCTCTAGTTCTCAACAGTTTCACAAAGTGCCATAAGTAGAGGTTAAACTTACTGCTCCGGTTGAGAAGAGTGTAGCCGTCAAAGCTGGAATCAGTAGCACTCAGGTGAGAAGAACGGGAAGCAGATATACCCAGTCCGCTGGCAGTGTCCTACGGGGACCAACCTATCTGGCTGCCACGCCTGAATGTTTGCAACCGCGGCCGAGCTAGGCAGGCGCAATTGTGCAGCAATGCAAACTGCATAACCTGGCCAAATTTCACGGATGTACAAGAAGCCACGGGGGATTTCAAGGAGATGTTCACCGGGAAGAGCCGGAGGCCTGCCGGCAGCAAGATTCCGGAATTCTTCCTGAGAAGCCTTGAAAGCAGTGAAACGCTCCTATGTTGCAATAACTCAGAACCTCATTCTGAGTGTTCCCGTCAGAGGTCATTCAGCTGAAAACAACCGTGGACTAATTAGAGCCAGATGTATGCAGTGCCGTCCATAGTGCTGGATGGACAGTGGTGGCTTGCCAAACAACTGAGCTCTAGTTCTCAACAGTTTCACAAAGTGCCCTAAGTTGAGGTTCAACTTACGGCTCCGGTTGAGTAGAGTGTAGCGGTCAAAGATGGAATCAGTAGCACTCAGGTGAGAAGAACGTGAAGCAGATATAGCCAGTCCGCTGGCAGTGTCCTACGGGGACTAGCCTATCTGGCTGCCACGCCTGAATGTTGGCAAGCGCGGCCGAGCTAAGCAGGCGGAATTGTGCAGCAATGCAAACTGCATAACCTGGCCAAATTTCACGGATGTACAGAAACCACGGGGGATTTACAAGGAGATGTTCACCCGGAACAGCCGGAGGCCTGCCGGAAGCCAGATTCCTGAATTCTTCCTGAGAAGCCTTGAAAGCAGTGAAACGCTCCTATGTTGCAATAACTCAGAACCTCATTCTGAGTGTTCCAGACAGAGGTCATTCGGCTGAACACAACCGTGGACTAATTAGAGCCAGATGTAGGCAGTGCCGTCCATAGGGCTGGATGGAGAGTGGTGGCGTGCCAAACAACTGAGCTCTAGTTCTCAACAGTTTCACAAAGTGCCCTAAGTTGAGGTTCAACTTACGGCTCCGGTTGAGTAGAGTGTAGCCGTCAAAGCTGGAATCAGTAGCACTCAGGTGAGAAGAACGGGAAGCAGATATACCCTGTCCGCTGGCAGTGTCCTACGGGGACCAGGCTATCTGGCTGCCACGCCTGAATGTTTGCAACCGCGACCGAGCTAGGCAGGGCCAATTGTGCAGCAATTCAAACTGCATAACCTGGCCAAATTTCACGGGTGTACAAGAAACCACGGGGGATTTACAAGGAGATGTTCACCCGGAACTGCCGGAGGCCTGCCGGCAGCAAGATTCCGGAATTCTTCCTGAGAAGCCTTGAAAGCAGTGAAACGCTCCTATGTTGAAATAACTCAGAACCTCATTCTGAGTGTTCCCGGCAGAGGTCATTCGGCTGAACACAACCGTGGACTAATTAGAGCCAGATGTAAGCAGTGCCGTCCATAGTGCTGGATGGACAGTGGTGGCGTGCCAAACAACTGAGCTCTAGTTCTCATCACTTTCACAAAGTGCCATAAGTTGAGGTTCAACTTACTGCTCCGGTTGAGTAGAGTGTAGCGGTCAAAGCTGGAATCAGTAGCACTCAGGTGAGAAGAACGGGAAGCAGATATACCCAGTCCGCTGGCAGTGTCCTACGGGGACCAACCTATCTGGCTGCCACGCCTGAATGTTTGCAACCGCGGCCGAGCTAGGCAGGCGCAATTGTGCAGCAATGCAAACTGCATAACCTGGCCAAATTTCACGGATGTACAAGAAGCCACGGGGGATTTCAAGGAGATGTTCACCCGGAAGAGCCGGAGGCCTGCTGGCAGCAAGATTTCGGAATTCTTCCTGAGAAGCCTTGAAAGCAGTGAAACGCTCCTATGTTGCAATAACTCAGAACCTCATTCTGAGTGTTCCCGTCAGAGGTCATTCAGCTGAAAACAACCGTGGACTAATTAGAGCCAGATGTAGGCAGTGCCGTCCATAGTGCTGGATGGACAGTGGTGGCATGCCAACCAACTGAGCTCTAGTTCTCAACAGTTTCACAAAGTGCCCTAAGTTGAGGTTCAACTTACGGCTCCGGTTGAGTAGAGTGTAGCGGTCAAAGATGGAATCAGTAGCACTCAGGTGAGAAGAACGTGAAGCAGATATAGCCAGTCCGCTGTCAGTGTCCTACGGGGACTAGCCAATCTGGCTGCCACGCCTGAATGTTGGCAAGCGCGGCCGAGCTAAGCAGGCGGAATTGTGCAGCAATGCAAACTGCATAACCTGGCCAAATTTCACGGATGTACAAGAAACCACGGGGGATTTACAAGGAGATGTTCACCCCGAACAGCCGGAGGCCTGCCGGCAGCCAGATTCCTGAATTCTTCCTGAGAAGCCTTGAAAGCAGTGAAACGCTCCTATGTTGCAGTAACTCAGAACATCATTCTGAGTGTCCCCGGCCAAGGTCATTCGGCTGAACACAACCGTGGACTAATTAGAGCCAGATGTAGTCAGTGCCGTCCATAGTGCTGGATGGACAGTGGTGGCGTGCCAAACAACTGAGCTCTAGTTCTCAACAGTTTCACAAAGTGCCATAAGTAGAGGTTCAACTTACTGCTCCGGTTGAGTAGAGTGTAGCCGACAAAGCTGGAATCAGTAGCACTCAGGTGAGAAGAACGTGAAGCAGATATAGCCAGTCCGCTGGCAGTGTCCTACGGGGACTAGCCAATCTGGCTGCCACGCCTGAATGTTGGCAAGCGCGGCCGAGCTAAGCAGGCGGAATTGTGCAGCAATGCAAACTGCATAACCTGGCCAAATTTCACGGATGTACAAGAAACCACGGGGGATTTACAAAGACATGTTCACCCGGAACAGCCGGAGGCCGGCCGGCAGCAAGATTCCGGAATTCTTCCTGAGAAGCCTTGAAAGCAGTGAAACGCTCCTATGTTGCAATAACTAAGAACCTCATTCTGAGTGTTCCCGGGAGAGGTCATTCGGCTGAACACAACCGTGGACTAATTAGAGCCAGATGTAAGCAGTGCCGTCCATAGTGCTGGATGGACAGTGGTGGCGTGCCAAACATCTGAGCTCTAGTTCTCATCACTTTCACAAAGTGCCATAAGTTGAGGTTCAACTTACTGCTCGGGTTGAGTAGAGTGTAGCCGTCAAACATGGAATCAGTAGCACTCAGGTGAGAAGAACGGGAAGCAGATATACCCAGTCCGCTGGCAGTGTCCTACGGGGATCAGCCTATCTGGCTGCCACGCCTGAATGTTAGCAACCGCGGCCGAGCTAGGCAGGCAAAATTGTGCAGCAATGCAAACTGCATAACCAGGCCAAATTTCAAGGGTGTACAAGAAACCACGGGGGATTTACAAGGAGATGTTCACCAGGAACAGCCGGAGGCCTGCCGGCAGCAAGATTCCGGAATTCTTCCTGAGAAGCCTTGAAAGCAGTGAAACGCTCCTATGTTGAAATAACTCAGAACCTCATTCTGAGTGTTCCCGGCAGAGGTCATTCGGCTGAACTAAACCGTCGACTAATTAGAGCCAGATGTAGGCAGTGCCGTCCATAGTGCTGGATGAACAGTGGTGGCGTGCCAAACAACTGAGCTCTAGTTGTCATCACTTTCACAAAGTGCCATAAGTTGAGGTTCAACTTACTGCTCCGGTTGAGTAGTGTGTAGCCGTCAAAGCTGGAATCAGTAGCACTCAGGTGAGAAGAACGGGAAGCAGATATAGCCAGTCCGCTGGCAGTGTCCTACGGGGACCAGCCTATCTGGCTGCCATGCCTGAATGTTTGCAACCGCGGCCGAGCTACGAAGGCGCAATTGTGCAGCAATGCAAACTGCATAACCTGGCCAAATTTCACGGGTGTACAAGAAACCACGGGGGATTGACAAGGAGAGGTTCACCCGGAACTGCCGGAGGCCTGCCGGCAGCAAGATTCCGGAATTCTTCCTGAGAAGCCTTGAAAGAAGTGAAACGCTCCTATGTTGCAATAACTCAGAACCTCATTCTGAGTGTTCCCGGCAGAGGTCATTCGGCTGAACACAACCATGGAATAATTAGAGCCAGATGTAGGCAGTGCCGTCCATAGTGCTGGATGGACAGTGGTGGCGTGCCAAACAACTGAGCTCTAGTTCTCATCGCTTTCACAAAGTGCCATGAGTGGAGGTTCAACTTACTGCTCCGGTTTAGTAGAGTGTAGCCGTCAAAGCTGGAATCAGTAGCACTCAGGTGAGAAGAACGGGAAGCAGATATACCCAGTCCGCTGGCAGTGTACTACGGGGACCAGCCTATCTGGCTGCCACGCCTGAATGTTTGCAACCGCGGCCGAGCTAGGCAGGCGCAATTGTGCAGCAATTTAAACTGCATAACCTGGCCAAATTTCACGGGTGTACAACGAACCGCGGGTGATTTACAAGGAGATGTTCACCCGGAACAGCCGGAGGCCTGCTGGCAGCAAGATTCCGGAATTCTTCCTGAGAAGCCTTGAAAGCAGTGAAACGCTCCTATGTTGCAGTAACTCAGAACCTCATTCTGAGTGTTCCCGGCAGAGGTCATTCGGCTGAACACAACCGTGGACTAATTAGAGCCAGATGTAGGCAGTGCCGTCCATAGTGCTGGATGGACAGTGGTGGCGTGCCAAACAACTGAGCTCTAGTTCTCATCACTTTCACAAAATTCCATAAGTAGAGGTTCAACTTACTGCTCCAGTTGAGTAGAGTGTAGCCTTCAAAGGTGGAATCAGTAGCACTCAGGTGAGAAGAACGGGAAGCAGATATACCCAGTCCGCTGGCAGTGTACTACGGGGACCAGCCTCTCTGGCTGCCTCGCCTGAATGTTTGCAACCGTGGCTGAGCTAGGCAGGCGCAATTGTGCAGCATTGCAAACTGCATAACCTGGCCAAATTTCACGGATGTACAAGAAACCACGGGGGATTTACAAGGAGATGTTCACCCGGAACAGCCGGACGCCGGCGGGCAGCATGATTCCGGAACTCTTCCTGAGAAGCCTTGAAAGCAGTGAAACGCTCCTATGTTGCAATAAGTCAGAACCTCATTCTGAGTGTTCCCGGCAGAGGTCATTCGGCTGAACACAAACATAGACTAATTAGAGCCAGATGTAGGCAGTGCCGTCCATATTGCTGGATGGACAGTGGTGGCATGCCAAACAACTGAGGTCTAGTTCTCAACACTTTCACAAAGTGCCATAAGTTGAGGTTCAATTTACTGCTACAGTTGAGTAGAGAGTGTAGCCGTCAAAGGTGGAATCAGTAGCACTCAGGTGAGAAGAACGGGAAGCAGATATACCCAGTATGCTGGTAGTGTCCTACGGGGACCAGCCTATCTGGCTGCCACGCCTGAATGTTTGCAACCGCGGCCGAGCTAGGCTGGCGCAATTGTGCAGCAATGCAAACTGCATAACCTGTCCAAATTTCAGGGGTGTACAAGAAACCACGGGGGATTTACAAGGAGATGTTCACCCGGAACAGCCCGAGGCCTGCCGGCAGCAAGATTCCGGAATTCTTCCTCAGAAGCCGTGAAACCAGTGCAACGCTCCTATGTTGCAATAACTCAGAACCTCATTCTGAGGGTTCCAGGCAGAGGTCATTCGGCTGAACACAACCGTGGACTAACTAGAGCCAGATGTAGGCAGTGCCGTCCATAGTGCTGGATGTAGAGTGGTGGCGAGCCAAACAACTGACCTCTAGTTCTGAACAGTTTCACAAAATGCCATAACTTGAGGTTCAACTTAATGCTCCGGTTGAGTAGTGTGTAGCCGTCAAAGCTGGAATCAGTAGCACTCAGGTGAGGAGAACGGGAAGCAGATATACCGAGTCCGCTGGCAGTGTCCTACGGGGTACAGCCTATCTGGCTGCCACTCCTGAATGTTTGCAACCGCGGCCGAGCTAGGCAGGCGCAATTGTGCAGCAATGCAAACTGCTTAACCTGGTCAAATTTCACGGGTGTACAAGAAACCAAGGGGATTTACAAGGAGATGTTCACCCGGAACTGCCTGAGGCCTGCCGGCAGCAAGATTCCGAAATTCATCCTGAGAAGCCTTGAAAGCAGTGAAACGCTCCTATGTTGCAATAACTCAGAACCTCATTCTGAGTGTTCCCGGCAGAGGTCATTCGGCTGAACACAACCGTGGACTAATTAGAGCCAGATGTAAGCAGTGCCGTCCATAGTGCTGGATGGACAGTGGTGGCGTGCCAAACAACTGAGCTCTAGTTCTCATCACTTTCACAAAGTGCCATAAGTTGAGGTTCAACTTACTGCTCCGGTTGAGTAGAGTGTAGCGGTCAAACCTGGAATCAGTAGCACTCAGGTGAGAAGAACGGGAAGCAGATATACCCAGTCCGCTGGCGGTGTCCTCCAGGGACCAGCCTATCTGGCTGCCACGCCTGAATGTTTGCAACCACGGCCGAGCTGGGCGGGCGCAATTGTGCAGCAATGCAAACTGCATAACCTGGCCAAATTTCACGGGTGTACAAGGAACCGCCGGTGATTTACAAGGAGATGTTCACCCGAACAGCAGGAGGCCTGCCGGCAGCAAGATTCCGGAATTCATCCTGAGAAGCCCTGAAAGCAGTGAAACGCTCCTATGTTGCAATAACTCAGAACCTCATTCTTAGTGTTCCCGGCAGAGGTCATTCGGCTGAACACAACCATGGACTAATTAGAGCCAGATGTAGGCAGTGCCGTCCATAGTGCTGGACGGACAGTCGTGGCGTGCCAAACAACTGAGCTCTAGTTCTCAACGGTTTCACAAAGTGCCATAAGTTGAGGATCAACTTACTACTCGGGTTGAGTAGAGTGTAGCCGTCAAAGCTGGAATCAGTAGCACTCAGTTGAGAAGAACGGGAAGCAGATATACCCAGTCCGCTGGCAGTGTCCTACGGGGACCAGCCTATCTGGCTGCCACGCCTGAATGTTTGCAACCGCGGCCGAGCTAGGCAGGCGGAATTGTGCAACAATGCAAACTGCATAACCTGGCCAAATTTCACGGGTGTACAAGAAACCACGGGGGATTTACAAGGAGATGTTTACCCGGAACTGCCGGAGGCCTGCCGGCAGCAAGATTCCTGAATTCTTCCTGAGAAGCCTTGAAAGCAGTGAAACGCTCCTATGTTGAAATAACTCAGAACCTCATTCTGAGTGTTCCCGGCAGAGGTCATTCGGATGAACACAACCGTGGACTAATTAGAGCCAGATGTAGGCAGTGCCGTCCATAGTGCTGGATGGAGAGTGGTGGCGTGCCAAACAACTGAGCTCTAGTTCTCATCACTTTCACAAAGTGCCATAAGTTGAGGTTCAACTTACTGCTCCGGTTGAGTAGAGTGTAGCGGTCAAAGCTGGAATCAGTAGCACTCAGGTGAGAAGAACCGGATCCAGATATACCCAGTCCGCTGGCAGTGTCCTACGGGGACTAGCCTATCTGCATTCCATGCCTGAATGTTTGCAACCGCGGCCGAGCTAGGCAGGCGGAATTGTGCAACAATGCAAACTGCATAACCTGGCCAAATTTCACGGGTGTACAAGAAACCACGGGGGATTTACAAGGAGATGTTCACCCGGAACTGCCGGAGGCCTGCCGGCACCAAGATTCCGTAATTCTTCCTGAGAAGCCTTGAAAGCAGTGAAACGCTCCTATGTTGCAATAACTCAGAACCTCATTCTGAGTGTTCGCGGCAGAGGTCATTCGGCGGAACACAACCATGGACTACTTAGAGCCAGATGTAGGCAGTGCCGTCCATAGTGCTGGATGGACAGTGGTGGCGTACCAAACAACTGAGCTCTAGTTCTCAACACTTTCACAAAGTGCCATCAGTTGAGGTTCAACTTACTGGTCCAGTTGAGTAGAGTGTAGCCGTCAAAGCTGGAATCAGTAGCACTCAGGTGAGAAGAACGGGAAGCAGATATACCCAGTCCGCTGGCAGTGTCCTACGGGGACCAGCCTATCTGGCGGCCATGCCTGAATGTTTGCAACCGCGGCCGAGCTAGGCAGGCGCAATCGTGCAGCAATGCAAACTGCATAACCTGGCCAAATTTCACGGGTGTACAAGAAAGCACGGGGGATTTACAAGGAGATGTTCACCCGGAACTGCCGGAGGCCTGCGGGCAGCAAGATTCTGGAATTCTTCCTGAGAAGCCTTGAAAGCAGTGAAACGTTCCTATATTGCAATAACTCAGAACCTCATTCTGAGTGTTCCCGGCCGAGGTCATTCGGATGAACACAACCGTGGACTAATTAGAGCCAGATGTAGGCAGTGCCGTCCATAGTGCTGGATGGACAGTGGTGGCATGCCGAATAACTGAGCTCTAGTTCTCAACACTTTCACAAATTGCCATAAGTTGAGGTTCAACTTACTGCTTAGGTTGCGTAGAGTGTAGCCGTCAAAGCTGGAATCAGTAGCACTCAGGTGAGAAGAACGGGAAGCAGATATACCCAGTCCGCTGGCAGTGTCCTACGGGGACCAGCCTATCTGGCTGCCACGCCTGAGTTTTTGCAACCGCGTCCGAGCTAGGCAGGCGGAATTGTGCAGCAATGCAAACTGCATAATCTGGCCAAATTTCATGGATGTACAAGAAACCACGGGGGATTTGCAAGGAGATGTTCACCCGGAACAGCCAGAGGCCTGCCGGCAGCAAGATTCCGGAATTCTTCCTGAGAAGCCTTGAAAGCAGTGAAACGCTCCTATGTTGCAATAACTCAGAACCTCATTCTGAGTGTTCCCGGCAGAGGTCATTCGGCTGAACACAACCATGGACTAATTAGAGCCAGATGTAGGCAGTGCCGTCCATAGTGCTGGATCGAGAGTGGTGGCGTGCCAAACAACTGAGCTCTAGTTCTCATCACTTTCACAAAGTGCCATAAGTTGAGGTTCAACTTACTGCTCCGGTTGAGTAGAGTGTAGCGGTCAAACCTGGAATCAGTAGCACTCAGGTGAGAAGAACGGGAAGCAGATATACCTAGTCCGCTCGCAGTGTTCTACGGGGACCAGCCTATCTGGCTGCCACGCCTGAATGTTTGCAACCGCGGCCGAGCTAGGCAGGCGCAATTGTGCAGCAATGCAAACTGCATAACCTGGCCAAATTTCACGGGTGTACAAGAAACCGAGGGGGATTTACAAGTAGATGTTCACCCGGAACAGCCGGACGCCGGCGGGCAGCAAGATTCCGGAACTCTTCCTGAGAATCCTTGAAAGCAGTGAAATGCTCCTATGTTACAATAACTCATAACCTCATTCTGAGTGTTCCCGGCAGAGGTCATTCGGCTGAACACAACCGTGGACTAATTAGAGCCAGATGTAGGCAGTGCCGTCCATAGTGCTGGATGGACAGTGGTGGTGTGCCAAACAACTGAGCTCTAGTTCTCAACAGTTTCACAAAGTGCCCTAAGTTGAGGTTCAACTTACTGCTCCGGTTGAGTAGAGTGTATCGGTCAAAGCTGGAATCAGTAGCACTCAGGTGAGAAGAACGGGAAGCAGATATACCCATTCCGCTGGCAATGTCCTACGGGGACTAGCCTATCTGGCTGCCACGCCTGAATGTTTGCAACCGCGGCCGAGCTAGGCAGGCGCAATTGTGCAGCAATGCAAACTGCATAACCTGGGCAAATTTCACGGGTGTACAAGAAACCATGGGGGATTTACAAGGAGATGTTCACCCGGAACTGCCGGAGGCCTGCCGGCAGCAAGATTCCGGAATTCTTCCTGAGAAGCCTTGAAAGCAGGGAAACGCTCCTATGTTGCAATAACTCAGAACCTCATTCTGAGTGTTCGCGGCAGAGGTCATTCGGCTGAACACATCCGTCGACTAATTAGAGCCAGATGTAGGCAGTGCCGTCCATAGTGCTGGATGGACAGTGGTGGCGTGCCAAACAACTGAGCTCTAGTTCTCATCACTTCCACAAAGTGCCATAAGTTGAAGTTCAACTTACTGCTCCGGTTGAGTACAGTGTAGGGGTCAAACCTGGAATCAGTAGCACTCAGGTGAGAAGAACTGGAAGCAGATATACCCAGTCCGCTTGCAGTGTCCTACTGGGACCAGCCTATCTGGCTGCCACGCCTGAATGTTTGCAACCGCGTCCGAGCTATGCAGGCGCAATTGTGCAGCAATGCAAACTGCATAACCTGGCCAAATTTCACGGGTGTACAAGAAACCGCGGGTGATTTACAAGGAGATGTTCACCCGGAACAGCCGGACGCGGGCGGGCAGCAATATTCCGGAACTCTTCCTGAGAAGCCTTGAAAGCAGTGAAACGCTCCTATCTTGCAATAACTCAGAACCTCATTCTGAGTGTTCCCGGCAGAGGTCATTCGGCTGAACACAACCGTCGACTCATTAGAGCCAGATGTAGGCAGTGCCGTCCATAGTGCTGGATGGACAGTGGTGGCGTGCCAAACAACTGAGCTCTAATTCTCAACAGTTTCACAAAGTGCCCTAAATTCAGGTTCAACTTACTGCTCTGGTTGAGTAGAGTGTAGCGGTCAAAGCTGGAATCAGTAGCACTCAGGTGAGAAGAACGGGAAGCAGATATACCCAGTCCGCTGGCAGTGTCCTACGGGGACTAGCCTATCTGAATTCCATGCCTGAATGTTTGCAACCGCGGCCGACCTAGGCAGGCGGAATTGTGCAACAATGCAAACTGCATAACATGGCCAAATTTCACGGGTGTACAAGAAACCACGGGGGATTTACAAGGAGATGTTGACCCGGAACTGCCGGAGGCCTGCCGGCAGCAAGATCCCGGAATTCTTCCTGAGAAGCCTTGAAAGCAGTGAAACGCTCCTATGTTGCAATAACTCAGAACCTCATTCTGAGTTTTCCCGGCAGAGGTCATTCGGCTGAACACAAACATGGACTAATTAGAGCCAGATGTAGGCAGTGCCGTAAATAGTGCTGGATGGAGAGTGGTGGCGTGCCAAACAACTGAGCTCTAGTTCTCAACTTTCACAAAGTGCCATAAGTTGAGGTTCAACTTACTGCTCCGGTTGAGTAGAGTGTAGCGGTCAAACCTGGAATCAGTAGCAGTCAGGTGAGAAGAACGGGAAGCAGATATACCCAGTCCGTTGGCAGTGTCCTCTGGGGACCAGCCTATCTAGCTACCACGCCTGAATGTTTGCAACCGGGTACGAGCTAGGCAGGCGCAATTGTGCAGCAATGCAAACTGCATAACCTGGCCAAATTTAACGGGTGTACAAGAATCCACGGGGGATTTACAAGGAGATGTTCACCGGAACTGTCGGAGGCCTGGTGGCAGCAAGATTCCGGAATTCTTCTTGAGAAGCCTTTAAAGCAGTGAAACGCTCCTATGTTGCAATAACTCAGAACCTCTTTCTGAGTGTTCCCGGCAGAGGTCATTCAGCTGAACACAACCGTGGACTAATTAGAGCCAGATGTAGGCAGTGCCATCCATAGTTCTGGATGGACAGTGTTGGCGTGCCAAACAACTGAGCTCTAGTTCTCAACAGTTTCACAAAGTGCCCTAAGTTGAGGTTCAACTTACTCCTTCGGTTGAGTAGAGTGTAGCCGTGAAACCTGGAATCAGTAGAACTCAGGTGAGAAGAACGGGAAGCAGATATACCCAGTCCGCTGGCAGTGTCCTACGGGGACTAGCCTATCCGGCTGCCATGCCTGAATGTTTGCACCCGCGTCCGAGCTAGGCAGGCGCAATTGTGCAGCAATGCAAACTGCATAACCTGGCCAAATTTCACGGGTGTACAAGGAACCGCCGGTGATTTACAAGGAGATGTTCACCCGAACAGCAGAAGGCCTGCCGGCAGCAAGATTCCGGAATTCTTCCTGAGAAGCCCTGAAAGCAGTGAAACGCTCCTATGTTGCAATAACTCAGAACCTCATTCTGAGTGTTCCTGGCAGAGGTCATTCGGCTGAACACAACGGTAGACTAATTAGAGCCAGATGTAGGCAGTGCAGTCCATAGTGCTGGATGGACAGTGGTGGCGTGCCAAACAACTGAGCTCTAGTTCTCAACAGTTTCACAAAGTGCCCTAAGTTGAGGTTCAACTTGCTGCTCCGGTTGAGTAGAGTGTAGCCGTCAAAGCTGGAATCAGTAGCACTCAGGTGAGAAGAACGGGAAGCAGATATACCCAGTCAATTGGCAGTGTCCTACGAGGACCAGCCTATCTGGCTGCCACGCTTGAATGTTTGCAACCGCGGCCGAGCTTGGCAGGCGCAATTGTGCAGGAATGCAAACTGCATAACCTGGCCAAATTTCACGGGTGTACAAGAAAGCACGGGGGATTTACAAGGAGATGTTCACCCGGAACAGCCGGAGGCCTGCCGGCAGCAAGATTCTGGAATTCGTCTTGAGAGGCCTTGAAAGCAGTGAAACGCTCCTCTGTTGCAATACCTCAGAACCTCATTCTGAGTGTTCCCGGCAGAGGTCATTCGGCTGAACACAACCGTGGAGTAATTAGAGCCAGCTGTAGGCAGTGCCGTCCATAGTGCTGGATGGACAGTGGTGGCGTGCCAAACAACTGAGCTCTAGTTCTCCTCACTTTCACAAAGTGCCATAAGTTGAGGTTCAACTTATTGCTCCGGTTGAGTAGAGTGTAGCGGTCAAAGCTTGAATCAGTAGTACTCAGGTGAGAAGAACGGGAACCAGATATACCCAGTCCGCTGGCAGTGTCCTACGGGGACCAGCCTATCTGGCTGCCACGCCTGAATGTTTGCAACCGCGGCCGAGCTAGGCAGGCGAAATTGTGCAGCAATGCAAACTGCATAACCTGGCCAAATTTCCCGGGTGTACAAGAAACCACGGGGGATTTACAAGGAGATGTTCACCCGGAACAGACGGATGCCGGCGGGCAGCAAGATTCCGGAACTCTTCCTGAGAAGCCTTGAAAGCAGTGAAACGCTCTTATGTTGCAATAACTCAGAACATCATTCTGAGTGTCCCCGGCAGAGGTCATTCGGCTGAACACAACCGTGGACTAATTAGAGCCAGATGTAGGCAGTGCCGTCCATAGTGCTGGATGGAGAGTGGTGGCGTGCCAAACAACTGGGCTCTAGTTCTCAACACTTTCACAAAGTGCCATAAGTAGAGGTTCAACTTACTGCTCCGGTTGAGTAGACTGTAGCCGTCAAAGCTGGAATCAGTAGCACTCATGTGAGAAGAACGGGAAGCAGATATACCCAGTCCGCTGACAGTGTCCTACGGGGACCAGGCTATCTGTCTGCCACGCCTGAATGTTTGCAACCGCGGCCGAGGTAAGCAGGCGCAACTGTGCAGCAATGCAAACTGCATAACCTGGCCAAATTTCACGGATGTACAAGAAACCACGGGGGATTTACAAGGAGATGTTCACCCAGAACAGCCGGAGGCCTGTCGGCAGCAAGATTCCGGAATTCTTCCTGAGAAGCCTTGAAAGCAGTGAAACGCTCCTATGTTGCAATAACTCAGAACCTCATTCTGAGTGTTCCCGGCAGAGGTCATTCAGCTGAACACAACCGTGGACTAATTAGAGCCAGATGTAGGCAGTGCCGTCCATAGTGCTGGATGGACAGTGGTGGCGTGCCAAACAACTGAGCTCTAGTTCTCAACAGTTTCACAAAGTGCCCTAAGTTGAGGTTCAACTTACGGCTCCGGTTGAGTAGAGTGTAGCCGTCAAAGCTGGAATCAGTAGCACTCAGGTGAGAAGAACTGGAAGCAGATATACCCAGTCAATTGTCAGTGTCCTACGGGGACCAGCCTATCTGGCTGCCACGCCTGAATGTTTGCAACCCAGGCCGAGCAAGGCAGGCGAAATTGTGCAGCAATGCAAACTGCATAACCTGGCCAAATTTCACGGGTGTACAAGAAACCACGGGGGATTTACAAGGAGATGTTCACCCGGAACTGCCGGACGCCGGCGGGCAGCAAGATTCCGGAATTCTTCCTGAGAAGCCTTGAAAGCAGTGAAACGCTCCTATGTTGCAATAACTCAGAACCTCATTCTGAGTGTTCCCGACAATGTTGATTCGGCTGAACACAACCATGGACTAATTAGAGCCAGATGTAGGCAGTGCCGTCCATAGTGCTGGATGGATAGTGGTGGCGTGCCAACCAACTGAGCTCTAGTTCTCAACAGTTTCACAAAGTGCCCTAAGTAGAGGTTCAACTTACTGCTCCGGTTGAGTCGAGTGTAGCCGTCAAAGCTGGAATCAGTAGCACTCAGGTGAGAAGAACGGGAAGCAGATATACCCAGTCCGCTGGCAGTGTCCTACGGGGACCAGCCTATGTGGCTGCCACGCCTGAATGTTTGCAACCGCGGCCGAGCTAGGCAGGCGCAATTGTGCAGCAATGCAAACTGCATAACCTGGCCAAATTTCACGGATGTAGAAGAAACCACGGGGGATTTACAAGGAGATGTTCACCCGGAAGAGCCGGAGGCCTGCCGGCAGCAAGATTCCGGAATTCTTCCTGAGAAGCCTTGAAAGCAGTGAAACGCTCCTATGTTGCAATAACTCAGAACCTCATTCTGAGTGTTCCCGGCAGAGGTCATTCAGCTGAACACAACCGTGGACTAATTAGAGCCAGATGTAGGCAGTGCCGTCCATAGCGCTGGATGGACAGTGGTGGCGTGCCAAACAACTGAGCTCTAGTTCTCAACAGTTTCACAAAGTGCCCTAAGTTGAGGTTCAACTTACGGCTCCGGTTGAGTAGAGTGTAGCGGTCAAAGCTGGAATCAGTAGCACTCAGGTGAGAAGAACGTCAAGCAGATATAGCCAGTCCGCTGGCAGTGTCCTACGGGGACTAGCCTGTCTGGCTGCCACGCCTGAATGTTTGCAAGCGGGGCCGAGCTAAGCAGGCGGCATTGTGCAGCAATGCAAACTTTATAACCTGGCCAAATTTCACTGGTGTACAAGAAACCACGGTGGATTTACAAGGAGATGTTCACCCCGAACAGCCGGAGGCTTGCCGGCAGCAAGAGTCCAGAATTCTTCCTGAGAAGCCTTGAAAGCAGTGAAACGCTCCTATGTTGCAATAACTCAGAACCTCATTCTGAGTGTTCCCGGCAGAGGTCATTCGGCTGAACACAACCGTGGACTAATTAGAGCCAGATGTAGGCAGTGCCGTCCATAGTGCTGGATGGACAGTGGTGGCATGCCAAACAACTGAGCTCTAGTTATCATCACTTTCACAAAGTGCCATAAGTTGAGGATCAAATTACTGCTCCGATTGAGTAGAGTGTAGCCGTCAAAGCTGGAATCAGTAGCACTCAGGTGAGAAGAACGGGAAGCAGATATACCCAGTCCATTGGCAGTGTCCTTCGGGGACCAGCCTATCTGGCTGCCACGCCTGAATGTTTGCCACCGCGGCCGAGCTAGGCAGGCGCAATTGTGCAGCAATGCAAACTGCATAGCCTGGCCAAATTTCACGGATGTACAAGAAACCACAGGGGATTTACAAGGAGATGTTCACCCGGAACAGCCGGAGGCCTGCCGGCAGCAAGATTCCGGAATTCTTCCTGAGAAGCCTTGAAAGCAGTGAAACGCTCCTATGTTGCAATAACTCAGAACCTCATTCTGAGTGTTCCCGGCAGAGGTCATTCAGCTGAACACAACCGTGGACTAATTAGAGCCAGATGTAGTCAGTGCCGTCCATAGTGCTGGATGGACAGTGGTGGCGTGCCAAACAACTGAGCTCTAGTTGTCATCACTTTCACAAAGTGCCATAAGTTGAGGTTCAACTTACTGCGCCGATTGAGTAGAGTGTAGCCGTCAAAGCTGGAATCAGTAGCACTCAGGTGAGAAGAACGGGAAACAGATATACCCAGTCCGCTGGCAGTGTCCTACGGGGACCAGCCTATCTGGCTGTGACACGTGAATGTTTGCAACCGCGGCCGAGGTAGGCAGGGCCAATTGTGCAGCAATTCAAACTGCATAACCTGGCCAAATTTCACGGATGTACAAGAAACCACGGGGGATTTACAAGGAGATGTTCTCCCGGAAGAGCAGGAGGCCTGCCGGCAGCAAGATTCCGGAATTCTTCCTGAGAAGCCTTGAAAGCAGTGAAACGCTCCTATGTTGCAATAACTCAGAACATCATTCTGAGTGTTGCCGACAGAGGTCATTCAGCTGAACACAACCGTGGACTAATTAGAGCCAGATGTAGGCAGTGCCGTCCATAGTGCTGGATGGAGAGTGGCGGCCTGCCAAACAACTGAGCTCTAGTTCTCAACAGTTTCACAAAGTGCCCTAAGTTGAGGTTCAACTTACGGCTCCGGTTGAGTAGAGTGTAGCGGTCAAAGCTGGAATCAGTCGCACTCAGGTGAGAAGAACCTGAAGCAGATATAGCTAGTCCGCTGGCAGTGACCTACGTGGACTAGCCTATCTGGGTGCCACGCCTGAATGTTTGCAACCGCGGCCGAGGTAGGCAGGCGCAATTGTGCAGCAATGCAAACTGCATAACCTGGCCAAATTTCACGGATGTACAAGAAATCACGGGGGATTTACAAGGAGATGTTCACCCGGAACAGCTGGAGACCTGCCGGCAGCAAGATTCCAGAATTCTTCCTGAGAAGCCTTGAAAGCAGTGAAACGCTCCTATGTTGCAATAACTCAGAACCTCATTCTGAGTGTTCCAGGCAGAGGTCATTTGGCTGAACACAACCGTGGACTAATTAGAGCCAGATGTAAGCAGTGCCGTCCATAGTGCTGGATGGACAGTGGTGGCGTGCCAAACAACTGAGCTCTAGTTCTCAACAGTTTCACAAAGTGCCATGAGTTGAGGTTCAACTTACTGCTCCGGTGGAGTAGAGTGTAGCCGTCAAAGATGTAATAAGTAGCACTCAGGGGAGAAGAACGGGAAGCAGATATACCCAGTCCGCTGGCAGTGTCCTACGGGGACCAGCCTATCTGGCTGCCACACCTGAATGTTTGCAACCGCGGCCGAGCTAGGCAGGCACAATTGTGCAGCAATTCAAACTGCATAACCTGGCCAAATATCACGGGTGAACAAGAAACCACGGGGGATTTACAAGGAGATGTTCGGCCGGAACTGCCAGAGGCCTGCCGGCAGTAAGATTCCGGAATTCTTCCTGAGAAGCCTTGAAAGCAGTGAAACGCTCCTATGTTGCAATAACTCAGAACATCATTCTGAGTGTCCCCGGCCGAGGTCATTCGGCTGAACACAAACGTGGACTAATTAGAGCCAGATGTAGGCAGTGCCGTCCATAGTGCTGGATGCACAGTGGTGGCTTGCCAAACAACTGAGCTCTAGTTCTCAACAGTTTCACAAAGTGCCCTAAGTTGAGGTTCAACTTACGGCTCCGGTTGAGTAGAGTGTAGCCGTCAAAGCTGGAATCAGTAGCACTCAGGTGAGAAGAACTGGAAGCAGATATACCCAGTCAATTGTCAGTGTCCTACGGGGACCAGCCTATCTGGCTGCCACGCCTGAATGTTTGCAACCCAGGCCGAGCAAGGCAGGCGAAATTGTGCAGCAATGCAAACTGCATAACCTGGCCAAATTTCACGGGTGTACAAGAAACCACGGGGGATTTACAAGGAGATGTTCACCCGGAACTGCCGGACGCCGGCGGGCAGCAAGATTCCGGAATTCTTCCTGAGAAGCCTTGAAAGCAGTGAAACGCTCCTATGTTGCAATAACTCAGAACCTCATTCTGAGTGTTCCCGACAATGTTGATTCGGCTGAACACAACCATGGACTAATTAGAGCCAGATGTAGGCAGTGCCGTCCATAGTGCTGGATGGATAGTGGTGGCGTGCCAACCAACTGAGCTCTAGTTCTCAACAGTTTCACAAAGTGCCCTAAGTAGAGGTTCAACTTACTGCTCCGGTTGAGTCGAGTGTAGCCGTCAAAGCTGGAATCAGTAGCACTCAGGTGAGAAGAACGGGAAGCAGATATACCCAGTCCGCTGGCAGTGTCCTACGGGGACCAGCCTATGTGGCTGCCACGCCTGAATGTTTGCAACCGCGGCCGAGCTAGGCAGGCGCAATTGTGCAGCAATGCAAACTGCATAACCTGGCCAAATTTCACGGATGTAGAAGAAACCACGGGGGATTTACAAGGAGATGTTCACCCGGAAGAGCCGGAGGCCTGCCGGCAGCAAGATTCCGGAATTCTTCCTGAGAAGCCTTGAAAGCAGTGAAACGCTCCTATGTTGCAATAACTCAGAACCTCATTCTGAGTGTTCCCGGCAGAGGTCATTCAGCTGAACACAACCGTGGACTAATTAGAGCCAGATGTAGGCAGTGCCGTCCATAGCGCTGGATGGACAGTGGTGGCGTGCCAAACAACTGAGCTCTAGTTCTCAACAGTTTCACAAAGTGCCCTAAGTTGAGGTTCAACTTACGGCTCCGGTTGAGTAGAGTGTAGCGGTCAAAGCTGGAATCAGTAGCACTCAGGTGAGAAGAACGTGAAGCAGATATAGCCAGTCCGCTGGCAGTGTCCTACGGGGACTAGCCTGTCTGGCTGCCACGCCTGAATGTTTGCAAGCGGGGCCGAGCTAAGCAGGCGGCATTGTGCAGCAATGCAAACTTTATAACCTGGCCAAATTTCACTGGTGTACAAGAAACCACGGTGGATTTACAAGGAGATGTTCACCCCGAACAGCCGGAGGCTTGCCGGCAGCAAGAGTCCAGAATTCTTCCTGAGAAGCCTTGAAAGCAGTGAAACGCTCCTATGTTGCAATAACTCAGAACCTCATTCTGAGTGTTCCCGGCAGAGGTCATTCGGCTGAACACAACCGTGGACTAATTAGAGCCAGATGTAGGCAGTGCCGTCCATAGTGCTGGATGGACAGTGGTGGCATGCCAAACAACTGAGCTCTAGTTATCATCACTTTCACAAAGTGCCATAAGTTGAGGATCAACTTACTGCTCCGATTGAGTAGAGTGTAGCCGTCAAAGCTGGAATCAGTAGCACTCAGGTGAGAAGAACGGGAAGCAGATATACCCAGTCCATTGGCAGTGTCCTTCGGGGACCAGCCTATCTGTCTGCCACGCCTGAATGTTTGCCACCGCGGCCGAGCTAGGCAGGCGCAATTGTGCAGCAATGCAAACTGCATAGCCTGGCCAAATTTCACGGATGTACAAGAAACCACAGGGGATTTACAAGGAGATGTTCACCCGGAACAGCCGGAGGCCTGCCGGCAGCAAGATTCCGGAATTCTTCCTGAGAAGCCTTGAAAGCAGTGAAACGCTCCTATGTTGCAATAACTCAGAACCTCATTCTGAGTGTTCCCGGCAGAGGTCATTCAGCTGAACACAACCGTGGACTAATTAGAGCCAGATGTAGTCAGTGCCGTCCATAGTGCTGGATGGACAGTGGTGGCGTGCCAAACAACTGAGCTCTAGTTGTCATCACTTTCACAAAGTGCCATAAGTTGAGGTTCAACTTACTGCGCCGATTGAGTAGAGTGTAGCCGTCAAAGCTGGAATCAGTAGCACTCAGGTGAGAAGAACGGGAAACAGATATACCCAGTCCGCTGGCAGTGTCCTACGGGGACCAGCCTATCTGGCTGTGACACGTGAATGTTTGCAACCGCGGCCGAGGTAGGCAGGGCCAATTGTGCAGCAATTCAAACTGCATAACCTGGCCAAATTTCACGGATGTACAAGAAACCACGGGGGATTTACAAGGAGATGTTCTCCCGGAAGAGCAGGAGGCCTGCCGGCAGCAAGATTCCGGAATTCTTCCTGAGAAGCCTTGAAAGCAGTGAAACGCTCCTATGTTGCAATAACTCAGAACATCATTCTGAGTGTTGCCGACAGAGGTCATTCAGCTGAACACAACCGTGGACTAATTAGAGCCAGATGTAGGCAGTGCCGTCCATAGTGCTGGATGGAGAGTGGCGGCGTGCCAAACAACTGAGCTCTAGTTCTCAACAGTTTCACAAAGTGCCCTAAGTTGAGGTTCAACTTACGGCTCCGGTTGAGTAGAGTGTAGCGGTCAAAGCTGGAATCAGTCGCACTCAGGTGAGAAGAACCTGAAGCAGATATAGCTAGTCCGCTGGCAGTGTCCTACGTGGACTAGCCTATCTGGGTGCCACGCCTGAATGTTTGCAACCGCGGCCGAGGTAGGCAGGCGCAATTGTGCAGCAATGCAAACTGCATAACCTGGCCAAATTTCACGGATGTACAAGAAATCACGGGGGATTTACAAGGAGATGTTCACCCGGAACAGCTGGAGACCTGCCGGCAGCAAGATTCCAGAATTCTTCCTGAGAAGCCTTGAAAGCAGTGAAACGCTCCTATGTTGCAATAACTCAGAACCTCATTCTGAGTGTTCCAGGCAGAGGTCATTTGGCTGAACACAACCGTGGACTAATTAGAGCCAGATGTAAGCAGTGCCGTCCATAGTGCTGGATGGACAGTGGTGGCGTGCCAAACAACTGAGCTCTAGTTCTCAAAAGTTTCACAAAGTGCCATGAGTTGAGGTTCAACTTACTGCTCCGGTGGAGTAGAGTGTAGCCGTCAAAGATGTAATAAGTAGCACTCAGGGGAGAAGAACGGGAAGCAGATATACCCAGTCCGCTGGCAGTGTCCTACGGGGACCAGCCTATCTGGCTGCCACACCTGAATGTTTGCAACCGCGGCCGAGCTAGGCAGGCACAATTGTGCAGCAATTCAAACTGCATAACCTGGCCAAATATCACGGGTGAACAAGAAACCACGGGGGATTTACAAGGAGATGTTCGGCCGGAACTGCCAGAGGCCTGCCGGCAGTAAGATTCCGGAATTCTTCCTGAGAAGCCTTGAAAGCAGTGAAACGCTCCTATGTTGCAATAACTCAGAACATCATTCTGAGTGTCCCCGGCCGAGATCATTCGGCTGAACACAACCGTGGACTAATTAGAGCCAGATGTAGGCAGTGCCGTCCATAGTGCTGGATGCACAGTGGTGGCTTGCCAAACAACTGAGCTCTAGTTCTCAACAGTTTCACAAAGTGCCATAAGTAGAGGTTAAACTTACTGCTCCGGTTGAGAAGAGTGTAGCCGTCAAAGCTGGAATCAGTAGCACTCAGGTGAGAAGAACGGGAAGCAGATATACCCAGTCTGCTGGCAGTGTCCTACGGGGACCAGCCTATCTGGCTGCCACGCCTGAATGTTTGCAACCGTGGCCGAGGTAGGCAGGCGCAATTGTGCAGCAATGCAAACTGCATAACCTGGCCAAATTTCACGGATGTACAAGAAACCACGGGGGATTTACAAGGAGATGTTCACCCGGAAGAGCCGGAGGCCTGCCGGCAGCAAGATTCCGGAATTCTTCCTGAGAAGCCTTGAAAGCAGTGAAACACTCCTATGTTGCAATAACTCAGAACCTCATTCTGAGTGTTTCCGGCAGAGGTCATTCAGCTGAACACAACCGTGGACTAAATAGAGCCAGATGTAGGCAGTGCCGTCCATAGTGCTGGATGGAGAGTGGTGGCGTGCCAAACAACTGAGCTCTAGTTCTCAACAGTTTCACAAAGTGCCCTAAGTTGAGGTTCAACTTACGGCTCCGGTTGAGTAGAGTGTAGCGGTCAAAGCTGGAATCAGTAGCACTCAGGTGAGAAGAACGTGAAGCAGATATAGCCAGTCCGCTGGCAGTGTCCTACGGGGACTAGCCTATCTGGCTGCCACGCCTGAATGTTTGCAAGCGCGGCCGAGCTAAGCTGGCGGAATTGTGCAGCAATACAAACTGTATAACCTGGCCAAATTTCAAGGGTGTACAAGAAACCACGGGGGATTTACAAGGAGATGTTCACCCGGAACAGCCGGAGGCCTGCCGGCAGCAAGATTCCAGAATTCTTCCTGAGAAGCCTTGAAAGCAGTGAAACGCTCCTATGTTGCAATAACTCAGAACCTCATTCTGAGTGTTCCAGACAGAGGTCATTCGGCTGAACACAACCGTGGACTAATTAGAGACAGATGTATGCAGTGCCGTCCATAGGGCTGGATGGAGAGTGGTGGCGTGCCAAACAACTGAGCTCTAGTTCTCAACAGTTTCACAAAGTGCCCTAAGTTGAGGTTCAACTTACTGCTCCGGTTGAGTAGAGTGTAGCCGTCAAAGCTGGAATCAGTAGCACTCAGGTGAGAAGAACGGGAAGCAGATATACCCAGTCCGCTGGCAGTGTCCTACGGGGACCAGGCTCTCTGGCTGCCACGCCTGAATGTTTGCAACCGCGGCCGAGCTAGGCAGGGCCAATTGTGCAGCAATTCAAACTGCATAACCTGGCCAAATTTCACGGGTGTACAAGAAACCACGGGGGATTTACAAGGAGATGTTCACCCGGAACTGCCGGAGGCCTGCCGGCAGCAAGATTCCGGAATTCTTCCTGAGAAGCCTTGAAAGCAGTGAAACGCTCCTATGTTGAAATAACTCAGAACCTCATTTTAGTGTTCCCGGCAGAGGTCATTCGGCTGAACACAACCGTGGACTAATTAGAGCCAGATGTAGGCAGTGCCGTCCATAGTGCTGGATGGACAGTGGTGGCGTGCCAAACAACTGAACTCTAGTTCTCATCACTTTCACAAAGTGCCATAAGTTGAGGTTCAACTTACTGCTCCGGTTGAGTAGAGTGTAGCCGTCAAACATGGAATCAGTAGCACTCAGGTTAGAAGAACGGGAAGCAGATATACCCAGTCCGCTGGCAGTGTCCTACGGGGACCAACCTATCTGGCTGCCACGCCTGAATGTTTGCAACCGCGGCCGAGCTAGGCAGGCGCAATTGTGCAGCAATGCAAACTGCATAACCTGGCCAAATTTCACGGATGTACAAGAAGCCTCGGGGGATTTCAAGGAGATGTTCACCGGGAAGAGCCGGAGGCCTGCCGGCAGCAAGATTCCGGAATTCTTCCTGAGAAGCCTTGAAAGCAGTGAAAGGCTCCTATGTTGCAATAACTCAGAACCTCATTTTGAGTGTTCCCGTCAGAGGTCATTCAGCTGAAAACAACCGTGGACTAATTAGAGCCAGATGTAGGCAGTGCCGTCCATAGTGCTGGATGGACAGTGGTGGCTTGCCAAACAACTGAGCTCTAGTTCTCAACAGTTTCACAAAGTGCCCTAAGTTGAGGTTCAACTTACGGCTCCGGTTGAGTAGAGTGTAGCGGTCAAAGATGGAATCAGTAGCACTCAGGTGAGAAGAACGTGAAGCAGATATAGCCAGTCCGCTGGCAGT
The DNA here is from genome assembly GCF_024711535.1 of Dipodomys merriami. Taxonomy (NCBI): domain Eukaryota; kingdom Metazoa; phylum Chordata; class Mammalia; order Rodentia; family Heteromyidae; genus Dipodomys; species Dipodomys merriami. The sequence continues at coordinate 480,204 of NW_027203771.1, read as the reverse complement.
GTCCTACGGGGACTAGCCTATCTGGCTGCCACGCCTGAATGTTGGCAAGCGCGGCCGAGCTAAGCAGGCGGAATTGTGCAGCAATGCAAACTGCATAACCTGGCCAAATTTCACGGATGTAAATGAAACCACGGGGGATTTACAAGGAGATGTTCACCGGGAACAGCCGGAGGCCTGCCGGCAGCCAGATTCCTGAATTCTTCCTGAGAAGCCTTGAAAGCAGTGAAACGCTCCTATGTTGCAATAACTCAGAACCTCATTCTGAGTGTTCCAGACAGAGGTCATTCGGCTGAACACAACCGTGGACTAATTAGAGCCAGATGTAGGCAGTGCCGTCCATAGGGCTGGATGGAGAGTGGTGGCGTGCCAAACAACTGAGCTCTAGTTCTCAACAGTTTCACAAAGTGCCCTAAGTTGAGGTTCAACTTACGGCTCCGGTTGAGTAGAGTGTAGCCGTCAAAGCTGGAATCAGTAGCACTCAGGTGAGAAGAACGGGAAGCAGATATACCCTGTCCGCTGGCAGTGTCCTACGGGGACCAGGCTATCTGGCTGCCACGCCTGAATGTTTGCAACCGCGGCCGAGCTAGGCAGGGCCAATTGTGCAGCAATTCAAACTGCATAACCTGGCCAAATTTCACGGGTGTACAAGAAACCACGGGGGATTTACAAGGAGATGTTCACCCGGAACTGCCGGAGGCCTGCCGGCAGCAAGATTCCGGAATTCTTCCTGAGAAGCCTTGAAAGCAGTGAAACGCTCCTATGTTGAAATAACTCAGAAGCTCATTCTGAGTGTTCCCGGCAGAGGTCATTCGGCTGAACACAACCGTGGACTAATTAGAGCCAGATGTAAGCAGTGCCGTCCATAGTGCTGGATGGACAGTGGTGGCGTGCCAAACAACTTAGCTCTAGTTCTCATCACTTTCACAAAGTGCCATAAGTTGAGGTTCAACTTACTGCTCCGGTTGAGTAGAGTGTAGCGGTCAAAGCTGGAATCAGTAGCACTCAGGTGAGAAGAACGGGAAGCAGATATACCCAGTCCGCTGGCAGTGTCCTACGGGGACCAACCTATCTGGCTGCCACGCCTGAATGTTTGCAACCGCGGCCGAGCTAGCCAGGCGCAATTGTGCAGCAATGCAAACTGCATAACCTGGCCAAATTTCACGGATGTACAAGAAGCCACGGGGGATTTCAAGGAGATGTTCACCCGGAAGAGCCGGAGGCCTGCTGGCAGCAAGATTCCGGAATTCTTCCTGAGAAGCCTTGAAAGCAATGAAACGCTCCTATGTTGCAATAACTCAGAACCTCATTCTGAGTGTTCCCGTCAGAGGTCATTCAGCTGAAAACAACCGTGGACTAATTAGAGCCAGATGTAGGCAGTGCGGTCCATAGTGCTGGATGGACAGTGGTGGCGTGCCAACCAACTGAGCTCTAGTTCTCAACAGTTTCACAAAGTGCCCTAAGTTGAGGTTCAACTTACGGCTCCGGTTGAGTAGAGTGTAGCGGTCAAAGATGGAATCAGTAGCACTCAGGTGAGAAGAACGTGAAGCAGATATAGCCAGTCCGCTGTCAGTGTCCTACGGGGACTAGCCAATCTGGCTGCCACGCCTGAATGTTGGCAAGCGCGGCCGAGCTAAGCAGGAGGAATTGTGCAGCAATGCAAACTGCATAACCTGGCCAAATATCACGGATGTACAAGAAACCACGGGGGATTTACAAGGAGATGTTCACCCCGAACAGCCGGAGGCCTGCCGGCAGCCAGATTCCTGAATTCTTCCTGAGAAGCCTTGAAAGCAGTGAAACGCTCCTATGTTGCAGTAACTCAGAACATCATTCTGAGTGTCCCCGGCCAAGGTCATTCGGCTGAACACAACCGTGGACTAACTAGAGCCAGATGTAGGCAGTGCCGTCCATAGTGCTGGATGTAGAGTGGTGGCGAGCCAAACAACTGACCTCTAGTTCTGAACAGTTTCACAAAGTGCCATAACTTGAGGTTCAACTTAATGCTCCGGTTGAGTAGTGTGTAGCCGTCAAAGCTGGAATCAGTAGCACTCAGGTGAGGAGAACGGGAAGCAGATATACCCAGTCCGCTGGTAGTGTCCAACGAGGACCAGCCTATCTGGCTGCCACGCCAGAATGTTTGCAACCGCGGCCGAGCTAGGCAGGCGCAATTGTGCAGCAATGCAAACTGCATAACCTGGCCAAATTTGACGGGTGTACAAGAAACCACGGGGGATTTACAAGGAGATGTTCACCCGGAACAGCCGTAGGCCTCCCGGCAGCAAGATTCCGGAATTCTTCCTGAGAAGCCTTGAAAGCAGTGAAACGCTCCTATGTTGCAATAACTCAGAACCTCATTCTGAGTGTTCCCGGCAGAGGTCATTCGGCTGAACACAACCATGGACTAATTAGAGCCAGATGTAGGCAGTGCCGTCCATAGTGCTGGATGGACAGTGGTGGCGTGCCAAACAACTGAGCTCTAGTTCTCATCGCTTTCACAAAGTGCCATGAGTGGAGGTTCAACTTACTGCTCCGGTTTAGTAGAGTGTAGCCGTCAAAGCTGGAATCAGTAGCACTCAGGTGAGAAGAACGGGAAGCAGATATACCCAGTCCGCTGGCAGTGTACTACGGGGACCAGCCTATCTGGCTGCCACGCCTGAATGTTTGCAACCGCGGCCGAGCTAGGCAGGCGCAATTGTGCAGCAATTTAAACTGCATAACCTGGCCAAATTTCACGGGTGTACAACGAACCGCGGGTGATTTACAAGGAGATGTTCACCCGGAACAGCCGGAGGCCTGCTGGCAGCAAGATTCCGGAATTCTTCCTGAGAAGCCTTGAAAGCAGTGAAACGCTCCTATGTTGCAATAACTCAGAACCTCATTCTGAGTGTTCCCGGCAGAGGTCATTCGGCTGAACACAACCGTGGACTAATTAGAGCCAGATGTAGGCAGTGCCGTCCATAGTGCTGGATGGACAGTGGTGGCGTGCCAAACAACTGAGCTCTAGTTCTCATCACTTTCACAAAATTCCATAAGTAGAGGTTCAACTTACTGCTCCAGTTGAGTAGAGTGTAGCCGTCAAAGGTGGAATCAGTAGCACTCAGGTGAGAAGAACGGGAAGCAGATATACCCAGTCCGCTGGCAGTGTACTACGGGGACCAGCCTCTCTGGCTGCCTCGCCTGAATGTTTGCAACCGTGGCTGAGCTAGGCAGGCGCAATTGTGCAGCAATGCAAACTGCATAACCTGGCCAAATTTCACGGATGTACAAGAAACCACGGGGGATTTACAAGGAGATGTTCACCCGGAACAGCCGGACGCCGGCGGGCAGCATGATTCCGGAACTCTTCCTGAGAAGCCTTGAAAGCAGTGAAACGCTCCTATGTTGCAATAAGTCAGAACCTCATTCTGAGTGTTCCCGGCAGAGGTCATTCGGCTGAACACAAACATAGACTAATTAGAGCCAGATGTAGGCAGTGCCGTCCATAGTGCTGGATGGACAGTGGTGGCGTGCCAAACAACTGAGTTCTAGTTCTCAACAGTTTCACAAAGTGCCATAAGTTGAGGTTCAACTTACTGCTCCGGTTGAGTAGAGTGTAGCTGTCAAAGCTGGAATCAGTAGCACTCAGGTGAGAAGAACGGGAAGCAGATATACCCAGGCCGCTGGCAGTGTCCTATGGGGACCAGCCTATCTGGCTGTGATACGTGAATGTTTGCAACCGCGGCCGAGCTAGGCAGGCACAATTGTGCAGCAATGCAAACTGCATAACCTGGCCAAATGTCACGGGTGTACAAGAAACCACGGGGGATTTACAAGGAGATGTTCACCCGGAACTGCCGGAGGCCTGCTGGCAGCAAGATTCCGGAATTCTTCCTGAGAAGCCTTGAAAGCAGTGAAACGCTCCTATGTTGCAATAACTCAGAACATCATTCTGAGTGTCCCCGGCCAAGGTCATTCGGCTGAACACAACCGTGGACTAATTAGAGCCAGAAGTAGGCAGTGCCGTCCATAGTGCTGGATGGACAGTGGTGGCGTGCCAAACAACTGAGCTCTAGTTCTCAACCGTTTCACAAGGTGCCATAAGTAGAGGTTCAACTTACTGCTCCGGTTGAGTAGAGTGTAGCCGTCAAAGCTGGAATAAGTAGCACTCAGGTGAGAAGAACGGGAAGCAGATATACCCAGTCGGCTGGCAGAGTCCTACGGGGACCAGCCTATCTGGCTGCCACGCCTGAATGTTTGCAACCGAGGCCGAGGTAGGCAGGCGCAATTGTGCAGCAATGCAAACTGCATAACCTGGCCAAATTTCACGGATGTACAAGAAACCACGGGGGATTTACAAGGAGATGTTCACCCGGAAGAGCCGGAGGCCTGCCGGCAGCAAGATTCCGGAATTCTTCCTGAGAAGCCTTGAAAGCAGTGAAACGCTCCTATGTTGCAATAACTCAGTACATCATTCTGAGTGTTCCCGACAGAGGTCATTCAGCTGAAAACAACCGTGGACTAATTAGAGCCAGATGTAGGCAGTGCCGTCCATAGTGCTGGATGGACAGTGGTGGCGTGCCAAACAACTGAGCTCTAGTTCTCAACAGTTTCACAAAGTGCCCTAAGTTGAGGTTCAACTTACGGCTCCGGTTGAGTAGAGTGTAGCGGTCAAAGCTGGAATCAGTAGCACTCAGGTGAGAAGAACGTGAAGCAGATATAGCCAGTCCGCAGGCAGTGTCCTACGGGGACTAGCCTATCTGGCTGCCACGCCTGAATGTTTGAAAGCGCGGCCGAGGTAAGCAGGCGGAATTGTGCAGCAATGCAAACTGCATAACCTGGGCAAATTTCACGGATGTGCAAGAAACCACGGGGGATTTACAAGGACATGTTCACCCGGAAGACCCGGAGGCCTGCCGGCAGCAAGATTCCGGAATTCTTCCTGAGAAGCCTTGAAAGCAGTGAAACGCTCCTATGTTGCAATACCTCAGAACCTCATTCTGAGTGTTCCCGGCAGAGGTCATTCGGCAGAACACAACCGTGGACTAATTAGAGCCAGATGTAGGCAGTGCCGTCCATAGTGCTGGATGGACAGTGGTGGCGTGCCAAACAACTGAGCTCTAGTGATCATCACTTTCACAAAATTCCATAAGTTGAGGTTCAACTTACTGCTCCGGTTGAGTAGAGTGTAGCCGTCAAAGGTGGAATCAGTAGCACTCAGGTGAGAAGAACGGGAAGCAGATATACCCAGTATGCTGGTAGTGTCCTATGGGGGCCATTCTATCTGGCTGCCACGCCTGAATGTTTGCAACCGAGGCTGAGGTAGTCAGGCGCAATTGTGCAGCAATGCAAACTGCATAACCTGGCCAAATTTCACGGGTGTACAAGAAACCACGTGGGATTTACAAGGAGATGTTCACCCGGAACAGCCAGAGGCCTGCCGGCAGCAAGATTCCGGAATTCTTCCTGAGAAGCCTTGAAAGCAGTGAAACGATCCTATGTTGCAATAACTCAGAACCTCATTCTGAGTATTCCCGGTAGAGGTCATTCGGCTGAACACAATCGTGGACTAATTAGAGCCAGATGTAGGCAGTGCCGTCCATAGTGCTGGATGGACAGTGGTGGCGTGTCAAACAACTGAGCTTAGTTCTCGACAGTTTCACAAAGTGCCATCAGTTGAGGTTCAACTTACTGCTCCGGTTGAGTAGAGTGTAGCCGTCAAAGCTGGAATCAGTAGCACTCAGGTGAGAAGAACGGGAAGAAGATATACCCAGTCCGCTGGCAGTGTCCTACGGGGACCAGCCTATCTGGCTGCCACGCCTGAATGTTTGCAACCGCGGCCGAGCTAGGCTGGCGCAATTGTGCAGCAATGCAAACTGCATAACCTGTCCAAATTTCAGGGGTGTACAAGAAACCACGGGGTATTTACAAGGAGATGTTCACCCGGAACAGACCGAGGCCTGCCGGCAGCAAGATTCCGGAATTCTTCCTCAGAAGCCGTGAAACCAGTGCAACGCTCCTATGTTGCAATAACTCAGAACCTCATTCTGAGGGTTCCAGGCAGAGGTCATTCGGCTGAACACAACCGTGGACTAACTAGAGCCAGATGTAGGCAGTGCCGTCCATAGTGCTGGATGTAGAGTGGTGGCGAGCCAAACAACTGACCTCTAGTTCTGAACAGTTTCACAAAGTGCCATAACTTGAGGTTCAACTTAATGCTCCGGTTGAGTAGTGTGTAGCCGTCAAAGCTGGAATCAGTAGCACTCAGGTGAGGAGAACGGGAAGCAGATATACCCAGTCCGCTGGTAGTGTCCTACGAGGACCAGCCTATCTGGCTGCCACGCCTGAATGTTTGCAACCGCGGCCGAGCTAGGCAGGCGCAATTGTGCAGCAATGCAAACTGCATAACCTGGTCAAATTTGACGGGTGTACAAGAAACCACGGGGGATTTACAAGGAGATGTTCACCCGGAACAGCCGTAGGCCTGCCGGCAGCAAGATTCCGGAATTCTTCCTGAGAAGCCTTGAAAGCAGTGAAACGCTCCTATGTTGCAATAACTCAGAACCTCATTCTGAGTGTTCCCGGCAGAGGTCATTCGGCTGAACACAACCGTGGCCTAATTAGAGCCAGATGTAGGCAGTGCGGTGCATAGTGCTGGATGGACAGTGGTGGCGTGCCAAACAACTGAGTTCTAGTGCTCAACACTTTCACAATGTGCCATAAGTTGAGGTTCAACTTAATGCTCCGGTTGAGTAGAGTGTAGCCGTAATAGCTGGAATCAGCAGCACTCAGGTGAGAAGAACGGGAAGCAGATATACCCAGTCCGCAGGAAGTGTCGTACGGGGACCAGCCTATCTGGCTCCCACGCCTGAATGTTTGTAACCGCGGCCGAGCTAGGCAGGCGCAATCGTGCAGCAATGCAAACTGCATAACCTGGCCAAATTTCACGGGTGTACAAGAAAGCACGGGGGATTTACAAGGAGATGTTCACCCGGAACTGCCGGAGGCCTGCGGGCAGCAAGATTCTGGAATTCTTCCTGAGAAGCCTTGAAAGCAGTGAAACGTTCCTATATTGCAATAACTCAGAACCTCATTCTGAGTGTTCCCGGCCGAGGTCATTCGGATGAACACAACCGTGGACTAATTAGAGCCAGATGTAGGCAGTGCCGTCCATAGTGCTGGATGGACAGTGGTGGCATGCCGAATAACTGAGCTCTAGTTCTCAACACTTTCACAAATTGCCATAAGTTGAGGTTCAACTTACTGCTTAGGTTGCGTAGAGTGTAGCCGTCAAAGCTGGAATCAGTAGCACTCAGGTGAGAAGAACGGGAAGCAGATATACCCAGTCCGCTGGCAGTGTCCTACGGGGACCAGCCTATCTGGCTGCCACGCCTGAGTTTTTGCAACCGCGCCGAGCTAGGCAGGCGGAATTGTGCAGCAATGCAAACTGCATAATCTGGCCAAATTTCATGGATGTACAAGAAACCACTGGGGATTTGCAAGGAGATGTTCACCCGGAACAGCCAGAGGCCTGCCGGCAGCAAGATTCCGGAATTCTTCCTGAGAAGCCTTGAAAGCAGTGAAACGCTCCTATGTTGCAATAACTCAGAACCTCATTCTGAGTGTTCCCGGCAGAGGTCATTCGGCTGAACACAACCATGGACTAATTAGAGCCAGATGTAGGCAGTGCCGTCCATAGTGCTGGATGGACAGTGGTGGCGTGCCAAACAACTGAGCTCTAGTTCTCATCACTTTCACAAAGTGCCATAAGTTGAGGTTCAACTTACTGCTCCGGTTGAGTAGAGTGTAGCGGTCAAACCTGGAATCAGTAGCACTCAGGTGAGAAGAACGGGAAGCAGATATACCTAGTCCGCTCGCAGTGTTCTACGGGGACCAGCCTATCTGGCTGCCACGCCTGAATGTTTGCAACCGCGGCCGAGCTAGGCAGGCGCAATTGTGCAGCAATGCAAACTGCATAACCTGGCCAAATTTCACGGGTGTACAAGAAACCGAGGGGGATTTACAAGTAGATGTTCACCCGGAACAGCCGGACGCCGGCGGGCAGCAAGATTCCGGAACTCTTCCTGAGAAGCCTTGAAAGCAGTGAAATGCTCCTATGTTACAATAACTCATAACCTCATTCTGAGTGTTCCCGGCAGAGGTCATTCGGCTGAACACAACCGTCGACTAATTAGAGCCAGATGTAGGCAGTGCCGTCCATAGTGCTGGATGGACAGTGGTGGCGAGCCAAACAACTGAGCTCTAGTTCTCATCACTTCCACAAAGTGCCATAAGTTGAAGTTCAACTTACTGCTCCGGTTGAGTACAGTGTAGGGGTCAAACCTGGAATCAGTAGCACTCAGGTGAGAAGAACTGGAAGCAGATATACCCAGTCCGCTGGCAGTGTCCTACTGGGACCAGCCTATCTTGCTGCCACGCCTGAATGTTTGCAACCGCGTCCGAGCTATGCAGGCGCAATTGTGCAGCAATGCAAACTGCATAACCTGGCCAAATTTCACGGGTGTACAAGAAACCACGGGGGATTTACAAGGAGATGTTCCCCCGGAACAGCCGGACGCGGGCGGGCAGCAATATTCCGGAACTCTTCCTGAGAAGCCTTGAAAGCAGTGAAACGCTCCTATCTTGCAATAACTCAGAACCTCATTCTGAGTGTTCCCGGCAGAGGTCATTCGGCTGAACACAACCGTGGACTCATTAGAGCCAGATGTAGGCAGTGCCGTCCATAGTGCTGGATGGACAGTGGTGGCGTGCCAAACAACTGAGCTCTAATTCTCAACAGTTTCACAAAGTGCCCTAAATTCAGGTTCAACTTACTGCTCTGGTTGAGTAGAGTGTAGCGGTCAAAGCTGGAATCAGTAGCACTCAGGTGAGAAGAACGGGAAGCAGATATACCCAGTCCGCTGGCAGTGTCCTACGGGGACTAGCCTATCTGGATTCCATGCCTGAATGTTTGCAACCGCGGCCGACCTAGGCAGGCTGAATTGTGCAACAATGCAAACTGCATAACATGGCCAAATTTCACGGGTGTACAAGAAACCACGGGGGATTTACAAGGAGATGTTGACCCGGAACTGCCGGAGGCCTGCCGGCAGCAAGATCCCGGAATTCTTCCTGAGAAGCCTTGAAAGCAGTGAAACGCTCCTATGTTGCAATAACTCAGAACCTCATTCTGAGTTTTCCCGGCAGAGGTCATTCGGCTGAACACAAACATGGACTAATTAGAGCCAGATGTAGGCAGTGCCGTAAATAGTGCTGGATGGAGAGTGGTGGCGTGCCAAACAACTGAGCTCTAGTTCTCAACTTTCACAAAGTGCCATAAGTTGAGGTTCAACTTACTGCTCCGGTTGAGTAGAGTGTAGCGGTCAAACCTGGAATCAGTAGCAGTCAGGTGAGAAGAACGGGAAGCAGATATACCCAGTCCGTTGGCAGTGTCCTCTGGGGACCAGCCTATCTAGCTACCACGCCTGAATGTTTGCAACCGGGTACGAGCTAGGCAGGCGCAATTGTGCAGCAATGCAAACTGCATAACCTGGCCAAATTTAACGGGTGTACAAGAATCCACGGGGGATTTTCAAGGAGATGTTCACCGGAACTGTCGGAGGCCTGGTGGCAGCAAGATTCCGGAATTCTTCTTGAGAAGCCTTTAAAGCAGTGAAACGCTCCTATGTTGCAATAACTCAGAACCTCTTTCTGAGTGTTCCCGGCAGAGGTCATTCAGCTGAACACAACCGTGGACTAATTAGAGCCAGATGTAGGCAGTGCCATCCATAGTTCTGGATGGACAGTGTTGGCGTGCCAAACAACTGAGCTCTAGTTCTCAACAGTTTCACAAAGTGCCCTAAGTTGAGGTTCAACTTACTCCTTCGGTTGAGTAGAGTGTAGCCGTGAAACCTGGAATCAGTAGAACTCAGGTGAGAAGAACGGGAAGCAGATATACCCAGTCCGCTGGCAGTGTCCTACGGGGACTAGCCTATCCGGCTGCCATGCCTGAATGTTTGCACCCGCGTCCGAGCTAGGCAGGCGCAATTGTGCAGCAATGCAAACTGCATAACCTGGCCAAATTTCACGGGTGTACAAGGAACCGCCGGTGATTTACAAGGAGATGTTCACCCGAACAGCAGAAGGCCTGCCGGCAGCAAGATTCCGGAATTCTTCCTGAGAAGCCCTGAAAGCAGTGAAACGCTCCTATGTTGCAATAACTCAGAACCTCATTCTGAGTGTTCCTGGCAGAGGTCATTCGGCTGAACACAACGGTAGACTAATTAGAGCCAGATGTAGGCAGTGCAGTCCATAGTGCTGGATGGACAGTGGTGGCGTGCCAAACAACTGAGCTCTAGTTCTCAACAGTTTCACAAAGTGCCCTAAGTTGAGGTTCAACTTGCTGCTCCGGTTGAGTAGAGTGTAGCCGTCAAAGCTGGAATCAGTAGCACTCAGGTGAGAAGAACGGGAAGCAGATATACCCAGTCAATTGGCAGTGTCCTACGAGGACCAGCCTATCTGGCTGCCACGCCTGAATGTTTGCAACCGCGGCCGAGCTTGGCAGGCGCAATTGTGCAGGAATGCAAACTGCATAACCTGGCCAAATTTCACGGGTGTACAAGAAAGCACGGGGGATTTACAAGGAGATGTTCACCCGGAACAGCCGGAGGCCTGCCGGCAGCAAGATTCTGGAATTCGTCTTGAGAGGCCTTGAAAGCAGTGAAACGCTCCTCTGTTGCAATACCTCAGAACCTCATTCTGAGTGTTCCCGGCAGAGGTCATTCGGCTGAACACAACCGTGGAGTAATTAGAGCCAGCTGTAGGCAGTGCCGTCCATAGTGCTGGATGGACAGTGGTGGCGTGCCAAACAACTGAGCTCTAGTTCTCCTCACTTTCTCAAAGTGCCATAAGTTGAGGTTCAACTTATTGCTCCGGTTGAGTAGAGTGTAGCGGTCAAAGCTTGAATCAGTAGTACTCAGGTGAGAAGAACGGGAACCAGATATACCCAGTCCGCTGGCAGTGTCCTACGGGGACCAGCCTATCTGGCTGCCACGCCTGAATGTTTGCAACCGCGGCCGAGCTAGGCAGGCGAAATTGTGCAGCAATGCAAACTGCATAACCTGGCCAAATTTCCCGGGTGTACAAGAAACCACGGGGGATTTACAAGGAGATGTTCACCCGGAACAGACGGATGCCGGCGGGCAGCAAGATTCCGGAACTCTTCCTGAGAAGCCTTGAAAGCAGTGAAACGCTCTTATGTTGCAATAACTCAGAACATCATTCTGAGTGTCCCCGGCAGAGGTCATTCGGCTGAACACAACCGTGGACTAATTAGAGCCAGATGTAGGCAGTGCCGTCCATAGTGCTGGATGGAGAGTGGTGGCGTGCCAAACAACTGAGCTCTAGTTCTCAACAGTTTCACAAAGTGCCCTAAGTTGAGGTTCAACTTACGGCTCCGGTTGAGTAGAGTGTAGCCGTCAAAGCTGGAATCAGTAGCACTCAGGTGAGAAGAACTGGAAGCAGATATACCCAGTCAATTGTCAGTGTCCTACGGGGACCAGCCTATCTGGCTGCCACGCCTGAATGTTTGCAACCCAGGCCGAGCAAGGCAGGCGAAATTGTGCAGCAATGCAAACTGCATAACCTGGCCAAATTTCACGGGTGTACAAGAAACCACGGGGGATTTACAAGGAGATGTTCACCCGGAACTGCCGGACGCCGGCGGGAAGCAAGATTCCGGAATTCTTCCTGAGAAGCCTTGAAAGCAGTGAAACGCTCCTATGTTGCAATAACTCAGAACCTCATTCTGAGTGTTCCCGGCAATGTTGATTCGGCTGAACACAACCATGGACTAATTAGAGCCAGATGTAGGCAGTGCCGTCCATAGTGCTGGATGGATAGTGGTGGCGTGCCAACCAACTGAGCTCTAGTTCTCAACAGTTTCACAAAGTGCCCTAAGTAGAGGTTCAACTTACTGCTCCGGTTGAGTCGAGTGTAGCCGTCAAAGCTGGAATCAGTAGCACTCAGGTGAGAAGAACGGGAAGCAGATATACCCAGTCCGCTGGCAGTGTCCTACGGGGACCAGCCTATGTGGCTGCCACGCCTGAATGTTTGCAACCGCGGCCGAGCTAGTCAGGCGCAATTGTGCAGCAATGCAAACTGCATAACCTGGCCAAATTTCACGGATGTAGAAGAAACCACGGGGGATTTACAAGGAGATGTTCACCCGGAAGAGCCGGAGGCCTGCCGGCAGCCAGATTCCGGAATTCTTCCTGAGAAGCCTTGAAAGCAGTGAAACGCTCCTATGTTGCAATAACTCAGAACCTCATTCTGAGTGTTCCCGGCAGAGGTCATTCAGCTGAACACAACCGTGGACTAATTAGAGCCAGATGTAGGCAGTGCCGTCCATAGCGCTGGATGGACAGTGGTGGCGTGCCAAACAACTGAGCTCTAGTTCTCAACAGTTTCACAAAGTGCCCTAAGTTGAGGTTCAACTTACGGCTCCGGTTGAGTAGAGTGTAGCGGTCAAAGCTGGAATCAGTAGCACTCAGGTGAGAAGAACGTGAAGCAGATATAGCCAGTCCGCTGGCAGTGTCCTACGGGGACTAGCCTGTCTGGCTGCCACGCCTGAATGTTTGCAAGCGGGGCCGAGCTAAGCAGGCGGCATTGTGCAGCAATGCAAACTGTATAACCTGGCCAAATTTCACTGGTGTACAAGAAACCACGGTGGATTTACAAGGAGATGTTCACCCCGAACAGCCGGAGGCTTGCCGGCAGCAAGAGTCCAGAATTCTTCCTGAGAAGCCTTGAAAGCAGTGAAACGCTCCTATGTTGCAATAACTCAGAACCTCATTCTGAGTGTTCCCGGCAGAGGTCATTCGGCTGAACACAACCGTGGACTAATTAGAGCCAGATGTAAGCAGTGCCGTCCATAGTGCTGGATGGACAGTGGTGGCGTGCCAAACAACTGAGCTCTAGTTCTCAACAGTTTCACAAAGTGCCATGAGTTGAGGTTCAACTTACTGCTCCGGAGGAGTAGAGTGTAGCCGTCAAAGATGTAATAAGTAGCACTCAGGGGAGAAGAACGGGAAGCAGATATACCCAGTCCGCTGGCAGTGTCCTACGGGGACCAGCCTATCTGGCTGCCACACCTGAATGTTTGCAACCGCGGCCGAGCTAGGCAGGCACAATTGTGCAGCAATTCAAACTGCATAACCTGGCCAAATATCACGGGTGAACAAGAAACCACGGGGGATTTACAAGGAGATGTTCGGCCGGAACTGCCAGAGGCCTGCCGGCAGTAAGATTCCGGAATTCTTCCTGAGAAGCCTTGAAAGCAGTGAAACGCTCCTATGTTGCAATAACTCAGAACATCATTCTGAGTGTCCCCGGCCGAGGTCATTCGGCTGAACACAACCGTCGACTAATTAGAGCCAGATGTAGGCAGTCCCGTCCATAGTGCTGGATGGACAGTGGTGGCGTGCCAAACAACTGAGCTCTAGTTCTCATCACTTTCACAAAGTGCCATAAGTAGAGGTTAAACTTACTGCTCCGGTTGAGAAGAGTGTAGCCGTCAAAGCTGGAATCACTAGCACTCAGGTGAGAAGAATGGGAAGCAGATATACCCAGTCTGCTGGCAGTGTCCTACGGGGACCAGCCTATCTGGCTGCCACGCCTGAATGTTTGCAACCGTGGCCGAGGTAGGCAGGCGCAATTGTGCAGCAATGCAAACTGCATAACCTGGCCAAATTTCACGGATGTACAAGAAACCACGGGGGATTTACAAGGAGATGTTCACCCGGAAGAGCCGGAGGCCTGCCGGCAGCAAGATTCCGGAATTCTTCCTGAGAAGCCTTGAAAGCAGTGAAACACTCCTATGTTGCAATAACTCAGAACCTCATTCTGAGTGTTTCCGGCAGAGGTCATTCAGCTGAACACAACCGTGGACTAAATAGAGCCAGATGTAGGCAGTGCCGTCCATAGTGCTGGATGGAGAGTGGTGGCGTGCCAAACAACTGAGCTCTAGTTCTCAACAGTTTCACAAAGTACCCTAAGTTGAGGTTCAACTTACGGCTCCGGTTGAGTAGAGTGTAGCGGTCAAAGCTGGAATCAGTAGCACTCAGGTGAGAAGAACGTGAAGCAGATATAGCCAGTCCGCTGGCAGTGTCCTACGGGGACTAGCCTATCTGGCTGCCACGCCTGAATGTTTGCAAGCGCTGCCGAGCTAAGCCGGCGGAATTGTGCAGCAATACAAACTGTATAACCTGGCCAAATTTCAAGGGTGTACAAGAAACCACGGGGGATTTACAAGGAGATGTTCACCCGGAACAGCCGGAGGCCTGCCGGCAGCAAGATTCCAGAATTCTTCCTGAGAAGCCTTGAAAGCAGTGAAACGCTCCTATGTTGCAATAACTCAGAACCTCATTCTGAGTGTTCCAGACAGAGGTCATTCGGCTGAACACAACCGTGGACTAATTAGAGCCAGATGTATGCAGTGCCGTTCATAGGGCTGGATGGAGAGTGGTGGCGTGCCAAACAACTGAGCTCTAGTTCTCAACAGTTTCACAAAGTGCCCTAAGTTGAGGTTCAACTTACTGCTCCGGTTGAGTAGAGTGTAGCCGTCAAAGCTGGAATCAGTAGCACTCAGGTGAGAAGAACGGGAAGCAGATATACCCAGTCCGCTGGCAGTGTCCTACGGGGACCAGGCTCTCTGGCTGCCACGCCTGAATGTTTGCAACCGCGGCCGAGCTAGGCAGGGCCAATTGTGCAGCAATTCAAACTGCATAACCTGGCCAAATTTCACGAGTGTACAAGAAACCACGGGGGATTTACAAGGAGATGTTCACCCGGAACTGCCGGAGGCCTGCCGGCAGCAAGATTCCGGAATTCTTCCTGAGAAGCCTTGAAAGCAGTGAAACGCTCCTATGTTGAAATAACTCAGAACCTCATTTTAGTGTTCCCGGCAGAGGTCATTCGGCTGAACACAACCGTGGACTAATTAGAGCCAGATGTAGGCAGTGCCGTCCATAGTGCTGGATGGACAGTGGTGGCGTGCCAAACAACTGAACTCTAGTTCTCATCACTTTCACAAAGTGCCATAAGTTGAGGTTCAACTTACTGCTCCGGTTGAGTAGAGTGTAGCCGTCAAACATGGAATCAGTAGCACTCAGGTTAGAAGAACGGGAAGCAGATATACCCAGTCCGCTGGCAGTGTCCTACGGGGACCAACCTATCTGGCTGCCACGCCTGAATGTTTGCAACCGCGGCCGAGCTAGGAAGGCGCAATTGTGCAGCAATGCAAACTGCATAAACTGGCCAAATTTCACGGATGTACAAGAAGCCTCGGGGGATTTCAAGGAGATGTTCACCGGGAAGAGCCGGAGGCCTGCCGGCAGCAAGATTCCGGAATTCTTCCTGAGAAGCCTTGAAAGCAGTGAAAGGCTCCTATGTTGCAATAACTCAGAACCTCATTCTGAGTGTTCCCGTCAGAGGTCATTCGGCTGAACACAACCGTGGACTAATTAGAGCCAGATGTAGGCAGTGCCGTCCATAGGGCTGGATGGAGAGTGGTGGCGTGCCAAACAACTGAGCTCTAGTTCTCAACAGTTTCACAAAGTGCCCTAAGTTGAGGTTCAACTTACGGCTCCGGTTGAGTAGAGTGTAGCCGTCAAAGCTGGAATCAGTAGCACTCAGGTGAGAAGAACGGGAAGCAGATATACCCTGTCCGCTGGCAGTGTCCTACGGGGACCAGGCTATCTGGCTGCCACGCCTGAATGTTTGCAACCGCGGCCGAGCTAGGCAGGGCCAATTGTGCAGCAATTCAAACTGCATAACCTGGCCAAATTTCACGGGTGTACAAGAAACCACGGGGGATTTACAAGGAGATGTTCACCCGGAACTGCCGGAGGCCTGCCGGCAGCAAGATTCCGGAATTCTTCCTGAGAAGCCTTGAAAGCAGTGAAACGCTCCTATGTTGAAATAACTCAGAAGCTCATTCTGAGTGTTCCCGGCAGAGGTCATTCGGCTGAACACAACCGTGGACTAATTAGAGCCAGATGTAAGCAGTGCCGTCCATAGTGCTGGATGGACAGTGGTGGCGTGCCAAACAACTTAGCTCTAGTTCTCATCACTTTCACAAAGTGCCATAAGTTGAGGTTCAACTTACTGCTCCGGTTGAGTAGAGTGTAGCGGTCAAAGCTGGAATCAGTAGCACTCAGGTGAGAAGAACGGGAAGCAGATATACCCAGTCCGCTGGCAGTGTCCTACGGGGACCAACCTATCTGGCTGCCACGCCTGAATGTTTGCAACCGCGGCCGAGCTAGGCAGGCGCAATTGTGCAGCAATGCAAACTGCATAACCTGGCCAAATTTCACGGATGTACAAGAAGCCACGGGGGATTTCAAGGAGATGTTCACCCGGAAGAGCCGGAGGCCTGCTGGCAGCAAGATTCCGGAATTCTTCCTGAGAAGCCTTGAAAGCAATGAAACGCTCCTATGTTGCAATAACTCAGAACCTCATTCTGAGTGTTCCCGTCAGAGGTCATTCAGCTGAAAACAACCGTGGACTAATTAGAGCCAGATGTAGGCAGTGCGGTCCATAGTGCTGGATGGACAGTGGTGGCGTGCCAACCAACTGAGCTCTAGTTCTCAACAGTTTCACAAAGTGCCCTAAGTTGAGGTTCAACTTACGGCTCCGGTTGAGTAGAGTGTAGCGGTCAAAGATGGAATCAGTAGCACTCAGGTGAGAAGAACGTGA
Organism: Dipodomys merriami; assembly: GCF_024711535.1. NCBI lineage: Eukaryota > Metazoa > Chordata > Mammalia > Rodentia > Heteromyidae > Dipodomys > Dipodomys merriami. The sequence continues at coordinate 463,473 of NW_027203771.1, read as the reverse complement.
AGCAGATATAGCCAGTCCGCTGTCAGTGTCCTACGGGGACTAGCCAATCTGGCTGCCACGCCTGAATGTTGGCAAGCGCGGCCGAGCTAAGCAGGCGGAATTGTGCAGCAATGCAAACTGCATAACCTGGCCAAATATCACGGATGTACAAGAAACCACGGGGGATTTACAAGGAGATGTTCACCCCGAACAGCCGGAGGCCTGCCGGCAGCCAGATTCCTGAATTCTTCCTGAGAAGCCTTGAAAGCAGTGAAACGCTCCTATGTTGAAGTAACTCAGAACATCATTCTGAGTGTCCCCGGCCAAGGTCATTCGGCTGAACACAACCGTGGACTAACTAGAGCCAGATGTAGGCAGTGCCGTCCATAGTGCTGGATGTAGAGTGGTGGCGAGCCAAACAACTGACCTCTAGTTCTGAACAGTTTCACAAAGTGCCATAACTTGAGGTTCAACTTAATGCTCCGGTTGAGTAGTGTGTAGCCGTCAAAGCTGAAATCAGTAGCACTCAGGTGAGGAGAACGGGAAGCAGATATACCCAGTCCGCTGGTAGTGTCCAACGAGGACCAGCTTATCTGGCTGCCACGCCTGAATGTTTGCAACCGCGGCCGAGCTAGGCAGGCGCAATTGTGCAGCAATGCAAACTGCATAACCTGGCCAAATTTGACGGGTGTACAAGAAACCACGGGGGATTTACAAGGAGATGTTCACCCGGAACAGCCGTAGGCCTGCCGGCAGCAAGATTCCGGAATTCTTCCTGAGAAGCCTTGAAAGCAGTGAAACGCTCCTATGTTGCAATAACTCAGAACCTCATTCTGAGTGTTCCCGGCAGAGGTCATTCGGCTGAACTAAACCGTCGACTAATTAGAGCCAGATGTAGGCAGTGCCGTCCATAGTGCTGGATGAACAGTGGTGGCGTGCCAAACAACTGAGCTCTAGTTGTCATCACTTTCACAAAGTGCCATAAGTTGAGGTTCAACTTACTGCTCCGGTTGAGTAGTGTGTAGCCGTCAAAGCTGGAATCAGTAGCACTCAGGTGAGAAGAACGGGAAGCAGATATAGCCAGTCCGCTGGCAGTGTCCTACGGGGACCAGCCTATCTGGCTGCCATGCCTGAATGTTTGCAACCGCGGCCGAGCTAGGCAGGCGCAATAGTGCAGCAATGCAAACTGCATAACCTGGCCAAATTTCACGGGTGTACAAGAAACCACGGGGGATTGACAAGGAGAGGTTCACCCGGAACTGCCGGAGGCCTGCCGGCAGCAAGATTCCGGAATTCTTCCTGAGAAGCCTTGAAAGAAGTGAAACGCTCCTATGTTGCAATAACTCAGAACCTCATTCTGAGTGTTCCCGGCAGAGGTCATTCGGCTGAACACAACCATGGACTAATTAGAGCCAGATGTAGGCAGTGCCGTCCATAGTGCTGGATGGACAGTGGTGGCGTGCCAAACAACTGAGCTCTAGTTCTCATCGCTTTCACAAAGTGCCATGAGTGGAGGTTCAACTTACTGCTCCGGTTTAGTAGAGTGTAGCCGTCAAAGCTGGAATCAGTAGCACTCAGGTGAGAAGAACGGGAAGAAGATATACCCAGTCCGCTGGCAGTGTCCTACGGGGACCAGCCTATCTGGCTGCCACGCCTGAATGTTTGCAACCGCGGCCGAGCTAGGCTGGCGCAATTGTGCAGCAATGCAAACTGCATAACCTGTCCAAATTTCAGGGGTGTACAAGAAACCACGGGGGATTTACAAGGAGATGTTCACCCGGAACAGCCCGAGGCCTGCCGGCAGCAAGATTCCGGAATTCTTCCTCAGAAGCCGTGAAACCAGTGCAACGCTCCTATGTTGCAATAACTCAGAACCTCATTCTGAGGGTTCCAGGCAGAGGTCATTCGGCTGAATACAACCGTGGACTAACTAGAGCCAGATGTAGGCAGTGCCGTCCATAGTGCTGGATGTAGAGTGGTGGCGAGCCAAACAACTGACCTCTAGTTCTGAACAGTTTCACAAAGTGCCATAACTTGAGGTTCAACTTAATGCTCCGGTTGAGTAGTGTGTAGCCGTCAAAGCTGGAATCAGTAGCACTCAGGTGAGGAGAACGGGAAGCAGATATACCCAGTCCGCTGGTAGTGTCCTACGAGGACCAGCCTATCTGGCTGCCACGCCTGAATGTTTGCAACCGCGGCCGAGCTAGGCAGGCGCAATTGTGCAGCAATGCAAACTGCATAACCTGGCCAAATTTGACGGGTGTACAAGAAACCACGGGGGATTTACAAGGAGATGTTCACCCGGAACAGCCGTAGGCCTGCCGGCAGCAAGATTCCGGAATTCTTCCTGAGAAGCCTTGAAAGCAGTGAAACGCTCCTATGTTGCAATAAGTCAGAACCTCATTCTGAGTGTTCCCGGCAGAGGTCATTCAGCTGAACACAAACATAGACTAATTAGAGCCAGATGTAGGCAGTGCCGTCCATAGTGCTGGATGGACAGTGGTGGCGTGCCAAACAACTGAGTTCTAGTTCTCAACAGTTTCACAAAGTGCCATAAGTTGAGGTTCAACTTACTGCTCCGGTTGAGTAGAGTGTAGCTGTCAAAGCTGGAATCAGTAGCACTCAGGTGAGAAGAACGGGAAGCAGATATACCCAGGCCGCTGGCAGTGTCCTATGGGGACCAGCCTATCTGGCTGTGATACGTGAATGTTTGCAACCGCGGCCGAGCTAGGCAGGCACAATTGTGCAGCAATGCAAACTGCATAACCTGGCCAAATGTCACGGGTGTACAAGAAACCACGGGGGATTTACAAGGAGATGTTCACCCGGAACTGCCGGAGGACTGCTGGCAGCAAGATTCCGGAATTCTTCCTGAGAAGCCTTGAAAGCAGTGAAACGCTCCTATGTTGCAATAACTCAGAACATCATTCTGAGTGTCCCCGGCCAAGGTCATTCGGCTGAACACAACCGTGGACTAATTAGAGCCAGAAGTAGGCAGTGCCGTCCATAGTGCTGGATGGACAGTGGTGGCGTGCCAAACAACTGAGCTCTAGTTCTCAACCGTTTCACAAGGTGCCATAAGTAGAGGTTCAACTTACTGCTCCGGTTGAGTAGAGTGTAGCCGTCAAAGCTGGAATAAGTAGCACTCAGGTGAGAAGAACGGGAAGCAGATATACCCAGTCGGCTGGCAGAGTCCTACGGGGACCAGCCTATCTGGCTGCCACGCCTGAATGTTTGCATCCGCGGCCGAGGTAGGCAGGCGCAATTGTGCAGCAATGCAAACTGCATAACCTGGCCAAATTTCACGGATGTACAAGAAACCACGGGGGATTTACAAGGAGATGTTCACCCGGAAGAGCCGGAGGCCTGCCGGCAGCAAGATTCCGGAATTCTTCCTGAGAAGCCTTGAAAGCAGTGAAACGCTCCTATGTTGCAATAACTCAGAACATCATTCTGAGTGTTCCCGACAGAGGTCATTCAGCTGAAAACAACCGTGGACTAATTAGAGCCAGATGTAGGCAGTGCCGTCCATAGTGCTGGATGGACAGTGGTGGCGTGCCAAACAACTGAGCTCTAGTTCTCAACAGTTTCACAAAGTGCCCTAAGTTGAGGTTCAACTTACGGCTCCGGTTGAGTAGAGTGTAGCGGTCAAAGCTGGAATCAGTAGCACTCAGGTGAGAAGAACGTGAAGCAGATATAGCCAGTCCGCAGGCAGTGTCCTACGGGGACTAGCCTATCTGGCTGCCACGCCTGAATGTTTGAAAGCGCGGCCGAGGTAAGCAGGCGGAATTGTGCAGCAATGCAAACTGCATAACCTGGGCAAATTTCACGGATGTACAAGAAACCACGGGGGATTTACAAGGACATGTTCACCCGGAAGACCCGGAGGCCTGCCGGCAGCAAGATTCCGGAATTCTTCCTGAGAAGCCTTGAAAGCAGTGAAACGCTCCTATGTTGCAATACCTCAGAACCTCATTCTGAGTGTTCCCGGCAGAGGTCATTCGGCAGAACACAACCGTGGACTAATTAGAGCCAGATGTAGGCAGTGCCGTCCATAGTGCTGGATGGACAGTGGTGGCGTGCCAAACAACTGAGCTCTAGTGATCATCACTTTCACAAAATTCCATAAGTTGAGGTTCAACTTACTGCTCCGGTTGAGTAGAGTGTAGCCGTCAAAGGTGGAATCAGTAGCACTCAGGTGAGAAGAACGGGAAGCAGATATACCCAGTATGCTGGTAGTGTCCTATGGGGGCCATTCTATCTGGCTGCCACGCCTGAATGTTTGCAACCGAGGCTGAGGTAGTCAGGCGCAATTGTGCAGCAATGCAAACTGCATAACCTGGCCAAATTTCACGGGTGTACAAGAAACCACGTGGGATTTACAAGGAGATGTTCACCCGGAACAGCCAGAGGCCTGCCGGCAGCAAGATTCCGGAATTCTTCCTGAGAAGCCTTGAAAGCAGTGAAACGCTCCTATGTTGCAATAACTCAGAACCTCATTCTGAGTATTCCCGGTAGAGGTCATTCGGCTGAACACAATCGTGGACTAATTAGAGCCAGATGTAGGCAGTGCCGTCCATAGTGCTGGATGGACAGTGGTGGCGTGTCAAACAACTGAGCTTAGTTCTCGACAGTTTCACAAAGTGCCATCAGTTGAGGTTCAACTTACTGCTCCGGTTGAGTAGAGTGTAGCCGTCAAAGCTGGAATCAGTAGCACTCAGGTGAGAAGAACGGGAAGAAGATATACCCAGTCCGCTGGCAGTGTCCTACGGGGACCAGCCTATCTGGCTGCCACGCCTGAATGTTTGCAACCGCGGCCGAGCTAGGCTGGCGCAATTGTGCAGCAATGCAAACTGCATAACCTGTCCAAATTTCAGGGGTGTACAAGAAACCACGGGGGATTTACAAGGAGATGTTCACCCGGAACAGCCCGAGGCCTGCCGGCAGCAAGATTCCGGAATTCTTCCTCAGAAGCCGTGAAACCAGTGCAACGCTCCTATGTTGCAATAACTCAGAACCTCATTCTGAGGGTTCCAGGCAGAGGTCATTCGGCTGAACACAACCGTGGACTAACTAGAGCCAGATGTAGGCAGTGCCGTCCATAGTGCTGGATGTAGAGTGGTGGCGAGCCAAACAACTGACCTCTAGTTCTGAACAGTTTCACAAAGTGCCATAACTTGAGGTTCAACTTAATGCTCCGGTTGAGTAGTGTGTAGCCGTCAAAGCTGGAATCAGTAGCACTCAGGTGAGGAGAACGGGAAGCAGATATACCCAGTCCGCTGGTAGTGTCCTACGAGGACCAGCCTATCTGGCTGCCACGCCTGAATGTTTGCAACCGCGGCCGAGCTAGGCAGGCGCAATTGTGCAGCAATGCAAACTGCATAACCTGGCCAAATTTGACGGGTGTACAAGAAACCACGGGGGATTTACAAGGAGATGTTCACCCGGAACAGCCGTAGGCCTGCCGGCAGCAAGATTCCGGAATTCTTCCTGAGAAGCCTTGAAAGCAGTGAAACGCTCCTATGTTGCAATAACTCAGAACCTCATTCTGAGTGTTCCCGGCAGAGGTCATTCGGCTGAACACAACCGTGGCCTAATTAGAGCCAGATGTAGGCAGTGCGGTGCATAGTGCTGGCTGGACAGTGGTGGCGTGCCAAACAACTGAGTTCTAGTGCTCAACACTTTCACAATGTGCCATAAGTTGAGGTTCAACTTAATGCTCCGGTTGAGTAGAGTGTAGCCGTAATAGCTGGAATCAGCAGCACTCAGGTGAGAAGAACGGGAAGCAGATATACCCAGTCCGCAGGAAGTGTCGTACGGGGACCAGCCTATCTGGCTCCCACGCCTGAATGTTTGTAACCGCGGCCGAGCTAGGCAGGCGCAATTGTGCAGCAATGCAAACTGCATAACCTGGCCAAATTTGACGGGTGTACAAGAAACCACGGGGGATTTACAAGGAGATGTTCACCCGGAACAGCCGGAGGCCTGCCGGCAGCAAGATTCCGGAATTCTTCCTGAGAAGCCTTGAAAGCAGTGAAACGCTCCTATGTTGCAATAACTCAGAACCTCATTCTGAGTGTTCCCGGCAGAGGTCATTCGGCTGAACACAACCGTGGACTAATTAGAGCCAGATGTAGGCAATGTCTTCCATAGTACTGGATGGACAGTGGTGGCGTGCCAAAGACCTGAGCTCTAGTTCTCAACAGTTTCACAAAGTACCATAAGTTGAGTTTCAACTAACTGCTCCGGTTGAGTCGAGTGTAGCCGTCAAAGCTGGAATCAGTAGCACTCAGGTGAGAAGAACCGGAAGCAGATATACCCAGTCCGCTGGCAGAGTCCTATGGGCCCAGCCTATCTGGCTGCCACGCCTGAATGTTTGCAACCGCGGCCGAGCTAAGCTGGCGCAATTGTGCAGCAATGCAAACTGCATAACCTGTCCAAATTTCACGGGTGTACAAGAAACCACGGGGGATTTACAAGGAGATGTTCACCCGGAACAGCCGGAGGCCTGCCGGCAGCAAGATTCCGGAATTCTTCCTGAGAAGCCTTGAAAGCAGTGAAACGCTCCTATGTTGCAATAACTCAGAACCTCATTCTGAGTGTTCCCGGCAGAGGTCATTCGGCTAAACACAACCGTGAACTAATTAGAGCCAGATGTAGGCAGTGCCGTCCATAGTGCTGGATGGACAGTGGCGGCGTGCCAAACAACTGAGCTCTAGTTCTCAACAGTTTCACAAAGTTCCCTAAGTTGAGGTTCAACTTACGGCTCCGGTTGAGAAGAGTGTAGCGGTCAAAGCTGGAATCAGTAGCACTCAGGTGAGAAGAACGGGAAGCGGATATACCCAGTCCGCTGGCAGTGTCCTACGGGGACCAGCCTATCTGGCTGCCACGCCTGAATGTTTGCAACCGTGGCCGAGGTAGGCAGGCGCAATTGTGCAGCAATGCAAACTGCATACCCTGGCCAAATTTCACGGATGTACAAGAAACCACGGGGGATTTACAAGGAGATGTTCACCCGGAACTGCTGGAGGCCTGCCGACAGAAAGATTCCGAAATTCTTCCTGAGAAGCCTTGAAAGCAGTGAAACGCTCCTATGTTGCAATAACTCAGAACATCATTCTGAGTGTTCCCGACAGAGGTCATTCAGCTGAACACAACCGTCGACTAATTAGAGCCAGATGTAGGCAGTGCAGTCCATAGTGCTGGATGGACAGTGGTGGCGTGCCAAACAACTGAGCTCTAGTTCTCAACAGTTTCACAAAGTGCCATAAGTTGAGGTTCAACTTACGGCTCCGGTTGAGTAGAGTGTAGCGGTCAAAGCTGGAATCAGTAGCACTCAGGTGAGAAGAACGTGAAGCAGATATAGCCAGTCCGCTGGCAGTGTCCTACGGGGACTAGCCTATCTGGCTGCCACGCCTGAATGTTTGCAAGGGCGGCCGAGCTAAGCAGGCGGAATTGTGCAGCAATGCAAACTGCATAACCTGGCCAAATTTCACGGATGTACAAGAAACCACGGGGGATTTACAAAGACATGTTCACCCGGAACATCTGGAGGCCTGCCGGCAGCAAGATTCCGGAATTCTTCCTGAGAAGCCTTGAAAGCAGTGAAACGCTCCTATGTTGCAATAACTAAGAACCTCATTCTGAGTGTTCCCGTCAGAGGTCATTCGGCTGAACACAACCGTGGACTAATTAGAGCCAGATGTAGGCAGTGCCGTCCATAGTGCTGGATGGACAGTGGTGGCGTGCCAAACATCTGAGCTCTAGTTCTCATCACTTTCACAAAATTCCATAAGTTGAGGTTCAACTTACTGCTCCGGTTGAGTAGAGTGTAGCGGTCAAAGCTGGAATCAGTAGCACTCAGGTGAGAAGAACGTGAAGCAGATATAGCAAGTCCGCTGGCAGTGTCCTACGGGGACTAGCCTATCTGGCTGCCACGCCTGAATGTTTGCAAGCGCGGCCGAGCTAAGTAGGCGGAATTGTGCAGCAATACAAACTGTATAACCTGGCCAAATTTCAAGGGTGTACAAGAAACCACGGGGGATTTACAAGGAGATATTCACCCGGAATAGCCGGAGGCCTGCCGGCAGCAAGATTCCAGAATTCTTCCTGAGAAGCCTTGAAAGCAGTGAAACGCTCCTATGTTGCAATAACTCAGAACTTCATTCTGAGTGTTCCAGGCAGAGGCCATTCGGCTGAACACAACCGTGGACTAATTAGAGCCAGATGTAGGCAGTGCCGTCCATAGGGCTGGATGGAGAGTGGTGGCGTGCCAAACAACTGAGCTCTAGTTCTCAACAGTTTCACAAAGTGCCCTAAGTTGAGGTTCAACTTACTGCTCCGGTTGAGTAGAGTGTAGCCGTCAAAGCTGGAATCAGTAGCACTCAGGTGAGAAGAACGGGAAGCAGATATACCCAGTCCGCTGGCAGTGTCCTACGGGGACCAGCCTATCTGGCTGCCACGACTAAATGTTTGCAACCGCGGCCGAGGTAGGCAGGCGCAATTGTGCAGCAATGCAAACTGCATAACCTGGCCAAATTTCACGGATGTACAAGAAACCACGGGGGATTTACAAGGAGATGTTCACCCGGAAGAGCCGGAGGCCTGGCGGCAGCAAGATTCCGGAATTCTTCCTGAGAAGCCTTGAAAGCAGTGAAATGCTCCTATGTTGCAATAACTCAGAACCTCATTCTGAGTGTTCCCGGCAGAGGTCATTCGGATGAACCCAACCGTGGACTAATTAGAGCCAGATGTAGGCAGTGCCGTCCATAGTGCTGGATGTAGAGTGGTGGCGTGCCAAACAACTGAGCTCTAGTTCTCATCACTTTCACAAAGTGCCATAAGTTGAGGTTCAACTTACTGCGCCGATTGAGTAGAGTGTAGCCGTCAAAGAAGGAATCAGTAGCAGTCAGGTGAGAAGAATGGGAAGCAGATATACCCAGTGCGCTGGCAGTGTCCTATGGGGACCAGCCTATCTGGGTGCGACACGTGAATGTTTGCAAGCGCGGCAGAGCTAGGCAGGCACAATTGTGCAGCAATGCAAACTGCATAACCTGGCCAAATATCACGGGTGTACAAGAAACCACGGGGGATTTACAAGGAGATGTTCACCCGGAACTGCCGGAGGCCTGCCGGCAGCAAGATTCCGGAATTCTTCCTGAGAAGCCTTGAAAGCAGTGAAACGCTCCTATGTTGCAATAACTCAGAACATCATTCTGAGTGTCCCCGGCCAAGGTCATTCGGCTGAAAACAACCGTGGACTAATTAGAGCCAGATGTAGGCAGTGCCGTCCATAGTGTTGGATGGACAGTGGTGGCGTGCCAAACAACTGAGCTCTAGTTCTCAACACTTTCACAAAGTGCCATAAGTAGAGGTTCAACTTACTGCTCTGGTTGAGTAGAGTGTAGCCGTCAAAGCTGCAATCAGTAGCACTCAGGTGAGAAGAACGGGAAGCAGATATACCCAGTCCGCTGGCAGTGTCCTACGTTGACCAGCCTATCTGGGTGCCACGCCTGAATGTTTGCAATCGTGGCCGAGCTAGGCAGGTGCAATTGTGCAGCAATGCAAACTGCATAACCTGGCCAAATTTCACGGATGTACAAGAAACCACGGGGGATTTACAAGGAGATGTTCACCCGGAAGAGCCGGAGGCCTGCCGGCAGCAAGATTCCGGAATTCTTCCTGAGAAGCCTTGAAAGCAGTGAAACGCTCCTATGTTGCAATAACTCAGAACCTCATTCTGAGTGTTCCCGGCAGAGGTCATTCGGCTGAACACAACCGTGGACTAATTAGAGCCAGATGTAGGCAGTGCCGTCCATAGTGCTGGATGGACAGTGGCGGCGTGCCAAACAACTGAGCTCTAGTTCTCATCACTTTCACAAAATGCCATAAGTTGAGGTTCAACTTACTGCTCCGGTTGAGTAGAGTGTAGCCGTCAAAGTTGGAATCAGTAGCACTCAGGTGAGAAGAACGGGAAGCAGATATACCCAGTCCGCTGACAGTGTCCTACGGGGACCAGCCTATCTGGCTGCCACGCCTGAATGTTTGCAACCGTGGCTGAGCTAGGCAGGCGCAATTGTGCATCAATGCAAACTGCATAACCTGGCCAAATTTCACGGATGTACAAGAAACCACGGGGGATTTACAAGGAGATGTTCACCCGGAACAGCCGGAGGCCTGCCGGCAGCAAGATTCCGGAATTCTTCCTGAGAAGCCTTGAAAGAAGTGAAACGCTCCTATGTTGCAATAACTCAGAACCTCATTCTGAGTGTTCCCGGCAGAGGTCATTCGGCTGAACACAACCATGGACTAATTAGAGACAGATGTAGGCAGTGCCGTCCATAGTGCTGGATGGACAGTGGTGGCGTGCCAAACAACTGAGCTCTAGTTCTCATCGCTTTCACAATGTGCCATGAGTGGAGGTTCAACTTACTGCTCCGGTTGAGTAGAGTGTAGCCGTCAAAGTTGGAATCAGTAGCACTCAGGTGAGAAGAACGGGAAGCAGATATACCCAGTCCGCTGGCAGTGTACTACGGGGACCAGCCTATCTGGCTGCCACGCCTGAATGTTTGCAACCGCGGCCGAGCTAGGCAGGCGCAATTGTGCAGCAATTTAAACTGCATAACCTGGCAAAATTTCACGGGTGTACAAGGAACCGCGGGTGATTTACAAGGAGATGTTCACCCGGAACAGCCGGAGGCCTGCTGGCAGCAAGATTCCGGAATTCTTCCTGAGAAGCCTTGAAAGCAGTGAAACGCTCCTATGTTGCAATAACTCAGAACCTCATTCTGAGTGTTCCCGGCAGAGGTCATTCGGCTGAACACAACCATGGACTAATTAGAGCCAGATGTAGGCAGTGCCGTCCATAGTGCTGGATGGACAGTGGTGGCGTGCCAAACAACTGAGCTCTAGTTCTCATCGCTTTCACAATGTGCCATGAGTGGAGGTTCAACTTACTGCTCCGGTTGAGTAGAGTGTAGCCGTCAAAGTTGGAATCAGTAGCACTCAGGTGAGAAGAACGGGAAGCAGATATACCCAGTCCGCTGGCAGTGTACTACGGGGACCAGCCTATCTGGCTGCCACGCCTGAATGTTTGCAACCGCGGCCGAGCTAGGCAGGCGCAATTGTGCAGCAATTTAAACTGCATAACCTGGCAATATTTCACGGGTGTACAAGGAACCGCGGGTGATTTACAAGGAGATGTTCACTCGGAACAGCCGGAGGCCTGCTGGCAGCAAGATTCCGGAATTCTTCCTGAGAAGCCTTGAAAGCAGTGAAACGCTCCTATGTTGCAATAACTCAGAACCTCATTCTGAGTGTTCCCGGCAGAGGTCATTCGGCTGAACACAACCATGGACTAATTAGAGCCAGATGTAGGCAGTGCCGTCCATAGTGCTGGATGGACAGTGGTGGCGTGCCAAACAACTGAGCTCTAGTTCTCAACAGTTTCACAAAGTGCCCTAAGTTGAGGTTCACCTTACTGCTCCGGTTGAGTAGAGTGTAGCGGTCAAACCTGGAATCAGTAACACTCAGGTGAGAAGAACGGGAAGCAGATATACCCAGTCCGCTGGCAGTGTCCTACGGGGACCAGCCTATCTGGCTGAAACACCTGAATGTTTGAAACCGCGACCGAGCTAGGCAGGCGCAATTGTGCAGCAATGCAAACTGCATAACCAAGCCAGATTTCATGGGTGTACAAGAAACCACGGGGGATTTACAAGGAGATGTTCACCCGGAACAGCTGGAGGCCTGCCGGCAGCAAGATTCCGGAATTCTTCCTGAGAAGCCTTGAAAGCAGTGAAACGCTCCTATGTTGCAATAACTCAGAACCTCATTCTGAGTGTTCCGGGCAGAGGTCATTCGGCTGAACACAACCGTGGACTAATTAGAGCCAGATGTAGGCAGTGCCGTCCATAGTGCTGGATAGACAGTGGTGGCGTGCCAAACAACTGAGCTATAGTTCTCATCGCTTTCACAAAGTGCCATAAGTTGAGGTTCAACTTACTGCTCCGCTTGAGTAGAGTGTAGCCATCAAAGTTGGAATCAGTAGTACTCAGGTGAGAAGAACGGGAAGCAGATATACCCAGTCCGCTGGCAGTGTCCTACGGGGACCAGCCTATCTGGCTGCCACGCCTGTATGTTTGCAACCCCGGCCGAGCTAGGCAGGCGCAATTGTGCAGCAATGCAAACTGCATAACCTGGCCAAATTTCACGGGTGTACAAGAAACCACGGGGGATTGACAAGGAGAGGTTCACCCGGAACTGCCAGAGGCCTGCCGGCAGCAAGATTCCGGAATTCTTCCTGAGAACCCTTGAAAGAAGTGAAACGCTCCTATGTTGCAATAACTCAGAACCTCATTCTGAGTGTTCCCGGCAGAGGTCATTCTGCTGAACACAACCATGGACTAATTAGAGACAGATGTAGGCAGTGCCGTCCATAGTGCTGGATGGACAGTGGTGGCGTGCCAAACAACTGAGCTCTAGTTCTCATCGCTTTCACAATGTGCCATGAGTGGAGGTTCAACTTACTGCTCCGGTTGAGTAGAGTGTAGCCGTCAAAGTTGGAATCAGTAGCACTCAGGTGAGAAGAACAGGAAGCAGATATACCCAGTCCGCTGGCAGTGTACTACGGGGACCAGCCTATCTGGCTGCCACGCCTGAATGTTTGCAACCGCGGCCGAGCTAGGCAGGCGCAATTGTGCAGCAATTTAAACTGCATAACCTGGCCAAATTTCACGGGTGTACAAGGAACCGCGGGTGATTTACAAGGAGATGTTCACCCGGAACAGCCGGAGGCCTGCTGGCAGCAAGATTCCGGAATTCTTCCTGAGAAGCCTTGAAAGCAGTGAAACGCTCCTATGTTGCAATAACTCAGAACCTCATTCTGAGTGTTCCCGGCAGAGGTCATTCGGCTGAACACAACCATGGACTAATTAGAGCCAGATGTAGGCAGTGCCGTCCATAGTGCTGGATGGACAGTGGTGGCGTGCCAAACAACTGAGCTCTAGTTCTCAACAGTTTCACAAAGTGCCCTAAGTTGAGGTTCACCTTACTGCTCCGGTTGAGTAGAGTGTAGCGGTCAAACCTGGAATCAGTAACACTCAGGTGAGAAGAACGGGAAGCAGATATACCCAGTCCGCTGGCAGTGTCCTACGGGGACCAGCCTATCTGGCTGCCACGCCTGTATGTTTGCAACCCCGGCCGAGCTAGGCAGGCGCAATTGTGCAGCAATGCAAACTGCATAACCTGGCCAAATATCACGGATGTACAAGAAACAACGGGGGATTTACAAGGAGATGTTCACCCGGAACAGCCGGAGGCCTGCCGGCAGCAAGATTCCGGAATTCTTCCTAAGAAGCCTTGAAAGCAGTGAAACGCTCCTATGTTGCAATAACTCAGAACCTCATTCTGAGTGTTCCCGGCAGAGGTCATTCGGCTGAACACAACCGTGGACTAATTAGAGCCAGATGTAGGCAGTGCCGTCCATAGTGCTGGATGGACAGTGGTGGCGTGCCAAACAACTGAGCTCTAGTTCTCATCACTTTCTCAAAATTCCATAAGTAGAGGTTCAACTTACTGCTCCAGTTGAGTAGAGTGTAGCCGTCAAAGGTGGAATCAGTAGCACTCAGGTGAGAAGAACGGGAAGCAGATATACCCAGTCCGCTGGCAGTGTACTACGGGGACCAGCCTATCTGGCTGCCTCGCCTGAATGTTTGCAACCGTGGCTGAGCTAGGCAGGCGCAATCGTGCAGCAATGCAAACTGCATAACCTGGCCAAATTTCACGGATGTACAAGAAACCACGGGGGATTTACAAGGAGATGTTCACCCGGAACAGCCGGACGCCGGCGGGCAGCAAGATTCCGGAACTCTTTCTGAGAAGCCTTGAAAGCAGTGAAACGCTCCTATGTTGCAATAACTCAGAACCTCATTCTGAGTGTTCCCGGCAGAGGTCATTCGGCTGAACAAAACCATAGACTAATTAGAGCCAGATGTATGCCGTGCCGTCCATAGTGCTGGATGGACAGTTGTGGCGTGCCAAACAACTGAGCTCTAGTTCTCAACAGTTTCACAAAGTGCCATAAGTTGAGGTTCAACTTACTGCTCCGGTTGAGTAGAGTGTAGCGGTCAAAGATGGAATCAGTAGCACTCAGGTGAGAAGAACGTGAAGCAGATATAGCCAGTCCGCAGGCAGTGTCCTACGGGGACTAGCCTATCTGGCTGCCACGCCTGAATGTTTGAAAGCACGGCCGAGCTAAGCAGGCGGAATTGTGCAGCAATGCAAACTTCATAACCTGGCCAAATTTCACGGATGTACAAGAAACCACGGGGGATTTACAAGGACATGTTCACCCGGAAGAGACGGAGGCCTGCCGGCAGCAAGATTCCGGAATTCTTCCTGAGAAGCCTTGAAAGCAGTGAAACGCTCCTATGTTGCAATAACTCAGAACATCATTCTGAGTGTTCCGGACAGAGGTCATTCAGCTGAACACAACCGTGGACTAATTAGAGCCAGATGTAGGCAGTGCCGTCCATAGAGCTGGATGGAGAGTGGTGGCGTGCCAAACAACTGAGCTCTAGTTCTCAACAGTTTCACAAAGTGCCCTAAGTTGAGGTTCAACTTACGGCTCCGGTTGAGTAGAGTGTAGCGGTTAAAGATGGAATCAGTAGCACTCAGGTGAGAAGAACGTGAAACAGATATAGCCAGTCCGCAGGCAGTGTCCTACGGGGACTAGCCTATCTGGCTGCCACGCCTGAATGTTTGAAAGCACGGCCGAGCTAAGCAGGCAGAATTGTGCAGCAATGCAAACTGCATAACCTGGCCAAATTTCACGGATGTACAAGAAACCACGGGGGATTTACAAGGACATGTTCACACGGAACAGCCGGAGGCCTGCCGGCAGCAAGATTCCGGAATTCTTCCTGAGAAGCCTTGAAAGCAGTGAAACGCTCCTATGTTGCAATAACTCAGAACCTCATTCTGAGTGTTCCCGGCAGAGGTCATTCGGCTGAACACAACCGTGGACTAATTAGAGCCAGATGTAGGCAGTGCCGTCCATAGTGCTGGATGGACAGTGGTGGCTTGCCAAACAACTGAGCTCTAGTTCTCATCACTTTCACAAAATTCCATAAGTTGAGGTTCAACTTACTGCTCCAGTTGAGTAGAGTGTAGCCGACAAAGGTGGAATCAGTAGCACTCAGGTGAGAAGAACGGGAAGCAGATATACCCAGTCCGTTGGCAGTGAACTACGGGGACCAGCCTATCTGGCTGCCACGCCTGAATGTTTGCAACCGTGGCTGACCTAGGCAGGCGCAATTGTGCAGCAATGCAAACTGCATAACCTGGCCAAATTTCACGGATGTACAAGAAACCACGGGGGATTTACAAGGAGATATTCACCCGGAACAGCCGGACGCCAGCGGGCAACAAGATTCCAGAACTCTTCCTGAGAAGCCTTGAAAGCAGTGAAACGCTCCTATGTTGCAATAAGTCAGAACCTCATTCTGAGTGTTCCCGGCAGAGGTCATTCGGCTGAACACAACCGTGGACTAATTAGAGCCAGATGTAGGCAGTGCCGTCCATAGTGCTGGATGGACAGTGGTGGCGTGCCAAACAACTGAGCTCTAGTTCTCAACAGTTTCACAAAGTGCCATAAGTAGAGGTTAAACTTACTGCTCCGGTTGAGTAGACTGTAGCTGTCAAAGCTGGAATCAGTAGCACTCAGGTGAGAAGAACGGGAAGCAGATATACCCAGTCCGCTGGCAGTGTCCTACGGGGACCAGCCTATCTGGCTGCCACGCCTGAATGTTTGCAACCCCGGCCGAGCTACGCAGGCGCAATTGTGCAGCAATGCAAACTGCATAACCTGGCCAAATTTCACGGATGTACAAGAAACCACGGGGGATTTACAAGGAGATGTTCACCCGGAAGAGCCGGAGGCCTGCCGGCAGCAAGATTCCGGAATTCTTCCTGAGAAGCCTTGAAAGCAGTGAAACGCTCCTATGTTGCAATAACTCAGAACCTCATTCTGAGTGTTCCCGGCAGAGTTCATTCGGCTGAACACAACCGTGGACTAATTAGAGCCAGATGTAGGCAGTGCCGTCCATAGTGCTGGATGGACAGTGGTGGCGTGCCAAACAACTGAGCTCTAGTTCTTATCACTTTCACAAAGTGCCATAAGTTGAGGTTCAACTTACTGCGCCGATTGAGAAGAGTGTAGCTGTCAAAGATGGAATCAGTAGCACTCAGGTGAGAAGAACGGGAAGCAGATATACCCAGTCCGCTGGCAGTGTCCTACTGGGACCAGCCTATCTGGCTGCGACACGTGAATGTTTGCAACCGAGGCCGAGCTAGGCAGGCACAATTGTGCAGCAATGCAAACTGCATAACCTGGCCAAATTTCACGGGTGTACAAGGAACCGCGGGTGATTTACAAGGAGATGTTCACCCGGAACTGCCGGAGGCCTGCCGGCAGCAAGATTCCGGAATTCTTCCTGAGAAGCCTTGAAAGCAGTGAAACGCTCCTATGTTGCAATAACTCAGAACCTCATTCTGAGTGTTCCCGGCAGAGGTCATTCGGCTGAACACAACCATGGACTAATTAGAGCCAGATGTAAGCAGTGCCGTCCATAGTGCTGGATGGACAGTGGTGGCGTGCCAAACAACTGAGCTCTAGTTCTCATCGCTTTCACAAAGTGCCATAAGTTGAGGTTCAACTTACTGCTCCGGTTGAGTAGAGTGTAGCCGTCAAAGTTGGAATCAGTAGCACTCAGGTGAGAAGAACGGGAAGCAGATATACCCAGTCCGCTGGCAGTGTACTACGGGGACCAGCCTATCTGGCTGCCACGCCTGAATGTTTGCAACCGCGGCCGAGCTAGGCAGGCGCAATTGTGCAGCAATTTAAACTGCATAACCTGGCCAAATTTCACGGGTGTACAAGGAACCGCGGGTGATTTACAAGGAGATGTTCACCCGGAACAGCCGGGGACCTGCTGGCAGCAAGATTCCGGAATTCTTCCTGAGAAGCCTTGAAAGCAGTGAAACGCTCCTATGTTGCAATAACTCAGAACCTCATTCTGAGTGTTCCCGGCAGAGGTCATTCGGCTGAACACAACCATGGACTAATTAGAGCCAGATGTAGGCAGTGCCGTCCATAGTGCTGGATGGACAGTGGTGGCGTGCCAAACAACTGAGCTCTAGTTCTCAACAGTTTCACAAAGTGCCCTAAGTTGAGGTTCAACTTACGGCTCCGGTTGAGTAGAGTGTAGCGGTCAAACCTGGAATCAGTAACACTCAGTTGAGAAGAACGGGAAGCAGATATACCCAGTCCGCTGGCAGTGTCCTACGGGGACCAGCCTATCTGGCTGAAACACCTGAATGTTTGAAACCGCGGCCGAGCTAGGCAGGCGCAATTGTGTAACAATGCAAACTGCATAACCTGGCCAAATTTCACGGGTGTACAAGAAACCACGGGGGATTTACAAGGAGATGTTCACCCCGAACAGCCGGAGGAATGGCGGCAGCAAGATTCCGGAATTCTTCCTGAGAAGCCTTGAAAGCAGTGAAACGCTCCTATGTTGCAATAACTCATAACACTCATTCTGAGTGTTATCGGCAGAGGTCATTCGGCTGAACACAACCGTCGACTAATTAGAGATAGATGTAGGCAGTGCCGTCCATAGTGCTGGATGGACAGTGGTGGGGTGCCAAACAACTGAGCTCTAGTTCTCATCACTTTCACAAAGTGCCATAAGTTGAGGTTCAACTTACTGTTCCCGTTGAGTAGAGTGTAGCCGTCAAAGCTGGAATCAGTACTACTCAGGTGAGAAGAACAGTAAGCAGATATACCCAGTCCGCTGGCAGTGTCTTACGGAGACCAGACTGTCTGGCTGCCACGCCTGAATGTTTGCAACCGCGGCCGAGCTAGGCAGGCGCAATTGTGCAGCAATGCAAACTGCATAACCTGGTCAAATTTCAAGGGTGTACAAGAAACCACGGGGGATTTACAAGGAGATGTTCACCCGGAAGAGCCGGAGGCCTGCCGGCAGCAAGATTCCGGAATTCTTCCTGAGAAGCCTTGAAAGCAGTGAAACGCTCCTATGTTGCAATAACTCAGAACCTCATTCTGAGTGTTCCCGGCAGAGGTCATTCGGCTGAACACAACCTTGCACTTATTAGAGCCAGATGTATGCAGTGCCATCCATAGTACTGGATGGACAGTGGTGGCGTGCCAAACAACTGAGCTCTAGTTCTCATCACTTTCACAAAGTGCCATAAGTTGAGGTTCAACTTACTGCTCCGGTTGAATAGAGTGTAGCCGTCAAAGCTGGAATCAGTAGTACTCAGGTGAGAAGAACGGGAAGCAGATATACCCAGTCCGCTGGCAATGTCCTACGGGGACCACCCTATCTGGCTGCCACGCCTGAATATTTGCAACCGCGGCCGAGCTAGGCAAGCCCAATTGTGCAGCAATGCAAACTGTATAACCTGGCCAAATTTCACGGGTGTACAAGAAACCCCTTTGGATTTACAAGGAGATGTTCACCCGGAACAGCCGGAGGCCTGCCGGCAGCAAGATTCCGGAAGTCTTCCTGAGAAGCCTTGAAAGCAGTGAAATGCTCCTATGTTGCAATAACTCAGAATCTCATTCTGAGTGTTCCCGGCAGAGGTCATTCGGCTGAACACAACCCTGGACTAATTAGAGCCAGATGTAGGCAGTGCCGTCAATAGTGCTGGATGGACAGTGGTGGTGTGCCAAACAACTGAGCTCTAGTTCTCAAGTTTCACAAAGTGCCATAAGTTGAGGTTCAACCTACTGGGCCGGTTGAGTAGAGTGTAGCCGTCAAAGGTGGAATCAGTAGCACTCAGGTGAGAAGAACGGGAAGCAGATATACCCAATCCGCTGGCAGTGTCCTACGGGGACCAGCCTCTCTGGCTGCCACACCTGAATATTTGGAACCGGGGCCGAGCTTGGCAGGCACAATTGTGCAGTAATACAAACTGCATAACCTGGCCAAATTTCAGGCGTGTACAAGCAACCATGGGGTTTTTACAAGGAGATGTTCACCCGGAAAAGCCGGAGGCTTTGCCGGCAGCCTGGTGGCGTGCCAAACAATTAAGATCTAGTTCTCAACAGTTTAACAAAGTGCCATAAGTTGAAGTTCAACTTACTGCTCCGGTTGAGTAGAGTGTAGCCGTCAAAGCTGGAATCAGTAGCACTCAGGGGAGAAGATCGGGAAGCAGATATACCCAGTCCGCTGGAGGTGTCCTACGGGGACCAGCATATCTGGCTGCCACGCCTGAATGTTTGCAACCGTGGCAGAGCTTGGCAGGCGGAATTGTGCAGCTATGCAAACTGCATAACCTGGTCAAATTTCACGGGTGTAAAAGAAACCTCGGGGGATTTACAAGGAGATGTTCACCCGGAACAGCCGGAGGCCTGCCGGTAGCAAGATTCCGGAATTCTTCCTGAGAAGCCTTGAAAGCAGTGATACGCTCCTATGTTGCAATAACTCAGAACCTCATTCTGAGAGTTCCCGGCAGAGGTCATTCGACTGAACACAACCCTGGACTAATTAGAACCAGATATAGGCAGTGCCGTCCATAGTGCTAAATGGACAGTGGTGCCGGCAAAACAACTGAGCTCTAGTTCTCAACAGTTTCACAAAGTGCCATAAGTAGAGGTTCAACTTACTTCTCCGGTTGAGTAGAGTTTAGCCGTCAAAGCTGGAATCAGTAGCACTCAGGTGAGAAGA
Source organism: Dipodomys merriami (assembly GCF_024711535.1). NCBI lineage: Eukaryota > Metazoa > Chordata > Mammalia > Rodentia > Heteromyidae > Dipodomys > Dipodomys merriami. The sequence goes on along the minus strand of NW_027203771.1, from coordinate 443,740 downwards.
ACGGGAAGCAGATATACCCAGTCCGCTGGCAATGTCCTACGGGGACCAGCCTATCTGGCTGCCACGCCTGAATGTTTGCAACCGCGGCCGAGCTAGGCAGGCGCAATTGTGCAGCCATGCAAACTGCATAACCTGGCCAAATTTCACGGGTGTATAAGAAACCACCCGGGATTAACAAGGACATGTTCACCCGGAACAGCCGGAGGCCTGCCGGCAGCCAGATTCCTGAATTCTTCCTGAGAAGCCTTGAAAGCAGTGAAACGCTCCTATGTTGCAATAACTCAGAACCTCACTCTGAGTGTTCCCGGCAGAGGTCATTCGGCTGAACACAACCGTGGACTAATTAGAGCCAGATGTAGGCAGTGCCGTCCATAGTGCTGGACGGACAGTGGTGGCGTGCCAAACAACTGAGCTCTACTTCTCAACACTTTCACAAATTGCCATGAGTAGACGTTCAACTTACTGCTCCGGTTGAGTAGAGTGTAGCCGTCAAAGCTGGAATCAGTAGCACTCAGGTGAGAAGAACGGGAAGCAGATATACCCAGTCCGCTGGCAGTGTCCTACGGGGACCAGCCTATCTGGCTGCTACGCCTGAATGTTTGCAACCGCGGTCGAGCTAGGCAGGTACAATTGTGCAGCCATGCAAACTGCATAACCTGGCCAAATTTCACGGGTGTACAAGAAACCACGGGGGATTTACAAGGAGATGTTCACCCGGAACATCCGGAGGCCTGCCGGCAGCAAGATTCCGGAATTCTTCCTGAGAAGCCTTGAAAGCAGTGAAACGCTCCTATGTTGCAATAACTCAGAACCTCATTCTGAGTTTTTCCGGCAGCGGTCATTCGGCTGAACACAACAGTGTACTAATTAGAGCCAGATGTAGGCAGTGCCGTCCATAGTGCTGGATGGACAGTGGTGGCGTGCCAAACAACTTAGCTCTAGTTCTCAACAGTTTCACAAAGTGCCATGAGTTGAAGTACAACTTACTGCTCTTGTTTAGTAGAGTGTAGCCGTCAAAGCTGGAATCAGTAGCACTCAGGTGAGAAGAACGGGAAGCAGATATACCCAGTCCGCTGGCAGTGTCCTACGGGGACCAGCCTATCTGGCTGCTACGCCTGAATGTTTGCAACCGCGGTCGAGCTAGGCAGGTACAATTGTGCAGCAATGCAAACTGCATAACCTGGCCAAATTTCACGGGTGTACAAGAAACCACGGGGGATTTACAAGGAGATGTTCACCCGGAACATCCGGAGGCCTGCCGGCAGCAAGATTCCGGAATTCTTCCTGAGAAGCCTTGAAAGCAGTGAAACGCTCCTATGTTGCAATAACTCAGAACCTCATTTTGAGTTTTTCCGGCAGCGGTCATTCGGCTGAACACAACAGTGTACTAATTAGAGCCAGATGTAGGCAGTGCCGTCCATAGTGCTGGATGGACAGTGGTGGCGTGCCAAACAACTGAGCTCTAGTTCTCAACAGTTTCACAAAGTGCCATGAGTTGAAGTACAACTTACTGCTCTTGTTTAGTAGAGTGTAGCCGTCAAAGCTGGAATCAGTAGCACTCAGGTGAGAAGAACGGGAAGCAGATATACCCAGTACGATGGCAGTGTCCTACGGGGACCAGCCTATCTGGCTGCCACGCCTGAATGGTTGCAACCACGGCGGAGCTAGGCAGGCGCATTTGTGCAGCAACGTAAACTGCATAACCTGGCCAAATTTCACGGGTGTATAAGAAACCACGGGGGATTTACAAGGAGATGTTCACCCGGGACAGTCAGAGGCCTGCCAGCAGTAAGATTCCGGAATTCTTCCTGAGAAGCCTTGAAAGCAGTGAAACGCTCCTATGTTGCAATAACTCAGAACCTCATTCTGAGTGTTCCCGGCAGAGGTCATTCGGCTGAACAAAACCGTGGACTAATTAGAGCCAGATGTAGGCAGTGCCGTCCATAGTGCTGGATGGACAGTTTTGGCGTGCCAAACAACTGAGCTCTAGTTCTCATCACTTTAACAAAGTGCCATAAGTTGAGGTTCAATTTACTACTGCGGTTTAGTAGAGTGTAGCTGTCAAAGCTTGCATCAGTAGCACTCAGGTGAGAAGAACGGGAAGCAAATATACCCAGTCCGCTGGCAGTGACCTTCGGGGACCAGCCTATCTGGCTGCCAACCCTGAATGTTTGCAACCGCGGCAGAGCTAGGCAGGCGCAATAGTGCAGCAATGCAAACTGCATAACCTGGCCAAATTTCACAGGTGTACAAGAAACCAGGCAGGATTTATTTTTTTTTTAATTTTTTTTATTGTAGAGATACTATACAGAGGGTTACAGTTACATGAGTTAGGTAATGAGTACACTTCCACTTCCTCTTGAACATTGTTACCCCCTCCATTGTTTTCCCCCTACCATCCCCTCCCTCCCTCCCTTCCCCAAGGTTCTTTTTTTTTTTTTTTTTTTTTGATCGTGATTAAGTGATTACTTAATTTCCGGAAATTCACAGTATTGTGGAATAATGATGCTCATTTAAAGTCACAAGTTCATTCTAACTTTCCTGGAGCAAATTGTCTATCACAGTCTATAATATATAACGGTGCTCATATGTTATATACCATATATGTGATCAGCAGCATGGGGATATTTAGTAGTGGTTCAACCAGATGAGTGGGAGTTCTTTGTTTCTTAAGTCCTGTTAGTTTTGTCATATCACCTAACATTTTGGATTCATCATCCACTTATCTGGGAGACCATGTACTGTTTGTCTCTTCGTTCTTGGCTTACCTCGCTCAACATGATTCCTTCTAGCTCCATCCATTTCCCTGCAAATGCCATTATTTTGTCATTTCTAATGGCTGCATAATATTCCATTGTGTATAGATACCACAATTTTTGGATCCATTCATCTGTGGTGGGGCATCTAGGTTGTTTCCATATCCTAGCTATTGCGAACAGTGCTGCAATAAACATGGAGGTGCATGTGTCCTTGTATATTGGTTCCTGTTGTTCAGGGTAGATGCCTAGAAGTGGTATGACTGGGTCGTAAGGGAGGTCAATCTTTAGCTTTCTAAGGACCCTCCAGACTGCTTTCCAAAGTGGTTGTATGAGTGTACATTCCCACCAGCAGTGTAATAGCGTTCCTCGTTCTCCACATCCCCTCCAGCATTTGTCGTTGGCTGATTTGTGGATGTGGGACATTCTGACTGGGGTAAGGTGGTATCTCAGGGTTGTCTTTATTTGCATTTCCTTCACCACCAGGGATGATGAACATTTCCTCATGTGTTTCTTTGCCATTTTTATTTCTTCATTTGAGAAGTCCCTCTTTAGTTCCCTTGCCCATTTAGTAATTGGTGTGTTGGGTTTGGGAGGGATTAGTTTCTTGAGTTCCCTGTATATACAGGATGTTAACCCCTTGTCTGATATATTGCTGGTAAATATTTTTTCCCAATTAGTTGGTTGTCTTTCTAGCTTGGTTGCGATAGCTTTATCTGTGCAGAAGCTTTTTATTTTAAGGTAGTCCCATTTGTCGAGTCTCTCTCCAATTTGTTGTGACCCTGGGACTCTGTTCAGGAAGTTCCTTCCTGTGCCTATTAGTTCAAGTGTCTCTCCTACTCTGTCCTGCAGTAGTTTCAGAGATTCAGGTTTAATGTTAAGGTCTTTAATCCATTTTGAGTTGATGTTGGTGCATGGTGATAGGCTGGGGTCCACTTTTAGTTTTCTGCATGTGGCTGCCCAGTTTTCCCAGCACCAGCGGTTGAAGAGGCTGTGTTTCTTCCATTGTATGTCTTTGGCTCCTTTGTCGAATATCAGCTGGCTGTAGGCCTGTGGATTTATTTCTGGATCTTCTATTCTGTTCCATTGGTCTTCGGGTCTGTTTTTGTGCCAGTACCATGCTGTCTTTGTTATTATAGCTCTGTAGTAGAGTTTGAAGTTCGGCATGGATAGCCCTCCCATATTGTCTTTATCCCCTAGAATTGTTTTGGCTATTCTAGGTCTTTTGTTGTTCCATATGAATTTTTGGACTGTTTTCTGTATTTCAGTGATGTACGTCATTGGGATTTTAATAGGAATTGCGTTGAATTTGTATATTAGTTTTGGAAGTATTACCATCTTTACTATATTAAGTCGGCCTATCCAGGAGCATGGGAGGTCTTTCCATTTCCTAGTGTCTTCTGCAATTTCTTTCTTTAACTTTTTATAGTTCTCATTAAATAGTTCTTTTACATCTTTGGTTAGGTTAATTCCTAAATATTTTATTTTTCGGGAGGTTATTGTGAATGGGGTTGCTCCCTTTATTTCCCTCTCTTCCTGTACATTATCAGTGTATAGGAAGGCAACTGATTTTTGTGGGTTTATTTTGTATCCTGCTATTTTGCCAAAGTGATTTATGATTTCTAAGAGTTTGGGGATGGAGTTTTTGGGATCGTGGAGGTATAGTATCATGTCGTCTGCAAAAAGGGATAGTTTAACTTCTTCTTTTCCTATGAGGATCCCTTTAATGTCTTTTTCTTGCCTTATTGCCCTGGCTAAGGGTTCTAGGACTATATTGAAGAGGAGTGGAGACAGTGGGCATCCTTGCCTTGTTCCTGATTTTAGGAGAATTGGTTGTAGCTTTTCCCCATTAAGTATAATATTGGCTATTGGTCTGTCATAAATGGCTTTTATTGTTTTTAGAAATGTTCCTTCTATTCCTATTTTCTCCAGAGCTTTTAGCATGAATGAATGTTGAATTTTGTCAAAGGCCTTTTCTGCATCTGTAGCGATAATCATGTGATTCTTGACCTTGGCTCTGTTGATATGTTGGATTACATTTATTGACTTACGTATGTTAAACCATCCCTGTGTCTCTGGGATGAAGCCTACCTGGTCATAGTGAATTATTTTTTTTATGTGTTTCTGGATTCTGTTAGCTAGAATCTTGTTAAGGATCTTTGCATCTGTGTTCATCAAGGAGATTGGCCTGTAATTCTCCTTTTTGGTTGGGTCTTTGCCTGGTTTGGGGATGAGTGTGATATTGGCTTCGTAGAATGAGTTTGGGATAGCTCCTTCCTTCTCTGTTTCTCTGAAGAGCTTGAGGAGTATGGGTATTAGTTCTTGTTTAAAGGTCTTATAGAATTCTGCTGTGAATCCATCTGGTCCTGGGCTTTTTTTTGTTGGAAGACTTTTGATAGCTTCCTGTATCTCATTATAGGATATTGGCTTATTTAATTGGTTAACTTCTTCTTTGCTCAGTTTGGGCAACTTGTATTTCTCTAAAAATGCATCCATTTCTGCCCGATTTTCTTCCTTTAGAGAGTATAGCTTTTGAAAGTAGTCTGTTAGAATTGTTTGGATATCTTGGGTACGTGTGGTGATGTTTCCCGTGGCATCCCTAATCCTATTAATATGGGTTTCCTCTCTTCTTTTTTTAATTAATCTAGCCAATGGGCCATCAATTTTGTTTATTTTTTCAAAGAACCAGCTTTTTGTTTGGTTTATTTTGGTTATGGTTTTCTGATTTTCTAATTGGTTAATCTCTGCTTTTAATTTGGTTATCTGGCTTCTTCTAGTAGCTTTAGGTTCCATTTTTTCCTGTTTTTCTAGCTGTTTTAATTGCAACGTGAGATTATTTACTTGGTCTGTCTCCATTCTCTTGATGTGGGCACTGAGGGCAATAAATTTGCCCCTCAGGACTGCTTTTGCTGTGTCCCACAAGTTTCTTTGTGAGGTGTTTTCATTTTCATTGAGTTGTAGGAAATGCTTTATTTCTTCTCTGATCTCTTCTGTTATCCAGGCATTGTTAAGGAGTGTGCTGTTCAATTTCCATGTATTGGAGAAATTTCTGCGGTATGCTTTGTTATTGAGAGCTAGCTTGATTCCACTGTGGTCAGATAGGATACAGGGGATTATGTCGATCCCTTTGTATTTGCTTAAGTTCCTTGCATGAACTATGATATGGTCTATTTTGGAGAAAGTTCCATGAGCTGCTGAGAAGAATGTGTACTGTGTTGTTTTAGGGTGAAATACTCGGTAGATGTCAGTTAATTCCGCTTGCAGTATGGCCTCTCTTAATTCGGTAGCTTCTTTGCCAATCCTCTGGTTGGTAGACCTGTCCTTTGGTGAGAGTGGTGTGTTAAAGTCTCCTAGTATTATCGTATTGGGATCTATTTTATTCTGTAAGTTTGAGAGCATTTGTTTGACATATCTGGGTGCACCAATATTTGGGGCATATAAGTTGATGATGGTTATATCCTCCTCTTGGATTGTTCCCTTTATTAATATGTAGTGTCCGTCCTTGTCTTTCTGTACTGATTTTAATGAAAAGTTTATTTTGTCAGATATCAGGATAGCTACACCTGCTTTCTTACTGGGGGCGTTTGATTGGTAGATCCTTTTCCACCCCTTCACTCTGAGTTTGTTTGTATGTTTGGCTGAGAGGTGGGTCTCCTGAAGGCAACAGATGGATGGGTCTTGTTTTCTTATCCAGTCCTCAGTTCGTTTTCTTTTAATTGGCGAATTCAGCCCATTTATATTAAGAGAAAGTATAGAGAGATGCATTGTTGTCCCTGCCATTCCGTTTTCCTAAGTTTTTCTTTTTTCCCATTCCTCCTGTGCTTGCTCAGTTAGACTTTGAGTAATGCCTGTTTGGGGCAGGCCCCAGTTCCTGGCTGCTTTCTTCAGGTTGTGTCCCCCCTCTTAGAATTCTTTGTAATGCTGGCTTAATGTTTATGAATTCATTTAGTTTTTCTTTGCTATTAAAAGTTTTCAGTTCTCCATCAAATGTGAATGCTAGCTTTGCCGGGTAGATCAGTCTGGGTTGGCAGTTATTGGCTCTCAGGGCTCGTATGGTGCTTTCCCAGGCTTTTCTTGCATTCATTGTTTGTGTGGAGAGATCTGCAGTAATTCTTATTTTTTTCCCATTGTAGTATAGCTCCTTCTTCATTTTTGCTGCATGCAGGATTGTTTCCTTATTATTCAGATCTATCATTTTTACTATAATGTGTCTAGAAGTGTTTCTCCTGGGGTCTTGCTTGTTGGGTGTTCGATAAGCTTTTGTGATGTAGTTAAGATGGTCGTTTTTGAGGTGGGGAAAATTTTCATTGATTATCTTGTTAAATAGGTGTTGCATTCCCTTGCTCTGGAATTCCTCACCTTCGTCCACTCCAATTATGCGAAGGTTAAATTTTTTAGCATTATCTGCTTGCTCTTGAATATCCCTTTGGTTTAATTTGAGTAATTTTTCCATATCTGTCACTTTTTGGTCCAGTTGGTGTATTCTGTCTTCTGTATCTGACACTCGACCTTCCATTTCATTCACTCTGTTGACAGTGGCTTCTATTGTGGTTTGCATGGAGGAAATGGATCCCTTTATGGATTCAATGTTGGTTCTCAGAGTACTGATCTCACCTCTCAATGAGGTATGCATTACCTCTAATTTGGCGTTTATCTCACTTCTTATTGAGGTTTGTGCAGCTTCTATTTTTGCATGCATCTCTTGTTTGATACCCTGTATCTCTTTGGATAGTTCATCCTTGTGCTCTTTCAATTTCTGATAAATTTCTCGCTTTATTTCTTGAGTCATTGCCTCCAGCAACCCTTGGAAGTAGCCTTTGTCTTCCATTCCTGCTTTGCTCCCACTGGGGCTCTCCCCTGTGTGGCTGCTGGCTTTTGGGGTGAGCTTGCTGTCCTGGGTGGTAGTAAACCTTGTGATTTTTCTCTGTGATTTTCGCATGGAGGTTCAGGAGACTGCTCTTCAATTTTGTTTTGGTGTGTCTGTCTTTGCTTGGTTGCTGATTCTGTATTGGTAGAGAGAGTCTGTGCCTGATCTGGGTTCTGTTGGGAGCCTATTTCCAGCTGCTATTCTGACTTACTTAGGATTCTCAGCTCTCTGCTGTAGATTGCTGACAGTTCCCGCCTTTGGAAGGGTTGAGCAGCCTAGACTGCTTGTGTTTGCTCCTACGGGTGCTCTTGTGAAGAACAGATGCTCTGGATGCACTCTCCCAAATGCTGGAGTCTGCTATGGGCTCCTGATGTGTTTTTGTTTATTTGTTTTGGGCTGGTTGTGGACTTGAACTCTAGGTTTGGGTGCTGTCCCTCAGCTTTTTCAGCTCAAGGCTGGCACCCTACCGTTTGAGCCACAGCACCACTTCTGACCCTTTTTGCTTTTGTGATGCTGAGGAATCAGATGCAGGGCCTCATACATCCAAGACTATCACTCTATTGCTGAGCCGCCTTAACAGTCTGAGCTCCTGCTTACTATCAGGTGCTGGCAGCCTGTGTTGCCCAATTCCCAGTCTAGGGTATATGGGTGGAGTTTTGGTGGGGTTTGGGCTTCTCTTGTCCTGGGCCTCCAGGTCTTTTGTTGTCACAGGCGTGCTTCCCGGGGGAGTGTTGTTTCCTGGTTTTCTCCCCTCTGTTGAGGCGTATGCTCAGCTTTTTACTTCAATTGGGAGGAGTTGGTTGTGTTGTTCAGGCGCCGGATCCCCGGGCTTGGTTCCGGCCCCAGCCTGGAGCGCACTTGTTAGGCCTGTGCTGATGTGTATACCCCCTAGGTTATACAGCCTGGGGGACACAGTTCAAATTTCTTCTACTGTTGGTAGTCTTGACCCAGGGGCGCTGTTCCTGGCTTGGGCATTTAAGCTCCCTTCCAGGGGTGCTCTTGCTCTAGCCTGGCCAGCTGAGTGTGCTCCACGGGCTGGTGGAGCTCTCAAACAGTTCCCAGTTTTAGTGGGTCCTGTGGTCCGGGTGCTGGGGTAGGGAGTCTAGGTCAGGGTCTGGGGATTCCCTCCAGCTCTGGTCTCCCTTAAGGGATACACTTCCCCTGTGGGGTACTCACCCTGGAGCTGGTTGTTTCTGTGTGGTGTAGGTCGTCAGTTGTTGTTGCAATCCGGGCTGGGTTGGGCGGTGGTGGCTCTGTGTGATTCTTTTCTGTCTCTGCCTCTGTCGAAGCTGTTGGGTCAAGAGTGTCCACGCTCAGGCAGCTTCTTCTCGGTACCTCTGGGGCCCAAGTGACCCCGCCGGGTTGTTGCGATCGTGATCGGGCGGGCGGGTGGTCTGCAGACAGGACCCTTTGTCGCGCCGAGCCGCTTTGGCGGGATGGAACCTCTCTGCTCGGGTGGAGAGTGCTGGATCGTTGCGATCGCGATCAGGCGGGCCGGGTGGTCTGCCGCAGGTCCTTTTGTCACTCTGCTGATGCCGAGCGGCTTTGGCGGGATGGAGCCTCTCTGCTCGGGTGGAGAGTGAGGGGTGGGGGTGGGATCCTCGTGGAGACTCCCGGCTGGTAGGTTTCTCTGTTACTGGCGATCTGCTGTTCTGCAAACCAGTACCTGATGTTCTGAAAGTGGCCCCCTGTGTCTCTGCTGTTTCTCTGGGGCTCCCACAGCCCCCGCCGGGCCGGCTGGCCGGCGGCTTGGCGCGCTGCCGCGCGGCCAGTAAAAGTTGGGGGAGGGGTCTTCGCTTTTTTCTGTTTTGAAATTCTTTTCCTCTTTCTTTTTTGTTATTCTCCGCCTCTGGTTTTTCTCTGAGTGTTCGTCTTTTTGTTGTTGTCGGTCTCTTGGGGAGATTAAACGTTGGAACTCGAACTCTCTTTTTGGTTGGAGAGAGCTGTGGCGTTCCCCTACTGCCCCATCGCCATCTTGGTCCCCCCCTCCCAGGCAGGATTTAAAAGGAGATGTTCACCCGGAAGAGCCGGAGGCCTGCCGGCAGCAAGATTCCGGAATTCTTCCTGAGAAGCCTTGAAAGCAGTGAAACGCTCCTATGTTGCAATAACTCAGAACCTCATTCTGAGTTTTTCCGGCAGCGGTCATTCGGCTGAACACAACAGTGTACTAATTAGAGCCAGATGTAGGCAGTGCCGTCCATAGTGCTGGATGGACAGTGGTGGTGTGCCAAACAACTGAGCTCTAGTTCTCAAGTTTCACAAAGTGCCATAAGTTGAGGTTCAACATACTGCGCCGGTTGAGTAGAGTGTAGCCGTCAAAGGTGGAATCAGTAGCACTCAGGTGAGAAGAACGGGAAGCAGATATACCCAATCCGCTGGCAGTGTCCTACGGGGACCAGCCTCTCTGGCTGCCACACCTGAATATTTGGAACCGGGGCCGAGCTTGGCAGGCACAATTGTGCAGTAATGCAAACTGCATAACCTGGCCAAATTTCAGGCGTGTACAAGAAACCATGGGGGATTTACAAGGAGATGTTCACCCGGAAAAGCCGGAGGCCTTGCCGGCAGCAAGATTCCGGAATTCTTCCTGAGAAGCCTTGAAAGCAGTGTAACGCTCCTATGTTGCAATAACTCAGAACCTCATTCTGAGTGTTCCCGGCAGAGGTCATTCGGATGAACACAACCGAGGACTAATTAGAGCCAGATGTACGCAGTGCCTACCATAGTGCTGGATGGACAGCGGTGGTGTGCCAAACAAGTGAGCTCTAGTTCTCAACAGTTTCACAAAGGGCCGTAAGTTGAGGTTCAACTTACTGCTCCGGTTGAGTAGAGTGTAGCCGTCAAAGCTGGAATCAGTAGCACTCAGGTGAGAAGAAGAGGAAGCAGATATACCCAGTCCGCTGGCAGTGTCCTACGGGGACCAGCCTATCTGGCTGCCACGCCTAAATGTTTCCAACCGTGGACGAGCTAGGCAGGTGCAATTGTGCAGCTATGCAAACTGCATAACCTGCTCAAATTTCACGGGTGTAAAAGAAACCTCGGGGGATTTACAAGGAGATGTTCACCCGGAACAGCCGGAGGCCTGCCGGTAGCAAGATTCCGGAATTCTTCCTGAGAAGCCTTGAAATAAGTGATACGCTCCTATGTTGCAATAACTCAGAACCTCATTCTGAGAGTTCCCGGCAGAGGTCATTCGACTGAACACAACCTTGGACTAATTAGAACCAGATATAGGCAGTGCCGTCCATAGTGCTAAATGGACAGTGGTGGCGTGCCAAACAATTAAGATCTAGTTCTCAACAGTTTAACAAAGTACCATAAGTTGAGGTTCAACTTACTGCTCCGGTTGAGTAGAGTGTAGCCGTCAAAGCTGGAATCAGTAGCACTCAGGGGAGAAGAATGGGAAGCAGATATACCCAGTCCGCTGGCAGCGTCCTACGGGGACCAGCCTATCTGGCTGCCACGCCTGAATGTTTGCAACCGTGGCAGAGCTTGGCAGGTGGAATTGTTCAGCAATACAAACTGCATAACCTGGCCAAATTTCACGGGTGTACAAGAAACCACGGGGGATTTACAAGGAGATGTTCACCCGGAACTGCCGGAGGCCTGCCGGCAGCAAGATTCCGGAATTCTCCCTGAGAAGCCTTGAAAGCAGTGAAACGCTCCTATGTTGCAATAACTCAGAACCTCATTCTGAGTGTTCCCGGCAGAGGTCATTCGGCTGAACACAACCATGGACTAATTAGAGCCAGATGTAGGCAGTGCCGTCCATAGTGCTGGATGGACAGTGGTGGCGTGCCAAACAACTGAGCTCTAGTTCTCATCGCTTTCACAAAGTGCCATAAGTTGAGGTTCAACTTACTGCTCCGGTTGAGTAGAGTGTAGCCGTCAAAGTTGGAATCAGTAGCACTCAGGTGAGAAGAACGGGAAGCAGATATACCCAGTCCGCTGGTAGTGTACTACGGGGACCAGCCTATCTGGCTGCGATGCCTGAATGTTTGCAACCGCGGCCGAGCTAGGCAGGCGCAATTGTGCAGCAATTTAAACTGCATAACCTGGCCAAATTTCACGGGTGTACAAGGAACCGCGGGTGATTTACAAGGAGATGTTCACCCGGAACAGCCGGAGGCCTGCTGGCAGCAAGATTCCGGAATTCTTCCTGAGAAGCCTTGAAAGCAGTGAAACGCTCCTATGTTGCAATAACTCAGAACCTCATTCTGAGTGTTCCCGGCAGAGGTCATTCGGCTGAACACAACCATGGACTAATTAGAGCCAGATGTAGGCAGTGCCGTCAATAGTGCTGGATGGACAGTGGTGGCGTGCCAAACAACTGAGCTCTAGTTCTCAACAGTTTCACAAAGTGCCCTAAGTTGAGGTTCAACTTACTGCTCCGGTTGAGTAGAGTGTAGCGGTCAAACCTGGAATCAGTAACACTCAGGTGAGAAGAACGGGAAGCAGATATACCCAGTCCGCTGGCAGTGTCCTACGGGGACCAGCCTATCTGGCTGAAACACCTGAATGTTTGCAACCGCGGCCGAGCTAGGCAGGCGCAATTGTGCAGCAATGCAAACTGCATAACCTGGTCAAATTTCAAGGGTGTACAAGAAACCACGGGGGATTTACAAGGAGATGTTCACCCGGAACAGCCGGAGGCCTGCCGGCAGCAAGATTCCGGAATTCTTCCTGAGAAGCCTTGAAAGCAGTGAAACGCTCCTATGTTGCAATAACTCAGAACCTCATTCTGAGTGTTCCCGGCAGAGGTCATTCGGCTGAACACAACCTTGCACTTATTAGAGCCAGATGTAGGCAGTGCCATCCATAGTACTGGATGGACAGTGGTGGCGTGCCAAACAACTGAGCTCTAGTTCTCATCACTTTCACAAAGTGCCATAAGTTGAGGTTCAACTTACTGCTCCGGTTGAATAGAGTGTAGCCGTCAAATCTGGAATCAGTAGTACTCAGGTGAGAAGAACGGGAAGCAGATATACCCAGTCCGCTGGCAGTGTCCTACGGGGACCAGCCTATCTGGCTGCCACGCCTGAATATTTGCAACCGCGGCCGAGCTAGGCAAGCGCAATTGTGCAGCAATGCAAAATGCATAACCTGGCCAAATTTCACGGGTGTACAAGAAACCCCTTTGGATTTACAATTAGATGTTCACCCGGAACAGCCGGAGGCCTGCCGGCAGCAAGATTCCGGAAGTCTTCCTGAGAAGCCTTGAAAACAGTGAAATGCTCCTATGTTGCAATAACTCAGAATCTCATTCTGAGTGTTCCCGGCAGAGGTCATTCGGCTGAACACAACCCTGGACTAATTAGAGCCAGATGTAGGCAGTGCCGTCAATAGTGCTGGATGGACAGTGGTGGTGTGCCAAACAACTGAGCTCTAGTTCTCAAGTTTCACAAAGTGCCATAAGTTGAGATTCAACTTACTGCACCGGTTGAGTAGAGTGTAGCCGTCAAAGGTGGAATCAGTAGCACTCAGGTGAGAAGAACGGGAAGCAGATATACCCAGTCAGCTGGCAGTGTCCTACGGGGACCAGCCTCTCTGGCTGCCACACCTGAATATTTGGAACCGGGGCCGAGCTTGGCAGGCACAATTGTGCAGTAATGCAAACTGCATAACCTGGCCAAATTTCAGGCGTGTACAAGAAACCATGGGGTTTTTACAAGGAGATGTTCACCCGAAAAAGCCGGAGGCCTTGCCGGCAGCGTGGTGGCGTGCCAAACAATTAAGATCTAGTTCTCAACAGTTTAACAAAGTGCCATAAGTTGAGGTTCAACTTACTGCTCCGGTTGAGTAGAGTGTAGCCGTCAAAGCTGGAATCAGTAGCACTCAGGGGAGAAGATCGGGAAGCAGATATACCCAGGCCGCTGGCAGCGTCCTACGGGGACCAGCCTATCTGGCTGCCACGCCTGAATGTTTGCAACCGTGGCAGAGCTTGGCAGGCGGAATTGTGCAGCTATGCAAACTGCATAACCTGGTCAAATTTCACGGGTGTAAAAGAAACCTCGGGGGATTTACAAGGAGATGTTCACCCGGAACAGCCGGAGGCCTGCCGGTAGCAAGATTCCGGAATTCTTCCTGAGAAGCCTTGAAAGCAGTGATACGCTCCTATGTTGCAATAACTCAGAACCTCATTCTGAGAGTTCCCGGCAGAGGTCATTCGACAGAACACAACCCTGGACTAATTAGAACCAGATATAGGCAGTGCCGTCCATAGTGCTAAATGGACAGTGGTGCCGGCAAAACAACTGAGCTCTAGTTCTCAACAGTTTCACAAAGTGCCATAAGTAGAGGTTCAACTTACTTCTCCGGTTGAGTAGAGTTTAGCCGTCAAAGCTGGAATCAGTAGCACTCAGGTGAGAAGAACGGGAAGCAGATATACCCAGTCCGCTGGCAATGTCCTACGGGGACCAGCCTATCTGGCTGCCACGCCTGAATGTTTGCAACCGCGGCCGAGCTAGGCAGGCGCAATTGTGCAGCCATGCAAACTGCATAACCTGGCCAAATTTCACGGGTGTATAAGAAACCACCCGGGATTAACAAGGAGATGTTCACCCGGAACAGCCGGAGGCCTGCCGGCAGCCAGATTCCTGAATTCTTCCTGAGAAGCCTTGAAAGCAGTGAAACGCTCCTATGTTGCAATAACTCAGAACCTCACTCTGAGTGTTCCTGGCAGAGGTCATTCGGCTGAACACAACCGTGGACTAATTAGAGCCAGATGTAGGCAGTGCCGTCCATAGTGCTGGACGGACAGTGGTGGCGTGCCAAACAACTGAGCTCTACTTCTCAACACTTTCACAAATTGCCATGAGTAGACGTTCAACTTACTGCTCCGGTTGAGTAGAGTGTAGCTGTCAAAGCTGGAATCAGTAGCACTCAGGTGAGAAGAACGGGAAGCAGATATACCCAGTCCGCTGGCAGTGTCCTACGGGGACCAGCCTATCTGGCTGCTACGCCTGAATGTTTGCAACCGCGGTCGAGCTAGGCAGGTACAATTGTGCAGCCATGCAAACTGCATAACCTGGCCAAATTTCACGGGTGTACAAGAAACCACGGGGGATTTACAAGGAGATGTTCACACGGAACAGACGGAGGCCTGCCGGCAGCAAGATTCCGGAATTCTTCCTGAGAAGCCTTGAAAGAAGTGAAACGCTCCTATGTTGCAATAACTCAGAACCTCATTCTGAGTTTTTCCGGCAGCGGTCATTCGGCTGAACACAACAGTGTACTAATTAGAGCCAGATGTAGGCAGTGCCGTCCATAGTGCTGGATGGACAGTGGTGGCGTGCCAAACAACTGAGCTCTAGTTCTCAACAGTTTCACAAAGTGCCATGAGTTGAAGTACAACTTACTGCTCTTGTTTAGTAGAGTGTAGCCGTCAAAGCTCGAATCAGTAGCACTCAGGTGAGAAGAACGGGAAGCAGATATACCCAGTACGCTGGCAGTGTCCTACGGGGACCAGCCTATCTGGCTGCCACGCCTGAATGGTTGCAACCATGGCGGAGCTAGGCAGGCGCATTTGTGCAGCAACGTAAACTGCATAACCTGGCCAAATTTCACGGGTGTATAAGAAACCACGGGGGATTTACAAGGAGATGTTCACCCGGAAGAGCCGGAGGCCTGCCGGCAGCAAGATTCCGGAATTCTTCCTGAGAAGCCTTGAAAGCAGTGAAACGCTCCTATGTTTCAATAACTCAGAACCTCATTCTGAGTGTTCCCGGCAGAGGTCATTCGGCTGAACAAAACCGTGGACTACTTAGAGCCAGATGTAGGCAGTGCCGTCCATAGTGCTGGATGGACAGTGGTGGCGTGCCAAACAACTGAGCTCTAGTTCTCATCACTTTAACAAAGTGCCATAAGTTGAGGTTCAATTTACTACTGCGGTTGAGTAGAGTGTAGCTGTCATAGCTTGCATCAGTAGCACTCAGGTGAGAAGAACGGGAAGCAAATATACCCAGTCCGCTGGCAGTGACCTTCGGGGACCAGCCTATCTGGCTGCCAACCCTGAATGTTTGCAACCGCGGCAGAGCTAGGCAGGCGGAATAGTGCAGCAATGCAAACTGCATAACCTGGCCAAATTTCACAGGTGTACAAGAAACCAGGCAGGATTTAAAAGGAGATGTTCACCCGGAACAGCGGGAGGCCTGCCGGCATCAAGATTCCTGAATTCTTCCTGAGAAGCCTTGAAAGCAGTGAAACGCTCTTATGTTGCAATAACTCAGAACCTCATTCTGAGTGTTCCCGGCAGAGGTCATTCGGCTGAACACAACCGTGGACTAATTAGAGCCAGATGTAGGCAGTGCCGTCCATAGTGCTGGATGGACAGTGGTGGCGTGCCAAACAACTGAGCTCTACTTCTCAACACTTTCACAAAGTGCCATAAGTTGAGGTTCAACTTACTGCGCCGGTTGAGTAGAGTGTAGCTGTCAAAGCTGGAATCAGTAACAATTAGGTGAGAAGAACGGGAAGCAGATACACCCAGTCCGCTGGCAATGTCCTACGTGTCCAGCCTATCTGGCTGCCACGCCTGAATGTTTGCAACCGCGGCCGAGCTACGTAGGCGCAATTGTGCAGCAATGCAAACTGCATAACCTGGCCATATTTCACGGGTGTACAAGAAATCACGTGGGATTTACAAGGAGATGTTCACCCGGAACAGCCAGAGGCCTGCCGGAATCAAGATTCTGGAAATCTTCCTTAGAAGCCTTGAAAGCAGTGAAACGCTCCTATGTTGCAATAACTCAGAACCTCATTCTCAGTTTTCCCGGCAGAAGTCATTCGGCTGAACACAACCGTGGACTAATTAGAGCCAGATGTAGGCAGTGCCGTCCATAGTGCTGGATGGACAGTTGTGGCGTGCCAAACAACTGAGCTCTAGTTCTCAACAGTTTCACAAAGTGCCATAAGTTGAGGTTCAACTTACTGCTCCGGTTGAGTAGAGCGTAGCCGTCAAAGCTGGAATCAGTAGCACTCAGGTGAGAAGAACGGGAAGCAGATATATCCAGTCGGCTGGCAGTGTCCTACGGGGACCAGCCTATCTGGATGCCACGCCTGAATATTTGCAACCGAGGCCGAGATAGGCAGACGCAATTGTGCAGCAATGAAAACTGCATAACCTGGCCAAATTTCACGGGTGTACAAGAAACCACGGGGGATTTACAAGGAGATGTTCACCCAGAACAGCTGGAGGCCTGTAGCCAGCAAGATTCCGGAATTCTTCCTGAGAAGCCTTGAAAGCAGTGAAACGCTCCTATGTTGCAATAACTCAGAACCTCATTCTGAGTGTTCCCGGCAGAGGTCATTCGGCTGAACTCAATGGTGGACTAATTAGAGCCAGATGTAGGCAGTGCCGTCCATAGTGCTGGATGGACAGTGGTGGCGTGCCAAACAACTGAGCTCTAGTTCTCAACACTTTCATAAAGTGCCATAAGTTGAGGTTCAACTTACTGCGCCGGTTGAGTAGAGTGTAGCCGTCAAAGCTGGAATAAGTAGCACTCAGGTGAGAAGAACGGGCAGCAGATATACCCACTCCGGTGGCAGTGTCATTCAGGGGCGAGCCTATCTGGCTGCCATGCCTGAATGTTTGCAAACGCGGCCGAGCTAGGCAGGCGCAATTGTGCAGCCATGCAAACTGCATAACCTGGCCAAATTTCACGGGTGTACAAGCAACCACGGGGGATTTACAAGGAGATGTTAACCTGTAAGAGCCAGAGGCTTACTGGCAGCAAGATTCCGGAATTCTTCCTGAGAAGCCTTGAAAGCAGTGAAACGCTCCTATGTTGCAATAACTCAGAACCTCATTCTGAGTGTTCCCGGCAGAGGTCATTCGGCTGAACACAACCGTGGACTAATTAGAGCCAGATGAAGGCAGTGCCGTCCATAGTGCTGGATGGACAGTTGTGGCGTGCCAAACAACTGAGCTCTAGTTCTCAACACTTTCACAATGTGCCATGAGTTGAGGTTCAACTTACTGCTCTGGTTGAGTAAGAGTGTAGCCGTCAAAGCTGGCATCAGTAGCACTCAGTTGAGAAGAAAGGGAAGCAGATATACCCAGTCCGCTGGCAGTGTCCTATGGGGACCAGCCTATCTGGCTGCCACGCCTGAATGTTTGCAACCGCGGCCGAGCTAGGCAGGCGAAATTGTGCAGCAAGGCAAACTGAATAACCTGGCCAAATTTCACGGGTGTACAAGAAACCACGGATCATTTATAAGGAGATGTTCACCCGGAACAGAAGGAGGCGTGCCGGCAGCAAGATTCTGGAATTCTTCCTGAGAAGCCTTGAAAACAGTGAAACGCTCCTATGTTGCAATAACTCAGAACCTCATTCTGAGTGTTCCCGGCAGAGGTCATTCGGATGAACACAACCGTGGACAAATTACAACCAGATGTAGGCAGTGACTTCCATAGTGCTGGATGGACACTGGTGGCGTGCCAAACAACTGAGCTCTAGTTCGCAACACTTTTACAAAGTGCCTTAATTTGAGGTTCAACTTACTGCGCCGGTTGAGTAGAGTGTAGCCATCAAAGCTGGAATCAGTAGCACTCAGGTGAGAAGAACGGGAAGCAGATATACCCAGTCCGCTGGCAGTGTCCTACGGGGACCAGCCTATCTGGCTGCCACGCCTGAATGTTTGCAACCGCAGCCGAGCTAGGCAGGCACAATTGTGCAACCATGCAAACTGCATAACCTGGCCAAATTTCACGGGTGTACAAGAAACCACGGGGGATTTACAAGGAGATGTTCACCCGGAACAGCCGGAGGCCTGCCGGCAGCAAGATTCCGGAATTCTTCCTGAGAAGCCTTGAAAGCAGTGAAACGCTCCTATGTTGCAATAACTCAGAACCTCATTCTGAGTGTTTCCGGCAGCGGTGATTCGGCTGAACACAACAGTGGACTAATTAGAGCCAGATGTAGGCAGTGCTGTCCATAGTGCTGGATGGACAGTTGTGGCGTGCCAAACAACTGAGCTCTAGTTCTCAACTGTTTCACAAAGTGCCATAATTTGAGGTTCAACTTACTGCTCCGGTTGTGTAGAGTGTAGCCGTCAAAGCTGGAATCAGTAGCACTCAGGTGAGAAGAACGGGAAGCAGATATACCCAGTCTGCTTGCAGTGTCCTACGGGTTCCACCCTATCTGGCTGCCTCGCCTGAATGTTAGCAACCGCGGCCGTGCTTGGCAGGCGCAATTGTGCAGCAATGCAAACTGCAAAACCTGGCCAAATTTCACAGGTGTACAAGAAACCACGGGGGATTTACAATGAGATGTTCACCCGGAACAGACGGAGGCCTGCCGGCAGAAGATTCTGAATTCTTCCTGAGAAGCCTTGAAAACAGTGAAACGCTCCTATGTTGCAATAACTCAGAACCTCATTCTGAGTGTTCCCGGCAGAGGTCATTCGGCTGAACACAACCGTGGACTAATTAGAGCCAGATGTAGGCAGTGCCGTCCATAGTGCTGGATGGACAGTGGTGGCGTGCCAAACAACTGAGCTCTAGTTCTCAACACTTTCACAAAGTGCCTTAAGTTGAGGTTCAACTTACTGCGCCGGTTGAGTAGAGTGTAGCGGTCAAAGCTGGAATCAGTAGCACTCAGGTGAGAAGAACGGGAAGCAGGTATACTCAGTCCGCTGGCAGTGTCCTACGGGGACCAGCCTATCAGGCTGCCACGCCTGAATGTTTGCAAGCGTGGCCGTGCTAGGCAGGCGCAATTGTGCAGCAATGCAAACTGCATAACCTGGCCAAATTTCACGGGTGTACAAGAAACCACGGGGTATTTACAAGGAGATGTTCACCCGGAACAGACGGAGGCCTGCCGGCAGCAAGATTCCGGAATACTTCCTCAGAAGATTTGAAAGCAGTGAAACGCCCCTATGTTGCAATAACTCAGAACCTCATTCTGAGTGTTCCCAGCAGAGGTCATTCGGCTGAACACAACCGTGGACTAATTAGAGCCAGATGTAAGCAGTGCCATCCATAGTACTCGATGGACAGGGTGGAGTGCCAAACAACTGAGCTCTAGTTCTCAACATTTTCACAAAGTGCCATAAGTTGAGTTTCAACTTACTGCTCAAGTAGAGTGTAGCCGTCAATGCTGGAATCAGTAGCAGTCAGGTGAGAAGAACGGGAAGCAGATATACCCAATCCGCTGGCAGTGTCCTAGGGGGACCAGCCTATCTGGCTGCCACGCCTGAATGTTTGCAACCGCGGCCGGGCTTGGAAGGCGCCTTTGTGCAGCAATGCAAACTGCATAACCTGGCCAAATTTCACGGGTGTACAAGAAACCACGGGGGATTTACAAGGAGATGTTCACCCGGAACAGCCGGAGGCCTGCCGGCATCAAGATTCCGGAATTCTTCGTGAGAAGCCTTGAAAGCAGTGAAACGCTCCTATGTGGCAATAACTCAGAACCTCATAATGAGTCTTCCCGGCAGAGGTCATTCGGATGAACAAAACCGTGGACTATTTAGAGCCAGATGTAGGAAGTGCCGTCCATAGTGCTGGATGGACAGTTGTGGCGTGCCAAACAACTGAGCTCTAGTTCTCATCACTTTCACAAAGTGCCATAATTTGAGGTTCAACTTACTGCTGTGGTTGAGTAGAGTGTAGGCGTCGAAGCTGGAATCAGTAACACTCAGGTGAGAAGAACGGGAAGCAGATATACCCAGTCCGTTGGCAGTGTCCTACGTGGACCAGCCTATCTGGCTGCCACGCATGAATGTTTGCAACCGCGGCCGAGCTTGGCAGGCGCAATTGTGCAGCCATGCAAACTGCATAACCTGGCCAAATTTTACGGGTGTACAAGAAACCACGGGGGATTTACAAGGAGATGTTCACCCGGAACAGCCGGAGGCCTGCCGGCAGCAAGATTCCGGAATTCTTCCTGAGAAGCCTTGAAAGCAGGGAAACGCTCCTATGTTGCAATAACTCAGAACCTCATTCTGAATGTTCTCGGCATAGGTCATTCGGCTGAACACAACCATGGACTCATTAGAGCCAGATGTATGCAGTGCCGTCCATAGTGCTGGATGGACAGTGGTGGCATGCCAAAGAACTGAGCTCTCGTTCTCAACACTTTCACAAAGTGCCATAAGTAGAGGTTCAACTTACTGCTCCGGTTGAGTAGAGTGTAGCCGTCAAAGCTGGAATCAGTAGCACTCAGGTGAGAAGAACGGGAAGCAGATATACCCAGTCCGCTGGCAGAGTCCTACGGGGAACAGCCAATCTGGCTGCCACGCCTGAATGTTTGCAACCCCGCCCGAGCTAGGCAGGCGCAATTGTGCAGCAATGCAAACTGCATAACCTGGCCAAATTTCACGGGTGTACAAGAAACCACGGGGGATTTACAAGGAGATATTCACCTGGAACAGCCGGAGGCCTGACGGCAGCAAGATTCCGGAATTCTTCCTGAGAAGCCTTGAAAGCAGTGAAACGCTCCTATGTTGCAATAACTCAGAACCTCATTCTGAATATTCTCGGCAGAGGTCATTCGGCTGAACACAACCGTGGACTAATTAGAGCCAGATGTAGGCAGTGCCGTCCATAGTGCTGGATGGACAGTGGTGGCGTGCCAAACAACTGAGCTCTAGTTCTCAACAGTTTCACAAAGTGCCATGAGTTGAAGTACAACTTACTGCTCTTGTTTAGTAGAGTGTAGCCGTCAAAGCTCGAATCAGTAGCACTCAGGTGAGAAGAACGGGAAGCAGATATACCCAGTACGCTGGCAGTGTCCTACGGGGACCAGCCTATCTGGCTGCCACGCCTGAATGGTTGCAACCATGGCGGAGCTAGGCAGGCGCATTTGTGCAGCAACGTAAACTGCATAACCTGGCCAAATTTCACGGGTGTATAAGAAACCACGGGGGATTTACAAGGAGATGTTCACCCGGAAGAGCCGGAGGCCTGCCGGCAGCAAGATTCCGGAATTCTTCCTGAGAAGCCTTGAAAGCAGTGAAACGCTCCTATGTTTCAATAACTCAGAACCTCATTCTGAGTGTTCCCGGCAGAGGTCATTCGGCTGAACAAAACCGTGGACTACTTAGAGCCAGATGTAGGCAGTGCCGTCCATAGTGCTG
This sequence comes from Dipodomys merriami, assembly GCF_024711535.1. NCBI lineage: Eukaryota > Metazoa > Chordata > Mammalia > Rodentia > Heteromyidae > Dipodomys > Dipodomys merriami. The sequence continues at coordinate 422,038 of NW_027203771.1, read as the reverse complement.
GATGGACAGTGGTGGCGTGCCAAACAACTGAGCTCTAGTTCTCATCACTTTAACAAAGTGCCATAAGTTGAGGTTCAATTTACTACTGCGGTTGAGTAGAGTGTAGCTGTCATAGCTTGCATCAGTAGCACTCAGGTGAGAAGAACGGGAAGCAAATATACCCAGTCCGCTGGCAGTGACCTTCGGGGACCAGCCTATCTGGCTGCCAACCCTGAATGTTTGCAACCGCGGCAGAGCTAGGCAGGCGGAATAGTGCAGCAATGCAAACTGCATAACCTGGCCAAATTTCACAGGTGTACAAGAAACCAGGCAGGATTTAAAAGGAGATGTTCACCCGGAACAGCGGGAGGCCTGCCGGCATCAAGATTCCTGAATTCTTCCTGAGAAGCCTTGAAAGCAGTGAAACGCTCTTATGTTGCAATAACTCAGAACCTCATTCTGAGTGTTCCCGGCAGAGGTCATTCGGCTGAACACAACCGTGGACTAATTAGAGCCAGATGTAGGCAGTGCCGTCCATAGTGCTGGATGGACAGTGGTGGCGTGCCAAACAACTGAGCTCTACTTCTCAACACTTTCACAAAGTGCCATAAGTTGAGGTTCAACTTACTGCGCCGGTTGAGTAGAGTGTAGCTGTCAAAGCTGGAATCAGTAACAATTAGGTGAGAAGAACGGGAAGCAGATACACCCAGTCCGCTGGCAATGTCCTACGTGTCCAGCCTATCTGGCTGCCACGCCTGAATGTTTGCAACCGCGGCCGAGCTACGTAGGCGCAATTGTGCAGCAATGCAAACTGCATAACCTGGCCATATTTCACGGGTGTACAAGAAATCACGTGGGATTTACAAGGAGATGTTCACCCGGAACAGCCAGAGGCCTGCCGGAATCAAGATTCTGGAAATCTTCCTTAGAAGCCTTGAAAGCAGTGAAACGCTCCTATGTTGCAATAACTCAGAACCTCATTCTCAGTTTTCCCGGCAGAAGTCATTCGGCTGAACACAACCGTGGACTAATTAGAGCCAGATGTAGGCAGTGCCGTCCATAGTGCTGGATGGACAGTTGTGGCGTGCCAAACAACTGAGCTCTAGTTCTCAACAGTTTCACAAAGTGCCATAAGTTGAGGTTCAACTTACTGCTCCGGTTGAGTAGAGCGTAGCCGTCAAAGCTGGAATCAGTAGCACTCAGGTGAGAAGAACGGGAAGCAGATATATCCAGTCGGCTGGCAGTGTCCTACGGGGACCAGCCTATCTGGATGCCACGCCTGAATATTTGCAACCGAGGCCGAGATAGGCAGACGCAATTGTGCAGCAATGAAAACTGCATAACCTGGCCAAATTTCACGGGTGTACAAGAAACCACGGGGGATTTACAAGGAGATGTTCACCCAGAACAGCTGGAGGCCTGTAGCCAGCAAGATTCCGGAATTCTTCCTGAGAAGCCTTGAAAGCAGTGAAACGCTCCTATGTTGCAATAACTCAGAACCTCATTCTGAGTGTTCCCGGCAGAGGTCATTCGGCTGAACTCAATGGTGGACTAATTAGAGCCAGATGTAGGCAGTGCCGTCCATAGTGCTGGATGGACAGTGGTGGCGTGCCAAACAACTGAGCTCTAGTTCTCAACACTTTCATAAAGTGCCATAAGTTGAGGTTCAACTTACTGCGCCGGTTGAGTAGAGTGTAGCCGTCAAAGCTGGAATAAGTAGCACTCAGGTGAGAAGAACGGGCAGCAGATATACCCACTCCGGTGGCAGTGTCATTCAGGGGCGAGCCTATCTGGCTGCCATGCCTGAATGTTTGCAAACGCGGCCGAGCTAGGCAGGCGCAATTGTGCAGCCATGCAAACTGCATAACCTGGCCAAATTTCACGGGTGTACAAGCAACCACGGGGGATTTACAAGGAGATGTTAACCTGTAAGAGCCAGAGGCTTACTGGCAGCAAGATTCCGGAATTCTTCCTGAGAAGCCTTGAAAGCAGTGAAACGCTCCTATGTTGCAATAACTCAGAACCTCATTCTGAGTGTTCCCGGCAGAGGTCATTCGGCTGAACACAACCGTGGACTAATTAGAGCCAGATGAAGGCAGTGCCGTCCATAGTGCTGGATGGACAGTTGTGGCGTGCCAAACAACTGAGCTCTAGTTCTCAACACTTTCACAATGTGCCATGAGTTGAGGTTCAACTTACTGCTCTGGTTGAGTAAGAGTGTAGCCGTCAAAGCTGGCATCAGTAGCACTCAGTTGAGAAGAAAGGGAAGCAGATATACCCAGTCCGCTGGCAGTGTCCTATGGGGACCAGCCTATCTGGCTGCCACGCCTGAATGTTTGCAACCGCGGCCGAGCTAGGCAGGCGAAATTGTGCAGCAAGGCAAACTGAATAACCTGGCCAAATTTCACGGGTGTACAAGAAACCACGGATCATTTATAAGGAGATGTTCACCCGGAACAGAAGGAGGCGTGCCGGCAGCAAGATTCTGGAATTCTTCCTGAGAAGCCTTGAAAACAGTGAAACGCTCCTATGTTGCAATAACTCAGAACCTCATTCTGAGTGTTCCCGGCAGAGGTCATTCGGATGAACACAACCGTGGACAAATTACAACCAGATGTAGGCAGTGACTTCCATAGTGCTGGATGGACACTGGTGGCGTGCCAAACAACTGAGCTCTAGTTCGCAACACTTTTACAAAGTGCCTTAATTTGAGGTTCAACTTACTGCGCCGGTTGAGTAGAGTGTAGCCATCAAAGCTGGAATCAGTAGCACTCAGGTGAGAAGAACGGGAAGCAGATATACCCAGTCCGCTGGCAGTGTCCTACGGGGACCAGCCTATCTGGCTGCCACGCCTGAATGTTTGCAACCGCAGCCGAGCTAGGCAGGCACAATTGTGCAACCATGCAAACTGCATAACCTGGCCAAATTTCACGGGTGTACAAGAAACCACGGGGGATTTACAAGGAGATGTTCACCCGGAACAGCCGGAGGCCTGCCGGCAGCAAGATTCCGGAATTCTTCCTGAGAAGCCTTGAAAGCAGTGAAACGCTCCTATGTTGCAATAACTCAGAACCTCATTCTGAGTGTTTCCGGCAGCGGTGATTCGGCTGAACACAACAGTGGACTAATTAGAGCCAGATGTAGGCAGTGCTGTCCATAGTGCTGGATGGACAGTTGTGGCGTGCCAAACAACTGAGCTCTAGTTCTCAACTGTTTCACAAAGTGCCATAATTTGAGGTTCAACTTACTGCTCCGGTTGTGTAGAGTGTAGCCGTCAAAGCTGGAATCAGTAGCACTCAGGTGAGAAGAACGGGAAGCAGATATACCCAGTCTGCTTGCAGTGTCCTACGGGTTCCACCCTATCTGGCTGCCTCGCCTGAATGTTAGCAACCGCGGCCGTGCTTGGCAGGCGCAATTGTGCAGCAATGCAAACTGCAAAACCTGGCCAAATTTCACAGGTGTACAAGAAACCACGGGGGATTTACAATGAGATGTTCACCCGGAACAGACGGAGGCCTGCCGGCAGAAGATTCTGAATTCTTCCTGAGAAGCCTTGAAAACAGTGAAACGCTCCTATGTTGCAATAACTCAGAACCTCATTCTGAGTGTTCCCGGCAGAGGTCATTCGGCTGAACACAACCGTGGACTAATTAGAGCCAGATGTAGGCAGTGCCGTCCATAGTGCTGGATGGACAGTGGTGGCGTGCCAAACAACTGAGCTCTAGTTCTCAACACTTTCACAAAGTGCCATAAGTTGAGGTTCAACTTACTGCGCCGGTTGAGTAGAGTGTAGCGGTCAAAGCTGGAATCAGTAGCACTCAGGTGAGAAGAACGGGAAGCAGGTATACTCAGTCCGCTGGCAGTGTCCTACGGGGACCAGCCTATCAGGCTGCCACGCCTGAATGTTTGCAAGCGTGGCCGTGCTAGGCAGGCGCAATTGTGCAGCAATGCAAACTGCATAACCTGGCCAAATTTCACGGGTGTACAAGAAACCACGGGGTATTTACAAGGAGATGTTCACCCGGAACAGACGGAGGCCTGCCGGCAGCAAGATTCCGGAATACTTCCTCAGAAGATTTGAAAGCAGTGAAACGCCCCTATGTTGCAATAACTCAGAACCTCATTCTGAGTGTTCCCAGCAGAGGTCATTCGGCTGAACACAACCGTGGACTAATTAGAGCCAGATGTAAGCAGTGCCATCCATAGTACTCGATGGACAGGGTGGAGTGCCAAACAACTGAGCTCTAGTTCTCAACATTTTCACAAAGTGCCATAAGTTGAGTTTCAACTTACTGCTCAAGTAGAGTGTAGCCGTCAATGCTGGAATCAGTAGCAGTCAGGTGAGAAGAACGGGAAGCAGATATACCCAATCCGCTGGCAGTGTCCGAGGGGGACCAGCCTATCTGGCTGCCACGCCTGAATGTTTTTTAACCGCGGCCGGGCTTGGAAGGCGCCTTTGTGCAGCAATGCAAACTGCATAACCTGGCCAAATTTCACGGGTGTACAAGAAACCACGGGGGATTTACAAGGAGATGTTCACCCGGAACAGCCGGAGGCCTGCCGGCATCAAGATTCCGGAATTCTTCGTGAGAAGCCTTGAAAGCAGTGAAACGCTCCTATGTGGCAATAACTCAGAACCTCATAATGAGTCTTCCCGGCAGAGGTCATTCGGATGAACAAAACCGTGGACTATTTAGAGCCAGATGTAGGAAGTGCCGTCCATAGTGCTGGATGGACAGTTGTGGCGTGCCAAACAACTGAGCTCTAGTTCTCATCACTTTCACAAAGTGCCATAATTTGAGGTTCAACTTACTGCTGTGGTTGAGTAGAGTGTAGGCGTCGAAGCTGGAATCAGTAACACTCAGGTGAGAAGAACGGGAAGCAGATATACCCAGTCCGTTGGCAGTGTCCTACGTGGACCAGCCTATCTGGCTGCCACGCATGAATGTTTGCAACCGCGGCCGAGCTTGGCAGGCGCAATTGTGCAGCCATGCAAACTGCATAACCTGGCCAAATTTTACGGGTGTACAAGAAACCACGGGGGATTTACAAGGAGATGTTCACCCGGAACAGCCGGAGGCCTGCCGGCAGCAAGATTCCGGAATTCTTCCTGAGAAGCCTTGAAAGCAGGGAAACGCTCCTATGTTGCAATAACTCAGAACCTCATTCTGAATGTTCTCGGCATAGGTCATTCGGCTGAACACAACCATGGACTCATTAGAGCCAGATGTATGCAGTGCCGTCCATAGTGCTGGATGGACAGTGGTGGCATGCCAAAGAACTGAGCTCTCGTTCTCAACACTTTCACAAAGTGCCATAAGTAGAGGTTCAACTTACTGCTCCGGTTGAGTAGAGTGTAGCCGTCAAAGCTGGAATCAGTAGCACTCAGGTGAGAAGAACGGGAAGCAGATATACCCAGTCCGCTGGCAGAGTCCTACGGGGAACAGCCAATCTGGCTGCCACGCCTGAATGTTTGCAACCCCGCCCGAGCTAGGCAGGCGCAATTGTGCAGCAATGCAAACTGCATAACCTGGCCAAATTTCACGGGTGTACAAGAAACCACGGGGGATTTACAAGGAGATATTCACCTGGAACAGCCGGAGGCCTGACGGCAGCAAGATTCCGGAATTCTTCCTGAGAAGCCTTGAAAGCAGTGAAACGCTCCTATGTTGCAATAACTCAGAACCTCATTCTGAATATTCTCGGCAGAGGTCATTCGGCTGAACACAACCGTGGACTAATTAGAGCCAGATGTAGGCAGTGCCGTCCATAGTGCTGGATGGACAGTTGTGGCGTGCCAAACAACTGAGCTCTAGTTCTCAACACTTTCACAAAGTGCCATAAGTTGAGGTTCAACTTACTGCTCCGGTTGAGTAGAGTGTAGCCGTCAAAGCTGGAATCAGTAGCACTCAGGTTAGAAGAACAGGAAGCAGATATACCCAGTCCGCTGGCAGTGTCCTACGGCGACCAGCCTATCTGGCTGCCACGCCTGAATGTTTGCAACCGCAGCCGACCTAGGCAGGCGCAATTGTGCAGCAATGCAAACTGCATAACCTGGCCAAATTTCACGGGTGTACAAGAAACCACGGGGGATTTACAAGGAGATGTTCACCCAGAACAGCCGGAGGCCTGTAGCCAGCAAGATTCCGGAATTCTTCCTGGGAAGCCTTGAAAGCAGTGAAACGCTCTTATGTTGCAATAACTCAGAACCTCATTCTGAGTGTTCCCTGCAGAGGTCATTCGGCTGAACACAACCGTGGACTAATTAGAGCCAGATGTAGGCAGTGCCGTCCACAGTGCTGGATGGAAAGTGGTGGCGTGCCAAACAACTGAGCTCGAGTTCTTAACAGTTTCACAAAGTGCCAAAAATTGAAGTTCAACTTACTGCTCCGGTTGAGTAGAGTGTAGCCGTCAAAGCTGGAATAAGTGGCACTCAGGTGAGAAGAACGGGAAGCAGATATACCCAATCCGCTGGCAGGGTCCTAGGGGGACCAGCCCATCTGGCTGCCAGGCCTGAATGTTTGCAACCACGGCCGAGCTTGGAAGGCGCATTTGTGCAGCAATGCAAACTGCATAACCTGGCCAAATTTCACGGGTGTACAAGAAACCACGGGGGATTTACAAGGAGATGTTCACCCAGAACAGCCGGAGGCCTGTAGCCAGCAAGATTCCGGAATTCTTCCTGAGAAGCCTTGAAAGCAGTGAAACGCTCCTATGTTGCAATAACTCAGAACCTCATTCTGAGTGTTCACGGCAGAGGTCATTCGGCTGAACACAACCATGGACTAATTAGAGCCAGATGTAGGCAGTGCCGTCCACAGTGCTGGATGGACATTGGTGGCATGCCAAACAACTGAGCTCTAGTTATCAACACTTTCACAAAGTGCCATAAGTTGAGGTTCAACTTACTGCGCCGGTTTAGTAGAATGTAGCCGTCAAAGCTGGAATCAGTAGCAATCAAGTGAGAAGAACGGGAAGCAGATATACCCAGTCCGCTGGCAGTGTCCTACGGGGACCAGCCTATCTAGCTGCTACGCCTGAATGTTTGCAACCGCGGCCGAGCTACGCAGGCGCAATTATGCAGCCATGCAAACTGCATAACCTGGCCAAATTTCACGGGTGTACAAGAAACCACGGGGGATTTACAAGGAGATGTTCACCCGGAACAGCCGGAGTACTACCGGCAGCAAGATTCTGGAATTCTTCCTGAGAAGCCTTGAGAGCAGTGTAACGCTCCTATGTTGCAATAACTCAGAACTTCATTCTGAGTGTTCCCGGCCGAGGTCATTGGGCTGAACACAACCGTGGACTAATTAGAGCCAGATGTAGGCAGTGCCGTCCATAGTGCTGGATGGACAGTGGTGGCGTGCCAAACAACTGAGCTCTACTTCTCAACACTTTCACAAAGTGCCATAAGTTGAGGTTCAACTTACTCCGCCGGTTGAGTAGAGTGTAGCTGTCAAAGCTGGAATCAGTAGCAATTAGGTGAGAAGAACGGGAAGTAGATACACCCAGTCCGCTGGCAATGTCCTACGTGTCCAGCCTATCTGGCTGCCACGCCTGAATGTTTGCAACCGCGGCCGACCTACGTAGGCGCAATTGTGCAGCAATGCAAACTGCATAACCTGGCCATATTTCACGGGTGTACAAGAAATCACGTGGGATTTACAAGGAGATGTTCACCCGGAACAGCCAGAGGCCTGCCGGAATCAAGATTCTGGAAATCTTCCTTAGAAGCCTTGAAAGCAGTGAAACGCTCCTATGTTGCAATAACTCAGAACCTCATTCTGAGTTTTCCCGGCAGAGGTCATTCGGCTGAACACAACCGTGGACTAATTAGAGGCAGATGTAGGCAGTGCCGTCCATAGTGCTGGATGGACAGTTGTGGCATGCCAAACAACTGAGCTCTAGTTCTCAACAGTTTCACAAAGTGCCATAAGTTGAGGTTCAACTTACTGCTCCGGTTGAGTAGAGTGTAGCCGTCCAAGCTGGAATCAGTAGCACTCAGGTGAGAAGAACGGGAAGCAGATATACCCAGTCAGCTGGCAGTGTACTACGGGGACCAGCCTATCTGGATGCTACGCCTGAATATGTGCAACCGAGGCCGAGATAGGCAGACGCAATTGTGAAGCAATGAAAACTGCATAACCTGGCCAAATTTCAAGGGTGTACAAGAAACCACGGGGGATTTACAAGGAGATGTTCACCCAGAACAGCCGGAGGCCTGTAGCCAGCAAGATTCCGGAATTCTTCCTGAGAAGCCTTGAAAGCAGTGAAACGCTCCTATGTTGCAATAACTCAGAACCTCATTCTGAGTGTTCCCGGCAGAGGTCATTCGGCTGAACACAACGGTGGACTAATTAGAGCCAGATGTAGGCAGTGCCGTCCATAGTGCTGGATGGACAGTGGTGGCGTGCCAAACAACTGAGCTCTAGTTCTCAACACTTTCACAAAGTGCCATAAGTTGAGGTTTAACTTACGGCGCCGGTTGAGCAGAGTGTAGCCGTCAAAGCTGGAATAAGTAGCACTCAGGTGAGAAGAACGGGAAACAGATATTCCCAGTCCGCTGGCAGTATCCTACGGGGACCAGCCTTTCTGGCTGCGAGGCCTGAATTTTTGCATCCGCGGCCGAGCTAGGCAGGCGCAGTTGTGCAGCAATGCAAACTGCATAACCTGGCCAAATTTCACGGGTGTACAAGAAACCACGGGGGATTTACAAGGAGATGTTCACCCGGAACAGCCGGAGGCCTGCCGGCAGCTTGATTCCGGAATTCTTCCTGAGAACCCTTGAAAGCAGTTAAACGCTCCTATGTTGCAATAACTCAGAACCTCATTCTGAGTGTTCCCGGCAGAGGTCATTCTTCGGCTGAACACAACCGTGGACTAATTAGAGCCAGATGAAGGCAGTGCCGTCCATAGTGCTGGATGGACAGTTGTGGCGTGCCAAACAACTGAGCTCTAGTTCTCAACAGTTTCACAAAGTGCCATGAGTTGAGGTTCAACTTACTGCTCCGGTTGAGTAAGAGTGTAGCCGTCAAAGCTGGCATCAGTAGCACTCAGGTGAGAAGAAAGGGAAGCAGATATACCCAGTCCGCTGGCAGTGTCCTACGGGGACCAGCCTATCTGGCTGCCACGCCTGAATGTTTGCAACCGCGGCCGAGCTAGGCAGGCGAAATTGTGCAGCAAGGCAAACTGAATAACCTGGCCAAATTTCACGGGTGTACAAGAAACCACGGGTCATTTATAAAGAGATATTCACCCGGAACAGAAGGAGGCCTGCCGGCAGCAAGATTCTGGAATTCTTCCTGAGAAGCCTTGAAAACAGTGAAACGCTCCTATGTTGCAATAACTCAGAACCTCATTCTGAGTGTTCCCGGCAGAGGTCATTCGGCTGAACACAACCGTGGACAAATTACAACCAGATGTAGGCAGTGCCGTCCATAGTGCTGGATGGACACTGGTGGCGTGCCAAACAACTGAGCTCTAATTCGCAACACTTTTACAAAGTGCCATAATTTGAGGTTCAACTTACTGCGCCGGTTGAGTAGAGTGTAGCCATCAAAGCTGGAATCAGTAGCACTCAGCTGAGAAGAACGGGAAGCAGATATACCCAGTCCGCTGGCAGTGTCCTACGGGGACCAGCCTATCTGGCAGCCACGCCTGAATGTTTGCAACCGCAGCCGAGCTAGGCAGGCACAATTGTGCAACCATGCAAACTGCATAACCTGGCCAAATTACACGGGTGTACAAGAAACCACGGGGGATTTACAAGGAGATGTTCACCCGGAACAGCCGGAGGCCTGCCGGCAGCAAGATTCCGGAATTCTTCCTGAGAAGCCTTGAAAGCAGTGAAACGCTCCTATGTTGCAATAACTCAGAACCTCATTCTGAGTGTTTCCGGCAGCGGTCATTCGGCTGAACACAACAGTGGACTAATTAGAGCCAGATGTAGGCAGTGCCGTCCATAGTGCTGGATGGACAGTTGTGGCGTGCCAAACAACTGAGCTCTAGTTCTCAACCGTTTCACAAAGTGCCATAATTTGAGGTTCAACTTACTGCTCCGGTTGTGTAGAGTGTAGCCGTCAAAGCTGGAATCAGTAGCACTCAGGTGAGAAGAACGGGAAGCAGATATACCCAGTCTGCTCGCAGTGTCCTACGGGTTCCAACCTATCTGGCTGCCACGCCTGAATGTTAGCAACCGTGGCCGTGCTTGGCAGGCGCAATTGTGCAGCAATGCAAACTGCAAAACCTGGCCAAATTTCACGGGTGTACAAGAAACCACGGGGGATTTACAATGAGATGTTCACCCGGAACAGACGGAGGCCTGCCGGCAGAAGATTCTGAATTCTTCCTGAGAAGCCTTGAAAGCAGTGAAACGCTCCTATGTTGCAATAACTCAGAACCTCATTCTGAGTGTTCCCGGCAGAGGTCATTCGGCTGAACACAACCGTGGACTAATTAGAGCCAGATGTAGGCAGTGCCGTCCATAGTGCTGGATGGACAGTTGTCGCGTGCCAAACAACTGAGCTCTAGTTCTCAACAGTTTCACAAAGTGCCATACGTTGAGGTTCAACTTACTGCTCTGGTTGAGTAGAGTGTAGCGGTCAAAGCTGGAATCAGTAGCACTCAGGTGAGAAGAACGGGAAGCAGGTATACTCAGTCCGCTGGCAGTGTCCTACGGGTACCAGCCTATCTGGCTGCCAAGCCTGAATGTTTGCAACCGTGGCCGTGCTAGGCAGGCACAATTGTGCAGCAATGCAAACTGCATAACCTGGCCAAATTTCACGGGTGTACAAGAAACCACGGGGGATTTACAAGGAGCTGTTCACCCGGAACAGCCGGAGGCCTGCCGGCATCAAGATTCCGGAATTCTTCCTGAGAAGCCTTGAAAGCAGTGAAACGCTCCTATGTTGCAATAACTCAGAACCTCATTCTGAGTGTTCCCGGCAGAGGTCATTCGGCTGAACACAACCGTGGACTAATTAGAGCCAGATGTAGGCAGTGCCGTCCATAGTGCTGGATGGACCGTGGTGGTGTGCCAAACAACTGAGCTCTAGTTCTCAACACTTTCACAAAGTGCCATGAGTTGAGGTTCAACTTACTGAGCCGGTTGAGTAGAGTGAAGCCGTCAAAGCTGGAATCAGTAGCACTCAGGTGAGAAGAACGGGAAGCAGACACACCCAGTCCGCTGGCAATGTCCTACGGGGACCAGCCTATCTGGCGGCCACGCCTGAATGTTTGCAACCGCGGACGAGCTAGTTAGGCACAATGGTGCAGCAATGCAAACTGCATAACCTGGCCAAATTTCACGGGTGTACAAGAAACCACGGTGCATTTATAAGGAGATGTTCACCCGGAACAACAGGAGGCCTGCCGGCAGCAAGATTCTGGAATTCTTCCTGAGAAGCCTTGAAAACAGTGAAAAGCTACTATGTTGCAAGAACTCAGACGCTCATTCTGAGTGTTCCCGGCAGAGGTCATTCGGCTGAACACAACCGTGGACAAATTACAACCAGATATAGGCAGTGCCGTCCATAGTGCTGGATGGACACTGGTGGCGTGCCAAACAACTGAGCTCTAGTTCGCAACACTTTCACAAAGTGCCATAATTTGAGGTTCAACTTACTGCGCCGGTTGAGTAGAGTGTAGCCGTCAAAGCTGGAATCAGTAGCACTCAGGTGAGAAGAAAGGGAAGCAGATATACTCAGTCCGCTGGCAATGTCCTACGGGGACCAGCCTATCTGGCTGCCACGCCTGAATGTTTGCAACCGTGGCCGTGCTAGGCAGGCGCAATTGTGCATCAATGCAAACTGCATAACCTGGCCAAATTTTCCGGGTGTACAAGAACCCACGGGGTATTTACAAGGAGATGTTCACCCGGAACAGACGGAGGCCTGCATGCAGCAAGATTCCGGAATACTTCCTCAGAAGATTTGAAAGCAGTGAAACGCCCCTATGTTGCAATAACTCAGAACCTCATTCTGAGTGTTCCCGGCAGAAGTCATTCGGCTGAACACAACCGTGGACTAATTAGAGCCAGATGTAGGCAGTGCCTTCCATAGTACTCGATGGACAGGGTGGCGTGCCAAACAACTGAGCTCTAGTTCTCAACATTTTCACAAAGTGCCATAAGTTGAGGTTCAACTTACTGCTCAAGTAGAGTGTAGCCGTCAATGCTGGAATCAGTAGCACTCAGGTGAGAAGAAAGGGAAACAGATATACCCAGACCGCTGGCAGTTTCCTTCGAGGACCATCCTATCTGGCTGCCACGCCTGAATGTTTGCAATCGCGGCCGAACTAGGCAGGCGCAATTGTGCAGCAATGCAAACTGCATAACCTGGCCAAATTTCACGGGTGTACAAGAAACCACGGGGGATTTACAAGGAGTTGTTCACCCGGAACAGTCGGAGGCCTGCCAGCAGTAAGATTCCGGAATTCTTCCTGAGATGCCTTGAAAGCAGTGAAACCCTCCTATGTGACAATAACTCAGAACCTCATAATGAGTCTTCCCGGCAGAGGTCATTCGGATGAACACAACCGTGGACTAATTAGAGCCAGATGTAGGCAGTACCGTCCATAGTGCTGGATGGACAGTTGTGGCGTGCCAAACAACTGAGCTCTAGTTCTCATCACTTTCACAAAGTGCCATAAGTTGAGGTTCAATTTACTCCTGCGGTTGAGTAGAGTGTAGCTGTCAAAGCTGCCATCAATAGCACTCAGGTGAGAAGAAAGTGAAGCAAATATACCCAGTCCGCTGGCAGTGACCTTCGGGGACCAGCCTATCTGGCTGCCACGCCTGAATGTTTGCAACCAGGGCCGAGCTAGGCAGGCGCAATAGTGCAGCAATGCAAACTGCATAACCTGGCCAAATTTCACAGGTGTACAAGAAACCAGGGGGGATTTACAAGGAGATGTTCACCCGGAACAGCCGGAGGCCTGCCGGCAGCAAGATTCCGGAATTCTTCCTGAGAAGCCTTGAAAGCAGTGAAACGCTCCTATGTTGCAATAACTCAGAACCTAAATCTGAGTGTTCCTGGCAGAGGTCATTCGGCTGAACACAACCGTGGACTAATTAGAGCCAGATGTAGGCAGTGCCGTGCATAGTGCTGGATGGACAGTGGTGGCGTGCCAAACAACTGAGCTCTAGTTCTCAACACTTTCACAAAGTGCCAAAAGTTGAAGTTCAACTTACTGCTCCGGTTGAGTAGAGTGTAGCCGTCAAAGCTGGAATCAGTAGAACTCAGGTGAGAAGAACGGGAAGCAGATATACCCAATCCGCTGGCAGTGTCCTAGGGGGACCAGGCTATCTGGCTGCCACGCCTGAATGTTTGCAACCGCGGTCGGGCTTGGAAGGCGCATTTGTGCAGCAATGCAAACTGCATAACCTGGCCAAATTTCACGGGTGTACAAGAAACCACGGGGGATTTACAAGGAGATGTTCACCCGGAACAGCCGGAGGCCTGACGGCATCAAGATTCCGGAATTCTTCCTGAGAAGCCTTGAAAGCAGTGAAACGCTCCTATGTTGCAATAACTCAGAACCTCATTCTGAGTGTTCACGGCAGAGGTCATTCGGCTGAACACAACCATGGACTAATTAGAGCCAGATGTAGGCAGTTCCGTCCACAGTGCTGGATGGACATTGGTGGCGTGCCAAACAACTGAGCTCTAGTTCTCATCACTTTCACAAAGTGCCATAAGTTGAGGTTCAACTTACTGCTCCGGTTGAGTAGAGTGTAGGGGTCAAAGCTGGAATCAGTAGCACTCAGGTGAGAAGAACGGGAAGCAGATATACCCAGTCCGCTGGCAGTGTCCTACGGGGACCAGCCTATCTGGCTGCCACGCCTGAATGTTTGCAACCGCGGCCGAGCTACGCAGGCGCAATTATGCAGCCATGCAAACTGCATAACCTGGCCAAATTTCACGGGTGTACATGAAACCACGGGGGATTTACAAGGAGATGTTCACCCGGAACAGCCGGAGGCCTACCGGCAGCAAGATTCTGGAATTCTTCCTGAGAAGCCTTGAGAGCAGTGTAACGCTCCTATGTTGCAATAACTAAGAACTTCATTCTGAGTGTTCCCGGCAGAGGTCATTCGGCTGAACACAACCGTGGACTAATTAGAGCCAGATGTAGGCAGTGCAGTCCATAGTGCTGGATGGACAGTTGTGGCGTGCCAAACAACTGAGCTCTACTTCTCAACACTTTCACAAAGTGCCATAAGTTGAGGTTCAACTTACTGCGCCGGTTGAGTAGAGTGTAGCTGTCAAAGCTGGAATCAGTAGCAATTAGGTGAGAAGAACGGGAAGCAGATACACCCAGTCCGCTGGCAATGTCCTACGTGTCCAGCCTATCTGGCTGCCACGCCTGAATGTTTGCAACCGCGGCCGAGCTACGAAGGCGCAATTGTGCAGCAATGCAAACTGCATAACCTGGCCATATTTCACGGGTGTACAAGAAACCACGGGGGATTTACAAGGAAATGTTCACCCGGAACAGCCGGAGGCCTGCCGGAATCAAGATTCCGGAAATCTTCCTGAGAAGCCTTGAAAGCAGTGAAACGCTCCTGTGTTGCAATAACTCAGAACCTCATTCTGAGTTTTCCCGGCAGAGGTCATTCGGCTGAACAGAACCGTGGACTAATTAGAGCCAGATGTAGGCAGTGCCGTCCATAGTGCTGGATGGACAGTTGTGGCGTGCCAAACAACTGAGCTCTAGGTCTCAACAGTTTCACAAAGTGCCATAAGTTCAGGTTCAACTTACTGCTCCGGTTGAGTAGAGTGTAGCCGTCAAAGCTGGAATCAGTAGCACTCAGGTGAGAAGAACGGGAAGCAGATATACCCAGTCGGCTGGCAGTGTCCTACGGGGACCAGCCTATCTGGATGCCACGCCTGAATATTTGCAACTGAGGCCGAGATAGGCAGGCGCAATTGTGCAGCAATGAAAACTGCATAACCTTGCCAAATTTCAAGGGTGTACAAGAAACCACGGGGGATTTACAAGGAGATGTATACCCAGAACAGCTGGAGGCCTGTCGGCAGCAAGATTCCGGAATTCTTCCTGAGAAGCCTTGAAAGCAGTGAAACGCTCCTATGTTGCAATAACTCAGAACCTCATTCTGAGTGTTCCCGGCAGAGGTCATTCGGCTGAACACAACCGTGGACTAATTAGAGCCAGATGTAGGCATTGCCGTCCATAGTGCTGGATGGACAGTGGTGGCGTGCCAAACAACTGAGCTGTAGTTCTGAACAGTTTCACAAAATGCCATGACTTGAGGATCAACTTACTGCTCCGGTTGAGTAGAGTGTAGCAGTTAAAGCTAGAATCAGTAGCACTCAGGTGAGAAGAACGAGAAGCAGTTATTCCCAGTCCGCTGGCAGTATCGTACGGGGACCAGCCTATCCGGCTTGGACGCCTGAATTTTTGCAACCGCGGCCGAACTAGGCAGGCGCAGCTGTGCAGCAATGCAAACTGCATAACCTGGCCAAATTTCACTGGTGTACAAGACACCACGGGGGATTTACAAGGAGATGTTCACCCGGAATAGCCGGAGGCATGCCGGCAACAAGATTCCGGAATTCTTCCTGAGAAGCCTTGAAAGCAGTGAAACGCTCCTATGTTGCAATACCTCAGAACCTCATTCTGAGTGTTCCCGGCAGAGGTCATTCGGCTGAACACAACCGTGGACTACTTAGTACCAGATGTAGGCAATCCCGTCCATAGTGCTGTATGGACAGTGGTGGCGTGCCATACAACTGAGCTCTAGTTCTCAACACTTTCACAAAGTGCCATAAGTTGATGTTCAACTTACTGCTCCGGTTGAGTAGAATGTAGCCGTCAAAGTTGGAATCAGTAGCACTCAGGTGAGAAGAACGGGAAGCAGATATACCCAGTCCGCTGAGAGTGTCCTACGGGGACCAGCCTATCTGGCTGCCACGCCTGAATGTTTGCAACCGCGGCCGAGCTAGGCAGGCGCAATTGTGCAGCAATGCAAACTGCATAACCTGGCCAAATTTCACGGGTGTACAAGAAACCACGGGGGATTTACAAGGAGATGTTCACCCGGAACAGACGGAGGCCTGCCGGCAGAAGATTCTGAATTCTTCCTGAGAAGCCTTGAAAACAGTGAAACGCTCCTATGTTGCAATAACTCAGAACCTCATTCTGAGTGTTCCCGGCAGAGGTCATTCGGCTGAACACAACCGTGGACTAATTAGAGCCAGATGTAGGCAGTGCCATCCATAGTACTCGATGGACAGGGTGGCGTGCCAAACAACTGAGCTCTAGTTCTCAACATTTTCACAAAGTGCCATAAGTTGAGGTTCAACTTACTGCTCAAGTAGAGTGTAGCCGTCAATGCTGGAATCAGTAGCACTCAGGTGAGAAGAAAGGGAAACAGATATACCCAGACCGCTGGCAGTTTCCTTCGAGGACCATCCTATCTGGCTGCCACGCCTGAATGTTTGCAATCGCGGCCGAACTAGGCAGGCGCAATTGTGCAGCAATGCAAACTGCATAACCTGGCCAAATTTCACGGGTGTACAAGAAACCACGGGGGATTTACAAGGAGTTGTTCACCCGGAACAGTCGGAGGCCTGCCAGCAGTAAGATTCCGGAATTCTTCCTGAGAAGCCTTGAAAGCAGTGAAACCCTCCTATGTGACAATAACTCAGAACCTCATAATGAGTCTTCCCGGCAGAGGTCATTCGGATGAACACAACCGTGGACTAATTAGAGCCAGATGTAGGCAGTGCCGTCCATAGTGCTGGATGGACAGTTGTGGCGTGCCAAACAACTGAGCTCTAGTTCTCATCACTTTCACAAAGTGCCATAAGTTGAGGTTCAATTTACTCCTGCGGTTGAGTAGAGTGTAGCTGTCAAAGCTGCCATCAATAGCACTCAGGTGAGAAGAAAGTGAAGCAAATATACCCAGTCCGCTGGCAGTGACCTTCGGAGACCAGCCTATCTGGCTGCCACGCCTGAATGTTTGCAACCAGGGCCGAGCTAGGCAGGCGCAATAGTGCAGCAATGCAAACTGCATAACCTGGCCAAATTTCACAGGTGTACAAGAAACCAGGGGGGATTTACAAGGAGATGTTCACCCGGAACAGCTGGAGGCCTGCCGGCAGCAAGATTCCGGAATTCTTCCTGAGAAGCCTTGAAAGCAGTGAAACGCTCCTATGTTGCAATAACTCAGAACCTAAATCTGAGTGTTCCTGGCAGAGGTCATTCGGCTGAACACAACCGTGGACTAATTAGAGCCAGATGTAGGCAGTGCCGTGCATAGTGCTGGATGGACAGTGGTGGCGTGCCAAACAACTGAGCTATAGTTTTCAACACTTTCACAAAGTGCCATAAGTTGAGGTTCAACTTACTGCTCCGGTTGAGTAGAATGTAGCCGTCAAAGTTGGAATCAGTAGCACTCAGGTGAGAAGAACGGGAAGCAGATATACCCAGTCCGCTGGCAGTGTCCTACGGGGACCAGCCTATCTGGCTGCCATGCCTGAATATTTGCAACCGTGGCCGATCTAGGCAGGCGCAATTGTGCAGCAATGCAAACTGCATAACCTGGCCAAATTTCACAGATGTACAAGAAACCACGGGGGATTTACAAGGAGATGTTCACCCGGAACAGCCGGAGGCTTGCCAGCAGGAAGAATGCGGAATTCTTCCTGAGAAGCCTTGAAAGCAGTGAAACGCTCCTATGTTGCTATAACTCAGAACCTCATTCGGAGTGTTCCCTGCAGAGGTCATTCGGCTGAACACAACCGTGGACTAATTAGAGCCAGATGTAGGCAGTGCCGTCCATAGTGCTGGATGGACAGTGGTGGCGTGCCAAACAACTGAGCTCTAGTTCTCCACAGTTTCACAAAGGGCCATAAGTTGAGGTTCAACTTACTGCTCCGGTTGAGTAGAGTGTAGCCGTCAAAGCTGGAATCAGTAGCACTCAGGTGAGAAGAACGGGAAGCAGATATACCCAGTCCGCTGGCAGTGTCCTACGGGGACCAGGCTATCTGGCTGCCACGCCTGAATGTTTGCAACCGCGGCCTAGCTAGGCAGGCGCAATTGTACAGCAATGCAACTGCATAACCTGGCCAAATTCCACGGGTGTACAAGAAACCACGGGGGATTTACAAGGAGATGTTCACCTGGAACAGCCGGAGGCCTGCCGGCAGCAAGATTCCGGAATTCTTCCTGAGAAGCCTTGAAAGCAGTGAAACGCTCCTATGTTGCAATAACTCATAACCTCTTTCTGAGTGTTCCCGGCAGAGGTCATTCGGCTGAACACAACCGTGGACTAATTAGAGCCAGATATAGGCAGTGCCGTCCATAGTGCTGGATGGACAGTGGTAGCGTGCCAAAAAACTGAGCTCTGGTTCTCAACACTTTCACAAAGTGCCATAAGTTGAGGTTCAACTTACTGCTCTGGTTTAGTAGAGTGTAGCCGTCAAAGCTGGAATCAGTAGCACTCAGCTGAGAAGAACGGGAAGCAGATATACCCAGTCTGCTGGCAGTGTCCTATCTGGCTGCCACGCCTTAATGTTTGCAACCGCGGCCGAGCTAGGCAGGCGCAATTGTGCAGCAATGCAAACTGCATAAACTGGCCAAATTTCACGGGTGTACAAGAAACCACGGGGGATTTACAAGGAGATGTTCACCCGGAACAGCCGGAGGCCTGCCGGCAGCAAGATTCCGGAATTCTTCCTGAGAAGCCTTGAAAGCAGTGAAACGCTCCTATGTTGCAATAACTCAGAACCTCATTCTGAGTGTTCCCGGCAGAAGTCATTCGGCTGAACACAACCGTGGACTAATTAGAGCCAGATGTAGGCAGTGCCTTCCATAGTACTCGATGGACAGGGTGGCGTGCCAAACAACTGAGCTCTAGTTCTCAACATTTTCACAAAGTGCCATAAGTTGAGGTTCAACTTACTGCTCAAGTAGAGTGTAGCCGTCAATGCTGGAATCAGTAGCACTCAGGTGAGAAGAAAGGGAAACAGATATACCCAGACCGCTGGCAGTTTCCTTCGAGGACCATCCTATCTGGCTGCCACGCCTGAATGTTTGCAATCGCGGCCGAACTAGGCAGGCGCAATTGTGCAGCAATGCAAACTGCATAACCTGGCCAAATTTCACGGGTGTACAAGAAACCACGGGGGATTTACAAGGAGTTGTTCACCCGGAACAGTCGGAGGCCTGCCAGCAGTAAGATTCCGGAATTCTTCCTGAGATGCCTTGAAAGCAGTGAAACCCTCCTATGTGACAATAACTCAGAACCTCATAATGAGTCTTCCCGGCAGAGGTCATTCGGATGAACACAACCGTGGACTAATTAGAGCCAGATGTAGGCAGTACCGTCCATAGTGCTGGATGGACAGTTGTGGCGTGCCAAACAACTGAGCTCTAGTTCTCATCACTTTCACAAAGTGCCATAAGTTGAGGTTCAATTTACTCCTGCGGTTGAGTAGAGTGTAGCTGTCAAAGCTGCCATCAATAGCACTCAGGTGAGAAGAAAGTGAAGCAAATATACCCAGTCCGCTGGCAGTGACCTTCGGGGACCAGCCTATCTGGCTGCCACGCCTGAATGTTTGCAACCAGGGCCGAGCTAGGCAGGCGCAATAGTGCAGCAATGCAAACTGCATAACCTGGCCAAATTTCACAGGTGTACAAGAAACCAGGGGGGATTTACAAGGAGATGTTCACCCGGAACAGCCGGAGGCCTGCCGGCAGCAAGATTCCGGAATTCTTCCTGAGAAGCCTTGAAAGCAGTGAAACGCTCCTATGTTGCAATAACTCAGAACCTAAATCTGAGTGTTCCTGGCAGAGGTCATTCGGCTGAACACAACCGTGGACTAATTAGAGCCAGATGTAGGCAGTGCCGTGCATAGTGCTGGATGGACAGTGGTGGCGTGCCAAACAACTGAGCTCTAGTTCTCAACACTTTCACAAAGTGCCAAAAGTTGAAGTTCAACTTACTGCTCCGGTTGAGTAGAGTGTAGCCGTCAAAGCTGGAATCAGTAGAACTCAGGTGAGAAGAACGGGAAGCAGATATACCCAATCCGCTGGCAGTGTCCTAGGGGGACCAGGCTATCTGGCTGCCACGCCTGAATGTTTGCAACCGCGGTCGGGCTTGGAAGGCGCATTTGTGCAGCAATGCAAACTGCATAACCTGGCCAAATTTCACGGGTGTACAAGAAACCACGGGGGATTTACAAGGAGATGTTCACCCGGAACAGCCGGAGGCCTGACGGCATCAAGATTCCGGAATTCTTCCTGAGAAGCCTTGAAAGCAGTGAAACGCTCCTATGTTGCAATAACTCAGAACCTCATTCTGAGTGTTCACGGCAGAGGTCATTCGGCTGAACACAACCATGGACTAATTAGAGCCAGATGTAGGCAGTTCCGTCCACAGTGCTGGATGGACATTGGTGGCGTGCCAAACAACTGAGCTCTAGTTCTCATCACTTTCACAAAGTGCCATAAGTTGAGGTTCAACTTACTGCTCCGGTTGAGTAGAGTGTAGGGGTCAAAGCTGGAATCAGTAGCACTCAGGTGAGAAGAACGGGAAGCAGATATACCCAGTCCGCTGGCAGTGTCCTACGGGGACCAGCCTATCTGGCTGCCACGCCTGAATGTTTGCAACCGCGGCCGAGCTACGCAGGCGCAATTATGCAGCCATGCAAACTGCATAACCTGGCCAAATTTCACGGGTGTACATGAAACCACGGGGGATTTACAAGGAGATGTTCACCCGGAACAGCCGGAGGCCTACCGGCAGCAAGATTCTGGAATTCTTCCTGAGAAGCCTTGAGAGCAGTGTAACGCTCCTATGTTGCAATAACTAAGAACTTCATTCTGAGTGTTCCCGGCAGAGGTCATTCGGCTGAACACAACCGTGGACTAATTAGAGCCAGATGTAGGCAGTGCAGTCCATAGTGCTGGATGGACAGTTGTGGCGTGCCAAACAACTGAGCTCTACTTCTCAACACTTTCACAAAGTGCCATAAGTTGAGGTTCAACTTACTGCGCCGGTTGAGTAGAGTGTAGCTGTCAAAGCTGGAATCAGTAGCAATTAGGTGAGAAGAACGGGAAGCAGATACACCCAGTCCGCTGGCAATGTCCTACGTGTCCAGCCTATCTGGCTGCCACGCCTGAATGTTTGCAACCGCGGCCGAGCTACGAAGGCGCAATTGTGCAGCAATGCAAACTGCATAACCTGGCCATATTTCACGGGTGTACAAGAAACCACGGGGGATTTACAAGGAAATGTTCACCCGGAACAGCCGGAGGCCTGCCGGAATCAAGATTCCGGAAATCTTCCTGAGAAGCCTTGAAAGCAGTGAAACGCTCCTGTGTTGCAATAACTCAGAACCTCATTCTGAGTTTTCCCGGCAGAGGTCATTCGGCTGAACAGAACCGTGGACTAATTAGAGCCAGATGTAGGCAGTGCCGTCCATAGTGCTGGATGGACAGTTGTGGCGTGCCAAACAACTGAGCTCTAGGTCTCAACAGTTTCACAAAGTGCCATAAGTTCAGGTTCAACTTACTGCTCCGGTTGAGTAGAGTGTAGCCGTCAAAGCTGGAATCAGTAGCACTCAGGTGAGAAGAACGGGAAGCAGATATACCCAGTCGGCTGGCAGTGTCCTACGGGGACCAGCCTATCTGGATGCCACGCCTGAATATTTGCAACTGAGGCCGAGATAGGCAGGCGCAATTGTGCAGCAATGAAAACTGCATAACCTTGCCAAATTTCAAGGGTGTACAAGAAACCACGGGGGATTTACAAGGAGATGTATACCCAGAACAGCTGGAGGCCTGTCGGCAGCAAGATTCCGGAATTCTTCCTGAGAAGCCTTGAAAGCAGTGAAACGCTCCTATGTTGCAATAACTCAGAACCTCATTCTGAGTGTTCCCGGCAGAGGTCATTCGGCTGAACACAACCGTGGACTAATTAGAGCCAGATGTAGGCATTGCCGTCCATAGTGCTGGATGGACAGTGGTGGCGTGCCAAACAACTGAGCTGTAGTTCTGAACAGTTTCACAAAATGCCATGACTTGAGGATCAACTTACTGCTCCGGTTGAGTAGAGTGTAGCAGTTAAAGCTAGAATCAGTAGCACTCAGGTGAGAAGAACGAGAAGCAGTTATTCCCAGTCCGCTGGCAGTATCGTACGGGGACCAGCCTATCCGGCTTGGACGCCTGAATTTTTGCAACCGCGGCCGAACTAGGCAGGCGCAGCTGTGCAGCAATGCAAACTGCATAACCTGGCCAAATTTCACTGGTGTACAAGACACCACGGGGGATTTACAAGGAGATGTTCACCCGGAATAGCCGGAGGCATGCCGGCAACAAGATTCCGGAATTCTTCCTGAGAAGCCTTGAAAGCAGTGAAACGCTCCTATGTTGCAATACCTCAGAACCTCATTCTGAGTGTTCCCGGCAGAGGTCATTCGGCTGAACACAACCGTGGACTACTTAGTACCAGATGTAGGCAATCCCGTCCATAGTGCTGTATGGACAGTGGTGGCGTGCCATACAACTGAGCTCTAGTTCTCAACACTTTCACAAAGTGCCATAAGTTGAGGTTCAACTTACTGCTCCGGTTGAGTAGAATGTAGCCGTCAAAGTTGGAATCAGTAGCACTCAGGTGAGAAGAACGGGAAGCAGATATACCCAGTCCGCTGAGAGTGTCCTACGGGGACCAGCCTATCTGGCTGCCACGCCTGAATGTTTGCAACCGCGGCCGAGCTAGGCAGGCGCAATTGTGCAGCAATGCAAACTGCATAACCTGGCCAAATTTCACGGGTGTACAAGAAACCACGGGGGATTTACAAGGAGATGTTCACCCGGAACAGACGGAGGCCTGCCGGCAGAAGATTCTGAATTCTTCCTGAGAAGCCTTGAAAACAGTGAAACGCTCCTATGTTGCAATAACTCAGAACCTCATTCTGAGTGTTCCCGGCAGAGGTCATTCGGCTGAACACAACCGTGGACTAATTAGAGCCAGATGTAGGCAGTGCCATCCATAGTACTCGATGGACAGGGTGGCGTGCCAAACAACTGAGCTCTAGTTCTCAACATTTTCACAAAGTGCCATAAGTTGAGGTTCAACTTACTGCTCAAGTAGAGTGTAGCCGTCAATGCTGGAATCAGTAGCACTCAGGTGAGAAGAAAGGGAAACAGATATACCCAGACCGCTGGCAGTTTCCTTCGAGGACCATCCTATCTGGCTGCCACGCCTGAATGTTTGCAATCGCGGCCGAACTAGGCAGGCGCAATTGTGCAGCAATGCAAACTGCATAACCTGGCCAAATTTCACGGGTGTACAAGAAACCACGGGGGATTTACAAGGAGTTGTTCACCCGGAACAGTCGGAGGCCTGCCAGCAGTAAGATTCCGGAATTCTTCCTGAGAAGCCTTGAAAGCAGTGAAACCCTCCTATGTGACAATAACTCAGAACCTCATAATGAGTCTTCCCGGCAGAGGTCATTCGGATGAACACAACCGTGGACTAATTAGAGCCAGATGTAGGCAGTGCCGTCCATAGTGCTGGATGGACAGTTGTGGCGTGCCAAACAACTGAGCTCTAGTTCTCATCACTTTCACAAAGTGCCATAAGTTGAGGTTCAATTTACTCCTGCGGTTGAGTAGAGTGTAGCTGTCAAAGCTGCCATCAATAGCACTCAGGTGAGAAGAAAGTGAAGCAAATATACCCAGTCCGCTGGCAGTGACCTTCGGAGACCAGCCTATCTGGCTGCCACGCCTGAATGTTTGCAACCAGGGCCGAGCTAGGCAGGCGCAATAGTGCAGCAATGCAAACTGCATAACCTGGCCAAATTTCACAGGTGTACAAGAAACCAGGGGGGATTTACAAGGAGATGTTCACCCGGAACAGCTGGAGGCCTGCCGGCAGCAAGATTCCGGAATTCTTCCTGAGAAGCCTTGAAAGCAGTGAAACGCTCCTATGTTGCAATAACTCAGAACCTAAATCTGAGTGTTCCTGGCAGAGGTCATTCGGCTGAACACAACCGTGGACTAATTAGAGCCAGATGTAGGCAGTGCCGTGCATAGTGCTGGATGGACAGTGGTGGCGTGCCAAACAACTGAGCTATAGTTTTCAACACTTTCACAAAGTGCCATAAGTTGAGGTTCAACTTACTGCTCCGGTTGAGTAGAATGTAGCCGTCAAAGTTGGAATCAGTAGCACTCAGGTGAGAAGAACGGGAAGCAGATATACCCAGTCCGCTGGCAGTGTCCTACGGGGACCAGCCTATCTGGCTGCCATGCCTGAATATTTGCAACCGTGGCCGATCTAGGCAGGCGCAATTGTGCAGCAATGCAAACTGCATAACCTGGCCAAATTTCACAGATGTACAAGAAACCACGGGGGATTTACAAGGAGATGTTCACCCGGAACAGCCGGAGGCTTGCCAGCAGGAAGAATGCGGAATTCTTCCTGAGAAGCCTTGAAAGCAGTGAAACGCTCCTATGTTGCTATAACTCAGAACCTCATTCGGAGTGTTCCCTGCAGAGGTCATTCGGCTGAACACAACCGTGGACTAATTAGAGCCAGATGTAGGCAGTGCCGTCCATAGTGCTGGATGGACAGTGGTGGCGTGCCAAACAACTGAGCTCTAGTTCTCCACAGTTTCACAAAGGGCCATAAGTTGAGGTTCAACTTACTGCTCCGGTTGAGTAGAGTGTAGCCGTCAAAGCTGGAATCAGTAGCACTCAGGTGAGAAGAACGGGAAGCAGATATACCCAGTCCGCTGGCAGTGTCCTACGGGGACCAGGCTATCTGGCTGCCACGCCTGAATGTTTGCAACCGCGGCCTAGCTAGGCAGGCGCAATTGTACAGCAATGCAACTGCATAACCTGGCCAAATTCCACGGGTGTACAAGAAACCACGGGGGATTTACAAGGAGATGTTCACCTGGAACAGCCGGAGGCCTGCCGGCAGCAAGATTCCGGAATTCTTCCTGAGAAGCCTTGAAAGCAGTGAAACGCTCCTATGTTGCAATAACTCATAACCTCTTTCTGAGTGTTCCCGGCAGAGGTCATTCGGCTGAACACAACCGTGGACTAATTAGAGCCAGATATAGGCAGTGCCGTCCATAGTGCTGGATGGACAGTGGTAGCGTGCCAAAAAACTGAGCTCTGGTTCTCAACACTTTCACAAAGTGCCATAAGTTGAGGTTCAACTTACTGCTCTGGTTTAGTAGAGTGTAGCCGTCAAAGCTGGAATCAGTAGCACTCAGCTGAGAAGAACGGGAAGCAGATATACCCAGTCTGCTGGCAGTGTCCTATCTGGCTGCCACGCCTTAATGTTTGCAACCGCGGCCGAGCTAGGCAGGCGCAATTGTGCAGCAATGCAAACTGCATAAACTGGCCAAATTTCACGGGTGTACAAGAAACCACGGGGGATTTACAAGGAGATGTTCACCCGGAACAGCCGGAGGCCTGCCGGCAGCAAGATTCCGGAATTCTTCCTGAGAAGCCTTGAAAGCAGTGAAACGCTCCTAGGTTGCAATAACTCAGAACCTCTTTCTGAGTGTTCCCGGCAGAGGTCATTCGGATGAACACAACCGTGGACTAATTAGAGCCAGATGTAGGCAGTGCCGTCCATAGTGCTGGATGGACAGTGGTGGCGTGCCAAACAACTGAGCTCTGGTTCTCAACACTTTCACAAAGTGCCATAAGTTGAGGTTCAACTTACTGCTCTGGTTTAGTAGAGTGTAGCCGTCAAAGCTGGAATCAGTAGCACTCAGGTGAGAAGAACGGAAAGCAGATATACCGAGTCCCCTGGCAGAGTCCGACGGGGACCAGGCTATCTGGCTGCCACGCCTGAATGTTTGCAACCGCGGCGGACCTAGGCAGGCATAATTATGCAGCAATGCAAACTGCATAATCTGGCTAAATTTAACGGGTGTACAAGAAACCACTTGGGATTTACAAGGAGATGCTCACCCGGAACAACCGGAGGAATGCCGGCAGCAAGATTCCGGAATTCTTCCTGAGAAGCCTTGAAAGCAGTGAAACGCTCCTATGTTGCAGTAACTCAGAACCTCATTCTGAGTGTTCCCGGCAGAGGTCATTCGGCTGAACCCAACCGTGGACTAATTAGAACCAGATGTAGGCAGTTCCGTCCATAGTGCTGGATGGACAGTGGTGGCGTTCCAAACAACTGAGCTCTAGTTCTGCACAGTTTCACAAAGTGCCATAAGTTGAGGTTCAACTTACTGCTCCGGTTGAGTAGATTGTAGTCGTCAAAGCTGGAATCAGTAGCACTCAGTTTAGAAGAACGGAAAGCAGATATACACAGTCCGCTGGCAGAGTGCAACGGGGACCAGGCTATCTGGCTACCACGCCTGAATGTTTGCAACCGCGGCAGAGCTAAGCAGGCAGAATTGTGCAGCAATGCAAACTGCATAACCTGGCCAAATTCCACGGGTGTACAAGAAACCACGGGGGATTTACAAGGAGATGTTCACCCGGAACAGCCGGAGGCCTGCCGGCAGCCAGATTCCGGAATTCTTCCTGAGAAGCCTTGAAAGCAGTGAAACGCTCCTATGTTGCAATAACTCAGAACCTCATTCTGAGTGTTCCCGGCAGAGGTTATTCGGCTGAACACAACCGTGGACTAATTAGAGCCAGATGTAGGCAGTGCCGTCCATAGTGCTGGATGGACAGTGGTGGCGTGCCAAACAACTCAGTTCTAGTTCTCAACACTTTCACAAAGTGCCATAAGTTGAGGTTCAACTTACTACTCCGGTTGAGTAGAGTGTAGCCGTCAAAGGTGGAATCAGTAGCACTCAGGTGAGAAGAACGGGAAGCAGATATACCCAGTCTGCTGGCAGTGTCCTACCGGGACCAGCCTATCTGGCTGCCACGCCTGAATGTTTGCAACCGCGGCCGAGCTAGGCAGGCGCAATTGTGCAGCAATGCAAACTGCACGACCTGGCCAAATTTCACGGGTGTACAAGAAACCACGGGGAATTTACACGGAGATGTTCTCACGGAACAGCCACAGGCCTGCCGGCAGCAAGATTCCGGAATTTTTCCTGAGAAGCCTTGAAAGCAGTGAAACGCTCCTATGTTGCAATAACTCAGAACCTCATTCTGAGTTTTCCTAGCAGAGGTCTTTCGGCTAAACACAACCGTGGACTAATTAGAGCCAGATGTAGGCAGTGCCGTCCATAGTGCTGGATGGACTGTGGTGGCGTGCCAAACAACTGAGCTCTATTTCTCAACAGTTTCACAAAGTGCCATAAGTAGAGGTTCAACTTACTACTCTGGTTGAGTAGAGTGTAGCCGTCAAAGCTGGAATCAGTAGCACTCAGCTGAGAAGAACGGGAAGCAGATATACCCAGTCCGCTGGCAGAGTCCTACGGGGACCAGCCTATCTGGCTGCCACGCCGGAATGTTTGCAACCGCGGCCCAGCTCGGCTGGAACAATTGTGCAGCAATGCAAACTGCATAACCTGGCCAAATTTCACGGGTGTACAAGAACCACGGGGGATTTACAAGGAGATGTTAACCCGGAATAGCCGGAGGCCTGCTAGCAGCCAGATTCTGGAATTCTTCCTGAGGAGGCTTGAAATCAGTGAAACGCTCCTATGTTGCAATAACTCAGAACCTCATTCGGAGTGTTCCCGGCAGAGGTCATTCGGCTGAACACAACCGTGGACTAATTAGAGCCAGATGTAGGCAGTGCCGTCCATAGGGCTGGATGGACAGTGGTGGCGTGCCAAAAAACTGAGCTCTAGTTCTCAACACTTTCACAAAGTGCCATAAGTTGAGGTTCAACTTACTACTCCGGTTGAGTAGAGTGTAGCCGTCAAAGCTGGAATCAGTAGCACTCAGGTGAAAAGATCGGGAAGCAGATATACCCAGTCTGCTGGCAGTGTCCTACGGGGACCAGCCTATCTGGCTGCCACGCCTGAATATTTGCAACCGCGGCCGAGCTAGGCAGACGCAATTGTGCACCAATGCAAACTGCATAAACTGGCCAAATTTCACGGGTGTACAAGAAACCACGGGGGATTTACAAGGAGATGTTCACCCGGAACAGCCGGAGGCCTGCCGGCAGCAAGATTCCGGAATTCTTCCTGAGAAGCCTTGAAAGCAGTGAAACGCTGCTATGTTGCAATAACTCAGAACCTCATTCTGAGTGTTCACAGCAGAGGTCATTCGGCTGAACACAACCGTGGACTAATTAGAGCCAGATGTAGGCAGTGC
Organism: Dipodomys merriami; assembly: GCF_024711535.1. NCBI lineage: Eukaryota > Metazoa > Chordata > Mammalia > Rodentia > Heteromyidae > Dipodomys > Dipodomys merriami. Next base: position 393,823 of record NW_027203771.1, on the reverse strand, counting down.
CGTCCATAGTGCTGGATGGACAGTGGAGGCGTGCCATACAACTGAGCTCTAGTTCTCAACACTGTCACAAAATGCCATGAATTGAGGTTCAACTTACTGCTCCAGTTGAGTAGAGTGTAGCCGTCAAACCTGGAATCAGTAGCACTCAGGTGAGACGAACGGGAAGCAGATATACCCAGTCCGCTGGCAGTGTCCTACGGGGACCCGCCTGTATGGCTGCCACGACTGAATGTTTGCAACCGCGGCAGAGCTAGGCAGGCGGAATTGTGCAGCAATGCCAACTGCATAACCTGGCCAAATTCCACGGGTGTACAAGAAACCACGGGGGATTTACAAGGAGATGTTCACCCAGAACGGCCGGAGGCCTGCCGAAATCAAGATTCCGGAATTCTTCCTGAGAAGCCTTGAAAGCAGTGAAACGCTCCTATGTTGCAATAACTCAGAACCTCATTCTCAGTGTTCCCGGCAGAGGTCATTCGGCTGAACACAACTGTGGACTAATTAGAGCCAGATGTAGGCAGTGCCGTCCATAGTGCTGGATGGACAGTGGTGGCGTGCCAAACAACTGAGCTCTAGTTCTCAACACTTTCACAAAGTGCCATAAGTTTAGGTTCAACTTACTACGCCGGTTGAGTAGAGTGTAGCCGTCAAAGCTGGAATCAGTAACACTCAGGTTAGAAGAACGGGAAGCAGATATACCCAGTCCGCTGACACTGTCCTACGGGGACCAGCCTGTCTGGTTGCCACGACTGAATGTTTGCAACCGCGGCCGAGCTAGGCAGGCGCAATTGTGCAGCAATGCAAACTGCATAACCTGGCCAAATTCCACGGGTGTACAAGAAACCACGGGGGATTTACAAGGAGATGTTCACCTGGAACATCCGGAGGCCTGCCGGCAGCAAGATTCCGGAATTCTTCCTGAGAAGCCTTGAAAGCAGTGAAACGCTCCTATGTTGCAATAACTCAGAACCTCTTTCTGAGTGTTCCCGCCAGAGGTCATTCGGATGAACACAACCGTGGACTAATTAGAGCCAGATGTAGGCTTTGCCGTCCATAGTGCTGGATGGACAGTGGTGGCGTGCCAAACAACTGAGCTCTGGTTCTCAACACTTTCACAAAGTGCCATAAGTTGAGGTTCAACTTACTGCTCTGGTTTAGTAGAGTGTAGCCGTCTAAGCTGGAATCAGTAGCACTCAGGTGAGAAGAACGGGAAGCAGATATACCCAGTCCCCTGGCAGTGTCCTACGGGGACCAACCTATCTGGCTGCCACGCCTGAATGTTTGCAACCGCAGCCGAGCTAGGCAGGCGCAATTGTGCAGCAATGCAAACTGCATAACCTGGCCAAATTTCACGGGTGTACAAGAAACCACGGGGGATTTACAAGGAGATGTTCACCCGGAACAGCCAGAGGCCTGCCGGCAGCAAGATTCCGGAATTCTTCCTGAGAAGCCTTGAAAGCAGTGAAACGCTCCTATGTTGCAATAACTCAGAACCTCATTCTGAGTGTTCCCGGCATTGGTCATTTGGCTAATTAGCGCAAGATGTAGGCAGTGCCGTGCATAGTGCTGGACGGACAGTGGTGGCGTGCCAAAAACCTGACCTCTAGTTCTCAACAGTTTCACAAAGTGCCATGAGTTGATGTTCAACTTACTGCTCCGGTTGAGTAGAGTGTAGCCGTCAAAGCTGGAATCAGTAGCACTCAGGTGAGAAGAACGGGAAGCAGATATACCCAGTCCGCTGGCAGTGTCCTACGGGGACCAGCCTATCTGGCTGCCACCCCTGAATGTTTGCAACCACGGCCGAGCTAGGCAGGCGCAATTGTGCAGCAATGCAAACTGCATAACCTGGCCAAATTTCACGGGTGTACAAGAAACCACGGGGGATTTACAAGGAGATGTTCACCAGGAACAGCCGGAGGTCTGCCGGCAGCAAGATTCCGGAATTCTTCCTGAGAAGCCTTGAAAGCAGTGAAACGCTGCTATGTTGCAATAACTCAGAACCTCATTCTGAGTGTTCCCGGCAGAGGTCATTCGGCTGAACACAACCGTGGACTAATTAGAGCCAGATGTAGGCAGGGCCGTCCATAGTGCTGGATGGACAGTGGTGGCGTGCCATACAACTGAGCTCTAGTTCTCAACACTGTCACAAAGTGCCATAAATTGAGGTTCAACTTACTGCTCCGGTTGAGTAGAGTGTAGCCGTCAAACCTGGAATCAGTAGCACTCAGGTGAGACGAACGGGAAGCAGATATACCCAGTCCGCTGGGAGTGTCCTACGGGGACCAGCCTGTATGGCTGCCACGACTGAATGTTTGCAACCGCGGCAGAGCTAGGCAGGCGGAATTTTGCAGCAATGCCAACTGCATAACCTGGCCAAATTCCACGGGTGTACAAGAAACCACGGGGGATTTACAAGGAGATGTTCACCCAGAACGGCCTGAGGCCTGCCGGCAGCAAGATTCCGGAATTCTTCCTGAGAAGCCTTGAAAGCAGTGAAACGCTCCTATGTTGCAATAACTCAGAACCTCATTCTCAGTGTTCCTGGCAGAGGTCATTCGGCTGAACACAACCGTGGACTAATTAGAGCCAGCTGTAGGCAGTGCCGTCCATAGTGCTTGATGGACAGTGGTGGCGTGCCAAACAACTTAGCTCTAGTTCTCAACAGTTTCACAAAGTGCCCTAAGTTGAGGTTCAACTTACTGCTCCGGTTGAATAGAGTGTAGCCGTCAAAGCTGGATTCAGTAGCACTCAGGTGAGAAGAACGGGAAGCAGATATACCCAGTCCACTGGCAGAGTCCAACGGGGACCAGCCTATCTGGCTGCCACGCCTGAAGGTTTGCAACCGCGGCCGAGCTAGGCAGGCCCAATTGTGCAGCAATGCAAATTGCATAACCTGGCCAAATTTCACGGGTGTACAAGAAACCAAGGGGGATTTACAAGGAGATATTCACCCGGAACAGCCTGAGGCCTGCCGGCAGCAAGATTCCGTAATTCTTCTTGAGAAGCCTTGAAAGTAGTCAAAAGCTCCTATGTTGCAATAACTCAGAACCTCATTCTGAGTGTTCCCGGCAGAGGTCATTCGGCTGAACACAACCGTGGACTAATTAGAGCCAGATGTAGGCAGTGCTGTCTATAGTGCTGGATGGACAGTGGTGGCGTGCCAAACAACTGAGCTCTATTTCTCAACAGTTTCACAAAGTGCCATAAGTTGAGGTTCAACTTACTACTCCGGTTGAGTAGAGTGTAGCCGTCAAAGCTGGAATCAGTAGCACTCAGGTGAGAAGAACGGGAAGCAGATATACCCATTCCGCTGGCCCTGTCCTACGGGGACCAGACTGTCTGGCTGCCACGCCTGAATGTTTGCAACCGCGGCCGAGCTCGGCAGGCACAATTGTGCAGCAATGCAAATTGCATAAACTGGCCAAATTCAACGGGTGTACAAGAAACCACGGGGGATTTACAAGGAGATGTTCTCCCGGATCAGCCGGAGGCCTGCCGGCAGCAAGATTCCGGAATTCTTCCTGAGAAGCCTTGAAAGCAGTGAAACGCTACTATGTTGCAATAACTCAGAACCTCTTTCTGAGTGTTCCCGGCAGAGGTCATACGGATGAACACAACCGTGGACTAATTAGAGCCAGATGTAGGCAGTGCCGTCCATAGTGCTGGATGGACAGTCGTGGCGTGCCAAACAACTGAACTCTAGTTTTCTACAGTATCACAAAGTGCCATAAGTTGAGGTTCAACTTACTGCTCCGGTTGAGTAAAGTGTAGCCGTGAAAGCTGGAATCAGTAGCACTCAGTTGGGAAGAACGGAAAGCAGATATACCCAGTCCGCTGGCAGAGTCCTTCGGGGACCAGACTATCTGGCTACCACGCCTGAATGTTTGCAACCTTGGCCGAGCTATGCAGGCGCAATTGTGCAGCAATGCAAACTGCATAACCTGGCCATATTTCACGGGTGTACAAGAAACCAGGGGGGATTTACAAGGAGATGTTCACCCGGAACAGCCGGAGGCCTGCCTGTCAGCAAGATTCCGGAATTCTTCCTGAGAAGCCTTGAAAGCAGTGAAATGCTCCTATGTTGCAATAACTCAGAACCTCATTCTGAGTGTTCCCGGCAGAGGTCATTCGGCTGAACACAACCGTGGACTAATTAGAACCAGATGTAGGCAGTGCGGTCCATAGTGCTGGATGGACAGTGGTGGCGTGCCAAACAACTGAGCTCTAGTTCTCCACAGTTTCACAAAGTGCCATAAGTTGAGGTTCAACTTACTGCTACGGTTGAGTAGAGTGTAGCCATCAAAGCTGGAATCAGTAGCACTCAGGTGAGAAGAACGGAAAGCAGATATACCCAGTCCGCTGGCAAGTACTACGGGGACCAGGCTATCTGGCTGCCACGCCGGAATGTTTGCAACCGCGGCAGAGAAAGGCAGGCGCAATTGTACAGCAATGCAAACTGCATAACCTGGCCAAATTTCACGGGAGTACAAGAAACCACGGGGGATTTACAAGGAGATGTTCACCCGGAACAGCCGGAGGCATGACGGCAGCAAGATTCCGGAATTCTTCCTGAGAAGCCTTGAAAGCAGGGGAACGCTCCTATGTTCCAATAACTCAGAACCTCATTCTGAGTGTTCCCGGTAGAGGTCATTCGACTGAACACAACCGTGGACTAATTAGAGCCAGATGTAGGCAGTGCCGTCCATAGTGCTAGATGGACAGTGGTGTTGTGCCAAAAACTGAGCTCTAGTTCTCAACACTTTCCCAAAATTGCCATTAGTTGAGGTTCAACTTACTGCTCCGGTTGAGTAGAGTGTAGCCGTCAAAGCTGGAATCAGTAGCACTCAGTTGAGAAGAACGGGAAGCAGATATACCCAGTCCGCTGGCAGTGTCCTATGGGGACCAGCCTATCTGGCTGCCACGCCTGAAAGTTTGCAACCGCGGCCGAGCTAGGCAGGCGCAATTGTGCAGCAATGCAAACTGCATAACCTGGCCAAATTTCACGGGTGTACAAGAAACCACGTGGGATTTACAAGGAGATGTTCACCCGGAACAGCCGGAGGCCTGCCGGCAGCAAGATTCCGGAATTCTTCCTGAGAAGCCTTGAAAGCAGTGAAACGCTCCTATGTTGCAATAACTCAGAACCTCATTCTGAGTGTTCCCGGCAGAGGTCATTCGGCTGAACACAACCGTGGACTAATTAGAGCCAGATGTAGGCAGTGCCGTCCATAGTGCTGGATGGACAGTGGTGGCGTGCCAAACAACTGAGCTCTAGTTCTCCACAGTTTCACAAAGTGCCATAAGTTGAGGTTCAACTTACTGCTCCGGTTTAGTAGAGTGTAGCCGTCAAAGCTGGAATCAGTAGCACTCAGGTGAGAAGAACGGAAAGCAGATATACACAGTCCGCTGGCAGAGTCCTACGGGGACCAGGCTATCTGGCTGCCACGCCGGAATGTTTGCAACCGCGGCAGAGATAGGCAGGCGCAATTGTGCAGCAATGAAAACTGCATAACCTGGCCAAATTTCACGGATGTACAAGAAACCACGGGGGATTTACAAGGAAATATTCACCCTGAACAGCCGGAGGCCTGCCGGCAGCAAGATTCCGGAATTCTTCCTGAGAATCCTTAAAAGCAGTGAAACGCTCCTATGTTGCAATAACTCAGCACGTCATTCGGAGTGTTCCCGGCAGAGGTCATTCGGCTGAACACAACCGTGGACTAATTAGAGCCAGATGTAGACAGTGCCGTCCATAGTGCTGGATGGACAGTTGTCGCGTGCCAAACAAGTGAGCTCTATTTCTCCAAACTTTAACAGAGTGCCATAAGTAGAGGTTCAATTTACTGCTTCGTTTGAGTAGAGTGTAGCCGTCAAAGCGGGAATCAGTAGCACTCAGGTGAGAAGAATGGGAAGGAGATAAACCCAGTCCGCCAGCAGTGTCCTACCGGGACCAGCCTCTCTGGCTGCCACGCCTGAATATTTGCAACCGAGTCAGAGCTCGCCAGGCGGAATTGTGCAGCAATGCAAACTGCATAACCTGGCCAAATTTCACGGGTGTACAAGTAACCACCGGGGATGTACAAGGAGATGTTCCACCGGAACAGCCAGAGGCCTGCTGGCAGCAAGATTCCGGAATCCTTCCTAAGAAGCCTTGAAAGCAGTGAAACGCTCCTATGTTGAAATAACTCAGAAACTCATTCTGAGTGTTCCCGGCAGAGGTCATTCGGCTGAACTCATCCGTGGACTAATTAGAGCCAGATGTAGGCAGTGGACTAATTAGACCCAGATGTAGGCAATGGACTAATTAGAGCCAGATATAGGCAGTGTTTTCGATTGGAAAACAACTGAGCTTTAGTTCTCCAAACTTTCACAAAGTGCCATAAGTTGAGGTTCAACTTACTCCTCCGATTCAGTAGAGTATACCCGTCAAAGCTGGAATCAGTAGCACACAGGTGAGAAGAAGGGGAAGCAGGTAGACCAAGTCCGCTGGCAGTGTCCTACAAGAACCTGCCTTACTGGCTGCCACGCCTGAATGTTTGTAACCGCGGCAGAGCTATGCAGGCGGAATTGTGCAGCAATGCAAACTGCATAACCTGGCCAATTTTCACGGGTGCACAAGAAACCACGGGTGATTTACAAGGGGATTTCCCTCGGAACATCCGGAGGCCTGCCGGCAGCAAGATTCCGGAATTCTTCCTGTGAAACCTTGATAGCAGTGAAACGCTCCTAGGTTGCAATAACTCAGAACCTCATTCTGAGTGTTCCCGGCAGAGATCATTCAGCTGAACACAACTGTGGACTAATTAGAGCCAGATATAGGCAATGCCTTCCATAGTGCTGGATGGACTTTGGTGGCGTGCCAAACACCGGAGATCTAGTTCACAACACTTTCACAACGTACCATAAGTTGAGGTTCAAGTTACTGCTCCGGTTGAGAAGAGTGTAGCCGACAAAGCTGGAATGAATAGCACTCATGTGATAAGAACGGGAAGCAGATATACCCAGTCCGCTGGCAGTGTCCTACAGGGACCAGCCTATCTGGCTGCCACGCCTGAATGATTGCAAACGCGGCAGATCTAGGCCAGCGCAATTGTGCAGCAAGGCAAACTGCATAATCAGGCCAAATTTCACGGGTGTACAAGAAAACACGGGGGATTTACAAGGGGATTTCCCTCGGAACATCCGGAGGCCTGCCGGCAGCAAGATTCCGGAATTCTTCCTGTGAAACCTTGAAAGCAGTGAAACGCTCCTAGGTTGCAATAACTCAGAACCTCATTCTGAGTGTTCCTGGCAGAGATCATTCAGCTGAACACAACTGTGGACTAATTAGAGCCAGATATAGGCAATGCCTTCCATAGTGCTGGATGGACATTGGTGGGGTGCCAAACACCGGAGATCTAGTTCACAACACTTTCACAACGTACCATAAGTTGAGGTTCAAGTTACTGCTCCGGTTGAGAAGAGTGTAGCCGACAAAGCTGGAATGAATAGCACTCATGTGATAAGAACGGGAAGCAGATATACCCAGTCCGCTGGCAGTGTCCTACAGGGACCAGCCTATCTGGCTGCCACGCCTGAATGATTGCAAACGCGGCAGATCTAGGCCAGCGCAATTGTGCAGCAATGCAAACTGCATAATCTGGCCAAATTTCACGGGTGTACAAGAAAACACGGGGGATTTACAAGGGGATGTTCACCCGGAACAGCTAGAGGCACGTCGGCCGAAACATTCCTGAATTCTTCCTAAGAAGCCTTGGAAGCAGTGAAGTGCTCCTATTTTGCAATAACTCAGAACCTCATTCTCAGTGTTCCCCGCAGAGGTCATTTGGCTGAACACAACCTTGGACTAATTAGAGCCAGGAGTAAGCAGTGCTGTCCACAGTGCTGGAAGGACAGTGGTGGCGTGCCAAACAACTGAGCTCTAGTTCTCAACACTTTCACAAAGAGACATAAGTTGAGGTTCAACTTACTGCTCCGATTGAGTAGAGCGTAGCGGTCAAAGCTGGAATCAGTAGCACTCAGATGAGAAGAACGGGAAGCAGATAGACCCAGTCCGCTGGCAGTGTCCCACGGGGATCAGCCTATCTGGTTGCCACGCCTGAATGTTTGCAACCGCGGCCGAGCTAGGCAGGCGCAATTGTGCAGCAATGCAAACTGCATAACCTGGCCAAATTCCACGGTTCTACAAGAAACCAAGGGGATTTACAAGGACATGTTCACCCGGAACAGCCGGAGGCCTGCCGGCAGCAAGATTCCGGAATTCTTCCTGAGAAGCCTTGAAAGCAGTGAAACGCTCCTATGTTGCAATAACTCAGAACCTCATTCTGAGTGTTCCCGGCAGAGGTCATTCGGCTGAACACAACCGTGGACTAATTAGAGCCAGATGTAGGCAGTGCCGTCCATAGTGCTGGATGGACAGTGGTGGCGTGCCAAACAACTGAGCTCTAGTTCTCAACATGGCACAAAGTGCCATAAATTGAGGTTCAACTTACTGCTTCGGTTGAGTAGAGTGTAGCCGTCAAAGCTGGAATCAGTAGCACTCAGGTGAGACGAACGGGAAGCAGATATACCCAGTCCGCTGGCAGTGTCCTACAGGGACCAGCTTATCTGGCTGCCACGCCTGAATATTTGCAACCGCGGCAGCTAGGCAGGCGCAATTGTGCAGCAATGCAAACTGCACGACCGGGCCAAATTTCACGGGTGTACAAGAAACCACGGGGAATTTACACGGAGATGTTCTCACGGAACAGCCACAGGCCTGCCGGCAGCAAGATTCCGGAATTTTTCCTGAGAAGCCTTGAAAGCAGTGAAACGCTCCTATGTTGCAATAACTCAGAACCTCATTCTGAGTGTTCCTAGCAGAGGTCTTTCGGCTAAACACAACCGTGGACTAATTAGAGCCAGATGTAGGCAGTGCCGTCCATAGTGCTGGATGGACTGTGGTGGCGTGCCAAACAACTGAGCTCTATTTCTCAACAGTTTCACAAAGTGCCATAAGTAGAGGTTCAACTTACTACTCTGGTTGAGTAGAGTGTAGCCGTCAAAGCTGGAATCAGTAGCACTCAGCTGAGAAGAACGGGAAGCAGATATACCCAGTCCGCTGGCAGAGTCCTACGGGGACCAGCCTATCTGGCTGCCACGCCGGAATGTTTGCAACCGCGGCCCAGCTCGGCTGGAACAATTGTGCAGCAATGCAAACTGCATAACCTGGCCAAATTTCACGGGTGTACAAGAACCACGGGGGATTTACAAGGAGATGTTAACCCGGAATAGCCGGAGGCCTGCTAGCAGCCAGATTCTGGAATTCTTCCTGAGGAGGCTTGAAATCAGTGAAACGCTCCTATGTTGCAATAACTCAGAACCTCATTCGGAGTGTTCCCGGCAGAGGTCATTCGGCTGAACACAACCGTGGACTAATTAGAGCCAGATGTAGGCAGTGCCGTCCATAGGGCTGGATGGACAGTGGTGGCGTGCCAAAAAACTGAGCTCTAGTTCTCAACACTTTCACAAAGTGCCATAAGTTGAGGTTCAACTTACTACTCCGGTTGAGTAGAGTGTAGCCGTCAAAGCTGGAATCGGTAGCACTCAGGTGAAAAGATCGGGAAGCAGATATACCCAGTCTGCTGGCAGTGTCCTACGGGGACCAGCCTATCTGGCTGCCACGCCTGAATATTTGCAACCGCGGCCGAGCTAGGCAGACGCAATTGTGCACCAATGCAAACTGCATAAACTGGCCAAATTTCACGGGTGTACAAGAAACCACGGGGAATTTACAAGGAGATGTTCACCCGGAACAGCCGGAGGCCTGCCGGCAGCAAGATTCCGGAATTCTTCCTGAGAAGCCTTGAAAGCAGTGAAACGCTGCTATGTTGCAATAACTCAGAACCTCATTCTGAGTGTTCACAGCAGAGGTCATTCGGCTGAACACAACCGTGGACTAATTAGAGCCAGATGTAGGCAGTGCCGTCCATAGTGCTGGATGGACAGTGGAGGCGTGCCATACAACTGAGCTCTAGTTCTCAACACTGTCACAAAATGCCATGAATTGAGGTTCAACTTACTGCTCCAGTTGAGTAGAGTGTAGCCGTCAAACCTGGAATCAGTAGCACTCAGGTGAGACGAACGGGAAGCAGATATACCCAGTCCGCTGGCAGTGTCCTACGGGGACCCGCCTGTATGGCTGCCACGACTGAATGTTTGCAACCGCGGCAGAGCTAGGCAGGCAGAATTGTGCAGCAATGCCAACTGCATAACCTGGCCAAATTTCACGGGTGTACAAGAAACCACGGGGGATTTACAAGGAGATGTTCACCCAGAACGGCCGGAGGCCTGCCGAAATCAAGATTCCGGAATTCTTCCTGAGAAGCCTTGAAAGCAGTGAAACGCTCCTATGTTGCAATAACTCAGAACCTCATTCTTAGTGTTCCCGGCAGAGGTCATTCGGCTGAACACAACCGTGGACTATTTAGAGCAAGATGTAGACAGTGCCGTCCATACTGCTGGATGGACATTGGTGGCTAGTCAAAAACTGCGCTCTAGTTCTCAGCGCTTTCAGAAAGTGCCATAAGTTGAGGTTCAACTTACTACTCCCCTTGAGTATAGTGTAGCCTTCAAAGCTGGAATCAGTAGCACTCAGGTGAGAAGAACGGGAAGCAGATATACCCAGTACGCCAGCCGTGTCCTACCGGGACCAGCCTCTCTGGCTTCCACCCCTGAATGTTTGCAAGCGTGGCAAATCTAGGCAGGCGCAATTGTGCAGCAATGCAAACTTCATAACCTGGCCAAATTTCACCGGTGTACAAGAAACCACGGGGGATTTACAAGGAGATGTTCACCCGGAACAGCCGGAGGCCTGCCAGCAGCAAGATTCCTGAATTCTTTCTAAGAAGCCTTGAACACAGTGAAACGCTCCTGTGTTGCAATAACTCAGCACGTCATTCGGAGTGTTCCCGGCAGAGGTCATTCGGCTGAACACAACCGTGGACTAATTAGAGCCAGATGTAGACAGTGCCGTCCATAGTGCTGGATGGACAGTTGTCGCGTGCCAAACAAGTGAGCTCTATTTCTCCAAACTTTAACAGAGTGCCATAAGTAGAGGTTCAATTTACTGCTTCGTTTGAGTAGAGTGTAGCCGTCAAAGCGGGAATCAGTAGCACTCAGGTGAGAAGAATGGGAAGGAGATAAACCCAGTCCGCCAGCAGTGTCCTACCGGGACCAGCCTCTCTGGCTGCCACGCCTGAATATTTGCAACCGAGGCAGAGCTCGCCAGGCGGAATTGTGCAGCAATGCAAACTGCATAACCTGGCCAAATTTCACGGGTGTACAAGTAACCACCGGGGATGTACAAGGAGATGTTCCACCGGAACAGCCAGAGGCCTGCTGGCAGCAAGATTCCGGAATCCTTCCTAAGAAGCCTTGAAAGCAGTGAAACGCTCCTATGTTGAAATAACTCAGAAACTCATTCTGAGTGTTCCCGGCAGAGGTCATTCGGCTGAACTCATCCGTGGACTAATTAGAGCCAGATGTAGGCAGTGGACTAATTAGACCCAGATGTAGGCAATGGACTAATTAGAGCCAGATATAGGCAGTGTTTTCGATTGGAAAACAACTGAGCTTTAGTTCTCCAAACTTTCACAAAGTGCCATAAGTTGAGGTTCAACTTACTCCTCCGATTCAGTAGAGTATACCCGTCAAAGCTGGAATCAGTAGCACACAGGTGAGAAGAAGGGGAAGCAGGTAGACCAAGTCCGCTGGCAGTGTCCTACAAGAACCTGCCTTACTGGCTGCCACGCCTGAATGTTTGTAACCGCGGCAGAGCTATGCAGGCGGAATTGTGCAGCAATGCAAACTGCATAACCTGGCCAATTTTCACGGGTGCACAAGAAACCACGGGTGATTTACAAGGGGATTTCCCTCGGAACATCCGGAGGCCTGCCGGCAGCAAGATTCCGGAATTCTTCCTGTGAAACCTTGATAGCAGTGAAACGCTCCTAGGTTGCAATAACTCAGAACCTCATTCTGAGTGTTCCCGGCAGAGATCATTCAGCTGAACACAACTGTGGACTAATTAGAGCCAGATATAGGCAATGCCTTCCATAGTGCTGGATGGACTTTGGTGGCGTGCCAAACACCGGAGATCTAGTTCACAACACTTTCACAACGTACCATAAGTTGAGGTTCAAGTTACTGCTCCGGTTGAGAAGAGTGTAGCCGACAAAGCTGGAATGAATAGCACTCATGTGATAAGAACGGGAAGCAGATATACCCAGTCCGCTGGCAGTGTCCTACAGGGACCAGCCTATCTGGCTGCCACGCCTGAATGATTGCAAACGCGGCAGATCTAGGCCAGCGCAATTGTGCAGCAAGGCAAACTGCATAATCAGGCCAAATTTCACGGGTGTACAAGAAAACACGGGGGATTTACAAGGGGATTTCCCTCGGAACATCCGGAGGCCTGCCGGCAGCAAGATTCCGGAATTCTTCCTGTGAAACCTTGAAAGCAGTGAAACGCTCCTAGGTTGCAATAACTCAGAACCTCATTCTGAGTGTTCCTGGCAGAGATCATTCAGCTGAACACAACTGTGGACTAATTAGAGCCAGATATAGGCAATGCCTTCCATAGTGCTGGATGGACATTGGTGGGGTGCCAAACACCGGAGATCTAGTTCACAACACTTTCACAACGTACCATAAGTTGAGGTTCAAGTTACTGCTCCGGTTGAGAAGAGTGTAGCCGACAAAGCTGGAATGAATAGCACTCATGTGATAAGAACGGGAAGCAGATATACCCAGTCCGCTGGCAGTGTCCTACAGGGACCAGCCTATCTGGCTGCCACGCCTGAATGATTGCAAACGCGGCAGATCTAGGCCAGCGCAATTGTGCAGCAATGCAAACTGCATAATCTGGCCAAATTTCACGGGTGTACAAGAAAACACGGGGGATTTACAAGGGGATGTTCACCCGGAACAGCTAGAGGCACGTCGGCCGAAACATTCCTGAATTCTTCCTAAGAAGCCTTGGAAGCAGTGAAGTGCTCCTATTTTGCAATAACTCAGAACCTCATTCTCAGTGTTCCCCGCAGAGGTCATTTGGCTGAACACAACCTTGGACTAATTAGAGCCAGGAGTAAGCAGTGCTGTCCACAGTGCTGGAAGGACAGTGGTGGCGTGCCAAACAACTGAGCTCTAGTTCTCAACACTTTCACAAAGAGACATAAGTTGAGGTTCAACTTACTGCTCCGATTGAGTAGAGCGTAGCGGTCAAAGCTGGAATCAGTAGCACTCAGATGAGAAGAACGGGAAGCAGATAGACCCAGTCCGCTGGCAGTGTCCCACGGGGATCAGCCTATCTGGTTGCCACGCCTGAATGTTTGCAACCGCGGCCGAGCTAGGCAGGCGCAATTGTGCAGCAATGCAAACTGCATAACCTGGCCAAATTCCACGGTTCTACAAGAAACCACGGGGGATTTACAAGGACATGTTCACCCGGAACAGCCGGAGGCCTGCCGGCAGCAAGATTCCGGAATTCTTCCTGAGAAGCCTTGAAAGCAGTGAAACGCTCCTATGTTGCAATAACTCAGAACCTCATTCTGAGTGTTCCCGGCAGAGGTCATTCGGCTGAACACAACCGTGGACTAATTAGAGCCAGATGTAGGCAGTGCCGTCCATAGTGCTGGATGGAGAGTGGTGGCGTGCCAAACAACTGAGCTCTAGTTCTCAACACTTTCACAAAGTGCCATGAGTTGAGGTTCAACTTACTGCTCTGGTTTAGTAGAGTGTAGCCTTCAAAGCTGGAATCAGTAGCACTCAGGTGAGAAGAACGGAAAGCAGATATACCCAGTCCGCTGGCAGAGTCCTACGGGGACCAGGCTATCTGGCTGCCACGCCTGAAAGTTTGCAACCGCGGCCGAGCTATGCAGGCGCAATTATGCAGCAATGCAAACTGCATAACCTGGCCAAATTTCACGGGTGTACAAGAAACCACCGGGGATTTACAAGGAGATGTTCACCCAGAACTGCCGGAGGCCTGCCGACAGCAAGATTCCGGAATTCTTCCTGAGAAGCCTTCAAAGCAGTGAAACGCTCCTATGTTGCAATAACTCAGAACCTCATTCTGAGTGTTCCCGGCAGAGGTCATTCGGCTGAACACAACCGTGGACTAATTAGAGCCAGATATAGGCAGTGCCGTCCATAGTGCTGGATGGACAGCGGTGGCGTGCCAAACAACTGAGCTCTAGTTCTCCACAGTTTCAGAAAAGGCCATAAGTTGAGGTTCAACTTACTGCGCCGGTTGATTAGAGTGTAGACATCAAAGCTGGAATCAGTAGCACTCAGGTGAGAAGAATGGGAAGCAGATATACCCAGTCCGCTGGCAGAGTCCTATGGGGACCAGCCTATCTGGCTGCCACGCCGGAATGTTTGCAACCGCGGCCGAGCTGGGCTGGCGCAATTGTGCAGCAATGCAAACTGTATAACCTGGCCAAATTTCACGGATGTACAAGAAACCACGGGGGATTTACAAGGAGATGTTCACCCGGAACAGCCGGAGGCCTGCTAGCAGCCAGATTCTGGAATTCTTCCTGAGAAGCCTTGAAAGCAGTGAAACGCTCCTATGTTGCAATAACTCAGAACCTCATTCTGAGTGTTCCCGGCAGAGGTCATTCGGCTGAACACAACCGTGGACTAATTAGAGCCAGATGTAGGCACTGCAGTCCATAGGGCTGGATGGACAGTGGTGGCGTGCCAAACAACTGAGCTCTAGTTCTCAACACTTTCACAAAGTGCCATAAGGTGAGGTTCAACTTACTACTGCGGTTGAGTAGAGTGTAGCCGTCAAAGCTGGAATCAGTAGCACTCAGGTGAGAAGAACGGGAAGCAGATATACCCAGTCTGCTGGCAGTGTCCTACGGGGACGAGCCTATCTGGCTGCCACGCCTGAATGTTTGCTACCGTGGCCGAGCTAGGCAGGCCCAATTGTGCACCAATGCAAACTGCATAAACTGGCCAAATTTCACGGGTGTACAAGAAACCACGGGGGATTTACAAGGAGATGTTCTCCTGGAACAGCCGGAGGCCTGCCGGCAGCAAGATTCCGGAATTCTTCCTGATAAGCCTTGAAAGCAGTGAAACGCTGCTATGTTGCAATAACTCAGAACCTCATTCTGAGTGTTCCCGGCAGAGGTCATTCGGCTGAACACAACCGTGGACTAATTAGAGCCAGATGTAAGCAGTGCGGTCCACAGTGCTGGAAGGACAGTGGTGGCGTGCCAAACAACTGAGCTCTAGTTCTCAACACTTTCACAAAGAGCCATAAGTTGAGGTTCAACTTACTGCTCCGATTGAGTAGAGTGTAGTGGTCAAAGCTGGAATCAGTAGCACTCAGATGAGAAGAACGGGAAGCAGATATACCCAGTCCGCTGGCAGTGTCCCACGGGGATCAGCCTATCTGGTTGCCACGCCTGAATGTTTGCAACCGCGGCCGAGCTAGGCAGGCGCAATTGTGCAGCAATGCAAACTGCATAACCTGGCCAAATATCACGGGTGTACAAGAAACCACGAGGGATTTACAAGGAGATATTCACCCGGAACAGCCGGAGGCCCGCCGGCAGCAACATTCCAAAAATCTTCCTAAGAAGCCTTGAAAGCAGTGAAACGCTCCTATGTTGCAACAACTCAGAACCTCATTCTGAGTGTTCCCGGTACAGGTCATTCGGCTGAACACAACCGTGGACTAATTAGAGCCAGATGTAGGCAGTGCTGTCCATAGTGCTCGATGGACAGTGGTGGCGAGCCAAACAACAGAGCTCTAGTTCTCAACACTTTCACATATTGCCATAAGGTGAGGTTCAACTTACTGCTCCGGTTGAGTAGAGTGTAGCCGTCAAAGCTGGAATCAGTAGCACTCAGGTGAGAAGAACGGGAAGCAGATAGACCCAGTCCGCTGGCAGTGTCTATGGGGACCAGCTTATCTGGCTGCCACGCCTGAATGTTTGCAACCCCGGCAGAGCTAGGCAGGCGAAATTGTGCAGCAATGCAAACTGCATAACCTGCCGAAATTTCACGAGTGTACAAGAAACCACCGGGGATTTTCAAGGAGATGTTCACCTGGAACAGCCGGAGGCTTGCGGGCAGCAACATTCCGGAATTCTTCCTAAGAAGCCTTGAAACAGAGAAACGCTCCTATATTGCAATAACTCAGAACCTCATTCTGAGTGTTACCGGCAGAGGTCATTCGGCTGAACACAACCGTGGAATAATTAGAGCCAGATGTAGACAGTGCCGTCCATACTGCTGGATGGACAGTGGTGGCTAGCCAAACAACTGGGCTCTCGTTCTCAGTACTTTCACAAAGTACCATAAGTTGAGGTTCAACTTACTGCTCCGGTGGAGTAGACTGTAGCCGTGAAAGCTGGAATCAGTAGCACTCAGGGGAGAAGAACGGAAGCAGATATACCCAGTCCGCTGGCAGTGTCCTACGGGGACCAGCCTATCTGGCTGCCACGCTTGAATGTTTGCAACCGAGACAGAGCAAGGCAGGCAAAATTGTGCCTCAATGCAAACTGCATAACCTGGCCAAATTTCACGGGTGTACAATAAACCACAAGGAAATACAAAGAGATGTTCACCCGGAAAAGCCGGAGGCCTGCCAGCAGCAAGATTCCGGAATTCTTCCTAAGAAGCCTTGAACGCAGTGAAACGCTCCTATGTTGCATTAACTCAGCACCTCATTCTGAGTGTTCCCGGCAGAGTTCATTCGGCTGAACACAACCGTGGACTAATTAGAGAAAGATGTAGGCAGTGTCGTCCATATTGCTGGATGGACAGTGGTGGCTTGCCAAATAACCTAGCTCTAGTTCTCAACACTTTCACAAAGTGCCATAAGTTGAAGTTCAACTTACTGCTACGGTTGAGTAGAGTGTAGCCGTCAAAGCTGGAATCAGTAGCACTCAGGTGAGAAGAACGGGAAGCAGATATACCCATTCCGCTGGCAGTGTCCTACGGGGACCAGCATATCTGGCTGCCACGCCTGAATGTTTGCAATCGCGGCAGAGCTTGGCAGGAACAATTGTGCAGCAATGCAAACTGCATAACCTGGCCAAATTTGAGGGATGTACAAGAAACCACGGGGGATTTACAAGGAGATGTTCACCCGGAAAGCCAGAGGGCTGCCGGCAGCAACATTGCGGAATCCTTCCTAAGAAGCCTTGAAAGCAGTGAAACTCTCCTATGTGGCAATAACTCAGAACCTCATTCTGAGTGTTCGCGGAGAGGTCATTCGGCTGAAATCAACCGTGGACTAATTAGAGCCAGATGTAGGCAGTGCCGTCCATAGTGCTGGATGGACAGTGGTGGCGTTCCAAACAACTGAGCTCTAGTTCTCAACACTTTCACAAAGTGCCATGAGTTGAGGTTCAACTTACTGCTCCGGTTGTGTAGAGTGTAGCCGTCAATGCTGGTATCCGTAGCACTCAGGTGAGAAGAACGGGAAGCAGATATACCCAGTCCGCTGGCAATGTCCTACGGGGACCAGCCTATCTGGTTGCCACGCCTGAATATTTGCAACCGCGGCAGAGCTAGGCAGGCGCAATTGTGCAGCAATACAAACTTCATAACCTGGTGAAATTTCACGTGTGTACAATAAAGCACGGGGGATTTACAAGGAGATGTTCACCCGGAACAGCGGGAGGCCAGCCGGCAGCAAGATTCCTGAATTCTTTCTAAGAAGCCTTGAACGCAGTGAAACGCTCCTGTGTTGCAATAACTCAGCACGTCATTCTGAGTGTTCCCGGCAGAGGTCATTAGGCTGAACTCAACCGTGGACTAATTAGAGCCAGATGTAGACAGTGCCGTCCATAGTGCTGGATGGACAGTGGTCGCGTGCCAAACAAGTGAGCTCTATTTCTCCAAACTTTAACAGAGTGCCATAAGTAGAGGTTCAACTTACGGCTCCGGTTGAGTAGAGTGTAGCCGACAAAGCTGGAATCAGTAGCACTCAGGTGAGAAGAATGGGAAGCAGATAAACTCAGTCCGCCAGCAGTGTCCTACCGGGACCAGCCTCTCTGGCTGCCACGCCTGAATATTTGCAACCGAGGCAGAGCTCGCCAGGCGGAATTGTGCAGCAAGGCAAACTGCATCACCTGGGCAAATTTCAAGGTTGTACAAGAAACCACGGGGGATTTACAAGGGGATGTTCACCCGGAACAGCCGGAGGCATGTCGGCTGAAACATTCCGGAATTCTTCCTAAGAAGCCTTGGAAGCAGTGAAGTGCTCCTATTTTGCAATAACTCAGAACCTAATTCTCAGTCTTCCCCGCAGAGGTCATTCGGCTGAACACAACCGTGGACTAATTAGAGCCAGATGTAGGCAGTGCCGTGCATAGTGCTGGATGGACTGTGGTGGCGTGCTAAACAACTGAGCTGTAGTTCTCAACATTTTCACAAAGTGCCATAAGTTGAGGTTCAACTTACTGCTCCGGGTGCGTAGAGTGTGGCCATCAAAGCTGGAATCAGTAGCACTCAGGTGAGAAGAACGGGAAGCACATGTACCCAGTGCGCTGGCAGTGTCCTACAGGGACCAGCCTATCTGGCTGTCACGCCTGATGTTTGCAACCGCAGCAGAACTAGGAAGGCGCAATTGTGCAGAAATGCAAACTGCATAACCTGGCCAAATTTCACGGGTGTACAAGAAACCAAGGGGGATTTACAAGGAGATGTTCACCCAGAACTACTGGAGGCATGCCGGCAGCAACATTCCGGAATCCTTCCTAAGAAGCATTGAAAGCAGTGAAACGCTCCTATGTTGCAATAACTCAGAACCTCATTCTGAGTGTTCCCGGCAGAGGTCATTCGGCTGAACACAACCGGGGACTACTTAGTGCCAGATGTAGGGAGTGCCGTCCATAGTGCTGGATGGACAGTGGTGGCGTGCCAAACAACTGAGCTATAGTTTTCAACACTTTCACAAAGCGCCATAAGTTGAGGTTCAACTTACTGCTCCGGTTGAGTAGAGTGTAGCCGTCAAAGGTGCAATCAGTAGCACTCAGGTGAGAAGAACGGGAAGTACATATATACAGTCCGCTTTCAGTGTCCTACGGGGACCAGCCTATCTGGCTGCCACGCCTGAATGTTTGCAACCCCGGCAGAGCTATGCAGGCCCAATAGTGCAGCAATACATACTGCATAACCTGGCTAAATTCCACGGGTGTACAAGAAATCACAGGGGATTTACAAGGAGATGTTCACATGGAACAGGCTGAAGCCTGCCGGCAGCTACATTCCGGAATCCTTCCAGAGAAGCCTTGAAAGCAGTGAAACTCTCCTATGTTGCAATAACTCAGAACCTCTTTCTGAGTGTTCCGGGCAGTGGTCATTCGGTGAACACAACCGTGGACTAATTAGAGCCAGATGTTGGCAGTGCTGTCCATAATGCTGGATGGACAGTGGTGGCGTGCCAAACAACTGCGCTCTAGTTCTCAACACTTTCACAAAGTGCCATGAGTTGTGGTTCAACTTACTGCTCCGGATGAGTAGAGTGTAGCCGTCAAAGTTGGAATCAGTAGATCTCAGGTGAGAAGATCGGGAAGGAGATATACCCAGTTCGCTGGCAGTGTCCTACTGGGACCAGCCTATCTGGCTGGTACGCCTGAATGTTTGCAACCCCGGCAGAGCTAGGCAGGCGCAATTGTGCAACAATGCAATAACCTGGCCAAATTTCACGGATGTACAAGAAACCACGGGAGATTTACAAGGAGATGTTCTCCCGGAACAGCCAGAGGCCTGCCCGCAGCAACATTGCGAAATCCTTCCTGAGAAGTCTTGAAAGCAGTGAAACTCTCCTATGTTGCAATAACTCAGAACCTCATTCTGAGTGTTCCTGGCAGAGGTCATTCAGCTGAACACAACCATGGACTAATTAGAACCAGATGGAGGCAGTGCCGTCTATAGTGCTGGATGGACAGTGGTGGCATGCAAAACAACTGAGCTCTAGTTCTCAACACTTTCACAAAGTTCTATAAGTTGAGGTTCAACTTACTGCTCTGGTTGAGTAGAGTGTAGCAGTCAAAGCTGGAATCAGTATCGCTCAGGTTTGAAGAACCGGAAGCAGATACACCCAGTTAGCTGGCAGTGTCCTACCGGGATCAGCCTATCTGGCTGCCACGCCTGAATGTTTGCCACCGTGGCAGAGCTAGGCCGGCGCAATTGTGCAGCAATGCAAACTGCATAACCTGGCCAAATTTCACGGGTGTACAAGAAACCACGGGGGATTTACAAGGAGATGTTCACCCGGAACAGCCGGAGGCCTGCCGGCAGCAACATTCCAGAATCCATCATGCGAAGTCTTGACAGCAGTGAAACGCTCCTATGCTGCAATAACTCAGAACCTCATTCTGAGTGTTCCCGGCGGAGGTCATTCGGCTGAACCCAACCGTGGACTAATTAGAGCCAGATGTAGGCAGTGCTGTCCTTAGTGCTGGATGGACAGTGGTGGCATGCCAAACAACTGAGCTCTAGTTCACAACACTTTCAAAAAGTGCCATAAGTTGAGGTTCAACTTACTGCTGCGGTTGAGTAGAGTGTAGCCGTCAAAGCAGGAATCAAGAGCACGCAGGTGAGAAGAATGGGAAGCAGATATACCCAGTCCGCTTGCAGTGTCCTACTGGTTCCACCCTATCTGGCTGCCACGACTGAATGTTTGCAACCTCGCAGAGCTAGGCAGGCACAATTGTGCAGCAATGCAAACTGCTTAACCTGGCCAAAATTCACGGGTGTACAAGAAACCACGGGGGATTTACAAGGAGCTGTTCACCCGGAACAGCGGGAGGCCTGCCGGCAGCAACATTTCGGAATCCTTCCTAAGAAGCCTTGAAAGCAGTGAAATGCTCCTATGTTGCAATAACACAGAACCTCATTCTGAGTGTTCCCGGCAGAGGTCATTCGCCTGAACTCAATCGTGGATTAATAGAACCCGATGTAGGCAGTGTCGTCCATAATGCTGGATGGACACTGCCGGTTGAGTAGAGTTTAGCCTTCAAAGCTGGAATCAGTAGCACTCAGGTGAGAAGAACGGGAAGCAGATATACCAGGTCTGCTGGCAGGGTCCTAGGTGGACCAGCCTATCTGGCTGCCATGTCTGAATGTTTGCAACCGCTGCAGAGCTAGGCACGCGCATTTGTGCAGCAATGCAAACTGCATAACCTGTCCAAATTTCACGGGTGTACAATAAACCAAGGGGGATTTACAAGGAGATGTTCACCCAGAACAGCAGGAGGCCTGCCGGCAGCAACCTTCCAGAATCCTTCCTAAGAAGCCTTGAAAGCAGTGAAACGCTCCTATGTTGCAGGAACGCAGAACCTCATTCTGACTTTTCCCGGCAGAATTCATGCGGCTGAACACAACCGTCGATTAATAGAGCCAGATGTAGGCAGTGCCGTCCACAGTGCTGGATTGACAGTGGTGGCGTGCCAAACAACTGAGCTCTAGTTCTCAACACTTTCACAAAGTGCCATAAGTTGAGTTTCAACTTACTGCTCCGGTTTAGTAGAGTGTAGCCGTCAAAGCTGGAATCAGTAGCACTCATGTGAGAAGAACGGGAAGCAGATATACCCAGTTCGCTGGCAGTGTCCTACGGGGACCAGCCTATCTGGCTGCCACGCCTGAATGTTTGCAACCGCGGCAGAGATGGGCAGGCACAAATGTGCAGCAATGCAAACTGCATAACCTGGCAAAAATTCACGGGTGTAAAATAAACCTCGGGGGATTTACAAGGAGATGTTCACCCAGAACAGCCGGAGGCCTGCCGGCAGCAACATTCCGGAATCCTTCCTAAGAAGCCTTGAAAGCAGTGAAGCGCTCCTATGTTGCAACAACTCAGAACCTCATTCTGATTGTTCCCGGCAGAGGTCATTCGGCTGATCACAACCGTGGACTAATTATTGCCAGATGTAGGCAGTGCCGTCCATGGTGCTGTAAGGACAGTGGTGGCGTGAGAAACAACTGAGCTCTAGTTCTCCACACTTTCATAATCTACCATAAGTTGAGGTTCAAGTTACTGCTCCGGTTGAGAAGAGTGTAGCCAACTCAGCTGGAATCAATAGCACTCATGTGAGAAGAACGGGAAGCAGATATACCCAGTCCGCTGGCAGTGTCCTACTGGGACCAGCCTATATGGCTGCCACGCCTGAATGATTGCAAACGCGGCAGATTTAGGCAAGCGCAATTGTGCAGCAATGCAAACTGCATAACCTGGCCAAATTTCACGGGTGTACAAGAAACCACGGGGGATTTACAAGGAGATGTTCACCCAGAACAGCCGGAGGCCTGTCGGCCAAAACATTCCGGAATTCTTCCTAAGAAGCCTTGGAAGCAGTGAAGTGCTCCTATTTTGCAATAACTCAGAACCTCATTCTCAGTGTTCCCCGCAGAGGTCATTCGGCTGAACTCAACCGTGGATTAATAGAGCCAGATGAAGGCAGGGGCGTCCATGGTGCTGGATGGACAGTGGTAGCGTGCCAAACAACTGAGCTCTAGTTCTCAACACTTTCACAAAGTGCCATAAGTTGAGGTTCAACTTACTGCTCCGATTTAGTAGAGTGTAGCCATCAAAGCTGGAATCAGTAGCACTCAGGTTAGAAGAACGGGAGTCAGATATAGCCAGTCCTCTGACAGTGTCCTACGGGACCAGCCTATCTGGCTGCCAAGCCTGAATGTTTGCAAACGCGGCAGAGCTAGGCAGGCGCCATTTTGCAGCAATGCAAACTGTATAACCTGGCCAAATTTCACGGCTGTACAAGAAACCACGGGGGATTTACAAGGAGATGTTCACCCGGAACAGCCAGAGGCTTGCCACCAGTAAGATTCCGGAATTCTTCCTGTGAAGCCTTGAAAAAAGTGAAACGCTCCTATGTGGCAATAACTCAGAACCTCATTCTGAGTGTTCCCGGCAGAGGTCATTTGGCTGTCGACAACTGTGGACTAATTAGAGCCAGATGTAGGCAGTGCCGTACATAGTGCTGGATGGACACTGCCAGTTTAGTAGAGTGTAGCCATCAAAGCTGGAATCAGTAGCACTGAGGTGAGAAGAACGGGAAGCTGATATAAGCAATCCGCTGGCAGTGTCCTAAGGGGACCCGTAAATCTGGCTGCCACGCCTGAATGTTTGCAACCGCGGCAGAGCTAGGCAGGCGCAATTGTGCAGCAATGCAAACTGCATAACCTGGAAAAATTTCACGGGTGTACAAGAAACCACGCGGGATTTACAAGGAGATGTTCCCCTGGAACAGCCAGAGGACTGGCGGCATCAACATTCCGGAATCCTTCCTAAGAAGCCTTGGAAGCAGTAATACGCTCCTATGTTGCAATAACTCAGAACCTCATTCTGAGTGTTCCCGGCAGAGGTCATTCGGCTGAACACAACCGTGAACTTATTAGAGCCAGATGTAGGCAGTACCGTCCATAGTGCTGGATGGACAGTGGTGGCGTGCCAAACAACTGAGCTCTAGTTCTCAAAACTTTTACAAATTGCCATAGGTTGAGGTTCAACTTACTTTTCTGGTTGAGTAGAGTGTAGCCGTCAAAGCTGGAATCAGTAGCACTCAGGTGAGAAGAATGGGAAGCAGATAGACCCAGTCCGCTGGCAGAGTCCTACGGGGACCCCCCTATTTGCCTGTCACGCCTGAATGTTTGCCACTGCGGCAGAGCTAGGCAGGCGCAATAGTGCAGCCATGCAAACTGCATAACCTGGCCAAATTTCACGGGTGTACAAGAAACCACGGGGGATTTACAAGGAGATGTTCACCCGGAACAGCCTGTGGCCTGCCGGAAGCAATATTCCGGAATCCTTCCGAAGAAGCCTTGAAAGCAGTGAATCGCTCCTATGTTGCAATAACTCAGAACCTCATTCTGAGTGTTCCCAGCAGAGGTCATTCGGTTGAACACAACAGTGGACTAATTAGAGCCAGATGTAGGTAGTGCCGTCTATAGTGCTGGATGGACAGTGTTGGCGTGCCAAACAACGGAGCTCTAGTTCTCAACACTTTCACAAAGTGCCATAAGTTGAGTTTCAACTTACTGCTCCGGTTGAGGAGAGTGTAGTCCTCAAAGCTGGAAGCAGTAGCACTCATGTGAGAAGAACGTGAAGCCAATAGACCGAGTCTACTGGCAGCGTCCTATGGGGACCAGCCTATCTGGCTGCTACGCCTGAATGTTTGCAACCGCGGCAGAGCTAGGCAGGCGCAATTGTGCAGCAATGCAAACTGCATAACCTGGCCAAATTTCACGGGTGTACAAGAAAACACGGGGGACTTGCAAGGGGATGTTCAGCCGGAACAGCCGGAGGCATGTCGGCCGAAACATTCCGGAATTCTTCCTAAGAAGCCTTGGAAGCAGTGAAGTGCTCCTATTTTGTAATAACTCAGAACCTCATTCTCAGTTTTCCCCACAGAGCTCATTTGGCTGAACACAACCGTGGACTAATTAGAGCCAGATGTAAGCAGTGCTGTCCACAGCGCTTGAAGGACAGTGGTGGCGGCCAAACAACTGAGCTCTAGTTCTCAACACTTTCACAAAGAG
This sequence comes from Dipodomys merriami, assembly GCF_024711535.1. Classification (NCBI taxonomy): domain Eukaryota; kingdom Metazoa; phylum Chordata; class Mammalia; order Rodentia; family Heteromyidae; genus Dipodomys; species Dipodomys merriami. The sequence continues at coordinate 369,256 of NW_027203771.1, read as the reverse complement.
CCATAAGTTGAGGTTCAACTTACTGCTCCGATTGAGTAGAGTCTAGCCGTCAAAGCTGGAATCAGTAGCACTCAGGTTAGAAGAACGGGAAGTACATATATACAGTCCGCTCGCAGTGTCCTAAGGGGACCAGCCTATCTGGCTGCCACGCTTGAATGTTTGTAACCGCGGCAGAGCTAGGCAGGCGCAATAGTGCAGCAATGCAAACTACATAACCTGGCTAAATTCCATGGGTGTACAAGAAACCACGGGGGATTTAAAAGGAGATGTTCATCCGGAACACCCGGAGGCCCGCCAGCAGCAAGATTTAGGAAGTCTTCCTGTGAAGCCTTGAAAGCAGTGAAATGCTCCTATGTTGCAATATCTCAGCACCTCATTCTGAGTGTTCCCGGCAGAGGTCATTCGGCTGAACACAACTGTGGACTAATTAGAGCCAGATGTAGGCAGTGCCGTCCATAGTGATGGATGGACTGTGGAGGCATGCCAAACAACTGAGCTCTAGTTCTCCACACTTTCACAACGTACCATAAGTTGAGGTTCAAGTTACTGCTCCGGTTGAGAAGAGTGTAGCCTACAAAGCTGGAATCAATAGCACTCAGGTGAGAAGAACGGGAAGCAGATATACCCAGTCTGCTGGCATTGTCCTACGGGGACCAGCCTATCTGGTTGCCACGCCTGAATGTTTGCAACCGCGGCAGAGCAAGGCAGTCACAATTGCGCAGCAATGCAAACTGCATAACCTGGCCAAATTTCAAGGGTGTACAAGAAACCACGGGGGATTTACAAGGAGATGTTCACCCGGAACAGCCGGAGGCCTGCCGGCAGCAACATTCCGGATTCTTCCCAAGAAGCCTTGAAAGCAGTGAAACGCTCCTATGTTGCAATAACTTAGAACCTCATTCTGAGTGTTCCCGGCAGAGGTCATTCGGCTGAACACAACCGTGGACGAATTAGAGTAAGATGTAGTCATTGCCTTCCACAGTGCTGGATGGACTGTGGTGGCGTGCCAAACAACTGAGCTCTTGTTCTCAACACTTATACAAAGTTGAGGTTCAACTTACGGCTCCGGTTGAGTAGAGTGTAGACAACAAAGCTGGAATCAGTAGCATTCAGGTGCGAAGAACGGGAAGCAGATAAACCCAGTCCGCTGGCAGTGTCCTAAGGGGACCAGCCTTTCTGGTTGCCACGCCTGAATGATTGCAAACGTGGCAGAGCTAGGCAGGCGCAATTGTGCAGCAATGCAAATTGCATAACCTGGCCAAATTTCACGGGCGTACAAGAAACCACGGGGGATTTACAAGGAGATCTTCACCCAGAATTGCCGGAGGACTGCCGGGAGCAATATTCCGAAATTTTTCCTAAGAAGGCTTGAAAGCAGTGAAACGCTCCTATTTGCAATTACTCAGAATCTCATTCTGAGTGTTCCCGGCAGAGGTCATTCGGCTGAACACAACTGTGGACTAATTAGAGCCAGATGTAGGCAGTGCCGTCCATAGTGCTGAATGGACTGTGGTGGCATGCCAAACAACTGAGCTCTAGTTCTCCACACTTTCACAAAGTACCATAAGTTGAGGTTCAACTTACTGCTCCAATTGGGTAGAGTGTAGTCGTCCAAGCTGGAATCAGTAGCACTCAAGTGAGAAGAACCGGAAGCAGATATACCCAGTCCGCTGGCAGTGTCTTCAGTGGTCTAGCCTATCTGGCTGCCACGACTGAATTTTTGCAACCGCAGCAGAGCTAGGCAGGCGCAATTGTGTAGCAAAGCAAACTGCATAACCTGGCCAAATTTCACGGGTGTACAAGAAACTTCGGGGGATTTACAAGGAGATGTTCACCCGCAATAGCCGGAGGACTACCGGCAGTAAGATTCCGGAATTCTTCCTAAGAAGCCTTGAAAGCAGTGAAACGCACCTATGTTGCAATAACTGAGAACCTCATCCTGAGTGTTCCCGGCAGAGGTCATTCGGCTGAACACAACCGTGGACTAATTAGAGCCAGCTTTATGCAGCTCCGTCCATACTGCTGGATGGACAGTTGTGGCGTGCCAAACAACTGAGCTCTAGTTCTCAACACTTTCACAAAGTGCCATAAGTTGAGGTTAAACTTACTGCTCCGGTTGAGTAGAGTGTAGCCATCAAAGCTGGAATCAGGAGCACTCAGGTGAGAAGAACGGGAAGCAGATATTCCCAGTATGCTGGCAGTGTCCTACGGGGACCAGCCAATCTGGCTGCCACGCCTGAACGTTTGCAACCGCGGCAGAGCTACACAGGCGCAACAGTGCAGCAATGCAAACTGCATAACCTGGCCAAATTTCACGGATGTACAAGAAAATTTGGGGGATTTACAAGGATTTGTTCACCCGCAATAGCCGGAGGCCTACCGGCAGTAAGATTCCGGAATTCTTCCTAAGAAGCCTTAAAAACAGTGAAACGCTCCTATGTTGCAATAACTCAGAACCTCATTCTGAGTGTTCCCGGCAGAGGTCATTCGGCTGACCACAACCGTGGACTAATTAGAGCCAGATGTAGGCAGTGGACTAATTTGAGCCACATGTAGGCAATGGACTAATTAGAGGCAGATATAGGCAGTGTTTTCGATTGGAAAACAACTGAGCTTTATTTCTCCAAATTTTCACAAAGTGCCATAAGTTGAGGTTCAACTTACTGCTCCGGTTGAGTAGAGTGTAGCCTTCAAAGGTGGAATCAGTAGCACTCAGGTGAGAAGAATGGGAAGCAGATATACCCAGTCCGCTGGCAGTGTCCTACGGGGACCAGCCTATCTGGCTGCCACGCCTGAATGTTTGCAACCGCGGCAGAGCTAGGCAGGCGCAATTGTGCAGCAATGCAAACTGCATTACCTGGCCAAATTTCACGGGTGTCCAAGAAACCACGGGGGATTCACAAGGAGATCTTCATCTGGAAGAGCCGGAGGTCTGGTGGCAGCAATATTCCGGAATCCTTCCGAAGAAGCCTTGAAAGCAGTGAATCGCTCCTATGTTGCAATAACTCAGAACCTCATTCTGAGTGTTCCCAGCAGAGGTCATTCGGCTGAACACAACAGTGGACTAATTAGAGCCAGATGTAGGCATTGCCATCCATAGTGCCAGATGGACAGTGGTGGCGTGCCAAACAACTGAGATCTAATTCTCAACATTTTCACAAAGTGCCATAAGTTGAGGTTCAACTTACTGCTCCCGTTGAGTAGTGTGTAGCCGTCAAAGCTGGAATCAGTAACACTCAGGTGAGAACGGGAAGCAGGTTGACCCAGTCCGCTGGCAGTGTCCTACAGGGAGCAGCATATCTGGCTGCCTCTCCTGAATGTTTGCAACCGCGGCAGGGGTAGGCAGGTACAATTGTGCAGCAATTCAAACCGTATAACCTGGCCAAATTTCAGGGGTGACCAAGAAACCACGGGGGATTTTCAAGGAGATGTTCACCCGGAACAGCAGGAGGCCTGCCGGAAGCAAGATTTCGGAATTTTTCCTGTGAAGCCTTGAAACCAGTGAAACACTCCTATGTTGCAATAACTCAGAACCTCATTCTGAGTGTTCCCGGCAGAGGTCATTCGGCTGAACACAACCGGGGACTAATTAGAGCCAGATGTAGACAGTTCCGTCCATAGTGCTGGATGAACAGTGGTGGCGTGCCAAAAACTGAGCTCTAGTTCTCAACACTTTCACAAAGGGCCATAAGTTGAGGTTCAAATTACTGCTCCAGTTTAGTAGAGTGTAGCCCTCAAAGCTGGAATCAGTAGCACTCAGGTCAGAAGAACGGGAAGCAGATATACCCAGTCCGCTGCAAGTGTCTTACGGGGACCAGCCTATTTGGCTGCCACGCCTGAATGTTTGGAACCGCGGCAGAGTTAGGCAGGCACAATTGTGCAGCAATACAAACTCCATAACCTGGCCAAATTTCACGGGTGTACAAGAAACCACCGGGGATTTACAAGGAGATGTTCACCCGGAACAGCCGGAGGCCTGCCGGCAGCAAGATTCCGGAATTCTTCCTGTGAAGCCTTGAAAACAGTGAAACGCTCCTATGTTGCAATAACTCAGAAGCTCATTCTGAGTGTTCCCGGCAGAGGTCATTCAGCTGAACACAACCGTGGACTAATTAGAGCCAGATGTAGGCAGTGCCGTCCATAGTGCTGGATGGACAGTGGTGGCGTGCGAAACAACTGAGCTCAAGTTCTAAACACTCTCACAAAGTGCAATATGTTGAGGTTCAACCTACTGCTGCGGTTGAGTAGAGTGTAGCCGTCGAAGCTGGAATCAGTAGCACTCAGGAGAGAAGAACTGAAAGCAGATATACACAGTCCGCTGGCAGTGTCCTACGGGGACCGGCCTATCTGGCTGCAACGCCTGAATGTTTGCAACCGAGGCAGAGCTAGGGAGGCAGAATTGAGCAGCAATGCAAACTGCAAAACCTGGCCAAATTTCACGGGTGTACAAAAAGCTTGGGGGATTTACAAGGAGATGTTCATCCGGAACAGCCGGAGTCCTGCCGGCAGCAAGATTCGGGAATCCTTACGAAGGAGCCTTGAAAGCAGTGAAGCGCTCCTATGTACCAATAACTCAGAACCTCATTCTGAGTGTTCCCAGCAGACGTCATTCGGCTGAATACAACCGTGGACTAATTGGAGCCAGATGTAGGCAGTGCCGTCCATAGTGCTGGGTGGACAGTGGTGGCGTGCCAAACAACTGAGCTCTAGTTCTCAACACTTTCACAAAGTGCCATAAGTTGAGGTTCAACTTACTGCTCCGGTTGACTAGAGTGTAGCCATCAAAGCTGGAATCAGTAGCACTCAGTTGAGAAGAACGGAATGCAGATATACCCAGTCCGCTGGCAGTGTCCTACGGGGACCAGACTATCTGGCTGCCAGACCTGAATGTTTGCAACCGCGGCAGAGCTATGCAGGCGCAATTGTGCGGTAATGCAAACTGCATAACCTGGCCAAATTTCACGGGTGTACAAGAAACCACTGGGGATTTACAAGGAGATGTTCACCTGGAACAGCCGGAGGCCTGCCGGTAGCAAGGTTCCGGAATTCTTCATTAGAAGCCTTGAAAGCAGTGAAACGCTCCTATGTTGCAATAACTCAGAACCCCATTCTTAGTGTTCCCGGCAGAGGTTATTCGGCTGAACACAACCGTGGACTAACTAGAGCCAGATGTAGGCAGTGCCGTCCATAGTGCTGGATTTACAGTGGTGGCGTGCCAAACAACTGAGCTCTAGTTCTCAACACTTTCACAAAGTGCCATAAGTTGAGGTTCAACTTACTGCTCCGGTTGAGTAGAGTGTAGTCGTCAAAGCTGGAATCAGTAGCACTCTGGTGAGAAGAACGGGAAGCAGATAGACCGAGTCCTCTGGCAGTGTCCTGCGGGGACCAGCCTATCTGGCTGCCACGCCTGAATGTTTGCATCCGAGGCAGAGCTAGGCAGGCGCAATTGTGCAGCAATGCAAACTGCATAACCTGGCCAAATTTCACGGGAGTACAAGAAACCACGGGGGATTTACAAGGAGATGTTCACCCGGAACAGACTGAGGCCCCCTGGCAGCAAGATTCCAGAATCCTTCCTAAGAAGCTTCGATAGCAGTGAAACGCTCCTATGTTGTCATAACTCAGAACCTCATTCTGTGTGTTCCCGGCAGATGTCATTCGGCTGAACTCAACCGTGGATTAATAGAGCCAGATGAAGGCAGGGGCGTCGATGGTGCTGGACGGACAGTGGTAGCCTGCCAAACAACTGAGCTCTAGTTCTCAACACTTTCACAAAGTGCCATAAGTTGAGGTTCAACTTACTGCTCCGGTTTAGTAGAGTGTAGTCATCAAAGCTGGAATCAGTAGCACTCAGGTTAGAAGAACGGGAATCAGATATACCCAGTCCGCTGGCAGTGTTCTACGGGGACCAGCCTATATGGCTGCCACGCCTGAATGATTGCAAACGCGGCAGATTTAGGCAAGCGCAATTGTGCAGCAATGCAAACTGCATAACCTGGCCAAATTTCACGGGAGTACAAGAAACCACGGGGGATTTACAAGGAGATATTCACCCGGAACAGCCGGAGGCCTGCCGGGAGCAACATTCCAAAAATCTTCCTAAGGAGCCTTGAAAGCAGTGAAACGCTCCTATGTTGCAAAAACTCAGAACCTCATTCTGAGTGTTCCTGGCAGAGGTCATTCGGCTGAACACAATCGTGCACTAATTAGAGCCAGATGTAGGCAGTGCGGTAAATAGTGCTCAAAGAACAGTGGTGGCGAGCCAAACAACTGAGCTCTAGTTCTCAACACTTTCACAAATTGCCATAAGGTGAGGTTCAACTTACTGCTTCGTTTGAGTAGAGTGTAGCCGTAAAACCTGGAATCAGTAGCACTCAGGTGAGAAGAACGGGAAGCAGATATACCCAGTCCTCTGGCAGTGTCCTACGGGGACCATCCTATCTGGCTGCCACGCCTGAATGTTTGCTAACGCGGCAGAGCTAGGCAGGCGCAATTGTGCAGCAATGCAAACTGCATAACCTGGCCCAATTCCACGGGTGTACAAGAAATCATGGGGGATTTACAAGGAGGTGTTCACCCGGAATATCCGGAGGCTTGCCGGCAGCAAGATTCCGGAATTCTTCCTAAGAAGCCTTGAAAGCAGTGAAACGCTCCTATATTGCAATATCTCAGAACCTCATTCTGAGGGTTCCCGGCAAAGGTCATTCGCTTGAACACAACTGTGGCCTAATTAGAGCCAGATGTATGCAGTGCCGTCCATAGTGCTGGATGGACTGTGGTGGCATGCCAAACAACTGAGCTCTAGTTCTCCACAATTTCACAACGTACCATAAGTTGAGGTTCAATTTACTGCTCCGATTGAGTAGAGTGTAGCCGTCAAAGCTGGAATCAGTAGCACTCAGGTGAGAAGAACGGGAAGCAGATATACCCAGTCCCCTCGCAGTGTCTACAGGGAACAGCCTATCTGGCTGCCACGCCTGAATGTTTGCAACCGTGGCAGAGCTAGGCAGGCGCAATTGTGCAGCAATGCAAACTGCATAACCTGCCGAAATTTCACGGGTGTACAAGAAACCACCGGGCATTTACAAGGGGATGTTCCCCGGAATAGCCGGAATACTGCCGGCAGCAACATTCCGGAATTCTTCCTAAGAAGCCTTGAAACAGTGAAACGCTCCTATGTTGCAATAACTCAGAACCTCATTTTGAGTGTTACCCACAGAGGTCATTCGGCTGAACACAACCGTGGAATAATTAGAGCCAGATGTAGGCAGTGCCTTCCATAGTGCTGGATGGACAGTGGTGGCGAGCCAAACAACTGAGCTCTAGTTCTCAACACTTTTACAAAGTGTCCTTAGTTGAGGTTAAACTTACTGCTAGGGTTGAGTAGAGTGTAGCCCTCAAAGCTGGAATCAGTAGCACTCAGGTGAGAAGAACGGGAAGCAGATATACCCAGTCTGCTGGCAGTGTCCTACGGGGACCAGCCTCTATGGCTGCCACGCCTGAATGTTTGCAACCGCGGAAGCGCTAGGCAGGCTCAATTGTGCAGCAATGCATACTGCATAACCTGGCCAAACTTCACGGGTGTACAAGAAACCACGGGGGATTTACAAGGAGATGTTCACCCGGAACAGCTGGAGGCCTGCCGGCAGCAAGATTCCGGAATTCTTTCTAAGAAGCCTTTGAAAGCAGTGAAACGCTCCTATGTTGCAATCACTCAGAACCTCATTCTGAGTGTTCCCGGCAGAGGTCATTCGGCTGAACACAACCGTGGACTAATTAGAGCCAGATGTAAGCAGTGCTGTCCATATTGCTCGATGGACAGTGGTGGCGAGCCAAACAACTGAGTTCTAGTTCCCAACACTTTCACAAATTGCCATAAGGTGAGGTTCAACTTACTGCTCCGGTTGAGGAGAGTGTAGCCGTCAAATGTGGAATCAGTAGCACTCAGGTGAGAAGAACGGGAAGCAGATATACCCAGTCCGCTGGCATTGTCCTACGGGGACCAGCCTACCTGGCTGCCACACCTGAATATATGCAACCGCGGCAGAGCTAGGCAGGCGCAATTGTGCAGCAATGCAAACTGCATAACCTGGCCAAATTTCACGGGTGTACAAGAAACCACGGGGCATTTACGAGGACATGTACACCCGGAACTGCCCGAGGCCTGCCGGCAGGAACATTCCGGAATTCTTCCTACGAAGCCTTGAAAGCATTGAAACGCTCCTATGTTGCAATAACTTAGAACCTCATTCTGAGTGTTCCCGGCTGAGGTCATTCGGCTGAACACAACCGTGGACTAATTAGAGCCAGATGTAGGCAGTGCCTTCCATAGTGCTGGATGGACTGTGGTGGCGTGCTAAACAACTGAGCTCTAGTTCTCATCACTTATACAAAGTGCCATAAGTTGAGGTTCAACTTACGGCTCCGGTTGAGTAGAGTGTATCCGACAAAGCTGGAATCAGTAGCACTCAGGTGAGAAGAACGGGAAGCAGATATACCCAGTCCGCTGGCAGTGTCCTACTGGGACCAGCCTACCTGGCTGCCTCACCTGAATATTTGCAACCGCGACAGAGCTAATAAGGCGCAATTGTGCAGCAAGGCAAACTGCATAACCTGGCCAAATTTCACGGGTGTACAAGAAACCACGGGGGATTTACAAGGAGTTGTTCACCCGGAATAGCCGGAGGCTTACCGGCAGCAAGATTCCGGCATCCTTCCTAAGAAGCCTTGAAAGCAGTGAAACGCTCCTATGTTGCAATCACTCAGAACCTCATTCTGAGTGTTCCCGGCAGAGGTCATTCGGCTGAACACAACCGTGGACTAATTAGAGCCAGATGTAGGCAGTGTCGTCCATAGTGCTGGATGGACTGTGGTGGCATGCCAAACAACTGAGCTGTAGTTCTCCACACTTTCACAACGTAACATAAGTTGCGGTTCAATTTACTGCTCAGGTTGAGAAGAGTGTAGCCGACAAAGCTGGAATCAATAGCACTCATGTGAGAAGAACGGGAAGCAGATATACCCAGTCCGCTGGCAGTGTCCTACGGGGACCAGCCTATCTGGCTGCCACGCCTGAATGATTGCAAACGCGGAAGATCTAGGCAAGAGCAATTGTGCAGCAATGCAAACTGCATAACCTGGCCAAATTTCACGGGTATACAAGAAACCACGGGCGATTTACAAGGGGATGTTCACCCGGAACAACCCCAGGCATTTCGGCCGAAACATTCCGGAATTCTTCCTAAGAAGCCTTGGAAGCAGTGAAGTGCTCCTATTTTGCAATAACTCAGAACCTCATTCTCAGTGTTCCCCACAGAGGTCATTTGGCTGAACACAACCGTGGAATAATTAGTGCCAGATGTAAGCAGTGCTGTCCACAGTGTGGAAGGACAGTGGTGGCGTGCCAAACAACTGAGCTCTAGTTCTCAACACTTTCAGAAAGAGCCATAAGTTGAGGTTCAAATTACTGCTTCGGTTGAGTAGAGTGTAGCCGTCAAAGCTGGAATCAGTAGCACTCAGGTGAGAAGAACGTGATGCAGATATACCCAGTCCGCTGGCAGTGTCCCACGGCCATCAGACTATCTGGCTGCCACGCCTGAATGTTTGCAACCGTGGCAGAGCTAGGCAGGTGCAATTGTGCAGCAATGCAAAATGCATAACCTGGCCAAATTTCAAAGGTGTACAAGAAACCACGGGGGATTTACAAGGAGATGTTCACCCGGAACAGCCGGAGGCCTGCCGGCAGCAAGATTCTGGAATTCTTCCTAAGAAGCCTTGAAAGCAGTGAAACGCTCCTATATGGCAATAACTGAGAACCTCATTCTGAGTGTTCCCGGCAGAGGTCATTCGGCTGAACACAACCATGGACTTATTAGAGCCAGATGTAGGCGGTGACGTCCATAGTGCTCGATCGAGAGTGTTGGCCTGCCAAACAACTGAGCTCTAGTTCTCAACACTTTCACAAAGTGCCATAAGTTGAGGTTCTACTTACTGCGCCGGTTCAGTAGAGTGTAGCCGTCAAAGCTGAAATCAGTAGCACTCAGGTGAGAAGAATGGGAAGCAGATATACCCAGTCCGCTAGCAGTGTCCTACGGGGACCAGCCTACCTGGCTGCCACACCTGAATATTTGCAACTGCGGCAGAGCTAGTTAGGGGCAATTGTGCAGCAATGCAAACTGCATAACCTGGCCAAATTTCACGGGTGTACAGAAACCACAGGGGATTTAAAAGAAGGTGTTCACCCGGAATAGCCGGAGGCTTGCCGGCAGCAAGATTCCAGAATTCTTCCTAAGAAGCCTTGAAAGTAGTGAAACGCTCCTATGTTGAAATAAGTCAGAACCTCATTCTGAGTGTTCCCGGCAGAGGTCATTCGGATAAACACAACCGTGGACTAATTAGAGCCAGATGTAAGCAGTGTCGTCCACAGTGCTGGATGGACAGTGGTGGCGTACCAAACAACTGAGCTCTAGTTCTCAACACTTTCACAAAGTGCCATAAGTTGAGGTTCTACTTTCTACGCCGGTTGAGTAGAGTATAGCCGTCAAAGCTGAAATCAGTAACACTCAGGTGAGAAGAACGGGAAGCAGATATACCCAGTCCGCTGGCAGTGTCCTACGGGGACCAGCCTACCTGGCTGCCGCACCTGAATATTTGCAATCGCGGCAGAGCTAGTCAGGCGCAATTGAGCAGCAATGCAAACTGCATAACCTGGCCAAATTTCACGGGTGTACAAGAAACCACGGGGGATTTACAAGGAGATGTTCACCCGGAACAGCCGGAGGCCTGCCGGCAGCAACATTCCGGAATTCTTCCTAAGAAGCCTTGAAAGCAGTGAAACGCTCCTATGTTGCAATAACTCAGAACTTCATTCTGAGTGTTCCCAGCAGAGGTCATTCGGCTGAACACAACCGTGGACTAATTAGAGCCAGATGTAGGCTCTGCTGTCCATAGTGCTGGATGGACTGTTGTGTCGTGCCAAACAACTGAGCTCTAGTTCTCAACACTTTCACAAAGTGCCATAAGTTGAGGTTCAACTCACTGCTCCGGTTGAGTAGAGTGTAGCCGTCAAAGCTGGAATCAGTAGCACTCAGTTCAGAACAACGGGAAGCACATAGACCCATTCTGCTGGCAGTGCACTACAGGAACCAGCCTATCTGGCTGCCACGCCTGAATGTTTGCAACCGTGGCAGAGCTAGGCTGGCGCAATTGTGCAGCCGTGCAAACTGCATAACCTGGCCAAATTTCACGAGTGTACAAGAAACCACGGGGGATTTACAAGGAGATGTTCACCCGGAACAGCCGGAGGCCTGCAGACAGCAAGATTCCGGAATTCTTCCTGTGAAGCCTTGAAAGCAGTGAAACGCTCCTATTTTGCAATAACTGAGAATCTCATTTTGAGTGTTCCTGGAAGAGGTCATTCGGCTGAACACAACCATGGACTACTTAGAGCCAGATGTAGGCAGTGCCGTCCATAGGGCTGGATGGACAGTAGTGGCATGACAAACAACTGAGCTCTAGTTCTCAACACTATCACAAAGTGCCATAAGTTGTGGTTCAACTTATTGCTCCGGTTGAGTAGAGTGTAGGCAACAATGCTGGAATCAGTAGCACTCAGGTGAGAAGAACGGGAAGCAGATAGACCCAGTCCGCTGGCAGTGTCCTACGGGGACCAGCCTATCTGGCTGCCAAGCCTGAATGTTTGCAAGCGCGGCAGAGCTAGGCAGGCGCAATTGTGCAGCAATGCAAACTGCATAACCTGGCCAAATTTCATGGGTGTACAAGAAACCACTGGGGATTTACAAGTATCTGTTCACCAGGAACAGCCGGAGGCCTGCCGGCAGCAACATTCCGGAATTCTTCCTAAGAAGCCGTGAAAGCAGTGAAACGCTCCTATGTTGCGATAACTCAGAACCTCATTCTGAGTGTTCCCGGAAGAGGTCATTCTGCTGAACATAAACGTGGAAAAATTAGAGCCAGATGTAGGCAGTTCCGTGCATAGTGCAGGATGGAAAGTGGTCGCGTGCCAAACAACTGAGCTCTAGTTCTCAACACTTTCACAAAGTGCAATAAGTTGAGGTTCAACATACTGCTCCGGGTGAGTAGAGTGTAGCCGTCAAAGCTGGAATCAGTAGCACTCAGGTGAGAACGGGAAGCAGATATACCCAGTCTGCTGGCAGTGTCCTACGGGGTCCAGCCTATCTGGCTGCCAAGCCTGAATGTTTGCAACCGCGGCAGAGCTAGGCAGGCGCAATTGTGCAGCAATGCAAACTGCATAAGCTGGCCAAATTTCACGGGTGTACAAGAAAGCATGGGGGGCTTACAAGGAGATGTTCACCCGGGACATCCGGAGGCCTGCCGGCCGCAAGATTCCGGAATCTTTCCTGAGAAGCCTAGAAAGCAGTGAAAGGCTCCTATGTTGCAATAAATCAGAACCTCATTCTCAGTGTTCCCGGCAGACCTCATTCGGCTGAACACAACCGTGGACTAATTAGAGCCAGATGTAGGCAGTGCCGTCCATAGTACTGGATGGACAGTGGTGGCGTGCCAAACACCTGAGATCTAGTTCTCAACCCTTTCACAAAGTGCCATAAGTTGAGGTTCAACCTACTACTCCGGTTGAGTAGAGTGTAGCCGTCAAACCTCGAATCAGTAGCACTCAGGTGAGAAGAATGGGAAGCAGATATACCCAGTCCGCTGGCAGTGTCCTACCGGGACCAGCCTATCTGGCTGCCACGCCTGAATGTTTGCAACCGTGGCAGGGGTAGGCAGGCGCAATTGTGTAGCAATGCAAACTGAATAACCTCCCCCAATTTCAGGGGTGTACAAGAAACCACGGGGGATTTACAAGGACATGTTTACCCGGAACAGCCGGAGGCCTGCCGGCAGCAACATTCCAGAATCCATCCTGAGAAGCCTTGAAAGCAGTGAAACGCTCCTATGTTGCAATAACTCAGAACGTCATTCTTAGTGTTTCCGGCAGAGGTCATTCGGCTGAACACAACCGTGGACTAATTAGAGCCAGATGTAGGCAGTGCTGTCCATAGTACTGGATGGACAGTGGTGGCGTGCCAAACAACTGAGCTCTAGTTCTCAACACTTTCACAAAGTGCCATAAGTTGAGGTTCAACTTACTGCTACGGTTGAGTAGAGTGTAGCCGTCAACGCCGGAATCAGTAGCACTCAGGTGAGAAGAACGGGAAGCAGATATACCCAGTCCGCTGGCAGTGTCCTACTGGGTCCAGCCTATCTGGCTGCCACGACTGAATGTTTGCAACCTCGGCAGAGCTAGGCAGGCACAATTGTGCAGCAATGCAAACTGCATAACCTGGCCAAAATTCACGGGTGTACAAGAAACCACGGGGGATTTCCAAGGAGATATTCACCCGGAACAGCCCGAGGCCTGCCGGCAGCAACATTTCGGAATCCTTCCTAAGAAGCCTTGAAAGCAGTGAAACGCTCCTATGTTGCAATAACACAGAAACTCATTCTGATTGTTCCCGGCAGAGGTAATTCGGCTGAACTAAACCGTGGATTAATAGAGCCCGATGTAGGCAGTGCCGTCCATAGTGCTGGATGGACACTGCCGGTTGAGTAGAGTTTAGCCTTCAAAGCTGGAATCAGTCCCACTCAGGTGAGAAGAATGGGAAGCAGATATACCAGGTCTGCTTGCCGTGTCCTACTGGGTCCAGCCTATCTGGCTGCCACGTCTGAATGTTTACAACCCCGGCAGAGCTAGGCAGGCGCATTTGTGCAGCAATGCAAACTGCATAACCTGTCCAAATTTCACTGGTGTACAAGAAACCACGTGGGATTTACAAGGAGATGTTCACCCGGAACAGCAGGAGGCCTGCCGGCAGCAACCTTCCAGAATCCTTCCTAAGAAGCCTTGAAAGCAGTGAAACAATCCTATGTTGCAGGAACGCAGAACCTCATTCTGAGTTTTCCCGGCAGATGTCATGGGGATGAACACAACCGTGGATTAATAGAGCCAGATGTAGGCAGTGCCATCCACAGTGCTGGATTGACAGTGGTGGCGTGCCAAACAACTGAGCTCTAGTTCTCAACACTTTCACAAAGTGCCATAAGTTGAGTTTCAACTTACTGCTCCGGTTGAGTAGAGTGTAGCCGTCAAAGCTGGAATCAGTAGCACTCAGGTGAGAAGAACGGGAAGCAGATATACCCAGTCCGCTGGCAGCGTCCTACGGGGACCAGCCTATCTGGCTGCCACGCCTGAATGTTTGCAACCGCGGCAGAGCTAGGCAGGCAAAATTGTGCAGCAATGCAAACTGCATAACCTGGCAAAAATTCACGGGTGTAAAATAAACCACTGGGGATTTACACGGATATGTTCACCCAGAACAGCCGGAGTCCTGCTGGCAGCAAGATTCCGGAATTCATCCTAAGAAGCCGTGAAAGCAGTGAAACGCTCCTATGTTGCAATAACTCAGAACCTCATTCTGAGTGTTCCAGGCAGAGGTCATTCGGCTGAACACAACCGTGGACAAATTAGAGCCAGATGTAGACAGTGCCATCCATAGTGCTGGATGGACAGTGGTCGCATGCCCAACATCTTAGTTCTAGTTCTCAACAGTTTCAGAAAGTGCCCTAAGTTGAGGTTCAACTTACTGCTGCGGTTCAGTAGAATATAGCCGTCAAAGCTGGAATCAGTAGCACACAGGTGAGAAGAACGGGAAGCAGATACACCCAGTCCGCTGGCAGTGTCCTATGGGGAGCAGCCTATCTGGCTGGAATGCCTGAATGTTTGCCACCGCAGCAAGGCTAGGCAGGCGCAATTGTGCAGCAAAGCAAACTGCATAACTTGGCCAAATTTCACGGGTGTACAAGAAACAACGGCGGATTTACAAGGAGATGTTCACCCTGAACAGCCGGAGGCCTACCAACAGCAAGATTCCAGAATCCTTCGCGAGAAGCCTTGAAAGCACTGAAACGCTCATATGTTACAATAACTCAGAACCTCATTCTGAGTGTTCCCAGCAGAGGTCATTCGGCTGAACTCATCCGTGGACTAATTAGAGCCAGATGTAAGCAGTGGAATAATTAGAGCCACATGTAGGCAATGGACTAATTAGAGCCAGATATAGGCAGTGTTTGCGATTGGAAAACAACTGAGCTTTAGTTCTCAAAACTTTCACAAAGTGCCATAAGTTGAGGTTCAACTTACTGCTCCGGTTGAGTAGAGTGTAGCCGTCAAAGGTGGAATTAGTAGCACTCAGGTGAGAAGGACGGGAAGCAGATATACCCAGTCCGCTGGCAGGTCCTACGGGGACCAGCATATCTGGCTGCCACGCCTGAATGTTTGCAACCGCGGCAGAGCAAGGCAGTCACAATTGTGCAGCAATTCAAACTGCATAACCTGGCCAAATTTCACGGGTGTACAAGAAACCACGGGGGATTTACAAGGAGATGTTCACCCGGAACAGCCGGAGGCCTGCCGGCAGCAACATTCTGGAATTCTTCCTAAGAAGCCTTGAAAGCAGTGAAACGCTCCTATGTTGCAATAACTCAGAACTTCATTCTGAGTGTTCCCGGCAGAGGTCATTCGGCTGAACACAACCGTGGACTAATTAGAGCCAGATGTAGGCTCTGCTGTCCATAGTGCTGGATGGACTGTTGTGGCGTGCCAAACAACTGAGCTCTAGTTCTCAACACTTTCAAAAAGTGCCATAAGTTGAGGTTCAACTTACTGCTCCGGTTGTGTAGAGTGTAGCAGTCAAAGCTGGAATCAGTAGCACTCAGGTGAGAAGAACGGGAAGCAGATATACCCAGTCCGCTGGCAGTGTCCTACGGGGAAAAGCCTAACTGGCTGATACGCCTGAATGTTTGCAACCGTGAAAGAGCTAGACAGTCGCAATTATGCAGCAATGCAAACTGCATAACCTGGCCAAATTTCACGGGTGTACAAAATACCAGGAGGAAATACAAGGAGATGTTCACCCGGAAGAGCCGGAGGCCTGCCGGCAGAAAGATTCCGGAATTCTTCCTAAGAAGCCTTGAACAAGTGAAACACTCCTATGTTGCAATAACTCAGCACCTCATTCTGAGTGTTCCCGGCAGAGGTCATTCGGCTGAACACAACCGTGGACTAATTAGAGCCAGATGTAGTCAGTGGCGTCCATGGTGCTGGATGGACAGTGGTAGTGTGCCAAACAACTGAGCTCTAGTTCTCCAAACTTTAACAGAGTGCCATAAGTTGAGGTTCAACTTACTGCTCCGGTTTAGTAGAGTGTAGCCATCAAAGGTGGAATCAGTAGCACTCAGGTTAGAAAAACGGGAATCAGATATACCCAGTCCGCTGACAGTGTCCTACGGGACCAGACTATCTGGCTGCCAAGCCTGAATGTTTGCAACCGCGGCAGAGCTAGGCAGGCGCAATTGTGCAGCAATGCAAACTGCATTACCTGGCCAAATTTCACGGGTGTACAGGAAACCAGGGGGATTTACTAGGAGATGTTCACCCGGAACAGCTGGAAGCCTTACTGCAGCAAGATTCCGGAATTCTTCCTAAGAAGTCGTGAAAGCAGTGAAACGCTCCTATGTTGCAATAACTCAGAACCTCATTCTGAGTGTTCCCGGCATAGGTCATTCAGCTGAACACAACCGTGGACGAATTAGAGCCAGAAGTAGGCAGTGCCGTCCATAGTGCTGGATGGAGAGTGCTGTCGTGCCAAACAAGTGAGCTCTAGTTCTCAACACTTTCACAAAATGCCATAAGTTGAGGTTCAACTTACTGCTCCGGTTGACTAGAGTGTAGCCGTCAAAGCTGGAATCAGTAGCACTAAGTTGACAAGAACGGAATGCAGATATACCCAGTCCGCTGGCAGTGTCCTACGGGGACCAGTCTATCTGGCTGCCAGACTTGAATGTTTGCAACCGCGGCAGAGCTACGCAGGCGCAATTGTGCGGTAATGCAAACTGCATAACCTGTCCAAATTTGACGGGTGTACAAGAAACCACGGGGGATTTACAAGGAGATGTTCACCCGGAACAGCCTGAGGCTTGCCACCAGTAAGATTCCGGAATTCTTCCTGTGAAGCCTTGAAAACAGTGAAACGCTCCTATGTGGCAATAAATCAGAACCTCATTCTGAGTGTTCCCGGCAGAGGTCATTCGGGTGACGACAACCGTGGACTAATTAGAGCCAGATGTATGCAGTGCCGTACATAGTGCTGGATGGACACTGCCGGTTTAGTAGAGTGTAGCCATGAAAACCGGAATCAGTAGCACTGAGGTGAGAAGAACGGGAAGTTGATATATGCAATCCGCTGGCAGTGTCCTACGGGGACCAGTAAATCTGGCTGCCACGCCTGAATGTTTGCAATCGAGACAGAGCTAGGAAGGCGCAATTGTGTAGCAATGCAAACTGCATAACCCGGAAAAATTTCACGGGTGTACAAGAAACCACGCGGGATTTACAAGGAGATGTTCACCTGGAACAGCCGGAGGACTGGCGGCAGCAACATTCCGGAATCCTTCCTAAGAAGCCTTGAAAGCAGTAATACGCTCCTATGTTGCAAAAACTCAGAACCTCATTCTGAGTGTTCCAGGCAGAGGTCATTCGGCTGAACACAACAATGAACTTATTAGAGCCAGATGTAGGCAGTTCCGTCCATAGTGCTGGATGGACAGTGGTGGCGTGCCAAACAACTGAGCTCTAGTTCTCAAGACTTTTACAAATTGCCATGGGTTGGGGTTCAACTTACTTCGCTAGTTGAGTAGAGTGTAGCCGTCAAAGCTGGAATCAGTAACACTCAGGTGAGAAGAACGGGAAGCAGATAGACCCAGTCCGCTGGCAGAGTCCTACGGGGACCCGCCTATTTGCCTGTCACGCCTGAATGTTTGCCACTGCGTCAGAGCTAGACAGGCGCAATTGTGCAGCAATGCAAACTGCATAACCTGGCCAAATTTCACGGGTCTACAAGAAACCACAGGGGATTTACAAGGAGATGTTCACCCGGAACAGCCGGTGGCCTGCCGGCAGCAAGATTCCGGAATCCTTCCGAAGAAGCCTTGAAAGCAGTGAATCGCTCCTATGTTGCAATAACTCAGCACCTCATTCTGAGTGTTCCCGGCAGAGGTCATTCGTCTGAACACAACCGAGGACTAATTAGAGCCAGATGTATGCAGTGCCGTCCATAGTGCTGGATGGACAGTGGTGGCGTGTCAAACAACTGCGCTCTAGTTCTCAACACTTTCAGAAAGTGCCCTAAGTTGAGCTTCACCTTACTGCTCCGGTTGAGTAGAGTGTAGCCGTCAAAGCTGGAATCAGTAGCACTCAGGTGAGAAGAACCGGAATCAGATAGACCCAGTCCGCTGGGATTGTCCTATGGGGACCAGCCCATGTGGCTGCCACGCCTGAATGTTTGCAACCGTGGCAGAGCCAGGCAGGCGCAATTGTGCAGCAGTGCAAACTGCATAAACTGGCCAAATTTCACGGGTGTAGAAGAAACCACGGGGGATGTACAAGGAGATGTTCACCTGGAACAGCCAGAGGCCTGCCGGCAGCAATATTCCGGAATTCTTCCTAAGAAGCCTTGAAAGCAGTGAAACTCTCCTATGTTGCAATAACTCAGAACCTCATTCTGAGTGTTCCCCGCAGAGGTCATTCGGCTGAACTCATCCGTGGACTAATTAGAGCCAGATGTACGCAGTAGACTAATTAGAGCCAGATGTGGGCAATGGACTAATTAGAGCCAGATATAGGCAGTGTTTTCGATTGGAAAACAACTGAGCTTTAGTTCTCCAAACTTTCACAAATTGCCATAAGTTGAGGTTCAACTTACTGCTCCGGTTGAGTAGAGTGTACCCGTCAAAGCTGGAATCAGTAGCACTCAGTTGAGAAGAACGGGAAGTAGGTAGACCCAGTCCGCTGGCAGTGTCCTACGGGGACCAGCCTTTCTGGCTGCCACGCCTGAATATTTGTAACCACGGCAGAGCTATGCAGGCGGAATTGTGCAGCAATGCAAACTGCATAACCTGGCGAAATTTCACGGGTGTACAAGAAACCACGGAGGATTTACAAGGGGATTTCACCTGGAACAGGCGGAGGCCTTATGGCAGCAAGATTCCGGAATTCATCCTGTGAAACCTTGAAAGAAGTGAAACGCACCTAGTTTCCAATAACTAAGAACCTCATTCTGAGTGTTCCCGGCAGAGATCATTCGGCTGAACACAACTGTGGACTAATTAGAGCCAGATATAGGCAGTGCCGTACATAGTGCTGGATGGATATTGGTGGCGTGCCAAACACCTGAGATCTAGTTCACTACACTTTCACAAAGTGCCATACATTGAGGTTCTATTTACTGCTCCCGTTGAGTAGAGGGTAGCCGTCGAACCTCGAATCAGTAGCACTCAGGTGAGAAGAACGGAAAGCAGATATACCCAATTCCTGGCAGTGTCTTACGGGGACCAGCCTATCTGGCTGACACGCCTGAATGTTTGCAACCGCGGCAGGGGTACCCAGGCGAAATTGTGCAGCAATGCAAACTGAATAACCTCCCCAAATTTCAGGGGTGTACAAGAAACCACGGGGGATTTACAAGGAGATGTTCACCCTGAATCCCAGGAGGCCTGACGGCAGCAAGATTCTGGAATTCTTCCTAAGAAGCCTTGAAAGCAGTGAAACGCTCCTGTGTTGCAATATCTCAGAACCTCATTTTGACTGTTCCCGGCAGAGGTCATTCGGCTGAACACAACCGTGGACTAACTTTAGCCAGATGTAGGCAGTGCCGTCCATAGTGCTGGATGGACAGTCGTGGCGTGCCAAACAACTGAGCTCTAGTTCTCAACACTTGCACAAAATGCCATAATTTGAGGTTCAACTTACTGCTCCGGTTGAGTAGAGTGTAGCCCTCAAAGCTGGAATCAGTATCACTCAGGTGAGAAGAACGGGAAGCAGATATACCCAGTCTGCTGGCAGTGTCCTACGGGGACCAGCCTGTCTGGCTGCCATACCTGAATGTTTGCAACCCCGGCAGAGATAGGCAGTCGCAATTATGCAGCAATGCAAACTGCATAACTTGGCCAAATTTCACAGGTGGACAAGAAACCATGGGGGATTTACAAGGAGATGTTCACCCGGAACATCCGGAGGCCAGCCGGCAGCAAGATTCCGGAATCTTCCTAAGAAACCTTGAACGCAGTGAAACGCTCCTATGTTGCAATAACTCAGAACCTCATTTTTAGTGTTCCCGACAGAGGGCATTCGGCTCAACACAACTGAAGACTAATTAGAGCCAGATATAGGCAGTGCCGTCCATTGTGCTGGGGGGACAGTGGTCGCATGCTAAACAACTGAGCTCTAGTTCTCCAAACGTTCACAAAGTGCCATAAATTGAGGTTCAACTTACTGCTTCGGTTGAGTAGAGTGTAGCCCTCAAAGCTGGAATCAGTACCACTCAGGTGAGAAGAACGAGAAGCAGATATACCCACTCCGCTGGCAGTGTCCTACGTGGACCAGCCTATCTGGGTGCCAAGCCTGAATGTTTGCAACCGCGGCAGAGCTAGGCAGGCGCAATTGTGCAGCAATGCAAACTCCATAACCTGGCCAAATTTCAGGGGTGTACAAGAAACCACGGGGGATGTATAATTAGATGTTCACCGGGAACAGCCAGAGGCCTGACGGCAGCAAGATTCCGGAATTCTTCCTAAGAAGCCTTGAAAGCAGTGAAACGCTCCTATGTTGCAATAACTCAGAACCTCATTCTGAGTGTTCCCGGCAGAGGTCATTCGGCTGAACTCATCCGTGGATTAATTAGAGCCAGATGTAGGCAGTGGAGTAATTAGAGCCAGATGTAGGCAATGGACTAATTAGAGCCACATATAGGCAGTGTTTTCGATTGGAAAACAACTGAGCTTTAGTTCTCCAAATTTTCACAAAGTGCCATAAGTTGAGGTTCAACTTACTGGTCCGGTTGAGACGAGTGTAGCCATGAAAGCTGGAATCAGTAGCACTCAGGTGAGAAGAACTGGAAACAGATAGACCCAGTTTGCTGGAAGTGTCTTACGGGGACCAGCCTATCTGGCTGATATGCCTGAATGTTTGCAAGCGCGGCAGTGGTAGGAAGGTGCAATTGTGCAGCAATGCAAAGTGCGTAAGCGCCCCAAATTTCAGGGGTGTACAAGAAACAACGGGGGATTTACAAGGACATGATCACCCGGAACACCCGGAGGCCTACCTGTAGCAAGATTCCGGAATTCTTCCAGTGAAGCCTTGAAAGCTGTGAAACGCACCTATGTTGCAATAACTCAGAACCTCATTCTGAGTGTTCCCGGCACAGATCATTCGGCTGAACACAACCGTGGACTAATTAGAGCCTGATGTATGCAGTGCCCTCCATAGTGCAGGATGGACAGTTGTGGTGTTCCAAACAACTGAGCTCTAGTTCTCAGCACTTTCACAAAGTGCCATAAGTTGAGGTTCAACTTACGGCTGCGGTTGAGTAGATTGTAGCCGTCAAAGCTGCAATCAGTAGCACTCAGGTGAGAAGAACGGGAAGCAGATATACCCAGTCCGCTGGCAATGTCTTACGGGGACCAGCCTATCTGGCTGTCACTCCTGAATGTTTGCAACCGCGGCAGAGCTAGGCAGGCGCAATTGTGCAGCAATGCAAACTGCATAACCTGGCCAAATTTCACGGGTGTACAAGAAACCACGGGGGATTTACAAGGAGATGTTCACCCGGAACATCCAGAGGCCTGCCGGCAGCTAGATTCCGGAATTCTTCCTAAGAAGCCTTGAAAGCAGTGAAACGCTCCTATGTTGCAATAACTCAGAACCTCATTCTGAGTGTTCCCGGCAGAGGTCATTAGGCTGAACTCATCTGTGGAATAATTAGAGCCAGATGTAGGCAGTGGAATAATTAGAGCCAGATGTAGGCAATGGACTAATTAGAGCCAGATATAGGCAGTGTTTTCGATTGGA
Organism: Dipodomys merriami; assembly: GCF_024711535.1. Lineage (NCBI taxonomy): Eukaryota > Metazoa > Chordata > Mammalia > Rodentia > Heteromyidae > Dipodomys > Dipodomys merriami. The sequence continues at coordinate 347,313 of NW_027203771.1, read as the reverse complement.
AAACAACTGAGCTTTAGTTCTCCAAACTTTCACAAACTGCCATAAGTTGAGGTTCAACTTACTGCTCCGGTTGAGTAGTGTGTACCCGTCAAAGCTGGAATCAGTAGCCCTCAGGTGAGAAGATCGGAAAGCAGGTAGACCCAGTCCGCTGGCAGTGTCCTACGGGGACCAGCCTTTCTGGCTGCCACGCCTGAATGTTTGTAACCACGGCAGAGCTCTGCCGGCGCAATTGTGCAGCAATGCAAACTGCATCACCTGGCCAAATTTCACGGGTGTACAGGAAACCAAGGGGGATTTACAAGGGGATTCACTCGGAAGAGCCGGAGGCCTGCCGACAGCAAGATTCCGGAATTCTTCCTGTGAAACCTTGAAAGCAGTGAAATGCTCCCAGATTGCAATAACTCAGAACCTCATTCTGAGTGTTCCCGGCAGAGATCATTCGGCTGAACACAACTGTTGACTAATTAGAGCCAGAAATAGGTAGTGCCGTCCACAGTGCTGGATGGATATTGTTGGCGTGCCAAACACCTGAGATCTAGTTCACAACACGTTCACAAAGTGCCATACGTTAGGTTCTACTTACTGCTCCGGTTGAGTAGAGTGTAGCCGTCAAAGCTGGAATCAGAACCACTCAGGTGAGAAGAACGGGAAGCAGATATACCCAGTCCGCTGGCAGTGTCCTACAGGGACCAGCCTATCTGGCTGCCACGCCTGAATGTTTGCAACCGCGGCAGGGGTAGGCAGGCGCAGTTGTGCAGCAATGCAAACTGAATAACCTCCCCAAATTTCAGGGGTGTACAAGAAACCACCGGGGATTTACAAGGAGATGTTCACCCTGAAGAGCAGGAGGCCTGCTGGCAGCAAGATTCTGGAATTCTTCCTAAGAAGCCTTGAAAGCAGTGAAACGCTCCTATGTTGCAATATCTCAGAACCTCATTCTGACTGTTCCCGGCAGAGGTCATTCAGCTGAACACAACTGTGGACTAACTATAGCCAGATGGAGGCAGTGCCGTCCATAGTGCAGGATGGACTGTGGTGGTGTGCCAAACAACTGAGCTCTAGTTCTCAACACTTGCACAAAGTGCCATAAGTTGAGGTTCAACATACTGCTCCGGTTGAATAGAGTGTAGTCGTCAAAGCTGGAATCAGTATCACTCAGTTGAGAAGAACTGGAAGCAGATATACCCAGTCTGCTGGCAGTGCCCTACGGGGACCAGCCTATCTGGCTGCCATGCCTGAATGATTGCAACCGCGACAGAGCTAGACAGTCGAAATTATGCAGCAATGCAAACTGCATAACCTGGCCAAATTTCACGGTTGTATAAGAAACCAGGAGGAAATACAAGGAGATGTTCACCCGGAACAGCCGGAGGTCTGCCGGCAGCAAGATTCCAGAATTCTTCCTAAGAAACCTTGAACGCCGTGAAACTCTCCTATGTTGCAATAACTGAGAACATTATTGTGAGTGTTCCCAGCAGAGCTCATTCCGCTGAACACAACCGTGGACTAACTATAGCCAGATGTAGGCAGTGCCCTCCATAGTGCTTAATGGACAGTCGTGGCGTGCCAAACAACTGAGCTCTAGTTCTCAACACTTTCACAAAGTGCCATAAGTTGAGGTTCAACTTAGTGCTCTTGTTGAGCAGAGTGTAGCCGTCAAAGCTGGAATCAGTAGCACTCAGGTGAGAAGAACAGGAAGCAGATATACGCAGTACGCTGGCAGTGTCCTACGGGGACCAGCCTATCTGGCTGCTACGCATGAGTGTTTGCAATCTCGACAGAGCTTTGCAGGCGCAATTGGGCAGCAATGCATACTGCATAACCAGGCCAAATTTCACGTGTGTACAAGAAACCACGTGGGATTTACAAGGAGATGTTCACCTGCAACAGCCGGAGCCCTGCCCGCAGCAAGATTCCGGAATTCTTCCTGTGAAGCCTTGAAAGCAGTGAAACGCTCCTCTGTTGCAATAACTCAGAACCTCATTCTGAGTGTTCCAGGAAGAGGTCATTCGGCTGAACACAACCGTGGACTAATTAGAGACAGATGTAGGCAGTGCCGTCCATAGTGCTGGATGGACAGGGATCGCATGCCCAACAACTGTACTGTAGTTCTCAACACTTTCAGAAATTGCCCTAAGTTGAGGTTCAACTTACTGCTGCGGTTGAGTAGAGTGTAGCCGTCAAAGCTGGCATCAGTAGCACTCAGGTAAGAAGATCGGGAAGCAGATATACCCAGTCTGCTGACAGTGTCTTACCGGGAGCAGCCTATCTGGCTGCCACGCCTGAATGTTTGCAATCGCGGCAGAGCTTGGCCGGCGCAATTGTGCAGCAATGCAAACTGCATAACTTGGCCAAATTTGAGGGGTGTACAAGAAACCACGGGGGATTTACAAGGAGATGTTCACCCGGAACAGCCAGAGGCCTGCCGGCAGCAACATTCCGGAATCCTTCCTAAGAAGCCTTGAAAGCAGTGAAAGGCTCCTATGTGGCAATAACTCAGAACCTCATTGTGAATGTTCCAGGCAGAGGTCATTCGGCTGAACACAACCGTGGACTAATTAGAGCCTGATGTATGCAGTGCCGCCCATAGTTCAGGATGCACAGTGTTGGTGTGCCAAACAACTGAGATCTAGTTCTCAACACTTTCACAAAGTGCCATAAGTTGAGGATCAACTTACTGCTCCGGTTGAGCAGAGTGTAGCTGTCAAAGCTGGAATCAGTAGCACTCAGGTGAGAAGAATGGGAAGCAGATATACCCAGTCCGCTGGCAATGTCTTACGGGGACCAGCCTATCTGGATGCCACTCCTGAATGTTTGCAACCGCGGCAGAGCTAGGCAGGCGCAATTGTGCAGCAATGCAAACTGCAAAAACTGGACAAATTTCACGGGTGTAGAAGAAACAACGGGGGATTTACAAGGACATGTTCACCCGATACAGCCGGAGGCCTGCTGGCAGCAAAATTCCGGAATTCTTGCTAAGAAGCCTTGAAAGCAGTGAAACGCTCCTAGTTTGCAATAACTCAGAACCGCATTCTGAGTGTTCCGGGCAGAGGTCATTCGGCTGAACACAACTGTGGACTAATTAGAGCCAATGTAGGCAGTGCCGTCCATAGTGCTGGATGGACAGTGGTGGCGTGCAAAATACCTGAGATCTAGTTCTCAACACTTTCACAAAGTGCCATAAGTTGAGCTTCAACCTACTGCTCTGGTTGAGTTGAGTGTAGCCGTCAAAGCTGGAATCAGTAGCACTCAGGTGAAAAGAATGGGAAGCAGATATACCCTGTCCGCTGGCAGTGTCCTACGGGGACCAGCCTATCTGGCTGCCACGTCTGAATGTTTGCAACCATGGCAGGGGTAGGCAGGCGCAATTGTGTAGCAATGCAAACTGCATAACCTCCCCAAATTTCAGGGGTGTACAAGAAACCACGGGGGATATACTAGGACATGTTTACCCGGAACAGCTGGAGGCCTGCCGCCAGCAAGATTCCGGAATTCTTCCTAAGAAGCCTTGAAAGCAGTGAAACTCTCCTATGTTGGAATAACTCAGAACCTCATTCTGAGTGTGCCCGGCAGAGGTCATTCGGCTGAACACAACCTTGGACTAATTAGAACCAGATGTAGGCAGTGCCGTTCATAGTACTGGATGAACACTGGTCGCATGCCCAACAACTGAGCTGTAGTTCTCAACACTTTCAGAAAGTGCCCTAAATTGAGCTTCACCTTACTGCTCCGGTTGAGTAGATTGTAGCGGTCAAAGCTGGAATCATTAGCACTCAGGTGAGAAGAACGGGAAGCAGATATACCCAGTCCGCTGGCAGTGTCCTACAGGAACCAGTCTATCTGGCTGCCACGCATGAAAATTTGTAACCCGGGCAGAGCTAGGCAGGCGCAATTGTGCAGCAGTTCAAACTGCATAATCTGGCCAAATTTCACGGTTGTACAAGAAACCACGGGGGATGTACAAGGAGATGTTCACCCGGAACAGCCAGAGGCCTGCCGGCAGCAAGATTCCGGAATTCTTCCTAAGAAGCCTTGAAAGCAGTGAAACGCTCCTATGTTGCAATAGCTCAGAACCTCATTCTGAGTGTTCCCGGCAGAGGTCATTAGGCTTAACTCATCCGTGGACTAATTAGGGCCAGATGTAGGCAGTGGAATAATTAGAGCCAGATGTAGGCAATGGACTAATTAGAGCCAGATATAGGCAGAGTTTTCGATTGGAAAACAACTGAGCTATAGTTCTCCAAACTTTCACAAAGAGCCATAAGTTGAGGTTCAACTTACTGCTCCGTTTGAGTTGTGTGTACCCGTCAAAGCTGGAATCAGTAGCCCTCAGGTGAGAAGAACGGGAAGCAGGTAGAGCCAGTCCGCTGCCACGCCTGAATGTTTGTAACCACGGCAGAGCTATGCAGGCGCAATTGTGCAGCAATGCAAACTGCATAACCTGGCCAAATTTCACGGGTGTCCAAGAAACCACGGGGGATTTACACGGATATGTTCACCCGGAACAGCCGGAGGCCTGTTGGCAGCAACCTTCCAGAATCCTTCCTAAGAAGCCTTGAAAGCAGTGAAACAATCCTATGTTGCAGGAACGCAGAACCTCATTCTGAGTTTTCCCGGCAGATGTCATGGGGATGAACACAACCGTGGATTAATAGAGCCAGATGTAGGCAGTGCCATCCACAGTGCTGGATTGACAGTGGTGGCGTGCCAAACAACTGAGCTCTAGTTCTCAACACTTTCACAAAGTGCCATAAGCTGAGTTTCAACTTACTGCTCCGGTTGAGTAGAGTGTAGCCGTCAAAGCTGGAATCAGTAGCACTCAGGTGAGAAGAACGGGAAGCAGATATACCCAGTCCGCTGGCAGCGTCCTACGGGGACCAGCCTATCTGGCTGCCACGCCTGAATGTTTGCAACCGCGGCAGAGCTAGGCAGGCAAAATTGTGCAGCAATGCAAACTGCATAACCTGGCAAAAATTCACGGGTGTAAAATAAACCACTGGGGATTTACACGGATATGTTCACCCAGAACAGCCGGAGTCCTGCTGGCAGCAAGATTCCGGAATTCATCCTAAGAAGCCGTGAAAGCAGTGAAACGCTCCTATGTTGCAATAACTCAGAACCTCATTCTGAGTGTTCCAGGCAGAGGTCATTCGGCTGAACACAACCGTGGACAAATTAGAGCCAGATGTAGACAGTGCCATCCATAGTGCTGGATGGAAAGTGGTCGCATGCCCAACATCTTAGTTCTAGTTCTCAACAGTTTCAGAAAGTGCCCTAAGTTGAGGTTCAACTTACTGCTGCGGTTCAGTAGAATATAGCCGTCAAAGCTGGAATCAGTAGCACACAGGTGAGAAGAACGGGAAGCAGATACACCCAGTCCGCTGGCAGTGTCCTATGGGGAGCAGCCTATCTGGCTGGAATGCCTGAATGTTTGCCACCGCAGCAAGGCTAGGCAGGCGCAATTGTGCAGCAAAGCAAACTGCATAACTTGGCCAAATTTCACGGGTGTACAAGAAACAACGGCGGATTTACAAGGAGATGTTCACCCTGAACAGCCGGAGGCCTACCAACAGCAAGATTCCAGAATCCTTCGCGAGAAGCCTTGAAAGCACTGAAACGCTCATATGTTACAATAACTCAGAACCTCATTCTGAGTGTTCCCAGCAGAGGTCATTCGGCTGAACTCATCCGTGGACTAATTAGAGCCAGATGTAAGCAGTGGAATAATTAGAGCCACATGTAGGCAATGGACTAATTAGAGCCAGATATAGGCAGTGTTTGCGATTGGAAAACAACTGAGCTTTAGTTCTCAAAACTTTCACAAAGTGCCATAAGTTGAGGTTCAACTTACTGCTCCGGTTGAGTAGAGTGTAGCCGTCAAAGGTGGAATTAGTAGCACTCAGGTGAGAAGGACGGGGAGCAGATATACCCAGTCCGCTGGCAGGTCCTACGGGGACCAGCATATCTGGCTGCCACGCCTGAATGTTTGCAACCGCGGCAGAGCAAGGCAGGCAAAATTGTGCAGCAATTCAAACTGCATAACCTGGCCAAATTTCACGGGTGTACAAGAAACCACGGGGGATTTACAAGGAGATGTTCACCCGGAACAGCCGGAGGCCTGCCGGCAGCAACATTCTGGAATTCTTCCTAAGAAGCCTTGAAAGCAGTGAAACGCTCCTATGTTGCAATAACTCAGAACTTCATTCTGAGTGTTCCCGGCAGAGGTCATTCGGCTGAACACAACCGTGGACTAATTAGAGCCAGATGTAGGCTCTGCTGTCCATAGTGCTGGATGGACTGTTGTGGCGTGCCAAACAACTGAGCTCTAGTTCTCAACACTTTCAAAAAGTGCCATAAGTTGAGGTTCAACTTACTGCTCCGGTTGTGTAGAGTGTAGCAGTCAAAGCTGGAATCAGTAGCACTCAGGTGAGAAGAACGGGAAGCCGATATACCCAGTCCGCTGGCAGTGTCCTACGGGGAAAAGCCTAACTGGCTGATACGCCTGAATGTTTGCAACCGTGAAAGAGCTAGACAGTCGCAATTATGCAGCAATGCAAACTGCATAACCTGGCCAAATTTCACGGGTGTACAAAATACCAGGAGGAAATACAAGGAGATGTTCACCCGGAAGAGCAGGAGGCCTGCCGGCAGAAAGATTCCGGAATTCTTCCTAAGAAGCCTTGAACAAGTGAAACACTCCTATGTTGCAATAACTCAGCACCTCATTCTGAGTGTTCCCGGCAGAGGTCATTCGGCTGAACACAACCGTGGACTAATTAGAGCCAGATGTAGTCAGTGGCGTCCATGGTGCTGGATGGACAGTGGTAGTGTGCCAAACAACTGAGCTCTAGTTCTCCAAACTTTAACAGAGTGCCATAAGTTGAGGTTCAACTTACTGCTCCGGTTTAGTAGAGTGTAGCCATCAAAGGTGGAATCAGTAGCACTCAGGTTAGAAAAACGGGAATCAGATATACCCAGTCCGCTGACAGTGTCCTACGGGACCAGACTATCTGGCTGCCAAGCCTGAATGTTTGCAACCGCGGCAGAGCTAGGCAGGCGCAATTGTGCAGCAATGCAAACTGCATTACCTGGCCAAATTTCACGGGTGTACAGGAAACCAGGGGGATTTACTAGGAGATGTTCACCCGGAACAGCTGGAAGCCTTACTGCAGCAAGATTCCGGAATTCTTCCTAAGAAGTCGTGAAAGCAGTGAAACGCTCCTATGTTGCAATAACTCAGAACCTCATTCTGAGTGTTCCCGGCATAGGTCATTCAGCTGAACACAACCGTGGACGAATTAGAGCCAGAAGTAGGCAGTGCCGTCCATAGTGCTGGATGGAGAGTGCTGTCGTGCCAAACAAGTGAGCTCTAGTTCTCAACACTTTCACAAAATGCCATAAGTTGAGGTTCAACTTACTGCTCCGGTTGACTAGAGTGTAGCCGTCAAAGCTGGAATCAGTAGCACTAAGTTGACAAGAACGGAATGCAGATATACCCAGTCCGCTGGCAGTGTCCTACGGGGACCAGTCTATCTGGCTGCCAGACTTGAATGTTTGCAACCGCGGCAGAGCTACGCAGGCGCAATTGTGCGGTAATGCAAACTGCATAACCTGTCCAAATTTGACGGGTGTACAAGAAACCACGGGGGATTTACAAGGAGATGTTCACCCGGAACAGCCTTAGGCTTGCCACCAGTAAGATTCCGGAATTCTTCCTGTGAAGCCTTGAAAACAGTGAAACGCTCCTATGTGGCAATAAATCAGAACCTCATTCTGAGTGTTCCCGGCAGAGGTCATTCGGGTGACGACAACCGTGGACTAATTAGAGCCAGATGTAGGCAGTGCCGTACATAGTGCTGGATGGACACTGCCGGTTTAGTAGAGTGTAGCCATGAAAGCCGGAATCAGTAGCACTGAGGTGAGAAGAACGGGAAGTTGATATATGCAATCCGCTGGCAGTGTCCTACGGGGACCAGTAAATCTGGCTGCCACGCCTGAATGTTTGCAATCGAGACAGAGCTAGGAAGGCGCAATTGTGTAGCAATGCAAACTGCATAACCCGGAAAAATTTCACGGGTGTACAAGAAACCACGCGGGATTTACAAGGAGATGTTCACATGGAACAGCCGGAGGACTGGCGGCAGCAACATTCCGGAATCCTTCCTAAGAAGCCTTGAAAGCAGTAATACGCTCCTATGTTGCAAAAACTCAGAACCTCATTCTGAGTGTTCCAGGCAGAGGTCATTCGGCTGAACACAACAATGAACTTATTAGAGCCAGATGTAGGCAGTTCCGTCCATAGTGCTGGATGGACAGTGGTGGCGTGCCAAACAACTGAGCTCTAGTTCTCAAGACTTTTACAAATTGCCATGGGTTGGGGTTCAACTTACTTCGCTAGTTGAGTAGAGTGTAGCCGTCAAAGCTGGAATCAGTAACACTCAGGTGAGAAGAACGGGAAGCAGATAGACCCAGTCCGCTGGCAGAGTCCTACGGGGACCCGCCTATTTGCCTGTCACGCCTGAATGTTTGCCACTGCGTCAGAGCTAGACAGGCGCAATTGTGCAGCAATGCAAACTGCATAACCTGGCCAAATTTCACGGGTCTACAAGAAACCACAGGGGATTTACAAGGAGATGTTCACCCGGAACAGCCGGTGGCCTGCCGGCAGCAAGATTCCGGAATCCTTCCGAAGAAGCCTTGAAAGCAGTGAATCGCTCCTATGTTGCAATAACTCAGCACCTCATTCTGAGTGTTCCCGGCAGAGGTCATTCGTCTGAACACAACCGAGGACTAATTAGAGCCAGATGTATGCAGTGCCGTCCATAGTGCTGGATGGACAGTGGTGGCGTGTCAAACAACTGCGCTCTAGTTCTCAACACTTTCAGAAAGTGCCCTAAGTTGAGCTTCACCTTACTGCTCCGGTTGAGTAGAGTGTAGACGTCAAAGCTGGAATCAGTAGCACTCAGGTGAGAAGAACCGGAATCAGATAGACCCAGTCCGCTGGGATTGTCCTATGGGGACCAGCCCATCTGGCTGCCACGCCTGAATGTTTGCAACCGTGGCAGAGCCAGGCAGGCGCAATTGTGCAGCAGTGCAAACTGCATAAACTGGCCAAATTTCACGGGTGTAGAAGAAACCACGGGGGATGTACAAGGAGATGTTCACCTGGAACAGCCAGAGGCCTGCCGGCAGCAATATTCCGGAATTCTTCCTAAGAAGCCTTGAAAGCAGTGAAACTCTCCTATGTTGCAATAACTCAGAACCTCATTCTGAGTGTTCCCCGCAGAGGTCATTCGGCTGAACTCATCCGTGGACTAATTAGAGCCAGATGTACGCAGTAGACTAATTAGAGCCAGATGTGGGCAATGGACTAATTAGAGCCAGATATAGGCAGTGTTTTCGATTGGAAAACAACTGAGCTTTAGTTCTCCAAACTTTCACAAATTGCCATAAGTTGAGGTTCAACTTACTGCTCCGGTTGAGTAGAGTGTACCCGTCAAAGCTGGAATCAGTAGCACTCAGTTGAGAAGAACGGGAAGTAGGTAGACCCAGTCCGCTGGCAGTGTCCTACGGGGACCAGCCTTTCTGGCTGCCACGCCTGAATATTTGTAACCACGGCAGAGCTATGCAGGCGGAATTGTGCAGCAATGCAAACTGCATAACCTGGCGAAATTTCACGGGTGTACAAGAAACCACGGAGGATTTACAAGGGGATTTCACCTGGAACAGGCGGAGGCCTTAAGGCAGCAAGATTCCGGAATTCATCCTGTGAAACCTTGAAAGAAGTGAAACGCACCTAGTTTCCAATAACTAAGAACCTCATTCTGAGTGTTCCCGGCAGAGATCATTCGGCTGAACACAACTGTGGACTAATTAGAGCCAGATATAGGCAGTGCCGTACATAGTGCTGGATGGATATTGGTGGCGTGCCAAACACCTGAGATCTAGTTCACTACACTTTCACAAAGTGCCATACATTGAGGTTCTATTTACTGCTCCCGTTGAGTAGAGGGTAGCCGTCGAACCTCGAATCAGTAGCACTCAGGTGAGAAGAACGGAAAGCAGATATACCCAATTCCTGGCAGTGTCTTACGGGGACCAGCCTATCTGGCTGACACGCCTGAATGTTTGCAACCGCGGCAGGGGTACCCAGGCGAAATTGTGCAGCAATGCAAACTGAATAACCTCCCCAAATTTCAGGGGTGTACAAGAAACCACGGGGGATTTACAAGGAGATGTTCACCCTGAATCCCAGGAGGCCTGACGGCAGCAAGATTCTGGAATTCTTCCTAAGAAGCCTTGAAAGCAGTGAAACGCTCCTGTGTTGCAATATCTCAGAACCTCATTTTGACTGTTCCCGGCAGAGGTCATTCGGCTGAACACAACCGTGGACTAACTTTAGCCAGATGTAGGCAGTGCCGTCCATAGTGCTGGATGGACAGTCGTGGCGTGCCAAACAACTGAGCTCTAGTTCTCAACACTTGCACAAAATGCCATAATTTGAGGTTCAACTTACTGCTCCGGTTGAGTAGAGTGTAGCCCTCAAAGCTGGAATCAGTATCACTCAGGTGAGAAGAACGGGAAGCAGATATACCCAGTCTGCTGGCAGTGTCCTACGGGGACCAGCCTGTCTGGCTGCCATACCTGAATGTTTGCAACCCCGGCAGAGATAGGCAGTCGCAATTATGCAGCAATGCAAACTGCATAACTTGGCCAAATTTCACAGGTGGACAAGAAACCATGGGGGATTTACAAGGAGATGTTCACCCGGAACATCCGGAGGCCAGCCGGCAGCAAGATTCCGGAATCTTCCTAAGAAACCTTGAACGCAGTGAAACGCTCCTATGTTGCAATAACTCAGAACCTCATTTTTAGTGTTCCCGACAGAGGGCATTCGGCTCAACACAACTGAAGACTAATTAGAGCCAGATATAGGCAGTGCCGTCCATTGTGCTGGGGGGACAGTGGTCGCATGCTAAACAACTGAGCTCTAGTTCTCCAAACGTTCACAAAGTGCCATAAATTGAGGTTCAACTTACTGCTTCGGTTGAGTAGAGTGTAGCCCTCAAAGCTGGAATCAGTACCACTCAGGTGAGAAGAACGAGAAGCAGATATACCCACTCCGCTGGCAGTGTCCTACGTGGACCAGTCTATCTGGGTGCCAAGCCTGAATGTTTGCAACCGCGGCAGAGCTAGGCAGGCGCAATTGTGCAGCAATGCAAACTCCATAACCTGGCCAAATTTCAGGGGTGTACAAGAAACCACGGGGGATGTATAATTAGATGTTCACCGGGAACAGCCAGAGGCCTGACGGCAGCAAGATTCCGGAATTCTTCCTAAGAAGCCTTGAAAGCAGTGAAACGCTCCTATGTTGCAATAACTCAGAACCTCATTCTGAGTGTTCCCGGCAGAGGTCATTCGGCTGAACTCATCCGTGGATTAATTAGAGCCAGATGTAGGCAGTGGAGTAATTAGAGCCAGATGTAGGCAATGGACTAATTAGAGCCACATATAGGCAGTGTTTTCGATTGGAAAACAACTGAGCTTTAGTTCTCCAAATTTTCACAAAGTGCCATAAGTTGAGGTTCAACTTACTGGTCCGGTTGAGACGAGTGTAGCCATGAAAGCTGGAATCAGTAGCACTCAGGTGAGAAGAACTGGAAACAGATAGACCCAGTTTGCTGGAAGTGTCTTACGGGGACCAGCCTATCTGGCTGATATGCCTGAATGTTTGCAAGCGCGGCAGTGGTAGGAAGGTGCAATTGTGCAGCAATGCAAAGTGCGTAAGCGCCCCAAATTTCAGGGGTGTACAAGAAACAACGGGGGATTTACAAGGACATGATCACCCGGAACACCCGGAGGCCTACCTGTAGCAAGATTCCGGAATTCTTCCAGTGAAGCCTTGAAAGCTGTGAAACGCACCTATGTTGCAATAACTCAGAACCTCATTCTGAGTGTTCCCGGCACAGGTCATTGGGCTGAACACAACCGTGGACTAATGAGAGCCAGGTGTAGGCAGTGCCGTCCATACTGCTGGATGGACAGTGGTGGAGTGCCAAACAACTGAGCTCTAGTTCTTAACACTTTCATAAAGTGCCATAAGTTGAGGTTCAACTTACTGCTCCGGTTGAGTAGAGTGTAGCCGTCAAAGCTGGAATCAGTAGCACTCAGGTGAGAAGAACGGGAAGCAGATATACCCAGTCTGCTGGCACTGTCCTACGGGAACCAGCCTATCTGGCTGCCACGCCTGAATGTTTGCAACTGCGGCAAAGATAGGCAGGCGCAATTGTGCAGCAATGCAAACTGCATAACCTGGCCAAATTTGACGAGTGTACAAGAAACCTCGGGGGATTTACAAATGATGTTCACCAGGAACAGTCGGAGGCCTGCCGGCAGCAACATTCCAGAATCCTTCCTAAGAAGCCTTGAAAGCAGTGAAACGCTCCTATGTTGCAATAACTCAGAACCTCACTCTGAGTGTTCCCGGCAGAGGTCATTCGGCTGAACACAACCGTGGACTAATTAGAGCCTGATGTATGCAGTGCCCTCCATAGTGCAGGATGGACAGTTGTGGTGTGCCAAACAACTGAGCTCTAGTTCTCAGCACTTTCACAAAGTGCCATAAGTTGAGGTTCAACTTACGGCTGCGGTTGAGTAGATTGTAGCCGTCAAAGCTGCAATCAGTAGCACTCAGGTGAGAAGAACGGGAAGCAGATATACCCAGTCCGCTGGCAATGTCTTACGGGGACCAGCCTATCTGGCTGTCACTCCTGAATGTTTGCAACCGCGGCAGAGCTAGGCAGGCGCAATTGTGCAGCAATGCAAACTGCATAACCTGGCCAAATTTCACGGGTGTACAAGAAACCACGGGGGATTTACAAGGAGATGTTCACCCGGAACATCCAGAGGCCTGCCGGCAGCTAGATTCCGGAATTCTTCCTAAGAAGCCTTGAAAGCAGTGAAACGCTCCTATGTTGCAATAACTCAGAACCTCATTCTGAGTGTTCCCGGCAGAGGTCATTAGGCTGAACTCATCTGTGGAATAATTAGAGCCAGATGTAGGCAGTGGAATAATTAGAGCCAGATGTAGGCAATGGACTAATTAGAGCCAGATATAGGCAGTGTTTTCGATTGGAAAACAACTGAGCTTTAGTTCTCCAAACTTTCACAAACTGCCATAAGTTGAGGTTCAACTTACTGCTCCGGTTGAGTAGTGTGTACCCGTCAAAGCTGGAATCAGTAGCCCTCAGGTGAGAAGATCGGAAAGCAGGTAGACCCAGTCCGCTGGCAGTGTCCTACGGGGACCAGCCTTTCTGGCTGCCACGCCTGAATGTTTGTAACCACGGCAGAGCTCTGCCGGCGCAATTGTGCAGCAATGCAAACTGCATCACCTGGCCAAATTTCACGGGTGTACAGGAAACCAAGGGGGATTTACAAGGGGATTCACTCGGAAGAGCCGGAGGCCTGCCGACAGCAAGATTCCGGAATTCTTCCTGTGAAACCTTGAAAGCAGTGAAATGCTCCCAGATTGCAATAACTCAGAACCTCATTCTGAGTGTTCCCGGCAGAGATCATTCGGCTGAACACAACTGTTGACTAATTAGAGCCAGAAATAGGTAGTGCCGTCCACAGTGCTGGATGGATATTGTTGGCGTGCCAAACACCTGAGATCTAGTTCACAACACTTTCACAAAGTGCCATACGTTAGGTTCTATTTACTGCTCCGGTTGAGTAGAGTGTAGCCGTCAAAGCTGGAATCAGAACCACTCAGGTGAGAAGAACGGGAAGCAGATATACCCAGTCCGCTGGCAGTGTCCTACAGGGACCAGCCTATCTGGCTGCCACGCCTGAATGTTTGCAACCGCGGCAGGGGTAGGCAGGCGCAGTTGTGCAGCAATGCAAACTGAATAACCTCCCCAAATTTCAGGGGTGTACAAGAAACCACCGGGGATTTACAAGGAGATGTTCACCCTGAAGAGCAGGAGGCCTGCTGGCAGCAAGATTCTGGTATTCTTCCTAAGAAGCCTTGAAAGCAGTGAAACGCTCCTATGTTGCAATATCTCAGAACCTCATTCTGACTGTTCCCGGCAGAGGTCATTCAGCTGAACACAACTGTGGACTAACTATAGCCAGATGGAGGCAGTGCCGTCCATAGTGCAGGATGGACTGTGGTGGTGTGCCAAACAACTGAGCTCTAGTTCTCAACACTTGCACAAAGTGCCATAAGTTGAGGTTCAACATACTGCTCCGGTTGAATAGAGTGTAGTCGTCAAAGCTGGAATCAGTATCACTCAGTTGAGAAGAACTGGAAGCAGATATACCCAGTCTGCTGGCAGTGCCCTACGGGGACCAGCCTATCTGGCTGCCATGCCTGAATGATTGCAACCGCGACAGAGCTAGACAGTCGAAATTATGCAGCAATGCAAACTGCATAACCTGGCCAAATTTCACGGTTGTATAAGAAACCAGGAGGAAATACAAGGAGATGTTCACCCGGAACAGCCGGAGGTCTGCCGGCAGCAAGATTCCAGAATTCTTCCTAAGAAACCTTGAACGCCGTGAAACTCTCCTATGTTGCAATAACTGAGAACATTATTGTGAGTGTTCCCAGCAGAGCTCATTCCGCTGAACACAACCGTGGACTAACTATAGCCAGATGTAGGCAGTGCCCTCCATAGTGCTTAATGGACAGTCGTGGCGTGCCAAACAACTGAGCTCTAGTTCTCAACACTTTCACAAAGTGCCATAAGTTGAGGTTCAACTTAGTGCTCTTGTTGAGCAGAGTGTAGCCGTCAAAGCTGGAATCAGTAGCACTCAGGTGAGAAGAACAGGAAGCAGATATACGCAGTACGCTGGCAGTGTCCTACGGGGACCAGCCTATCTGGCTGCTACGCATGAGTGTTTGCAATCTCGACAGAGCTTTGCAGGCGCAATTGGGCAGCAATGCATACTGCATAACCAGGCCAAATTTCACGTGTGTACAAGAAACCACGTGGGATTTACAAGGAGATGTTCACCTGCAACAGCCGGAGCCCTGCCCGCAGCAAGATTCCGGAATTCTTCCTGTGAAGCCTTGAAAGCAGTGAAACGCTCCTCTGTTGCAATAACTCAGAACCTCATTCTGAGTGTTCCAGGCAGAGGTCATTCGGCTGAACACAACCGTGGACTAATTAGAGACAGATGTAGGCAGTGCCGTCCATAGTGCTGGATGGACAGGGATCGCATGCCCAACAACTGTACTGTAGTTCTCAACACTTTCAGAAATTGCCCTAAGTTGAGGTTCAACTTACTGCTGCGGTTGAGTAGAGTGTAGCCGTCAAAGCTGGCATCAGTAGCACTCAGGTAAGAAGATCGGGAAGCAGATATACCCAGTCTGCTGACAGTGTCTTACCGGGAGCAGCCTATCTGGCTGCCACGCCTGAATGATTGCAATCGCGGCAGAGCTTGGCCGGCGCAATTGTGCAGCAATGCAAACTGCATAACTTGGCCAAATTTGAGGGGTGTACAAGAAACCACGGGGGATTTACAAGGAGATGTTCACCCGGAACAGCCAGAGGCCTGCCGGCAGCAACATTCCGGAATCCTTCCTAAGAAGCCTTGAAAGCAGTGAAAGGCTCCTATGTGGCAATAACTCAGAACCTCATTGTGAATGTTCCAGGCAGAGGTCATTCGGCTGAACACAACCGTGGACTAATTAGAGCCTGATGTATGCAGTGCCGCCCATAGTTCAGGATGCACAGTGTTGGTGTGCCAAACAACTGAGATCTAGTTCTCAACACTTTCACAAAGTGCCATAAGTTGAGGATCAACTTACAGCTCCGGTTGAGCAGAGTGTAGCTGTCAAAGCTGGAATCAGTAGCACTCAGGTGAGAAGAATGGGAAGCAGATATACCCAGTCCGCTGGCAATGTCTTACGGGGACCAGCCTATCTGGATGCCACTCCTGAATGTTTGCAACCGCGGCAGAGCTAGGCAGGCGCAATTGTGCAGCAATGCAAACTGCAAAAACTGGACAAATTTCACGGGTGTAGAAGAAACAACGGGGGATTTACAAGGACATGTTCACCCGATACAGCCGGAGGCCTGCTGGCAGCAAAATTCCGGAATTCTTGCTAAGAAGCCTTGAAAGCAGTGAAACGCTCCTAGTTTGCAATAACTCAGAACCGCATTCTGAGTGTTCCGGGCAGAGGTCATTCGGCTGAACACAACTGTGGACTAATTAGAGCCAGATGTAGGCAGTGCCGTCCATAGTGCTGGATGGACAGTGGTGGCGTGCAAAATACCTGAGATCTAGTTCTCAACACTTTCACAAAGTGCCATAAGTTGAGCTTCAACCTACTGCTCTGGTTGAGTTGAGTGTAGCCGTCAAAGCTGGAATCAGTAGCACTCAGGTGAAAAGAATGGGAAGCAGATATACCCTGTCCGCTGGCAGTGTCCTACGGGGACCAGCCTATCTGGCTGCCACGTCTGAATGTTTGCAACCATGGCAGGAGTAGGCAGGCGCAATTGTGTAGCAATGCAAACTGCATAACCTCCCCAAATTTCAGGGGTGTACAAGAAACCACGGGGGATATACTAGGACATGTTTACCCGGAACAGCTGGAGGCCTGCCGCCAGCAAGATTCCGGAATTCTTCCTAAGAAGCCTTGAAAGCAGTGAAACTCTCCTATGTTGGAATAACTCAGAACCTCATTCTGAGTGTGCCCGGCAGAGGTCATTCGGCTGAACACAACCTTGGACTAATTAGAACCAGATGTAGGCAGTGCCGTTCATAGTACTGGATGAACACTGGTCGCATGCCCAACAACTGAGCTGTAGTTCTCAACACTTTCAGAAAGTGCCCTAAATTGAGCTTCACCTTACTGCTCCGGTTGAGTAGATTGTAGCGGTCAAAGCTGGAATCATTAGCACTCAGGTGAGAAGAACGGGAAGCAGATATACCCAGTCCGCTGGCAGTGTCCTACAGGAACCAGTCTATCTGGCTGCCACGCATGAAAATTTGTAACCCGGGCAGAGCTAGGCAGGCGCAATTGTGCAGCAGTTCAAACTGCATAATCTGGCCAAATTTCACGGTTGTACAAGAAACCACGGGGGATGTACAAGGAGATGTTCACCCGGAACAGCCAGAGGCCTGCCGGCAGCAAGATTCCGGAATTCTTCCTAAGAAGCCTTGAAAGCAGTGAAACGCTCCTATGTTGCAATAGCTCAGAACCTCATTCTGAGTGTTCCCGGCAGAGGTCATTAGGCTTAACTCATCCGTGGACTAATTAGGGCCAGATGTAGGCAGTGGAATAATTAGAGCCAGATGTAGGCAATGGACTAATTAGAGCCAGATATAGGCAGAGTTTTCGATTGGAAAACAACTGAGCTATAGTTCTCCAAACTTTCACAAAGAGCCATAAGTTGAGGTTCAACTTACTGCTCCGTTTGAGTTGTGTGTACCCGTCAAAGCTGGAATCAGTAGCCCTCAGGTGAGAAGAACGGGAAGCAGGTAGAGCCAGTCCGCTGCCACGCCTGAATGTTTGTAACCACGGCAGAGCTATGCAGGCGCAATTGTGCAGCAATGCAAACTGCATAACCTGGCCAAATTTCACGGGTGTCCAAGAAACCACGGGGGATTTACACGGATATGTTCACCCGGAACAGCCGGAGGCCTGTTGGCAGCAACCTTCCAGAATCCTTCCTAAGAAGCCTTGAAAGCAGTGAAACAATCCTATGTTGCAGGAACGCAGAACCTCATTCTGAGTTTTCCCGGCAGATGTCATGGGGATGAACACAACCGTGGATTAATAGAGCCAGATGTAGGCAGTGCCATCCACAGTGCTGGATTGACAGTGGTGGCGTGCCAAACAACTGAGCTCTAGTTCTCAACACTTTCACAAAGTGCCATAAGCTGAGTTTCAACTTACTGCTCCGGTTGAGTAGAGTGTAGCCGTCAAAGCTGGAATCAGTAGCACTCAGGTGAGAAGAACGGGAAGCAGATATACCCAGTCCGCTGGCAATGTCCTACGGGGACCAGCCTATCTGGCTGCCACGCCTGAATGTTTGCAACCGCGGCAGAGCTAGGCAGGCAAAATTGTGCAGCAATGCAAACTGCATAACCTGGCAAAAATTCACGGGTGTAAAATAAACCACTGGGGATTTACACGGATATGTTCACCCAGAACAGCCGGAGTCCTGCTGGCAGCAAGATTCCGGAATTCATCCTAAGAAGCCGTGAAAGCAGTGAAACGCTCCTATGTTGCAATAACTCAGAACCTCATTCTGAGTGTTCCAGGCAGAGGTCATTCGGCTGAACACAACCGTGGACAAATTAGAGCCAGATGTAGACAGTGCCATCCATAGTGCTGGATGGACAGTGGTCGCATGCCCAACATCTTAGTTCTAGTTCTCAACAGTTTCAGAAAGTGCCCTAAGTTGAGGTTCAACTTACTGCTGCGGTTCAGTAGAATATAGCCGTCAAAGCTGGAATCAGTAGCACACAGGTGAGAAGAACGGGAAGCAGATACACCCAGTCCGCTGGCAGTGTCCTATGGGGAGCAGCCTATCTGGCTGGAATGCCTGAATGTTTGCCACCGCAGCAAGGCTAGGCAGGCGCAATTGTGCAGCAAAGCAAACTGCATAACTTGGCCAAATTTCACGGGTGTACAAGAAACAACGGCGGATTTACAAGGAGATGTTCACCCTGAACAGCCGGAGGCCTACCAACAGCAAGATTCCAGAATCCTTCGCGAGAAGCCTTGAAAGCACTGAAACGCTCATATGTTACAATAACTCAGAACCTCATTCTGAGTGTTCCCAGCAGAGGTCATTCGGCTGAACTCATCCGTGGACTAATTAGAGCCAGATGTAAGCAGTGGAATAATTAGAGCCACATGTAGGCAATGGACTAATTAGAGCCAGATATAGGCAGTGTTTGCGATTGGAAAACAACTGAGCTTTAGTTCTCAAAACTTTCACAAAGTGCCATAAGTTGAGGTTCAACTTACTGCTCCGGTTGAGTAGAGTGTAGCCGTCAAAGTTGGAATTAGTAGCACTCAGGTGAGAAGAACGGGAAGCAGATATACCCAGTCCGCTGGCAGGTCCTACGGGGACCAGCATATCTGGCTGCCACGCCTGAATGTTTGCAACCGCGGCAGAGCAAGGCAGTCACAATTGTGCAGCAATTCAAACTGCATAACCTGGCCAAATTTCACGGGTGTACAAGAAACCACGGGGGATTTACAAGGAGATGTTCACCCGGAACAGCCGGAGGCCTGCCGGCAGCAACATTCCGGAATTCTTCCTAAGAAGCCTTGAAAGCAGTGAAACGCTCCTATGTTGCAATAACTCAGAACTTCATTCTGAGTGTTCCCGGCAGAGGTCATTCGGCTGAACACAACCGTGGACTAATTAGAGCCAGATGTAGGCTCTGCTGTCCATAGTGCTGGATGGACTGTTGTGGCGTGCCAAACAACTGAGCTCTAGTTCTCAACACTTTCAAAAAGTGCCATAAGTTGAGGTTCAACTTACTGCTCCGGTTGTGTAGAGTGTAGCAGTCAAAGCTGGAATCAGTAGCACTCAGGTGAGAAGAACGGGAAGCAGATATACCCAGTCCGCTGGCAGTGTCCTGCGGGGAAAAGCCTAACTGGCTGATACGCCTGAATGTTTGCAACCGTGAAAGAGCTAGACAGTCGCAATTATGCAGCAATGCAAACTGCATAACCTGGCCAAATTTCACGGGTGTACAAAATACCAGGAGGAAATACAAGGAGATGTTCACCCGGAAGAGCCGGAGGCCTGCCGGCAGAAAGATTCCGGAATTCTTCCTAAGAAGCCTTGAACAAGTGAAACACTCCTATGTTGCAATAACTCAGCACCTCATTCTGAGTGTTCCCGGCAGAGGTCATTCGGCTGAACACAACCGTGGACTAATTAGAGCCAGATGTAGTCAGTGGCGTCCATGGTGCTGGATGGACAGTGGTAGTGTGCCAAACAACTGAGCTCTAGTTCTCCAAACTTTAACAGAGTGCCAGAAGTTGAGTTTCAACTTACTGCTCCGGTTTAGTAGAGTGTAGCCATCAAAGGTGGAATCAGTAGCACTCAGGTTAGAAAAACGGGAATCAGATATACCCAGTCTGCTGACAGTGTCCTACGGGACCAGACTATCTGGCTGCCAAGCCTGAATGTTTGCAACCGCGGCAGAGCTAGGCAGGCGCAATTGTGCAGCAATGCAAACTGCATTACCTGGCCAAATTTCACGGGTGTACAGGAAACCAGGGGGATTTACTAGGAGATGTTCACCCGGAACAGCTGGAAGCCTTACTGCAGCAAGATTCCGGAATTCTTCCTAAGAAGTCGTGAAAGCAGTGAAACGCTCCTATGTTGCAATAACTCAGAACCTCATTCTGAGTGTTCCCGGCATAGGTCATTCAGCTGAACACAACCGTGGAGGAATTAGAGCCAGAAGTAGGCAGTGCCGTCCATAGTGCTGGATGGAGAGTGCTGTCGTGCCAAACAAGTGAGCTCTAGTTCTCAACACTTTCACAAAATGCCATAAGTTGAGGTTCAACTTACTGCTCCGGTTGACTAGAGTGTAGCCGTCAAAGCTGGAATCAGTAGCACTAAGTTGACAAGAACGGAATGCAGATATACCCAGTCCGCTGGCAGTGTCCTACGGGGACCAGTCTATCTGGCTGCCAGACTTGAATGTTTGCAACCGCGGCAGAGCTACGCAGGCGCAATTGTGCGGTAATGCAAACTGCATAACCTGTCCAAATTTGACGGGTGTACAAGAAACCACGGGGGATTTACAAGGAGATGTTCACCCGGAACAGCCTGAGGCTTGCCACCAGTAAGATTCCGGAATTCTTCCTGTGAAGCCTTGAAAACATTGAAACGCTCCTATGTGGCAATAAATCAGAACCTCATTCTGAGCGTTCCCGGCAGAGGTCATTCGGGTGACGACAACCGTGGACTAATTAGAGCCAGATGTAGGCAGTGCCGTACATAGTGCTGGATGGACACTGCCGGTTTAGTAGAGTGTAGCCATGAAAGCCGGAATCAGTAGCACTGAGGTGAGAAGAACGGGAAGTTGATATATGCAATCCGCTGGCAGTGTCCTACGGGGACCAGTAAATCTGGCTGCCACGCCTGAATGTTTGCAATCGAGACAGAGCTAGGAAGGCGCAATTGTGTAGCAATGCAAACTGCATAACCCGGAAAAATTTCACGGGTGTACAAGAAACCACGCGGGATTTACAAGGAGATGTTCACCTGGAACAGCCGGAGGACTGGCGGCAGCAACATTCCGGAATCCTTCCTAAGAAGCCTTGAAAGCAGTAATACGCTCCTATGTTGCAAAAACTCAGAACCTCATTCTGAGTGTTCCAGGCAGAGGTCATTCGGCTGAACACAACAATGAACTTATTAGAGCCAGATGTAGGCAGTTCCGTCCATAGTGCTGGATGGACAGTGGTGGCGTGCCAAACAACTGAGCTCTAGTTCTCAAGACTTTTACAAATTGCCATGGGTTGGGGTTCAACTTACTTCGCTAGTTGAGTAGAGTGTAGCCGTCAAAGCTGGAATCAGTAACACTCAGGTGAGAAGAACGGGAAGCAGATAGACCCAGTCCGCTGGCAGAGTCCTACGGGGACCCGCCTATTTGCCTGTCACGCCTGAATGTTTGCCACTG
Organism: Dipodomys merriami; assembly: GCF_024711535.1. Lineage (NCBI taxonomy): Eukaryota > Metazoa > Chordata > Mammalia > Rodentia > Heteromyidae > Dipodomys > Dipodomys merriami. Next base: position 325,641 of record NW_027203771.1, on the reverse strand, counting down.
CGTCAGAGCTAGACAGGCGCAATTGTGCAGCAATGCAAACTGCATAACCTGGCCAAATTTCACGGGTCTACAAGAAACCACAGGGGATTTACAAGGAGATGTTCACCCGGAACAGCCGGTGGCCTGCCGGCAGCAAGATTCCGGAATCCTTCCGAAGAAGCCTTGAAAGCAGTGAATCGCTCCTATGTTGCAATAACTCAGCACCTCATTCTGAGTGTTCCCGGCAGAGGTCATTCGTCTGAACACAACCGAGGACTAATTAGAGCCAGATGTATGCAGTGCCGTCCATAGTGCTGGATGGACAGTGGTGGCGTGTCAAACAACTGCGCTCTAGTTCTCAACACTTTCAGAAAGTGCCCTAAGTTGAGCTTCACCTTACTGCTCCGGTTGAGTAGAGTGTAGCCGTCAAAGCTGGAATCAGTAGCACTCAGGTGAGAAGAACCGGAATCAGATAGACCCAGTCCGCTGGGATTGTCCTATGGGGACCAGCCCATCTGGCTGCCACGCCTGAATGTTTGCAACCGTGGCAGAGCCAGGCAGGCGCAATTGTGCAGCAGTGCAAACTGCATAAACTGGCCAAATTTCACGGGTGTAGAAGAAACCACGGGGGATGTACAAGGAGATGTTCACCTGGAACAGCCAGAGGCCTGCCGGCAGCAATATTCCGGAATTCTTCCTAAGAAGCCTTGAAAGCAGTGAAACTCTCCTATGTTGCAATAACTCAGAACCTCATTCTGAGTGTTCCCCGCAGAGGTCATTCGGCTGAACTCATCCGTAGACTAATTAGAGCCAGATGTACGCAGTTGACTAATTAGAGCCAGATGTGTGCAATGGACTAATTAGAGCCAGATATAGGCAGTGTTTTCGATTGGAAAACAACTGAGCTTTAGTTCTCCAAACTTTCACAAATTGCCATAAGTTGAGGTTCAACTTACTGCTCCGGTTGAGTAGAGTGTACCCGTCAAAGCTGGAATCAGTAGCACTCAGTTGAGAAGAACGGGAAGTAGGTAGACCCAGTCCGCTGGCAGTGTCCTACGGGGACCAGCCTTTCTGGCTGCCACGCCTGAATATTTGTAACCACGGCAGAGCTATGCAGGCGGAATTGTGCAGCAATGCAAACTGCATAACCTGGCGAAATTTCACGGGTGTACAAGAAACCACGGAGGATTTACAAGGGGATTTCACCTGGAACAGGCGGAGGCCTTATGGCAGCAAGATTCCGGAATTCATCCTGTGAAACCTTGAAAGAAGTGAAACGCACCTAGTTTCCAATAACTAAGAACCTCATTCTGAGTGTTCCCGGCAGAGATCATTCGGCTGAACACAACTGTGGACTAATTAGAGCCAGATATAGGCAGTGCCGTACATAGTGCTGGATGGATATTGGTGGCGTGCCAAACACCTGAGATCTAGTTCACTACACTTTCACAAAGTGCCATACATTGAGGTTCTATTTACTGCTCCCGTTGAGTAGAGGGTAGCCGTCGAACCTCGAATCAGTAGCACTCAGGTGAGAAGAACGGAAAGCAGATATACCCAATTCCTGGCAGTGTCTTACGGGGACCAGCCTATCTGGCTGACACGCCTGAATGTTTGCAACCGCGGCAGGGGTACCCAGGCGAAATTGTGCAGCAATGCAAACTGAATAACCTCCCCAAATTTCAGGGGTGTACAAGAAACCACGGGGGATTTACAAGGAGATGTTCAGTCTGAATCCCAGGAGGCCTGACGGCAGCAAGATTCTGGAATTCTTCCTAAGAAGCCTTGAAAGCAGTGAAACGCTCCTGTGTTGCAATATCTCAGAACCTCATTTTGACTGTTCCCGGCAGAGGTCATTCGGCTGAACACAACCGTGGACTAACTTTAGCCAGATGTAGGCAGTGCCGTCCATAGTGCTGGATGGACAGTCGTGGCGTGCCAAACAACTGAGCTCTAGTTCTCAACACTTGCACAAAATGCCATAATTTGAGGTTCAACTTACTGCTCCGGTTGAGTAGAGTGTAGCCCTCAAAGCTGGAATCAGTATCACTCAGGTGAGAAGAACGGGAAGCAGATATACCCAGTCTGCTGGCAGTGTCCTACGGGGACCAGCCTGTCTGGCTGCCATACCTGAATGTTTGCAACCCCGGCAGAGATAGGCAGTCGCAATTATGCAGCAATGCAAACTGCATAACTTGGCCAAATTTCACAGGTGGACAAGAAACCATGGGGGATTTACAAGGAGATGTTCACCCGGAACATCCGGAGGCCAGCCGGCAGCAAGATTCCGGAATCTTCCTAAGAAACCTTGAACGCAGTGAAACGCTCCTATGTTGCAATAACTCAGAACCTCATTTTTAGTGTTCCCGACAGAGGGCATTCGGCTCAACACAACCGAAGACTAATTAGAGCCAGATATAGGCAGTGCCGTCCATTGTGCTGGGGGGACAGTGGTCGCATGCTAAACAACTGAGCTCTAGTTCTCCAAACGTTCACAAAGTGCCATAAATTGAGGTTCAACTTACTGCTTCGGTTGAGTAGAGTGTAGCCCTCAAAGCTGGAATCAGTACCACTCAGGTGAGAAGAACGAGAAGCAGATATACCCACTCCGCTGGCAGTGTCCTACGTGGACCAGCCTATCTGGGTGCCAAGCCTGAATGTTTGCAACCGCGGCAGAGCTAGGCAGGCGCAATTGTGCAGCAATGCAAACTCCATAACCTGGCCAAATTTCAGGGGTGTACAAGAAACCACGGGGGATGTATAATTAGATGTTCACCGGGAACAGCCAGAGGCCTGAGGGCAGCAAGATTCCGGAATTCTTCCTAAGAAGCCTTGAAAGCAGTGAAACGCTCCTATGTTGCAATAACTCAGAACCTCATTCTGAGTGTTCCCGGCAGAGGTCATTCGGCTGAACTCATCCGTGGATTAATTAGAGCCAGATGTAGGCAGTGGAGTAATTAGAGCCAGATGTAGGCAATGGACTAATTAGAGCCACATATAGGCAGTGTTTTCGATTGGAAAACAACTGAGCTTTAGTTCTCCAAATTTTCACAAAGTGCCATAAGTTGAGGTTCAACTTACTGGTCCGGTTGAGACGAGTGTAGCCATGAAAGCTGGAATCAGTAGCACTCAGGTGAGAAGAACTGGAAACAGATAGACCCAGTTTGCTGGAAGTGTCTTACGGGGACCAGCCTATCTGGCTGATATGCCTGAATGTTTGCAAGCGCGGCAGTGGTAGGAAGGTGCAATTGTGCAGCAATGCAAAGTGCGTAAGCGCCCCAAATTTCAGGGGTGTACAAGAAACAACGGGGGATTTACAAGGACATGATCACCCGGAACACCCGGAGGCCTACCTGTAGCAAGATTCCGGAATTCTTCCAGTGAAGCCTTGAAAGCTGTGAAACGCACCTATGTTGCAATAACTCAGAACCTCATTCTGAGTGTTCCCGGCACAGGTCATTGGGCTGAACACAACCGTGGACTAATGAGAGCCAGGTGTAGGCAGTGCCGTCCATACTGCTGGATGGACAGTGGTGGAGTGCCAAACAACTGAGCTCTAGTTCTTAACACTTTCATAAAGTGCCATAAGTTGAGGTTCAACTTACTGCTCCGGTTGAGTAGAGTGTAGCCGTCAAAGCTGGAATAAGTAGCACTCAGGTGAGAAGAACGGGAAGCAGATATACCCAGTCTGCTGGCACTGTCCTACGGGGACCAGCCTATCTGGCTGCCACGCCTGAATGTTTGCAACTGCGGCAAAGATAGGCAGGCGCAATTGTGCAGCAATGCAAACTGCATAACCTGGCCAAATTTGACGAGTGTACAAGAAACCTCGGGGGATTTACAAATGATGTTCACCAGGAACAGTCGGAGGCCTGCCGGCAGCAACATTCCAGAATCCTTCCTAAGAAGCCTTGAAAGCAGTGAAACGCTCCTATGTTGCAATAACTCAGAACCTCACTCTGTGTGTTCCCGGCAGAGGTCATTCGGCTGAACACAACCGTGGACTAATTAGAGCCTGATGTATGCAGTGCCCTCCATAGTGCAGGATGGACAGTTGTGGTGTGCCAAACAACTGAGCTCTAGTTCTCAGCACTTTCACAAAGTGCCATAAGTTGAGGTTCAACTTACGGCTGCGGTTGAGTAGATTGTAGCCGTCAAAGCTGCAATCAGTAGCACTCAGGTGAGAAGAACGGGAAGCAGATATACCCAGTCCGCTGGCAATGTCTTACGGGGACCAGCCTATCTGGCTGTCACTCCTGAATGTTTGCAACCGAGGCAGAGCTAGGCAGGCGCAATTGTGCAGCAATGCAAACTGCATAACCTGGCCAAATTTCACGGGTGTACAAGAAACCACGGGGGATTTACAAGGAGATGTTCACCCGGAACATCCAGAGGCCTGCCGGCAGCTAGATTCCGGAATTCTTCCTAAGAAGCCTTGAAAGCAGTGAAACGCTCCTATGTTGCAATAACTCAGAACCTCATTCTGAGTGTTCCGGCAGAGGTCATTAGGCTGAACTCATCTGTGGAATAATTAGAGCCAGATGTAGGCAGTGGAATAATTAGAGCCAGATGTAGGCAATGGACTAATTAGAGCCAGATATAGGCAGTGTTTTCGATTGGAAAACAACTGAGCTTTAGTTCTCCAAACTTTCACAAACTGCCATAAGTTGAGGTTCAACTTACTGCTCCGGTTGAGTAGTGTGTACCCGTCAAAGCTGGAATCCGTAGCCCTCAGGTGAGAAGAACGGAAAGCAGGTAGACCCAGTCCGCTGGCAGTGTCCTACGGGGACCAGCCTTTCTGGCTGCCACGCCTGAATGTTTGTAACCACGGCAGAGCTCTGCCGGCGCAATTGTGCAGCAATGCAAACTGCATCACCTGGCCAAATTTCACGGGTGTACAGGAAACCAAGGGGGATTTACAAGGGGATTCACTCGGAAGAGCCGGAGGCCTGCCGACAGCAAGATTCCGGAATTCTTCCTGTGAAACCTTGAAAGCAGTGAAATGCTCCCAGGTTGCAATAACTCAGAACCTCATTCTGAGTGTTCCCGGCAGAGATCATTCGGCTGAACACAACTGTTGACTAATTAGAGCCAGAAATAGGTAGTGCCGTCCACAGTGCTGGATGGATATTGTTGGCTTGCCAAACACCTGAGATCTAGTTCACAACACTTTCACAAAGTGCCATACGTTAGGTTCTACTTACTGCTCCGGTTGAGTAGAGTGTAGCCGTCAAAGCTGGAATCAGAACCACTCAGGTGAGAAGAACGGGAAGCAGATATACCCAGTCCGCTGGCAGTGTCCTACAGGGACCAGCCTATCTGGCTGCCACGCCTGAATGTTTGCAACCGCGGCAGGGGTAGGCAGGCGAAGTTGTGCAGCAATGCAAACTGAATAACCTCCCCAAATTTCAGGGGTGTACAAGAAACCACCGGGGATTTACAAGGAGATGTTCACCCTGAAGAGCAGGAGGCCTGCTGGCAGCAAGATTCTGGAATTCTTCCTAAGAAGCCTTGAAAGCAGTGAAACGCTCCTATGTTGCAATATCTCAGAACCTCATTCTGACTGTTCCCGGCAGAGGTCATTCAGCTGAACACAACTGTGGACTAACTGTAGCCAGATGGAGGCAGTGCCGTCCATAGTGCAGGATGGACTGTGGTGGTGTGCCAAACAACTGAGCTCTAGTTCTCAACACTTGCACAAAGTGCCATAAGTTGAGGTTCAACATACTGCTCCGGTTGAATAGAGTGTAGTCGTCAAAGCTGGAATCAGTATCACTCAGTTGAGAAGAACTGGAAGCAGATATACCCAGTCTGCTGGCAGTGCCCTACGGGGACCATCCTATCTGGCTGCCATGCCTGAATGATTGCAACCGCGACAGAGCTAGACAGTCGAAATTATGCAGCAATGCAAACTGCATAACCTGGCCAAATTTCACGGTTGTATAAGAAACCAGGAGGAAATACAAGGAGATGTTCACCTGGAACAGCCGGAGGTCTGCCGGCAGCAAGATTCCAGAATTCTTCCTAAGAAACCTTGAACGCCGTGAAACACTCCTATATTGCAATAACTGAGAACATTATTGTGAGTGTTCCCAGCAGAGCTCATTCCGCTGAACACAACCGTGGACTAACTATAGCCAGATGTAGGCAGTGCCCTCCATAGTGCTTAATGGACAGTCGTGGCGTGCCAAACAACTGAGCTCTAGTTCTCAACACTTTCACAAAGTGCCATAAGTTGAGGTTCAACTTAGTGCTCTTGTTGAGCAGAGTGTAGCCGTCAAAGCTGGAATCAGTAGCACTCAGGTGAGAAGAACAGGAAGCAGATATACGCAGTACGCTGGCAGTGTCCTACGGGGACCAGCCTATCTGGCTGCTACGCATGAGTGTTTGCAATCTCGACAGAGCTTTGCAGGCGCAATTGGGCAGCAATGCATACTGCATAACCAGGCCAAATTTCACGTGTGTACAAGAAACCACGTGGGATTTACAAGGAGATGTTCACCTGCAACAGCCGGAGCCCTGCCCGCAGCAAGATTCCGGAATTCTTCCTGTGAAGCCTTGAAAGCAGTGAAACGCTCCTCTGTTGCAATAACTCAGAACCTCATTCTGAGTGTTCCAGGCAGAGGTCATTCGGCTGAACACAACCGTGGACTAATTAGAGACAGATGTAGGCAGTGCCGTCCATAGTGCTGGATGGACAGGGATCGCATGCCCAACAACTGTACTGTAGTTCTCAACACTTTCAGAAATTGCCCTAAGTTGAGGTTCAACTTACTGCTGCGGTTGAGTAGAGTGTAGCCGTCAAAGCTGGCATCAGTAGCACTCAGGTAAGAAGATCGGGAAGCAGATATACCCAGTCTGCTGACAGTGTCTTACCGGGAGCAGCCTATCTGGCTGCCACGCCTGAATGTTTGCAATCGCGGCAGAGCTTGGCCTGCGCAATTGTGCAGCAATGCAAACTGCATAACTTGGCCAAATTTGAGGGGTGTACAAGAAACCACGGGGGATTTACAAGGAGATGTTCACCCGGAACAGCCAGAGGCCTGCCGGCAGCAACATTCCGGAATCCTTCCTAAGAAGCCTTGAAAGCAGTGAAAGGCTCCTATGTGGCAATAACTCAGAACCTCATTGTGAATGTTCCAGGCAGAGGTCATTCGGCTGAACACAACCGTGGACTAATTAGAGCCTGATGTATGCAGTGCCGCCCATAGTTCAGGATGCACAGTGTTGGTGTGCCAAACAACTGAGATCTAGTTCTCAACACTTTCACAAAGTGCCATAAGTTGAGGATCAACTTACTGCTCCGGTTGAGCAGAGTGTAGCTGTCAAAGCTGGAATCAGTAGCACTCAGGTGAGAAGAATGGGAAGCAGATATACCCAGTCCGCTGGCAATGTCTTACGGGGACCAGCCTATCTGGATGCCACTCCTGAATGTTTGCAACCGCGGCAGAGCTAGGCAGGCGCAATTGTGCAGCAATGCAAACTGCAAAAACTGGACAAATTTCACGGGTGTAGAAGAAACAACGGGGGATTTACAAGGACATGTTCACCCGATACAGCCGGAGGCCTGCTGGCAGCAAAATTCCGGAATTCTTGCTAAGAAGCCTTGAAAGCAGTGAAACGCTCCTAGGTTGCAATAACTCAGAACCGCATTCTGAGTGTTCCGGGCAGAGGTCATTCGGCTGAACACAACTGTGGACTAATTAGAGCCAGATGTAGGCAGTGCCGTCCATAGTGCTGGATGGACAGTGGTGGCGTGCAAAATACCTGAGATCTAGTTCTCAACACTTTCACAAAGTGCCATAAGTTGAGCTTCAACCTACTGCTCTGGTTGAGTTGAGTGTAGCCGTCAATGCTGGAATCAGTAGCACTCAGGTGAAAAGAATGGGAAGCAGATATACCCTGTCCGCTGGCAGTGTCCTACGGGGACCAGCCTATCTGGCTGCCACGTCTGAATGTTTGCAACCATGGCAGGGGTAGGCAGGCGCAATTGTGTAGCAATGCAAACTGCATAACCTCCCCAAATTTCAGGGGTGTACAAGAAACCACGGGGGATATACTAGGACATGTTTACCCGGAACAGCTGGAGGCCTGCCGCCAGCAAGATTCCAGAATTCTTCCTAAGAAGCCTTGAAAGCAGTGAAACTCTCCTATGTTGGAATAACTCAGAACCTCATTCTGAGTGTTCCCGGCAGAGGTCATTCGGCTGAACACAACCTTGGACTAATTAGAACCAGATGTAGGCAGTTCCGTTCATAGTACTGGATGAACACTGGTCGCATGCCCAACAACTGAGCTGTAGTTCTCAACACTTTCAGAAAGTGCCGTAAATTGAGCTTCACCTTACTGCTCCGGTTGAGTAGATTGTAGCGGTCAAAGCTGGAATCATTAGCACTCAGGTGAGAAGAACGGGAAGCAGATATACCCAGTCCGCTGGCAGTGTCCTACAGGAACCAGTCTATCTGGCTGCCACGCATGAAAATTTGTAACCCGGGCAGAGCTAGGCAGGCGCAATTGTGCAGCAGTTCAAACTGCATAATCTGGCCAAATTTCACGGTTGTACAAGAAACCACGGGGGATGTACAAGGAGATGTTCACCCGGAACAGCCAGAGGCCTGCCGGCAGCAAGATTCCGGAATTCTTCCTAAGAAGCCTTGAAAGCAGTGAAACGCTCCTATGTTGCAATAGCTCAGAACCTCATTCTGAGTGTTCCCGGCAGAGGTCATTAGGCTTAACTCATCCGTGGACTAATTAGGGCCAGATGTAGGCAGTGGAATAATTAGAGCCAGATGTAGGCAATGGACTAATTAGAGCCAGATATAGGCAGAGTTTTCGATTGGAAAACAACTGAGCTATAGTTCTCCAAACTTTCACAAAGAGCCATAAGTTGAGGTTCAACTTACTGCTCCGTTTGAGTTGTGTGTACCCGTCAAAGCTGGAATCAGTAGCCCTCAGGTGAGAAGAACGGGAAGCAGGTAGAGCCAGTCCGCTGCCACGCCTGAATGTTTGTAACCACGGCAGAGCTATGCAGGCGCAATTGTGCAGCAATGCAAACTGCATAACCTGGCCAAATTTCACGGGTGTCCAAGAAACCACGGGGGATTTACACGGACATGTTCACCCGGAACAGCCGGAGGCCTGTTGGCAGCAAAATTCCGGAATTTTTCCTAAGAAGCCTTGAAAGCAGTGAAACGCTCCTATGTTGCAATAACTCAGAACCTCTTTCTGAGTGTTCCCGGCAGAGATCATTCGGCTGAACACAACTGTGGAGTAATTAGAGCCAGATGTAGGCAGTGCCGTCCATAGTGATGGATGGACAGTGGTGGCGTGCCAAACACCTGAGATCTAGTTCTCAACACTTTCACAAAGTGCCATAAGTTGAGGTTCAACTTACTGCTCCGGTTGAGTAGAGTGTAGCCGTCAAAGCTGGAATCAGTAGCACTCAGGTGAGAAGAACGGGAAGTAGATATATCCAGTCCGCTGGCAGTGTCCTACAGGGATGAGCCTATCTGGCTGCCAGGACTGAATGTTTGCAACCGCGGCAGAGCTAGGCAGGTGCAATTGTGCAGCAATGCAAACTGCAAAACCTGGCCAAATTTCAAGGGTGTACAAGAAACCACGGGAGATTTACAAGGAGATGTTCACCCGGAATAGCTGGAGGCCTGCTGGCAACAAGATTCCGGATTTCATCCTGTGAAGCCATGAAAGTAGTGAAACGCTCCTATGTTGCAATAACTCAGAACCTCATTCTGAGTGTTCCCGGCAGAGGTCATTCGGCTGATCACAACTGTGGACTAATTAGAGCCAGATGTAGGCAGTGCCGTCCATAGTGCTGGACGGACAGTTGTGTCGTGCCAAACAACTGAGCTCTAGTTCTCAACACTTTCTCAAAGTGCCGTAAGTTGAGGTTCAACTTACTGCTGTGGTTGAGTAGAGTGTAGGCGTCGAAGCTGGAATCAGTAGCACTCAGGTGAGAGAACGGGAAGCAGATATACCCAGTCTGCTGGCAGTGTCCTATGGGGACCAGCCTTTCTTGCTGCCACGTCAGAATGTTTGCATCCACGGCAGAGCTAAGCAGGCACAATTGTGCAGCAATGCAAAGTGCAAAACCTGGCCAAATTTCACGGGTGTACAAGAAACCACGGGGGAGTTACATGGAGATGTTCACTCGGAACAGCCAGAGGCCTTCTGGCAGCAACATTCCGGAATTCTTCCTAAGAAGCCTTGAAAGCAGTTAAACGCTCCTATGTTGCAATAACTAAGGAACCTCATTCTGAGTGTTCCCGGCAGAGGTCATTCTGCTGAACATAACCGTGGACTAATTAGAGCCAGATGTAGGCAGTGCCGTCCATAGTGCTGGATGGACAGTGGTGGAGTGAAAAACAACTGAGGTCTAGTTCTCAACACTTTCACAAAGTGCCATAAGTTGAGGTTCAACTTACTGCTCCGGTTGAGTAGAGTGTAGCCGTCAAGGCTGGAATCAGTAGCACTCAGGTGAGAAGAACGGGAAGCAGATATACCCAGTCCGCTGGCAGTGTCCTAGGTGGACCAGCCTATCTGGCTGCCATGCCTGAATGTTTGCAACCACTTCAGAGCTAGGCAGGAACAATTGTGCAGCAATGCAAACTGCATAACCTGGCCAAATTTCACGGGTGTAGAAGAAACCACGGGGGACTTACATGGAGATGTTCACCCGAAACAGCCAGAGGCCTGCCGGCAGCAGCTTTCCGGAATACTTCTTAAGAAGCCTTGAAAGCAGTGAAATGCTCCTATGTGACAACAACTCAGAACCTCATTCTGAATGTTCCCGGCAGAGGTCATTCGGCTGAACACATCCGTGGACTAATTAGAGCCAGATGTAGGCAGTGGACTAATTACAGATAGATGTAGGCAATGGACTAATTAGAGCCAGATATAGGCAGTGTTTTAATTGGAAAACAACTGAGCTTTAGTTCTCCAAATTTTCACAAAGTGCCATAATTTGAGGTTCAAGTTACTGCTCCGGTTGAGTAGAGTGTACCCGTCAAACCTGGAATCAGTAGCACTCAGGTGAGAAGAACGGGAAGCAGGTAGACCCAGTCCGCTGACAGTGTCCTACGGGGCCCAGCCTATCTGGCTGCTACGCCTGAATGTTTGCAATCTCGACAGAGCTTCGTAGGCGCAATTGTGCAGCAATTCATACTGCATAACCTGGCCAAATTTCACGTGGGTACAAGAAACCACGGGGGATTAACAAGGAGATGTTCACCCGGAACAGCCAGAGGCCTGCTGGCAGCAACATTCCGGAATCCTTCCTAAGAAGCCTTGAAAGCAGTGAAAGGCTCCTATGTGGCAATAACTCAGAACCTCATTCTGAGTGTTCCTGGCAGAGGTCATTCGGCTGAACACAACCGTGGACTAATTAGAGCCTGATGTATGCAGTTCCGTCCATAGTGCAGGATGGACAGTGTTGGTGTGCCAAACAACTGAGCTCTAGTTCTCAACACTTTCACAAAGTGCCTTAAGTTGAGGATCAACTTACTGCTCCGGTTGAGTAGATTGTAGCTATCATAGCTGGAATCAGTAGCACTCAGGTGAGAAGAACGGGAAGCAGATATACCCAGTCCGCTGGCAGTGTCCAAGGGGGACCAGCCTATCTGGCTGCCACGTCTAAATGTTTGCAACCGCGGCAGAGCTAGGCAGGCGCAATTGTGCAGCATTGCAAACTGCATAACCCGGCCTAATTTCACGGGTGTTCAAGAAATCACGGGGGATTTACAAGGAGAAGTTCACTCGGAACAGACGGAGGCCTGCCGGAAGCAATATTCCGGAATTCTTCCTGTGAAGCCTTGAAAGCAGTGAAACGCTCCTATGTTGCAATAACTCAGAACCTCATTCTGAGTGTTCCCGGCAGAGGTCATTCAGCTGAACACAACCGTGGCCTAATAAGAGCCAGATGTAGGCCGTGCCGCCATATTGCTGGATGGACAATGGTGGCGTTCCATACAACTGAGCTCTAGTTTTCAACACTCACAAAGTGCCATAAGTTGAGGTTGAACTTACTGCTCTGGTTGAGTAGAGTGTAGCGGTCAAAGCAGGAATCAGTAGCACTCAGGTGAGAATATCGGGAAGCAGATATACCCAGTCTGCTGGCAGTGTCCTACGGGGACCAGTCTATCTGGCTGCCACGCCTGAATGTTTGCAATCGCGGCAGAGCTTGGCAGGCACAATTGTGCAACAATGCAAACTGCATAACCTGGCCATATTTTACGGGTGTACAAGAAACCACGGCAGATTTACAAGGAGATGTTCACCCGGAACAGCCAGAGGCCTGCCGGCAGCAACATTCTGGAATCCTTCCTAAGAAGCCTCGAAAGCAGTGAAACGCTCCTATGTTGCAATAACTTAGAACCTCATTCTGAGTGTTCCCGGCAGAGGTCATTCGGCTGAACATAACTGTGGACTAATTAGAGCCAGATGTAGGCAGTGCCTTCCGTAGTGCTGGATGGACTGTTGTGGCGTGCCAAACAACTGAGATCTAGTTCTCAACACTTTCACAAAGTGCCATAAGTTGAGGTTCAACTTACTGCTCCGGTTGAGTAGAGTGCAGCCGTCAAAGCTGGAATCAGTAGCACTCATTTGAGAAGAATGGGAAGCAGATATACCCGGTCCGCTGGCAGGGTCCTACATGGACCAATCTATCTGGCTGCCACGCCTGAATGTTTGTAACCGGGGCAGAGCTAGGCAGGCACAATTGTGCAGCAGTGCAAACTGCATAACCTGGCCAAATTTGACGGGTGTACATGAAACCACGGGGGATGTACAAGGAGATGTTCACCCGGAACAGCCAGAGGCCTGCCGGCAGCAAGATTCCGGAATTCTTCCTAAGAAGGATTGAAAGCAGTGAAACGCTCCTACGTTGCAATAACTCAGAACCTCATTCTGAGTGTTCCCGACAGAGGTCATTCGGCTGAACTCATCCGTGGACTAATTAGAGCCAGATGTAGGCAGTGGACTAATTAGAGCCAGATGTAGGCAGTGGACTAAATAGAGCCAGATGTAGGCCATGGACTAATTAGAGCGAGATATAGGTAGTGTTTTCGATTGGAAAACGACTGAGCTTTAGTTCTCCAAACTTTCACAAAGTGCCATAAGTTGAGCTTCAACTTACTGTTCCGGTTGAGTAGAGTGTACCCGTCAAACCTGGAATCAGTAGGATTCAGGTGAGAAGAACGGGAAGCAGATATACCCAGTCCGCTGGGAGTGTCTTTCGTGGACCAGCCTATCTGGCTGCCACGCCTGAATGTTTGCAACCTCGGCAGAGCTAGGCAGGCGCAATTGTGCAGCAATGCAAACTGCATAACCTGGACAAATTTCACAGGTGTACAAGAAAGCACGGGGGATTTACAAGGAGATGTTCATCCAGAACAGCTGGAGTCCTGCCTGCAGCAAGATTCGGGAATTCTTCATGTGAAGCCTTGAAAGCAGTGAAAAGCTCCTATGTTGCAATAACGCAGAACTTCATTCTGAGTGTTCCCGGCAGAGGTCATTCGGGTGAACAAAACCGTGGACTAATCAGAGCCAGATGTACCCAGTGCCGTCCATAGTGCGGGATGGACAGTGGTGGCATGCCAAACAACTGAGCTCTAGTTCTCAACACTGTCACAAAGTGCCATAAGTTGAGGTTCAAATTACTGCTCCAGGTGAGTAGACAGTGTAGCCGTCAAAGCTGGAATCAGTAGCACTCAGGTGAGAAGAAGGGGAAGCAGATATAACCAGTCCGCTGGCAGTGTCCTACAGGGACCAGCCTACCTGGGTGCCACGCCTGAATGTTTGCGACTGCGGCAGAGCTAGGCAGGCGCAATTGTGCAGCAATGCAAACTGGAAAACCTGGCCAAATTTCACGGGTGTACAAAAACCACGGGGGATTGACAAGTATATGTTCACCCGGGACAGCCGGAGGCCTGCCTGCATCAAAATTCCGGAATTCATCCTGTGAAGCCTTGAAAGCAGTGAAACGCCCTATGTTGCATTAACTCAGAAGCTCATTCTGAGTGTTCCCGGCAGAGGTCATTCGGCTGAACAAAACCATGGACTAATTAGAGCCAGATGTAGGCAGTGCAGTCCATAGTGCTGGATGGACAGTGGTGGCGTGCCAAAAAACTGAGCTCTAGTTCTCCAAACTTTAACAGAGTGCCATAAGTAGAGGTTAAACTTACTGCTTCGGTTGAGTAGAGTGTAGCCGTCAAAGCATGAATCAGAAGCACTCAGTTGAGAAGAACGCGAAGGAGATATACCCAGTCCGCTGGCAGTGTCCTACGGGGACCAGCCTATCTGGCTGCCTCGCCTGAATGTTTGCAACCGCGGCAGACCTAGGCAGGCGCAATTAGGCAGCAATGCAAACTGCATAACCTAGCCAAATTTCACGGGTGTACAAGAAACAACGGGGGATTTACAAGGAGATGTTCACTCGGAAAAACTGGAGGCCTGCCGGCAGCAAGATTCCAGAATTCTTCCTAAGAAACCTTGAACGCAGTGAAACACTCGTATGTTGCAATAACTTAGAACCTTATTGTGAGTGTTCGCATCAGAGCTCATTCGGCTGAACACAGCCGTGAACTAACAATAGCCAGATGTAGAAAGTTCCGTCCATAGTGCTGGAAGGACAGTGGTGGCATGCCAAACACCTGAGCTCTAGTTCTCAACACTTTCACAAAGTGCCATAAGTTGAGGTTCAACTTACTGCTCCGGGTGAGTAGAGTGTAGCCGTCAAAGCTGGAATCAATAGCACTCAGGTGAGAAGAACGGGAAGCAGATAGACCCAGTGCACTGGCAGTGTCCTACGGGGACCAGCCTATCTGGCTGCCACGCCTGAATGTTTGCAACAGCGTCAGAGCTAGGCAGGCGCAATTGTGCAGCAATGCAAACTGCATAACCTGGCCAAATTTCACGGATGTACAAGAAAACACCGGGGATTTACAAGGACATGTTCACCCAGAACAGCCGGAGGCCTGCCGGGAACAAGGTTCCGGATTTCTTCCTGAGAAGCCTTGAAAGCAGTGAAACGCTCCTATGTTGCAATAACTCAGAAACTCATTCTGAGTGTTCCCGGCAGACGTCATTCGGTTGAACACAAACGTGGACTAATTAGAGCCAGATGGATGCATTGCCGTCCATAGTGCTGGATGGACAGTTTTGGCGTGCCAAGCAACTGAGCTCTAGTTCTCCACACTTTCACAGAGTGCCATAACGTGATGTTCAACTTACTGCTCCTGTTGAGTAGAGTGTACCCGTCAAAGCTGGAATCAGTAGGACTCAGGTGAGAAGAACGGGAAGCAGATAGACCCAGTCCGCTGACATTGTCTTCGTGGACCAGCCTATCTGGCTGCCATGCCTGAATGTTTGCAACCGCGGCAGAGCTAGGCAGGCGCAATTGTGCAGCTATGCAAACTGCATAACCTGGCCAAATTTCACAGGTGTACAAGAAAGCACAGGGGATTTACAAGGAGATGTTCACCCGGAACAGCTGGAGTCCTGCCTGCAGCAAGATTCGGGAATTCTTCATGTGAAGCCTTGAAAGCAGTGAAACGCTCCTATGTTGCAATAACTCAGAACCTCATTCTGAGTGTTCCCGGCAGAGATCATTCAGCTGACCACAACCGTGGACTAATTAGAGCCAGATGTAGGTAGTGCCGTCCATAGTGCTGGATGGACAGTGGTGGAGTCCAAAACAAATGAGCTCTAGTTCTCAACACTTTCACAAAGTGCCATAAGTTGAGGTTCAAATTACTCCTTCTGTTGAGTAGAGTGTAGCCGTCAAAGCTGGAATCAGTAGCACTCATGTGAGAAGAACGGGAAGCAGAAATACCCAGTCCGCTGGCAGTGTCCTACGAGGAGCAGCCTATCTGGCTGCCACGCCTGAATGTTTGCAACCGCGGCAGAGCTAGGCAGGCGCAATTGTGCATCAATGCAAACTGCATAACATGGCCAAATTTCACGGGTGTCCAAGAAACCACGGGGGATTTACAAGGAGATGTTCACCCGGAACAGCTGGAGGCATGCGGGCAGAAAATACAGGAATTCTTCCTAAGAAGCCTTGAAAGAAGTGAAACATTCCTATGTAGCAATAACTCAGAACCTCATTCTGAGTGTTCCCGACAGAGGTCATTCGGCTGAACACAACCGTGGACTAATTAGAGCCAGATGTAGGAAGTGCCGTCCATAGTGCTGGATGGACAGCGGTCGCATTCCAAACACCTGAGATGTAGTTCTCCAAACTTTAACAGAGTGACATAAGTAGAGGTTCAACTTACTGCTTTGGTTGAGTAGAGTGTAGCCGTCAAAGCATGAATCAGAAGCACTCAGGTGAGAAGAACGGGAAGGAGATATACCCAGTCCGCTTGCAGTGTCCTACGGGGACCAGCCTATCTGGCTGCCACGCCTGAATGTTTGCAACCGCGGCATAGCTATGCAGGCACAATTCGGCAGCAATTCAAACTGCATAACCTAGCCAAAATTTACGGGTGTACAAGAAACAACGGGGGATTTACAAGGAGATGTTCACTCGGAACAACCGGAGGCCTGCCGGAAGCAAGATTCCAGAATTCGTCCTAAGAAACCTTGAACGCAGTGAAACACTCCTATGTTGCAATAACTTAGAACCTTATTGTGAGTGTTCGCAGCAGAGGTCATTCGGCTGAACACAACCGTGGACTAACTATAGCCAGATGTAGGAAGTGCCGTCCATAATGCTGGATGGACAGTGGTGGCGTGCCAAACAACTGAGCTGTAGTTCTCAACACTTTCACAAAGTGCCATAAGTTGAGGTTCAACTTACTGCTCCGGGTGAGTAGAGCGTAGCCGTCAAAGCTGGAATCAATAGCACTCAGGTGAAAAGAACGGGAAGCAGATAGACCCAGTGTGCTGGCAGTGTCCTACGGGGACCAGCCTATCTGGCTGCCACGCCTGAATGTTTGCAACAGCGGCAGAGCTAGGCAGGCGCAATTGTGCAGCAATGCAAACTGCATAACCTGGCCAAATTTCACGGATGTTCAAGAAACCACAGGGGATTGACAAGCACATGTTCACCCGGAACAGCCGGAGACCTGCCGGCATCAAGATTCCCGAGTTCTTCCTGTGAAGCCTTGAAAGCAGTGAAAATCTCCTTCATAGCAATAACTCAGAACCTCATTCTGAGTATTCCCGGCAGAGGTCATTCGGGTGACCACAACCGTGGACTAATTAGGGCCAGATGTAGGCAGTGCCATCCATAGTGCTGGATGGACAATGGTGGCGTGCCAAACAACTTAGCTCTAGTTCTCAAGCCTTTCACAAAGTGCCATAAGTTGAGGTTCAACTTACTGCTCCGGTTGATAGAGTGTAGCCGTGAAAGCTGGAATCAGTAGCCCTCAGGTGAGAAGAACGTGAAGCCGATAGACCGAGTCTGCTGGCAGTGTCCTACGGGGACCAGCCTATCTGGCTGCCACGCCTGAATGTTTGCAACCGTGGCAGAGCTAGGCAGGTGCAATTGTGCAGCAATGCAAACTGCATAACCTGGCCAAATTTAACAGGGGTACAAGAAACCACGGGGGATTTACAAAGAGATGTTCACCCGGAACAGCCAGAGGCCTGCCGGCAACAAGATTCCGGAATTCTTCCTGTGAAGCCTTGAAAGCAGTGAAACGCTCCTATGTTGCAATAACTCAGAACATCATTCTGAGTGTTCCCGACAGAGGTCATTCGTCTGAACACAACCGTGGACTAATTAGAGCCAGATGTAGGCAGTGCCGTCCATAGTGCTGGATGGAGAGTGGTCGCGTGCCAAACAACTGAGCTCTAGTTCTCTAAACTTTAACAGAGTGCCATAAGTAGAGGTTTAACATACTGCTTCAGTTGAGTAGAGTGTAGCCGTCAAAGCGGGAATCAGAAGCACACAAGTGAGAAGAATGGGAAGCAGATATACCCAGTCCGCCAGCAGTGTCCTACGGGGACCAGCCTCTCTGGCTGCCACGCCTGAATGTTTGCAACCGTGGCAAAGCTAGGCAGGCGCAATTGTGCAGCAATGCAAACTGCATAACCTGGCCAAATTTCACCGGTGTACAAGAAACCACGGGGGATTTACAAGGAGATGTTCACTCAGAACAACCGGAGGCCTGCCGGCAGCAAGATTCCAGAATTCTTCCTAAGAAACCTTGAACACAGTGAGACACTCCTATGTTGCAATAACTCAGAACCTCATTGTGAGTGTTCCAGGCAGAGCTCATTCGGCTGAACACAACCGTGGACTAACTATAGCCAGATGCATGCAGTGCCGTCCATAGTACTGGCTGGGCAGTGGTGGTGTGCCAAACAACTGAGCTCTAGTTCGCAACACTTTCACAAAGTGCCATAAGTTGAGGATCAACTTACTGCTCCGGTTGAGTAGAGTGTTGCCGTCCAAGCTAGAATCAGCAGCACTCAGGTGAGAAGAACGGGAAGCACATATACCTAGGACGCTGGCAGTGTCCTACGGTGTCCAGCCTATGTGGCTGCCACGCCTCAATGTTTGCAATCGCGGCAGAGCTAAGCAGTCGCAATTATGCAGCAATGCAAACTGCATAACCTGGCCAAATTTCACGGGTGTACAAGAAAAGACTGGAGAATTACAAGGACATGTTTACCCGGAACAGCCGGAGGCCTGCCAGCAGCAACATTCCGGAATTCTTCCTAAGAAGCCTTGAAAGCAGTGAAACGCTCCGAGGTTGCAATAACTCAGAACCTCATTCTGAATGTTCCCGGCAGAGGTCATTCGGCTGAACTCATCCGTGGACTAATTACAGCAGGATGTAGGCAGTGGACTAATTAGAGCCAGATGTAGGCAATGGACTGATTAGAGCCAGATATAGGCAGTGTTTTCGATTGGAAAACAACTGAGCTTTAGTTCTCCAAACTTTCACAAAGTGCCATAAGTTGAGGTTCAACTTACTGCTCCGGTTGAGTAGAGTGTACCCGTCAAAGCTGGAATCAGTAGCACTCAGGTGAGAATAACGGGAAGCAGGTAGACCCAGTCCGCTGGCAGTGTCCTACG
Organism: Dipodomys merriami; assembly: GCF_024711535.1. Classification (NCBI taxonomy): domain Eukaryota; kingdom Metazoa; phylum Chordata; class Mammalia; order Rodentia; family Heteromyidae; genus Dipodomys; species Dipodomys merriami. Next base: position 306,617 of record NW_027203771.1, on the reverse strand, counting down.
GGGACCAGCCTATCTGGCTGCTACGCCTGAATGTGTGCAATCTCGACAGAGCTTCGTAGGTGCAATTGTGCAGCAATGCATACTGCATAACCTGGCCAAATTTCACGTGTGTACAAGAAACCACGGGGGATTTACAAGGAGATGTTCACCCGCAACAGAAAGAGGCCTGTCCGCAGCAAGATTCCGGAATTCTTCCTGTGAAGCCTTGAAAGTAGTGAAACGCTCCTATGTTGCAATAAGTCAGAACCTCATTCTGAGTGTTCCAGGCAGAGGTCATTCGGCTGAACACAACGGTGGACTAATTAGAGCCAGATGTAGGCAGTGCCGTCCATAGTGCTGGATGGACAGTGGTGGCGTGCAAAACAACTGAGCTCTAGTTCTCAACACTTTCACAAAGTGCCCTAAGTTGAGGTTCAACTTACTGCTGCGGTTGAGTAGAGTGTAGCCGTCAAATCTGGCATCAGTAGCACTCAGATGAGAAGATCGGGAAGCAGATATACCCAGTCTGCTGACAGTGTCCTACGGGGAGCAGCCTATCTGGCTGCCACGCCTGAATGTTTGCAATCGCGGCAGAGCTTGGCAGGCACAATTGTGCAGCAATGCAAACTGCATAACTTGGCCAAATTTGACGGGTGTACAAGAAACCACGGGGGATTTACAAGGAGATGTTCACCCGGAACAGCCAGAGGCCTGCCGGCAGCAACATTCCGGAATCCTTCCTAAGAAGCCTTGAAAGCAGTGAAAGGCTCCTATGTGGCAATAACTCAGAACCTCATTGTGAATGTTCCAGGCAGAGGTCATTCGGCTGAACACAACCATGGACTAATTAGAGCCTGATGTATGCAGTGCCGTCCATAGTGCAGGATGGACAGTGTTGGTGTGCCAAACAACTGAGCTCTAGTTCTCAACACTTTCACAAAGTGCCATAAGTAGAGGTTCAACTTACTGCTCCGGTTGAGTAGAGTGTAGCTCTCAAAACTGGAATCAGTAGCACTCAGGTGAGAAGAATGGGAAGCAGTTATACCCAGTCCGCTGGCAATGTCTTACGGGGACCAGCCTATGTGGCTGCCTCTCCTGAATGTTTGCAACCGTGGCAGAGCTAGGCAGGCGTAATTGTGCAGCAATGCAATCTGCATAATCTGGACAAATTTCACGGGTGTACAAGAAACCACGGGGGATTTACAAGGACATGTTCACCCAGAACAGCCAGAGGCCTGCTGGCAGGAAAATTCCGGAATTCTTCCTAAGAAGCCTTGAAAGCAGTGAAACGCTCCTAGGTTGCAATAACTCAGAACCGCATTTTGAGTGTTCCCGGCAGAGGTCATTCGGCTGAACACAACTGTGGACTAATTAGAGCCAGATGTATGCAGTGCCGACCATAGTGCTGGATGGACAGTGGTGGCGTGCCAAATATGTGAGATCTAGTTCTCAACACTTTCCCAAAGTGCCATAAGTTGAGCTTCAACCTACTGCTACGGTTGAGTAGAGTGTAGCCGTCAAAGCTGGAATCAGTAGCACTCAGGTGAAAAGAATGGGAAGCAGATATACCCTGTCCGCTGGCAGTGTCCTACGGGGACAAGCCTATCTGGCTGCCACGTCTGAATGTTTGCAACCATGGCAGGGGTAGGCAGGCGCATTGTGTAGCAATGCAAACTGCATAACCTCCCCAAATTTCAGTGGTGTACAAGAAACCACGGGGGATATACTAGGACATGTTTACCCGGAACAGCCGGAGGCCTGCCGCCAGCAACGTTCCGGAATTCTTCCTAAGAAGCCTTGAAAGCAGTGAAACGCTCCTATGTTGGAATAACTCAGAACCTCATTCTGGGTGTTCCCGGCAGAGGTCATTCGGCTGAACACAACCTTGGACTAATTAGAGCCAGATGTAGGCAGTGCCGTTCATAGTGCTGGATGGACCCTGGTCGCATGCCCAACAACTGAGCTGTAGTTCTCAACATTTTCAGAAAGTGCCCTAAATTGAGCTTCACCTTACTGCTCCGGTTGAGTAGATTGTAGCCGTCAAAGCTGGAATCATTAGCACTCAGGTGAGAAGAACGGGAAGCAGATATACCCAGTCCGCTGGCAGTGTCCTACAGGAACCAGTCTATCTGGCTGCCACGCCTGAAAATTTGTAACCCGGGCAGAGCTAGGCAGGCGTAATTGTGCAGCAGTTCAAACTGCATAACCTGGCCAAATTTCACGGTTGTACAAGAAACCACGGGGGATGTACAAGGAGATGTTCACCCGGAACAGCCAGAGGCCTGCCGGCGGCAAGATTCCGGAATTCTTCCTAAGAAGCCTTGAAAGCAGTGAAACGCTCCTATGTTGCAATAACTCACAACCTCATTCTGAGTGTTCCTGGCAGAGGTCATTAGGCTGAACTCATCCGTGGATTAATTAGAGCCAGATGTAGGCAGTGGAATAATTAGAGCCAGATGTAGGCAATGGACTAATTAGAGCCAGATAAAGGCAGAGTTTTCGATTGGAAAACAACTGAGCTTTAGTTCTCCAAACTTTCACAAAGTGCCATAAGTTGAGGTTCAACTTACTGCTCCGGTTGAGTAGTGTGTACCCGTCAAAGCTGTAATCAGTAGCCCTCAGGTGAAAAGAACGGGAAGCAGGTAGACCCAGTCCGCTGGCAGTGTCCTACGGGGACCAGCCTTTCTGGCTGCCACGCCTGAATGTTTGTAACCACGGCAGAGCTATGCAGGCGCAATTGTGCAGCAATCAAACTGCATAACCTGGCCAAATTTCACGGGTGTACAAGAAACCACGGGGGATTTACACGGAGATGTTCACCCGGAACTGCCGGAGGCCTGTTGGCAGCAAAATTCCGGAATTTTTCCTAAGAAGCCTTGAAAGCAGTGAAACGCTCCTATGTTGCAATAACTCAGAACCTCTTCCTGAGTTTTCCCAGCAGAGATCATTCGGCTGAACACAACCGTGGACTAATTAGAGCCAGATGTAGGCAGTGCCGTCCATAGAGATGGATGGATAGTGGTGGCGTGCCAAACACCTGAGATCTAGTCCTCAACACTTTTACAAAGTGCCATAAGTTGAGGTTCAACTTACTGCTCCGGTTGAGTAGAATGTAGCCGTCAAAGCTGGAATCAGTAGCACTCAGGTGAGAAGAACGGGAAGTAGATATACCCACAGGCAGTGTCCTACGGGGACCAGCCTATCTGGTTGACACGGCTGAATGATTGCAACCGCGACAGAGCTAGACAGTCGGAATTATGCAGTAATGCAAACTGCATAACCTGGCCAAATTTCACGGGTGTACAAGAAACCACGAGGAAATACAAGGAGATGTTCACCCAGAACAGCCGGAGGCATGCCGGCAGCAAGATTACGGAATTCTTCCTAAGAATCCTTGAACGCAGTGAAACGCTCCTATGTTGGAGTAACTCAGATCCTCATTCTGAGTGTTCCCGGCAGAAGTCATTCGGCTGAACACAACCGTGGACTAATTAGAGCCAGATGTAGGCAGTTCTGTCCATAGTGCTGGAAGTACAGTGGTCGCTTGCCAAACAACTGAGCTCTAGTTCTCCAAACTTTAACAGAGTGCCATAAGTAGAGGTTCAACTTACTGCTTCGGTTGAGTAGAGTGTAGCCGTCAAAGCGGAAATTAGAAGCACTCAAGTGAGAAGAAGGGGAAGCAGATATAACCAGTCCGCTGACAGTGTCTTACGAGGAACAGACTCTGTGGCTGCCACGCCTGAATGTTTGCAACCGTGGCAGAGCTAAGTAGGCACAATTGTGCAGCAAGGCAAAATACATAAACTGGCCAAATTTCACGGGTGTACAAGAAACCACGGGGGATTTACAAGGAGATGTTCACCCGGAACAGCAGGAGGCCTGCTGGTACCAAGTTTCCGGAATTCTTCCTGAGAAGCCTTGAAAGCAGTGAAACGCCCTATGTTGCAATAACTCAGAACCTCATTCTGAGTGTTCCCGGTAGAGGTCATTCGGATGAACAAAACCATGGACTAATTAGAGCCAGATGTTGGCAGTTCTGTCCATAGTGCTGGATGGACAGTTTTGGCGTGCCAAGCAACTGAGCTCTAGTTCTCCACAATTTCACAGAGTGCCATAACTTGAGGTTCAACTTACTGCGCCTAGTGAGTAGAGTGTAGCCGTCAAAGCTGGAATCAGTAGCACTGAGGTGAGAATAATGGGAAGCAGATAGACCCAGACCGCTGGCAGTGTCCTACAGGGACCAGCCTATCTGGCTGCCACGCCTGAATGTTTGCAACCGTGGCAGAGCTAGGCAGGCGCAATTGTGCAGCAATGCAAACTGCCTAACCTGGCCAAATTTCCCAGGTGTACAAGAAAGCACGGGGGAATTACAAGGAGATGTTCACCCGGAACAGCTGGAGGCCTGCCTGCAGCAAGATTCTGGAATTCTTCATGTGAAGCCTTGAAAGCAGTGAAACGCTCCTATGTTGCAATAACTCAGAAACTCATTCTGAGTGTTCCCGGCAGAGGTCATTCAGCTGAACACAACCGTGGACTAATTAGAGCCAGATGTACGCAGTGCTGTCCATAGTGCGGGATGGACAGTGGTGGCGTGCCAAACAACTGAGCTCTATTTCTCAACAATGTCACAAAGTGCCATAAGTTGGGGTTCAAATTACTGCTCCAGCTGAGTAGAGAGTGTAGCCGTCAAAGCTGGAATCAGTAGCACTCAGGTGAGAAGAAGGGGAAGCAGATATAACCAATCCGCTGGCAGTGTCCTTCGCGGACCGGCCTATGTGGCTGCCACGCATGAATGTTTGCAACCGTGGCAGAGCTAGGCAGGGACAATTGTGCAGCAAGGCAAACTGCATAACCTGGCCAAATTTCACGCGTGTACAAGAAACCACGGGGGATTTACAAGGAGATGTTCACCCGGAACAGCCGGAGGCCTGCCGGTACCAAGTTTCCGGAATTCTTAATGAGAAGCCTTGAGAGCAGTGAAACGCCCTATGTTGCATTAACTCAGAACCTCATTCTGAGTGTTCCCGGCAGAGGTCATTCAGCTGAACAAAACCGTGGACTAATTAGAGCCAGATGTAGGCAGTGCCGTCCATAGTGCTGGATGGACAGTTTTGGCGGGCCAAGCAACTGAGCTCTAATTCTCAACACTTTCACAGAGTGCCATAAGTTGAAGTTCAACTTACTGCTCCGGTTGAGTAGAGTGTAGCCGTCAAAGCTGGAATCAGTAGCACTCATGTGAGAATAACAGGAAGCAGATAGACCCAGTCCGCTGGCAGTGTCCTACGGGGACCAGCCTATCTGGCTGCCTTGCCAAAACATTTGGAACCGTGGCAGAGCTACGCAGGCGCAATTGTGCAGCAATGCAAACTGCATAACCTGGCCAAATTTCACGGGTGTACAAGAAACCATGGGGGATTTACAAGGAGATGTTCAACCGGAACATTCGGAGGCCTGCCGGCAGCAAGATTCCTTAATTCTTCCTGTGAAGCCTTGAAAGCAGTGAAAAGCTCCTGTGTTGCAATAACTCAGAACCTCATTCTGAGTGTTCCCGGCAGAGGTCATTCGGCTGAACACAACCGTGGACTAATTAGAGCCAGATGTAGGCAGTGCCGTCCATAGTGCTGGATGGACAGTGGTGGCATGCCAAACAACTGAGGTCTAGTTCTCAACACTTTCACAAAGTGCCATAAGTTGAGGTTCAATTTACTGCTCCAGTTGAGTAGAGAGTGTAGCCGTCAAAGCTAGAATCAGTAGCACTCAGGTGAGAAGAACGGGAAGCAGATATAACCAGTCCGCTGGCAGTGTCCTACGGGGACCAGCCTATAAGGCTGCCACGCCAGAATGTTTGCAACCACGGCAGAGCTAGGCAGGCACAATTGTGCAGCAATGCAAACTGGCCAAATTTCACGGGTGTACAAGAAACCACGAGGGATTTACATGGAACACTCGGAACAGACAGAGGCCTACCAGAAGCAAGATTCCGGAATTCTTCCTATGAAGCCTTGAAAGCAGTGAAACGCTCCTATGTTGCAATAACTCAGAACTTCATTCTGAGTGTTCCCGGCAGAGGTCATTCGGCTGAACCCAACAGTGGACTAATTAGAGCCAGATGTAGGCACTGCCATCCACAGTGATGTATGGACAGTGGTGGCATGCCAAACAACTGAGCTCTAGTTCTCAGCACTTTCACAAAGTGCCGTAAATTGAGGTTCAACTTACTGCTCCCGTTGAGTAGAGTGTAGCCGTCAAAGCTGGAATCAGTAGCACTCAGGTGAGAAGAAAGGGAAGCAGATATATCCAGTCCGCTGGCAGTGTCCTACAGGGACGAGCCTATCTGGCTGCCATGCTTGAATATTTGCAACCGCGGCAGAGCTAGGCAGGCGCAATTGTGCAGCAATGCAAACTGCAAAACCTGGTCAAATTTCACGGGTGTACAAGAAACCACGGGGGATTTACAAGGAGATGTTCACCCGGAATAGCTGGAGGCCTGCTGTCAGCAAGATTCGGGAATTCTTCCTGAGAAGCCTTGAAAGCAGTGAAACGCTCCTATGTTGCAATAACTCAGAACCTCATTCTGAGTGTTCCCGGCAGAGGTCATTCGGCAGAACATAACCGTGGACTAATTAGACCCAGATGTAGGCAGTGCCGTCCATAGTCCTGGAAGGACAGTGGTGGCGTGGAAAACAACTGAGCTCTACTTCTCAACACTTTCACAAAGTGCCATAAGTTGAGGTTCAACTTACTGCTCTGGTTGAGTAGAGTGTAGCCGTCAAAGCTGGAATCTGTAGCACTCAGGTGAGAAGAAAGGGAAGCAAATATACCCAGTCCGCTGGCAGTATCCTAGGTGGACCAGCCTATCTGGCTGCCACGCCTGAATATTTGAAACCGCGTCAGAGCTAGGCAGGAACAATTGTGCAACAATGCAAACTGCATAACCTGGCCAAATTTGACGGGTGTACAAGAAACCACGGGGGATTTACAAGGAGATGTTCACCCGGAACAGCCAGAGGCCTGCCGGCAGCAACATTCCGGAATCCTTCCTAAGAAGCCTTGAAAGCAGTGAAAGGCTCCTATGTGGCAATAACTCAGAACCTCATTCTGAGTGTTCCCGGCAGAGGTCATTCGGCTGAAAACAACCGTGGACTAATTAGAGCCAGATGTAGGCAGTGCCGTCCATAGTGCTGGATGTACACTGGTGCCGTGCCAAACAACTGAGCTCTAGTTCTCAACACTTTCACAAAGTGCCATAAGTTGAGGTTCAACTTACTGCTCCGGTTGAGTAGAGTGTAGCTGTCAAAGCTGGCATCAGTAGCACTCAGGTGAGAATATCGGGAAGCAGATATAACCAGTCTGCTGGCAGTGTCCTACGGGTACCAGCCTACCTGGCTGCCACGCCTGAATGTTTGCAATCGAGGCAGAGCTTGGCAGGCGCAATTGTGCAGCAATGCAAACTGCATAACCTGGCCATATTTTACGGGTGTACAAGAAACCACGGCAGATTTACAAGGAGATGTTCACCCGGAACTGCCAGAGGCCTGCCGGCAGCAACATTCCGGAATCCTTCCTAAGAAGCCTTGAAAGCAGTGAAACGCTCCTATGTTGCAATATCTCAGAACCTCTTTCTGAGTGTTCCCGGCAGATATCATTCGGCTGAACACAACTGTGGACTAATTAGAGCCAGACGTAGGCAGTGCCTTCCATAGTGCTGGATGGACAGTGATGGCGTGCCAAACACCTGAGATCTAGTTCTCAACACTTTCACAAAGTGCCATGAGTTGAGGTTCAACTTACTGCTCCGGTTGAGTAGAGTGCAGCCGTCAAAGCTGGAATCAGTAGCACTCAGGTGAGAAGAATGGGAAGCACATATACTCAGTCCGCTGGCAGTGTCCTTCGGGGACCAGCCTATCTGGCTGCCACGCCTGAATGTTTGCAACCGTGGCAGGGGTAGGCAGGCGCAATTGTGTAGCAATGCAAACTGTATAACCTCCCCAAATTTCAAGGGTGTACAAGAAACCACGGGATATTTACAAGGACATGTTTATCCGGAACAGCCGGAGCCCTGCCGGCAGCAACATTCCTGTATCCTTCCGAAGAAGCCTTGAAAGCAGTGAAACTCTCTTATGTTGGAATAACTCAGAACCTCATTCTGAGTATTCCCGGCAGAGGTAATTCGGCTGAACACAACCGTGGACTAATTCGAGCCAGATGTAGGCAGTGCCGTCCATAGTGCTGGATGGACAGGGGTCGCATGCCCAATATCTGAGCTGTAGTTCTCAACACTTTGAGAAAATGCCCTAAGTTGAGCTTCATCTTACTGCTCCAGTTGAGTAGATTGTAGCCGTCAAAGCTGGAATCAGTAGCACTCAGGTGAAAAGAACGGGAAGTACATATATACAGTCCGCTGGCAGTGTCCTACTGGGACCAGCCTATCTGGCTGCCACGCCCGAATGTTTGCAACCGCGGCAGAGCTAGGCAGGCGCAATAGTGCAGCAATGCAAACTGCATAACCAGGCTAAATTCCACGGGTGTACTAGAAACCACGGATGATTTACAAGGAGATGTTCATCCGGAACACCGGAGGCCAGCCAGCAGCAAGATTGAGGAATTCTTCCTAAGAAGCCTTGAAAGCAGTGAAACGCTCCTATGTTGCAATAACTCAGCACCTCATTCTGAGTGTTCCCGGCAGAGGTCATTCGGCTGAACACAATCGTGGACTAATTAGAACCAGATGTAGGCAATGCCGTCCATAGTGCTGGATGGACAGTGGTGGCGTGCCAAACAACTGAGCTCTAGTTCTCAACACTTTCACAAAGTGCCATAAGTTGAGGTTCAACTTACTGCTCCTGTTTAGTAGAGTTTAGCCATCAAAGCTGGAATCAGTAGCACTCAGGTGTGAAGAAAGGGAAGCAGATATATCCAGTCCACTGGCAGTTTCCTACGGGGACCAGCCTATTTGGCTGCCACGCCTGAATGTTTGCAACCAAGGCAGAGCTAGGCAGGCGCAATTGAGCAGCAATGCAAACTGCATAACCTGGCCAAATTTCACGGGTGTACAAGAAACCACGTGGGATTTACAAGGAGATGTAAACGCAGAACACCCGAAGGCCTGCCGGAAGCAAGATTCCAGAATTCTTCCTAAGAAACCTTGAAAGTAGTGAAACGCTCCTATGTTGCAATAACTCAGAACCTCATTCTGAGTGTTCCTGGCAGAGGTCATTCGGCTGAACACAACCGTGGACTAATTAGAGCCAGATGTAGGCAGTGACGTCCACAGTGCTGGATGGAGAGTGGTGGCGTGCCAAACAACTGAGCTCTAGTTCTCAACACTTTCACAAAGTGCCATAAATTGAGGTTCTACTTACTGCGCCGGTTGAGTAGAGTTTAGCCGTCAAAGCTGAAATCAGTAGAACTCAGGTGAGAAGAACGGGAAGCAGATATACCCAGTCCGCTAGCAGTGTCCTACGGGGACCAGCCTACCTGGCTGCCACACCTGAATATTTGCAACCGCGGCAGAGCTAGTCAGGGGCAATTGTGCAGCAATGCAAACTGCATAACCTGGCCAAATTTCACGGGTGTACAAGAAACCACGGGGGATTTACAAGAAGGTGTTCACCCGGAATAGCCGGAGGCTTGCCGGCAGCAAGATTCCAGAATTCTTCCTAAGAAGCCTTGAAAGTAGTGAAATGCTCCTATGGTGCAATAAGTCAGAACCTCATTCTGAGTGTTCCCGGCAGAGGTCATTCGGCTAAACACAACCGTGGACTAATTAGAGCCAGATGTAGGCAGTGCCGTCCACAGTGCTGGATGGAGAGTGGTGGCGTGCCAAACAACTGAGCTCTAGTTCTCAACACTTTCACAAAGTGCCATAAGTTGAGGTTCTAATTACTACGCCGGTTGACTAGAGTGTAGCCGTCAAAGCTGAAATCAGTAGCACTCAGGTGAGAAGAACGGGAAGCAGATATACCCAGTCCGCTGGCAGTGTCCTACGGGGACCAGCCTACCTGGTTGCCACACCTGAATATTTGCAACCGCAGCAGAGCTAGCCAGGCGCAATTGTGCAGCAATGCAAACTGCATAACCTGGCCAAATTTCACGGGTGTACAAGAAACCACGGGGGATTTACGAGGAGGTTTTCACCCGGAATAGCCGGAGGCTTGCCGGCAGCAAGATTCCGGAAATTTTCTCTAAGAAGGCTTGACAGCAGTGAAACGCTCCTATGTTGCAATCACTCAGAATCTCATTCTGAGTGTTCCCGGCAGAGGTCATTCGGCTGAACACAACTGTGGACTAATTAGAGCCAGATGTAGGTAGTGCCGTCCATAATGCTGGATGGACTGTGGTGGCATGCAAAACAACTGAGCTCTAGTTTTCCACACTTTCACAAAGTACCATAAGTTGAGGTTAAACTTACTGCTCCGTTGAGTAGAGTGTATCCGTCAAAGCTGGAATCAGTAGCACTCAAGTGAGAAGAACAGGAAGCAGATACATCCAGTCCCCTGGCAGTGTCTTCCGTGGTCTAGCCTATCTGGCTGCCACGACTGAATGTTTGCAACCGCAGCAGAACTAGGCAGGCGCAATTGTGCAGCAATGCAAACTGCACAACCTGGCCAAATTTCACGGGTGTACAAGAAACCACGGGGGAATTAAAAGGAGATGTTCACCTGGAAGAGCCGGAGGCCTGCCGGTAGCAAGATAACGGAGTTCTTCCTAAGAAGCCTTGAAAGCAGTGAAACGCTCCTATGTTGCAATAACTGAGAACCTCATTCTGAGTGTTCCCGGCAGAGCTCATTCGGCTGAACACAACCGTGGACTAATTAGAGCCAGATGTAGGCAGTGCCGTCCATAGGGCTGGATGGACAGTGGTGGCGAGCCAAAAACTGAGCTCTAGTTCTCAACACGTTCACAAATTCCCATAAGGTGAGGTTAAACTTACTGCTCCGGTTGAGTAGAGTGTAGCCGTAAAAGCTGGAATCAGTAGCACTCAGGTGAGAAGAAAGGGAAGCAGATATACCCAGTCTGCTGGCAGTGTCCTTCAGTGTCCAGCCTATCTTTCTGCCACGCCTGAATGTTTGCAACAGCGGAAGAGCTAGGCAGGCGCATTTGTGCAGCAATGGAAACTGCTTAACCTGGCCAAATTTCACGGGTGTACAAGAAACTTCGGGGGATTTACAAGGAGATGTACACCCGCAATAGCCGGAGGCCTACTGGCAGTAAGATTCCGGAATTCTTCCTAAGAAGCCTTGAAAGCAGTCAAACGCACCTATGTTGCAACAACTGAGAACCTCATCCTGAGTGTTCCCGGCAGAGGTCATTCGGCTGAACACAACCGTGCACTAATTACAGCCAGATGTAGGCAGTGCCCCCTATAGTGCTGGATGGACAGTGGTGGCGTGTCAAACAACTGAGCTCTAGTTCTCAACACTTTCAAAAAGTGCCATAAGTTGAGGTTCAACTTACTGCTGCGGTTGAGTAGAGTGTAGCCGTCAAAGCAGGAATCAGGAGCACGCAGGTGAGAAGAATGGGAAGCAGATATACCCAGTCCGCTTGCAGTGTCCTACTGGGTCCAGCCTGTCTGGCTGCCACGACTGAATGTTTGCAACCTCGGCAGAGCTAGGCAGGCACAATTGTGCAGCAATGCAAACTGCATAACCTGGCCAAAATTCACGGGTGTACAAGAAACCATGGGGGATTTACAAAGAGATGTTCACCCGGAACAGCCGGAGGCCTGCCGGCAGCAACATTTCGGAATCCTTCCTAAGAAACCTTGAAAGCAGTGAAACGCTGTATGTTGCAATAACACAGAACCTCATTCTCAGTTTTCCCGGCTGAGGTCATTCGGCTGAACCCAACCGTGGATTAATAGAGCCCGATGTAGGCAGTGCCGTCCATAGTGCTGGATGGACACTGCCGGTTGAGTAGAGTTTAGCCTTCAAAGCTGGAATCAGTAGCACTCAGGTGAGAAGAACGGGAAGCAGATATACCAGGTCTGCTGGCAGTTTCCTACGTGGACCAGACTATCTGGCTGCCACGTCTGAATGTTTGCAACCAGGGCAGAGCAAGGCAGGCGCATTTGTGCAGCAATGCAAACTGCATAACCTGTCCAAATTTCACAGGTGTACAAGAAACCATGCGGGATTTACAAGGAGATGTTCACCCGGAACACCAGGAGGCCTGCCCGCAGCAACCTTCCAGAATCCTTCCTAAGAAGCCTTGAAAGCAGTGAAACGCTCCTATGTTGCAGGAACGCAGAACCTCATTCTGAGTTTTCCCGGCAAAAGTCATGCGGCTGAACAAAACCGTGGATTAATAGAGCCAGATGTAGGCAGTGCCGTCCACAGTGCTGGATTGACAGTGGTGGCATTATAAACAACTGAGCTCTAGTTCTCAACACTTTCACAAAATGCCATAAGTTGAGTTTGAACTTACTGCTCCGGTTTAGTAGAGTGTAGCCTTCAAAGCTGGAATCAGTAGCACTCATGTGAGAAGAACGGGAAGCAGATATACCCAGTCCGCTGACAATGTCCTACGGGGACCAGCCTATCTGGCTGCCACGCCTGAATGTTTGCAACCGCTGCAGAGCTACGCAGGCACAATTGTGCCGCAATGCAAACTGCATAACCTGGCAAAAATTCACGGGTGTAAAATAAACCACGGGGGATTTACAAGGAAATGTTCACCCAGAACTGCCGGAGGCCTGCCGGCAGCAAGATTCCAGAATTCATCCTAAGAAGCCGTGAAACAGTTAAACGCTCCTATGTTGCAATAACTCAGAACCTCATTCTGAGTGTTCCCGGCAGAGGTCATTCAGCTGAACACAACCGTGGACTAATTAGAGCCAGATGTAGACAGTGCCGTCCATAATGCTGGATGGACAGTGGTCGCATTCCCAACATCTGAGCTCTAGTTCTCAACAGTTTCAGAAAGTGCCCTAAGTTGAGGTTCAACTTACTGCTGCGGTTGAGTAGAGTGTAGCCGTCAAAGCTGGAATCAGTAGCACACAGGTGAGAAGAACGGGAAGCAGATACATCCAGTCCACTGGCAGTGTCCTATGGGGAGCAGCCTATCTGGCTGGAATGCCTGAATGTTTGCCACCGCAGCAGAGCTAGGCAGGCGCAATTGTGCAGCAAAGCAAACTGCATAACCTGGCCAAATTTCTAGGGTGTACAAGAAACAACGGCGGATTTACAAGGAGATGTTCACCCAGAACAGCCGAAGGCCTACCGACAGCAAGATTCCAGAATCCTATCTGAGAAGCCTTGAAAGCAGTGAAACGCTCCTGTGTTACAATAACTCAGAACCTCATTCTGAGTGTTCCCAGCAGAGGTCATTCGGCTGAACTTATCTGTGGATTAATTAGAGCCAGATGTAGGCAGTGGACTAATTAGAGCCAGATTTAGGCAATGGACTAATTAGAGCCAGATATAGGCAGTGTTTTCGATTGGAAAACAACTGAGCTTTAGTTCTCCAAACTTTCACAAAGTGCCATATGTTGAGGTTCAACTTACTGCTCCGGTTGAGTAGAGTGTAGCCGTCAAAGCTGGAATCAGTAGCACTCAGATGAGAAGAACGGGAAGCAGATATACCCAGTCCGCTGGCAGTGTCAGACGGGGACCAGCCTATCTTGCTGCTACGCCTGAATGTTTGCAACCGCGGCAAAGCAAGGCAGTCACAATTGTGCAGCAATGCAAACTGCATAATCTGGCCAAATTTCACGGGTGTACAAGAAACCACGGGGGATTTACAAGGAGATATTCACCCGGAACAGCCGGAGGCCTGCCGGCAGCAACATTCCGGAATTCTTCCTAAGAAGCCTTGAAAGCAGTGAAACGCTCCTATGTTGCAATAATTCAGAACGTCATTCTGAGTGTTCCCGGCAGAGGTCATTCGGCTGAACACAACCGTTGACTAATTATAGCCAGATGTAGGCTCTGCTGTCCATAGTGCTGGATGGACTGTTGTGGCGTGCCAAACAACTGAGCTCTAGTTCTCAACACTTTCCAAAGTGCCATAAGTTGAGGTTCAACTTACTGCTCCGGTTGAGTAGAGTGTAGCCGTCAAAGCTGGAATCAGTAGCACTCAGTTGAGAACAACGGAAAGCACATAGACCCAGTCTGCTGGCAGTGTCCTACAGGAACCAGCCTATCTGGCTGCCATTCCTGAATGTTTGCAACCGTGGCAGAGCAAGGCAGGCGCAATTGTGCAGCCATGCAAACTGCATAAACTGGCCAAATTTCACGGGTGTACAAGAAACCACGGGGGATTTACAAGGAGATGTTCACCCGGAACAGCCGGAGGCCTGCCGGCAGCAAGATTCCGGAATTCTTCCTAAGAAGCCTTGAAAGCAGTGAAACGCTCCTATGTTGCAATATCTCAGAACCTCATTCTGAGTATTCCCGGCAGAGGTCATTCGGCTAAACACAACCGTGGACTAATTAGAGCCAGATGTAGGCAGTGCGGTCCACAGTGCTGGATGGACAGTGGTGGCGTGCCAAACAACTGAAGTCTAGTTCTCAACACTTTCACAAAGTGCCATAAGTTGAGGTTCTACTTACTGCTCCGGTTGAGTAGAGTGTAGCCGTAAAAGCTGGAATCAGTAGCACTCGGGTGAGAAGAATGGGAAGCACAAATACCCAGTCCGCTGGCAGTGTCCTACGGGGACCAGCCTATCTTGCTGCCACGCCTGAATGTTTGCAACCGCGGCAGAGCTATGCAGGTGCAACCGTGCAGCAATGCAAACTGCATAACCTGGCCAAATTTCACGGGTGTAAAAGAAACCACGGGGGATATACAAGGAGATGGTCACCCTGAACAGCCGGAGGCCTGCCCGCAGCAACATTCTGGAATCCTTCCTAAGAAGCCTTGAAAGCAGTGAAACGCTCCTATGTTGCAATAACTCAGAACCTCATTCTGAGTGTTCCCGGCAGAGGTCATTCGGCTGAACACAACCGTGGACTAATTACAGCCAGATGGAATCAGTATCCTCCATAGTGCTGGATGGACAGTGGTGGCGTTCAAAAAAACTGAGCTCTAGTTCTCAACACTTTCCGAAAGTGCCACAAGTTGAGTTTCAACTGACTGCTCCGGTTGAGTAGAGTGTAGCCGTCAAAGCTGGAATCAAGAGCACCCAGGTGAGAAGAACGGGAAGCAGATATACCCAGTCCGCTGGCAGTGTCCTACGGGGACCAGCCTATCTGGCTGCCACGCCTGAATGTTTGCAACCGCGGCAGAGCTAGGCAGTAGCAAGTGTGCAGCAATGCAAATTGCATGACCTGGCCAAATTTCACGGCTGTACAAGAAACCACGGGGGATTTACAAGGAGATGTTCACCCGGAACAGCGGGAGGCTTGCCGGAAACAACATTCCGGAATTCTTCCTAAGAAGCCTTGAAAGCAGTGAAACACTCCTATGTTGAAACAACTCAGAACCTCATTCTGAGTGTTCCCGGCAGAGGTCATTCGGCTGAACACAACCGTGGACTAATTAGAGCCAGATGCAGGCAGGGCCGTCCATAGTGCTGGATGGACAATGGTGGCGAGCCAAACAACTGAGCTCTAGTTCTCAACACTTTCACAAAGCGCCATAAGCTGAGGTTCAACTTACTTCTGCGGTTGAGTAGAGTGTAGCCGTCAAAGCTGGAATCAGTAGCACTCAGGTGAGAAGAACGGGAAGCAGATATACCCATTACCCTGGCAGTGTCCAACGGGGTCCAGCCTATCTGGCTGCGACGACTGAATGTTTGCAACTTCGGCAGAGCTAGGCAGGCACAATTGTTCAGCAATGCAAACTGCATAACCTGGCCAAAATTCACGGGTGTACAAGAAACCACGGGGGATTTACAAGGAGATGTTCACCCGGAACAGCCGGAGGCCTGCCGGCAGCAAGATTCCGCAACTCATCCTAAGAAGCCGTGAAAGCAGTGAAACGCTCCTATGTTGCAATAACTCAGAACCTCTTTCTGAGTGTTCCCGGCAGTGGTCATTCGGTGAACACAACCGTGGACTAATTAGAGCCAGATGTAGACAGTGCCGTCCATAATGCTGGATGGACAGTGGTCGCATGCCCAACATCTGAGCTCTAGTTCTCATCAGTTTCAGAAAGTGCCCTAAGTTGAGGTTCAACTTACTTGTGCGGATGAGTAGAGTGTAGCTGTCAATGCTGGAATCAGTAGCACACAGGTGAGAAGAACGGGAAGCAGATACATCCAGTCCGCTGGCAGTGTCCTATGGGGAGCAGCCTATATGGCTGGAATGCCTGAATCTTTGCCACCGCGGCAGAGCTAGGCAGGCGCAATTGTGCAGCAAAGCAAACTGCATACCCTGCCCAAATTTCACGGGTGTACAAGAAACAACAGCGGATTTACAAGGAGATGTTCACCCAGAACAGCCGGAGGCCTACCGACAGCAAGATTCCAGAATCCTTCCTGAAAAGCCTTGAAAGCAGTGAAACGCTCCTATGTTACAATAACTGAGAACCTCATTCTGAGTGTTCCCAGTAGAGGTCATTCGGCTGAACTCATCCGTGGAATAATTAGAGCCAGATGTAGGCAGTGGACTAATTAGAGCCAGATGTAGGCAATGGACTAATAAGAGCCAGATATAGGCAGTGTTTTCGATTGGAAAACTACTGAGCTTTAGTTCTCCAAACTTTCACAAAGTGCCATATGTTGAGGTTCAACTTACTGCTCCGGTTGAGTAGAGTGTAGCCGTCAAAGCTGGAATCAGTAGCACTCAGTGGAGAAGAACGGGAAGCAGATATACCCAGTCCGCTGGCAGTGTCCTACGGGGACCAGCCTATCTGGCTGCCACGCCTGAATGTTTGCAACGGTGGCAGAGCAAGGCAGTCAAAATTGTGCAGCAATGCAAACTGCATAACCTGGCCAAATTTCACGGGTGTACAAGATACCACGGGGGATTTACAAGGAGATGTTCACCCGGGACAGCCGGAGGCCTGCCGGCAGCAACATTCCGGAATTCTTCCTAAGAAGCCTTGAAAGCAGTGAAACGCTCCTATGTTGCAATAATTCAGAACTTCATTCTGAGTGTTCCCGGCAGAGGTCATTCGGCTGAACACAACCGTGGACTAATTAGAGCCAGATGTAGGCTCTGCTGTCCATAGTGCTGGATGCACTGTTGTGGCGTGCCAAACAACTGAGCTCTAGTTCTCAACACTTTCACAAAGTGACATAAGTTGAGGTTCAACTTACTGCTCCAGTTGAGTAGAGTGTAGCCGTCAAAGCTGGAATCAGTAGCACTCAGGGGAGAAGAACGGGAAGCAGATATACCCAGTCCGCTGGCAGTGTCCTACAGGAACCAGCCTATCTGGCTGCCACGCCTGAATGTTTGCAACCGTGGCAGAGCTAGGCAGGCGCAATTGTGCAGCCATGCATACTGCATAACCTGGCCAAATTTCACGGGTGTACAAGAAACCACGGGGGATTTACAAGGAGATGTTCACCCGGAACAGCCGGAGGCCTGCCAGCAGCAAGATTCCGGAATTCTTCCTGAGAAGCCTTGAAAGCAGTGAAACGCTCCTATGTTGCAATAACTGAGAACATCATTCTGAGTGTTGCCGACAGAGGTCATTCGGCTAAACACAACCATGGGCTACTTAGAGCCAGATGTAGGCAGTGCCGTCCATAATGCTGGATGGACAGTGGTGGCATGCCAAATAACTGAGCTCTAGTTCTCAACACTTTCACAAAGTGCCATAAGTTGTGGTTCAACTTATTGCTCCGGTTGAGTAGAGTGTAGGCAACAAACCTGGAATCAGTAGCACTCAGGTGAGAAGAACGGGAAGCAGATAGACATAGCCCGCTGGCAGTGTTCTACGGGGACCAGCCTATCTAGCTGCCACGCCTGAATGTTTGCAACCGCGGCAGAGCTAGGCAGGCGCAATTGTGCAGCAATGCAAACTGCATAACCTGGCCAAATTTCACGGGTGTACAAGAAACCACGGGGGATTTCCAAGTATCTGTTCACCAGGAACAGCCGGAGGCCTGCCGGCAGCAACATTCCGGAATCCTTCCTGAGAAGCCTTAAAAGCAGTGAAAAGCTCCTATGTTGCGATAACTCAGAACCTCATTCTGAGTGTTCCCGGTAGAGGTCATTCGGCTGAACATAAACATGGAAAAATTAGAGCCAGATGTATGTATTGCCGTCCATAGTGGTCGCATGGTAAACAACTGAGCTCTAGTTCTCCAAACGTTCCGAAAGTGCCATTTGTTGAGGTTTAACTTACTGCTATGGTTGAGTAGAGTGTAGCCGTCCAAGCTGAAATCAGTAGCACTCAGGTGAGAAGAACGGGAAGCAGATATACCCAGTCTGCTGGCAGTTTCCTACGGGGAAAAGCCTATCTGGCTGATACGCCTCAATGTTCGTAACCGGGACAGAGCTAGACAGTCGCAATTATGCAGCAATGCAAACTGCATAAGCTAGCTAAATTTCACGGGTGTACAAGAAACCAGGAGGAAATACAAGGACATGTTCATCCGGAAGAGCCGGAGGCCTGCCGGCAACAAGATTCCGGAATTCTTCCTAAGAAGCCTTGAACACAGTGAAACACTCCTATGTTGCAATAACTCAGCACCTCATTCGGAGTGTTCCCGGCAGAGGTCATTGGCTGAACATAACCGTGGACTAATTAGATCCAGATGTAGGCAATGCTGTCCATAGTGCTGGATGGACAGTGGTCGCATGCCAAACAACTGAGCTCTAGTTCTCCAAACTTTAACAGAGTGCCATAATTAGAGGTTCAACTTACTGCTTCGGTTGAGTATAGTGTAGCCGTCAAAGCGGGAATCAGAAGCACTCAGGTGAGAAGAATGGAAAGGAGATATACCCAGTCCGCTGGCCCTGGCCTACGGGGACCATCCTATCTGGTTGCCACGCCTGAATGTTTGCAACCACGTTATAGCTAGGCAGGCGCAATTATGCAGCAATACAAACTGCATAATCTAGCCAAATTTCACGGGTGTACAAGAAACCACGGGGGATTTAGAAGGAGATGTTCACTCGGAACAACCGGAGGCCTGCCGGCAGCAAGATTCTAGAATTCTTCCTAAGAAGCCTTGAAAGCAGTGAAGAACTCCTATGTTGCAATAACTCAGAACCTCATTGTGAGTGTTCCCGGCAGAGCTCATTCGGCTGAACACAACCGTGGACTAACTATAGCCAGATGCATGCAGTGCCGTCCATAGTGCTGGCTGGACAGTGGTGGTGTGCCAAACAAGTGAGCTCTAGTTCTCAACACTTTCACAAAGTGCCATAAGTTGAGGATCAACTTACTGCTCTGGTTGACTAGAGTGTAGCCGTCAAAGCTGGAATCAGTAGCACTGAGTTGAGAAGATCGGAATGCAGATATACCCAGTCCGCTGGCAGTGTCCTTCGGGGACCAGTCTACCTGGCTACCAGACCTGAATGTTTTCAACCGCGGCAGAGCTAGGCAGGCGCAATTGTGCGGTACTGCAAACTGCATAACCTGGCCAAATTTCACGGGTGTACAAGAAACCACTGGGGATTTACAAGGAGATGTTCACCCGGAACAGCGGGAGGCCTGCCGGTATCAAGGTTCCGGAATTCTTAATAAGAAGCCTTGAAAGCAGTGAAACGCTCCTATGTTGCAATAACTCAGAACCCCATTCTGAGTGTTCCCGGCAGAGGTTATCGGGTGAACACAACCGTGGACTAACTAGAGCCAGATGTAGGCAGTGCCGTCCACAGTGCTGGATTTACAGTGGTGGCGTGCTAAACAACTGAGCTCTAGTTCTCAACACTTTCACAAAGTGCCATAAGTTGAGGTTCAACTTACTGCTCCGGTTGAGTAGAGTGTAGTCGTCAAAGCTGGAATCAGTAGCACTCTGGTTAGAACAACGGGAAGCAGATATACCCAGTCTGCTGGCAGTGTCCTACCGGGACCAGCCTATCTGGCTGCCAAGCCTGAATGTTTGCATCCGCGGCAGAGCTAGGCAGGCGCAATTGTGCATCAATGCAAACTGCATAACCTGGCCAAATTTCACGGGTGTACAAGAAACCACCGGGGATTTACAAAGAGATATTCACCCGGAACAGACGGAGGCCTCCCGGCAGCAAGATTCCAGAATCCTTCCTAAGAAGCTTCGATAGCAGTGAAAGGCTCCTATGTTGCAATAACTCAGAACCTCATTCTGTGTGTTCCCCGCAGAGGTCATTCGGCTGAACTCAACCGTGGATTAATAGAGCAAGAGGAAGGCAGTGGCGTCCATGGTGCTGGATGGACAGTGGTAGCGTGCCAAACAACTGAGCTCTAGTTCTCAACACTTTCACAAAGTGCCATAAGTTGAGTCTCAACATACTGCGCCGGTTTAGTAGAGTGTAGCCATCAAAGCTGGAATCAGTAGCACTCAGGTTAGAAGAATGGGAATCAGATATACCCAGTCCGCTGACAGTGTCCTACGGGACCAGCCTATCTGGCTGCCAAGCCTGAATGTTTGCAACTGCGGCAGAGCTAGGCAGGCGCCATTTTGCAGCAATGCAAACTGCATAACCTGGGCAAATTTCATGGGTGTACAAGAAACCACGGGGGATTTACAAGGAGATGTTCACCCGGAACAGCCGGAGGCTTGCCACCAGTAAGATTCCGGAATTCTTCCTGTGAAGCCTTGATAACAGTGAAACGCTCCTATGTGGCAATAAATCAGAAACTGATTGTGAGTGTTCCCGGCAGAGGTCATTCGGCTGAACACAACCGTGCACTAATTAGAGCCAGATGTAGGCAGTGCCGTACATAGTGCTGGATGGACACTGTCGGTTTAGTAGAGTGTAGCCATCAAAGCTGGAATCAGTAGCACTGAGGTTAGAAGAACGGGAAGCTGATATATGCAATCTGCTGGCAGAATCCTACGGGGACACGCCTATGCCTGTCACGCCTGAATGTTTGCCACTGCGGCAGAGCTAGGCAGGCGCAATTGTGCAGCAATGGAAACTGCATTATCTGGCCAAATTTCACGGGTGTACAAGAAAACAGGGGGGATTTACAAGGAGATGTTCACCCGGAACAGCCGGAGGCCTGCTGGCAGCAAGATTCCGGAATCCTTCCTAAGAAGCCTTGAAAGCAATGAAATGCTCCTATGTTGCCATAACTCAGAACCTCATTCTGAGTGTTCCCGGCAGAGGTCATTCGGCTGAACACAACCGTGGACTAATTACAGCCAGATGTATGCAGCGCCGTCCATAGTGCTGGATGTACAGTGGTGGCGTGCCAAACAACTGAGCTCTAGTTCTCAACATTTTCACAAAGTGCCATAAGTTGAGGTTCAACTTACTGCTCCGGTTGAGTAGAGTGTAGTCGTCAAAGGTGGAATCAGTAGCACTCAGGTGAGAAGAACGGGAAACTGATAGACACAGTCTGCAGGCAGTGTCCTACGGGAACCAGCCTATCTAGCTGCCACGCGTGAATATTTGCAACCGCGGCAGAGCTAGACAGGCACAATTGTTCAGCAATGCAAACTGCATAACCGGGCTAAATTTCACGGGTGTAAAAGAAACCACGGGGGATTTACAAGGAGATGTTCACCCGGAACAGCCGGGGCCTGCTGGCAGCAAGATTCCGGAATTCTTCCTAAGAAGCCTTGAAAGCAGTGAAACTCTGCTATGTTGCAATAACTCAGAACCTCATTCTGAGTGTTCCTGGAAGAGGTCATTCGGTTGAACACAACCGTGGACTAATTAGAGCCAGATGTATGCAGTGCCGTCCATAGTGCTGGATGGACAGTGGTGGCGTGTCAAACAACTGAGCTCTTGTTCTCAACACTTTCACACAGTGCCATAAGTTCAGGTTCAACTTACTGCTCCGGTTTAGTAGAGTGTAGCCGTCAAAGCTGGAATCAGTACCACTCAGGTGAGAAGAACGGGAAGCAGATAGACCCAGTCCGCTGGCAGTGTCCTATGGGGACCAACCTATCCAGCTGCCATGCCTGAATGTTTGCAACTGCGGCAGAACAAGGCTGGAGCAATTGTGCAGCCATGCAAACTGCATAACCTGGCCAAATTTCACGGGTGTACAAGAAAACACGGGGCATTTACGAGGACATGATCACCCGGAACAGCCGGAGGCCTGCCGGCAGCAATATTCCGTAATCCTTCCTAAGAAGCCTTGAAAGCAGTGAAATGCTCCTATGTTGCAATAACTCAGAACCCCATTCTGAGTGTTCCCGGCAGAGGTCATTCGGCTGAACACAACCATGAACTTATTAGAGCCAGATGTAGGCAGTGCCGTCCAAACTGCTGGATGGACTGTGGTCGCGTGCCAAACAACTGAGCTCTAGATCTCAACACTTTCACAAAGTGCCATAAGTTGAGGTTCAAATTACTGCTCCGGTTGAGTGGAGTGTAGCCGTCAAACCTGCAATCACTAGCACTCAGGTGAGAAGAACGGGAAGCAGATATACTCAGTCCGCTGGCAGTGTCCTATGGGGACCAGCCTATCTGGCTGCCACGCCTGAATGTTTGCCACCACGGCTGAGCTAGGCAGGCGCAATTGTGCAACAGTGCAAACTGCATAACCTGGCCAAATTTCACGGCTGTACAAGAAACCATGGGTGATTTACAAGGAGATGTTCAGTCGGAACTGCCGGAGGCCTGCCGGGAGCAACATTCAGGAATCCTTCCTGAGAAGCCTTGAAAGCAGTGAAAGTCTCCTATGTTGCAATAAGTCAGAACCTCATTCTGAGTGTTCCCGGCAGAGGTCATTCGGCTGATCCCAACCGAGGACTAATTATAGCCACATGTAGGCAGTGCCGTACATAGTGCTGGATGGACACTGCCGGTTTAGTAGACTCTAGCCATCAAAGCTGGAATCAGTTGTACTCAGGTGAGAAAACGGCAAGGAGATATACCCAGTCCGCTGACAGTGTCCTACGGGGACCAGACTATCTGGCTGCCACGCCTGAATGTTTGCAACCGTCCCAGAGCTAGGCAGGCGAATTTGTGCAGCAATGCAAACTGCATAACCTCGCCAAATTTCACGGGTGTACAAGAAACCACGGGGGATTTACAAGATGTTCACCCTGAATAGCCGGAGGCCTGCCAGCAGCAAGTTTCGGGAATCCTTCCTAAGAAGCCTTGAGAGCAGTGAAACGCTCCTATGTAGCAATAATTCAGACCTTCATTCTGAGTGTTCCCAGAAGAGGTCATTCGGCTGAACACAACCATGGACTAATTAGAGCCAGATATAGGCAGTGCCGTCCATAGTGCTGGATGGACAGTGGTGGCGTTCCAAACAACTGAGCTCTAGTTCGCAACACTTTCAAAAAGTGCCATAAGTTGAGGTTCAACTTACTGCTCCGGTTTAGTAGAGTGTAGCCGTCAAAGGTGGAATTAGTAGCACTCAGGTGAGAAGAACTGGAAGCAGATGGACCCAAACCTCTGGCAGTGTCCTAAGGGGATCAGCATATCTGGCTGCAATGCCTTAATGTTTGCAACCCCGGTACAGCTGGGCAGGCACAATTGTGCAGCAATGCAAATTGCATAACTAGGCAAATTTCACGGGTGTACAAGAAACCAAGGGGGATTTACAAGGAGATGTTCACCCGGAACAGCCGAAGACCTGCCGGCAGCAAGATTCCGGAATCCTTCCTAAGAAGGTTTGAAAGCAGTACAACGCTCCTATGTTGCAATAACTCAGAACCTCATTCTGAGTGTTCCGGGCAGAGGTCATTCGGCTGAACTCAACCGTGGATTAATAGAGCCAGATGAAGGCAGTGACGTCCATGGTGCTGGATGGACAGTGGTAGTGTGCCAAACAACTGAGCTCTAGTTCTCAACACTTTCACAAAGTGCCATAAGTTGAGGTTCAACTTACTGCTCCGGTTGAGTAGAGTATAGCCGACAAATCTGGAATCAGTAGCACTCAGGTTAGAAGAATGGGAATCAGATATACCCAGTCCGCTGACAGTGTCCTACGGGACCCGCCTATCTGGCTGCCACGCCTGAATGTTTGCAACCGCGGCAGAGCTAGGCAGGCGCCATTTTGCAGCAATGCAAACTGCATAACCTGGCCAAATTTCAAGGGTGTACAAGAAACCACGGGGGATTTACAAGGAGATGTTCACCCGGAACAGCCGGAGGCTTGCCACCAGTAAGATTCCGGAATTCTTCCTGTGAAGCCTTGATAACAGTGAAACGCTCCTATGTGGCAATAAATCAGAAGGTCATTCTGAGTGTTCCCGGCTCAGGTCATTCGGCTGACGACAACCATGGACTAATTAGAGCCAGATGTCGGCAGTGCCGTACATAGTGCTGAATGGACACAGCCTGTTTAGTACAGTGTAGGCGTTAAAGCTGGAATCAGTAGCACTCAGGTGAGAAGAACGGGAAGCAGATAGACCCAGTACGCTGACAGTGTCCTACGGGGACCAGCTTATCTGGCTGCCACGCCTGAATGTTTGCAACCCCGGGAGAGCTAGTCTGGCGCAATTTTGCAGCAATGCAAACTGCATAACCTGGCCAAATTTCACGTTTGTGCAAGAAAGCACCTGGGATTTACAAGGAGATGTTCACCCGGAACAGCCGGAAGTCTGTCGGCAACAAGTTTCTGGAATTCTTCCTAAGAAGCCTTGAAAGCAGTGAAATACTCCTATGTTGAAATAACTGAGAACCTCATTCTGAGTGTTCCCGGCAGAGGTCATTCGGCTGCACACAACCGTGGACTAATTAGAGCCAGATGTAGGCAGTTCCTCCATAGTGCTGGATGGAAAGTGGTCGCGTGCCAAACAACTGAGCTCTAGTTCTCAACACTTTCACAAAGTGCCATTATTTGAGGTTCAACTTACTGCTGCGGTTGAGTAGAGTGTAGCCGTCAAAGCTAAAATCAGTAGCACTCAGGTGAGAACGGGAAGCAGATATACCCAGTCTGCTCGCAGTGTCCTACGGGGTCCAGCCTATCTGGCTGCCACGCCTGAATGTTTGCAACCGCGGCAGAACTAGGCAGGCGCAATTGTGCAGCAATGCAAACTGCATACGCTGGCCAAATTTCATGGGTGTACAAGAAACCACGGGGGATTTACAAGGAGATGTTCACCCGGGACATCCGGAGGCCTGCCAGCAGCAACATTCCGGAATCCTTGGTAAGAAGCCTTGAAAGCAGTGAAATGCTCCTATGTCGCAATAACTCAGAAGCTCATTCTGAGTGTTCCCGGCAGAAGTCATTCGGCTGAACACAACCATGGACTAATTAGAGCCAGATGTAGGCATTATGGTCCATAGTCCTGGATGGACAGTGGTGGCGTGCCAAACAACTGAGCTCTAGTTTTCAACACTTTCACAAAGTGCCATAAGTTGAGGTTCCACTTACTGCTCCGGTTGAGTACAGGGTAGAGGTCAAAGCTAGAATCAGTAGCACTCAGGTGAGAAGAACGGGAAGCACATAGACCCAGTCCTCTGGCAGTGTCCTACGGGGTCCAGCCTATCTGGCTGCCACGCCTGAATGTTTGCAACCGCGGCAGAGCTAGGCAGGGACCATTGTGCAACAATGGAAACTGCATAACCTGGCCAAATTTCACGGGTTTACAAGAAACCTCGGGGGATTTACAAGGAGATGTTCCCCCGGAACAGCCGGAGGCCTGCCGGCAGGAAGATTCCGGAATCTTTCCTGAAAAGCCTTGAAAGCAGTGAAAGGCTTCTATGTTGCAATAAATCAGAACCTCATTCTGAGTGTTCCCGGCAGAGGTCATTCGGCTGAACAAAACCGTGGACAAACTAGAGCCAGATGTATGCATTGCCGTCCATAGTGGGGGATGGACACTGCCGGATGAGTAGTGTATAGCCGTCAAAGCTGGAATCAGTAGCACTTTGGTGGGAAGAACGGGAAGCAGATATATGCAGTCCGCTGGCAGTGTCCTACAGGGACCAGCCTATCTGGCTGCCACGACTGAATGTTTACAACCGCGGCAGAGCTACGAGGGCGCAATTGTGCAGCAATGCAAACTGCATAACCTGGCCAAATTTCACGGGTGTACAAGAAACCACGGGGGATTAACAAGGAGATGTTCATCCGGAACAGCCGGAGACCTGCCGGCAGCAAGATTCCGGAATTCTTCCTGTGAAGCCTTGAAAGCAGTGAAACGCTCCTATGTTGCAATAACTCAGAACCTCATTCTAAGTGTCCCGGTAGAGGTCATTCGGCTGAACACAACCATGGACTAATTAGAGCCAGATGTTGGCAGTGCCGTCCATAGTGCTGGAGGGACAGTGGTGGCGTGCCAAACAACTGAGCTCTCGTTCTCAACACTTTCACAAAGTGCCATAAGTTGAGGTTCAACTTACTGCTCCGGTTGAGTAGAGTGTAGCCGTCAAAGCTGGAATCAGTAGCACTCAGGTGAGAAGAACCGGAAGCAGTTATACCCAGTATGCTGGCAGTGTCCTACAGGGACCAACCTATCTGGCTGCCACGCCTGAATGTTTGCAACTGTGGCAGAGCTAGCCAGGCACAATTGTGCAGCAATGCAAACTGCATAACCTGGCCAAATTTCACGGGTGTACAAGAAACCACGGGGGATTTACAAGGAGATGTTCACCCGGAATAGTCAGAGGCCTGCCGGCAGCAACATTCCGGAATTCTTTCTAAGAAGCCTTGAAAGCAGTGAAATACTCCTATGTTGCAATAACTCAGAACCTCATTCTGAGTGTTCCCCGCAGAGGTCATTCTGCTGAACACAACCGTGGACTAATTAGAGCCAGATGTAGGCAGTGCCGTCCATAGTGCTGGATGGACTGTGGTGGAACGCCAAACAACTTAGCTCTAGTTCTCAACACTTTCACAAAGTGCCATAAGTTGAGGTTGAACTTACTGCTCCGGTTGAGTAGAGTGTAGCCGTCAAAGCTGGAATCAGTAGCACTCAGTTGAAAAGAAGAGGAAGCAGATATAAACAGTCCGCTGGCAGTGTCCTACGGGGACCAGCCTATCTGGCTGCCACCCCTCAATGTTTGCAACGGCGGCAAACTAGGCAGGCGCAATTGTGCAGCAATGCACACTGCATATCATGGCCAAATTTCATGGGTGTACAAGAAACCACTGGGGATTTACAAGGAGATGGTCACCCGGAAGAGTCAGAGGCCTGCCGGCAAAAACATTCGGGAATTCTTCCTAAGAAGCTTTGAAAGCAGAGAAATGCTCCTAAGTTGCAACAATCAGAACCTCATTCTGAGTGTTCTTGGCAGAGGGCATTCGGCTGAAGACAACCGTGGACTAATTAGAGCCAGATGTACACAGTGTCGTCCATATTGATGGAAGGACCGTGGTGGCATGCCAAACAACGGAGCTCTAGTTCTCAACACTTTCATAAAGTGCCATAAGTTGAGGTTCAACTTACTGCTACTGTTGAGTAGAGTGTAGCCGTCAAAGCTGGAATCAGTAGCACTCAGGTGAGAAGAACGGGAAGCACATATACCCAGTCCGATGGTAGTGTACTACGAGGTCCAGCCTCTCTGGCTACCACGCCCGAATGTTTACAACCACGGCAGAGTTAGGCAGGCGCAATTGTGCAGCAATGCAATCTGCATAACCTGGACAAATTTCACGGTTGTACAAGAAACCACCGGGGATTTACAAGGAGATGTTCCCCCGGAACTGCCGGAGGCCTGCCGGCAGCAACATTCCGGAATTCTTCCTAAGAAGCCTTGAAAGCAGTGAAACGCTCCTATGTGGCAATAACTCAGAACCTCATTCTGAGTGTTCTCGGCAGAGGTCATTCGGCTGAACACAACCGTGGACTAATTAGAGCCTGATGTATGCAGTGCCGTCCATAGTGCAGGATGGACAGTGCTGGCGTGCCAAACAACTGAGCTCTAGTTCTGAACACTTTCACAAAGTGCCATAAGTTGAGGTTCAACTTACTGCTCCGGTTGACTAGAGTGTAACCGTCAACGCTGGAATCAGTAGCACTCAGTTGAGAAGAACGGAATGCAGATATACCCAGTCCGCTGGCAGTGCCCTACGGGGACCAGTCTATCTGGCTGCCAGACCTGAATGTTTGCAACCGCGGCAGAGCTACGCAGGCGCAATTGTGCGGT
Source organism: Dipodomys merriami (assembly GCF_024711535.1). Taxonomy (NCBI): domain Eukaryota; kingdom Metazoa; phylum Chordata; class Mammalia; order Rodentia; family Heteromyidae; genus Dipodomys; species Dipodomys merriami. The sequence goes on along the minus strand of NW_027203771.1, from coordinate 278,595 downwards.
AATGCAAACTGCATAACCTGGCACAATTACACGGGTGTACAAGAAACCACTGGGGATTTACAAGGAGATGTTCACCCGGAACAGCCGGAGGCCTGCCGGTAGCAAGGTTCCGGAATTCTTCATAAGAAGCCTTAAAAGCAGTGAAACCCTCCTATGTTGCAATAACTCAGAACCCCATTCTGAGTGTTCCCGGCAGAGGTTATTCGGCTGAACACAACCATGGACTAACTAGAGCCAGATGTAGGCAGTGCCGTCCATAGTGCAGGATGGACAGTGCTGGCGTGCCAAACAACTGAGCTCTAGTTCTCAACACTTTCACAAAGTGCCATAAGTTGAGGTTCAACTTACTGCTCCGGTTGAGTAGAGTATAGCCGACAAATCTGGAATCAGTAGCACTCAGGTTAGAAGAATGGGAATCAGATATACCCAGTCCGCTGACAGTGTCCTACGGGACCCGCCTATCTGGCTGCCACGCCTGAATGTTTGCAACCGCGGCAGAGCTAGGCAGGCGCCATTTTGCAGCAATGCAAACTGCATAACCTGGCCAAATTTCAAGGGTGTACAAGAAACCACGGGGGATTTACAAGGAGATGTTCACCCGGAACAGCCGGAGGCTTGCCACCAGTAAGATTCCGGAATTCTTCCTGTGAAGCCTTGATAACAGTGAAACGCTCCTATGTGGCAATAAATCAGAAGGTCATTCTGAGTGTTCCCGGCTCAGGTCATTCGGCTGACGACAACCATGGACTAATTAGAGCCAGATGTCGGCAGTGCCGTACATAGTGCTGAATGGACACAGCCTGTTTAGTAGAGTGTAGGCGTTAAAGCTGGAATCAGTAGCACTCAGTTGAGAACAACGGGAAGAACATAGACCCAGTCCGCTGGCAGTGTCCTACAGGAACCAGCCTATCTGGCACCCACGCCTGAATGTTTGCAACCGCGGCAGAGCAAGGCAGTCACAATTGTGCAGCAATGCAAACTGCATAACCTGGCCAAATTTCACGGGTGTACAAGAAACCACGGGGGATTTACAAGGAGATGTTCACCGGGAACAGCCGGAGGCCTGCCGGCCGCAACATTCCGGAATCCTTCCTGAGAAGCCTTGAAAGCAGTGAAACGCTCCTATGTTGCGATAACTCAGAACCTCATTCTGAGTGTTCCCGGAAGAGGTCATTCGGCTGAACATAAACGTGGAAAAATTAGAGCCAGATGTAGGCAGTGCCGTCCATAGTGCTGGGCGGAGAGTGGTCGCATGCTAAACAACTGAGCTCTAGTTCTCCAAACATTCCGAAAGTGCCATAAGTTGAGGTTCAACTTACTGCTATGGTTGAGTAGAGTGTAGCCGTCCAAGCTGGAATCAGTAGCACTCAGGTGAGAAGAACGGGAAGCAGATATACCCAGTCCGCTGGCAGTGTGCTATGGGGAAAAGCGTGACTGGCTGATACGCCTGAATGTTTGCAACTGTGACAGAGCTAGACAGTCGCAATTATGCAGCAATGCAAACTGCCTAACCTGGCCAAATTTCACGGGTGTACAAGAAACCAGGAGGAAATACAAGGAGATGTTCACCCGGAAGAGCCGGAGGCCTGCCGGCAGCAAGATTCCGGAATTCTTCCTAAGAAGCCTTTTACAAGTGAAACACTCCTATGTTGCAATAACTCAGCACCTCATTCTGAGTGTTCCCGGCAGAGGTCATTTGGCTGAACACAACCGTGGACTAATTAGAGCCTGATGTAGGCATTGCTGTCCATAGTGTTGGATGGACAGTGGTCGCGTGCCAAACAACTGAGCTCTATTTCTCCAAACTTTAACAGAGTGTCATAAGTAGAGGTTCAACTTACTGCTTCGGTTGAGTGTGGTGTAGCCGTCAAAGCGGGAATCAGAAGCACTCAGATGAGTAGAATGGGAAGCAGATATACCCACTCCGCTGGCCCTGGCCTACGGGGACCTGCCTATCTGGCTGCCACGCATGAATGTTTGCAACCGCGGCATAGCTAGGCAAGCCCAATTATGCAGCAATACAAACTGCATAATCTAGCCAAATTTCACGGGTGTACAAGAAACCACGGGGGATTTAGAAGGAGATGTTCACTCGGAACAACCGGAGGCCTGCTGGCAGCAAGATTCTAGAATTCTTCCTAAGAAGCCTTGAAAGCAGTGAAACACTCCTATGTTGCAATAACTCAGAACCTCATTGTGAGTGTTCCCAGCAGAGCTCATTCGGCTGAACACAACCGTGGACTAACTATAGCCAGATGCATGCAGTGCCGTCCATAGTGCTGGCTGGACAATGGTGGTGTGCCAAACAAGTGAGCTCTAGTTCTCAACACTTTCACAAAGTGCCATAAGTTGAGGATCAACTTACTGCTCTGGTTGAGTAGAGTGTAGCCGTCATAGCTAGATTCAGCAGCACTCAGGTGAGAACAGGAAGCAGATATACCCAGTCCGTTGGCAGTGTCCTACGGTGTCCAGCCTATCTGGCTGCCACGCCTCAATGTTTGCAACCGCGGCAGAGCTAAGCAGTCGCAATTATGCAGCAATGCAAACTGCATAACCTGGCCAAATTTCACGGATGTGCAAGAAACCACGGGAGATTTACAAGGACATGTTTACCCGGAACAGCCGGAGACCTGCCGGCAGCAAGATTCTCGAATTCTTCCTAAGAAGCCTTGAAAGCAGTGAAACGCTCCTATGTTGCAATAACTCAGAATCTCATTTTGAGTGTTCCCAGCAGAGGTCATTCGGCTGAACACAACCATGGACTAATTAGAGCCAGATGTAGGCAGTGCCGTCCATAGTGCTGGATGGACTGTGGACGCATGCCCAACATCTGAGTTCTAGTTCTCAACAATTTGAGAAAGTGCACTAAGTTGAGCTTCAACTTACTGCTCCGGTTGACTAGAGTGTAGCTATCAAAGCTGAAATCAGTAGCACTCAGGTGAGAAGAACGGGAAGCAGATATACCCAATGCCCTGGCAGTGTCCTATGGGGAGCAGCCTATCTGGCTGCCATGCCTAAATGTTTGCCAACGCGACAGAGCTGAACTCAACGGTGGATGAATAGAGCCGGATGTAGGCAGTGCCGTCCATAGTGCTGGATGTGCACTGCCGGTTGAGTAGAGTTTAGCCTTCAAAGGTGGAATCAGTAGCACTCAGGTGAGAAGAACGGGAAGCAGATATACTAGGTCTGCTGGCAGTGTCCTACGTGGACCAGCCTATCAGGCTGCCATGTCTGAATGTTTGCAACCGCGGCAGAGCTTGGCAGGCGCATTTGTGCAGCAATGCAAACTGCATAACCTGTCCAAATTTCACGGGTGTACAAGAAACCACGGGAGATTTACAAGGAGATGTTCACCCGGAACAGCAGGAGGCCTGCCCGCAGCAACCTTCCAGAATCCTTCCTAAGAAGCCTTGAAAGCAGTGAAAAGCTCCTATGTTGCAGGAACGCAGAACCTCATTCTGAGTTTTCCCGGCAGAGGTCATCCGGCTGAACACAACCGTGGATTAATAGAGCCAGATGTAGGCAGTGCCTTCCACAGTGCTGGATTGACAGTGGTGGCGTGCCAAACAACTGAGCTCTAGTTCTCAACACTTTCACAAAGTGCCATAAGTTGAGTTTCAACTTACTGCTCCGGTTTAGTAGAGTGTAGCCGTCAAAGCTGGAATCAGTAGCACTCAGGTGAGAAGAACGGGAAGGAGATATACTAGGTCTGCTGGCAGTGTCCTACGTGGACCAGCCTATCAGGCTGCCATGTCTGAATGTTTGCAACCGCGGCAGAGCTTGGCAGGCGCATTTGTGCAGCAATGCAAACTGCATAACCTGTCCAAATTTCACGGGTGTACAAGAAACCACGGGGGATTTACAAGGAGATGTTCACCCAGAACAGCCGGAGGCCTGCCGTCAGCAAGATTCCGGAACTCATCCTAAGAAGCCGTGAAAGCAGTGAAACGCTCCTATGTTGCAATAAATCAGAACCTCATTCTGAGTGTCCCGGCAGAGGTCATTCGGCTGAACACAACCGTGGACTAATTAGAGCCAGATGTAGACAGTGCCGTCCATAGTGCTGGATGGACGGTGGTCGCATGCCAACCATCTGAGCTCTAGTTCTCAACAGTTTCAGAAAGTGCCCTAAGTTGAGGTTCAACTTACTGTTGCGGTTGAGAAGAGTGTAGCCGTCAAAGCTGGAATCAGTAGCACACAGGTGAGAAGAACGGGAAGCAGATACACCCAGTCCGCTGGCAGTGTCCTATGGGGAGCAGCCTATCTGGCTTGAATGCCTGAATGTTTGCCACCGCGGCAGAGCTAGGCAGGCGCAATTGTGCAGCAAAGCAAACTGTATAACCTGGCCAAATTTCACGGGTGTACAAGAAACAACGGCAGATTTACAAGGAGATGTTTACCCAGAACAGCCGGAGGCCTACCGACAGCAAGATTCCAGAATCCTTCCTGAGAAGCCTTGAAAGCAGTGAAACGCTCCTATGTTACAATAACTCAGAACCTCATTCTGAGTGTTCCCAGCAGAGGTCATTCGGCTGAACTCATCCGTGGACTAATTAGAGCCACATGTAGGCAGTGGACTAATTAGAGCCAGATGTAGGCAATGGACTAATTAGAGCCAGATATTGGCAGTGTTTTCGATTGGAAACAACTGAGCTTTAGTTCTCCAAACTTTCACAACTGCCATAAGTTGAGGTTCTACTTACTGCTCCGGTTGAGTAGAGTGTAGCGGTCACAGCTGGAATCAGTAGCACTCAGGTGAGAAGAACCGGAAGCAGATATACCCAGTCCGCTGGCAGTGTCCTACGGGGACCAGCCTATCTGGCTGCCACGCCTGAATGTTTGCAACCACTGCAGAGCAAGGCAGTCACAATTGTGCAGCAATGCAAACTGCATAACCTGGCCAAATTTCACGGGTGTACAAGAAACCACGTGGGATTTACAAGGAGATGTTCACCCGGAACTGCCTGAGGCCTGCCGGCAGCAACATTCCCGAATTCTTCCTAAGAAGCCTTGAAAGCAGTGAAACGCTCCTATGTTGCAATAACTCAGAACTTCATTCTGAGTGTTCCCGGCAGAGGTCATTTGGCTGAACACAACCGTGGACTAATTAGAACCAGATGTAGGCTCTGATGTCCATAGTGCTGGATGGACAGTGGTAGCGTGCCAAACAACTGAGCTCTAGTTCTCAACACTTTCACAAAGTGCCATAAGTTGAGGTTCAACTTACTGCTACATTTGAGTAGAGTGTAGCCGTCAAAGCTGGAATCAGTAGCACTCAGTTGAGAACAACGGGAAGAACATAGACCCAGTCCGCTGGCAGTGTCCTAAAGGAACCTGCCTATCTGGCTCCCACGCCTGAATGTTTGCAACCGTGGCAGAGCAAGGCAGTCACAATTGTGCAGCAATGCAAACTGCATAACCTGGCCAAATTTCACGGGTGTACAAGAAACCACGGGGGATTTACAAGGAGATGTTCACCCGGAAGAGCCGGAGGCCTGCCGGCAGCAAGATTCCGGAATTCTTCCTAAGAAGCCTTTTACAAGTGAAACACTCCTATGTTGCAATAACTCAGCACCTCATTCTGAGTGTTCCCGGCAGAGGTCATTTGGCTGAACACAACCGTGGACTAATTAGAGCCAGATGTAGGCATTGCTGTCCATAGTGTTGGATGGACAGTGGTCGCGTGCCAAACAACTGAGCTCTATTTCTCCAAACTTTAACAGAGTGTCATAAGTAGAGGTTCAACTTACTGCTTCGGTTGAGTGGGGTGTAGCCGTCAAAGCGGGAATCAGAAGCACTCAGGTGAGTAGAATGGGAAGCAGATATACCCACTCCGCTGGCCCTGGCCTACGGGGACCTGCCTATCTGGCTGTTAAGCCTGAATGTTTGCAACCGCGGCGTAGCTAGGCAAGCGCAATTATGCAGCAATACAAACTGCATAATCTAGCCAAATTTCACGGGTGTACAAGAAACCACGGGGGATTTAGAAGGAGATGTTCACTCGGAACAACCGGAGGCCTGCCGGCAGCAAGATTCTAGAATTCTTCCTAAGAAGCCTTGAAAGCAGTGAAACACTCCTATGTTGCCATAACTCAGAACCTCATTGTGAGTGTTCCCAGCAGAGCTCATTCGGCTGAACACAACCGTGGACTAACTATAGCCAGATGCATGCAGTGCCGTCCATAGTGCTGGCTGGACAATGGTGGTGTGCCAAACAAGTGAGCTCTAGGTCTCAACACTTTCACAAAGTGCCATAAGTTGAGGATCAACTTACTGCTCTGGTTGAGTAGAGTGTAGCCGTCATAGCTAGATTCAGCAGCACTCAGGTGAGAACAGGAAGCAGATATACCCAGTCCGTTGGCAGTGTCCTACGGTGTCCAACCTATCTGGCTGCCACGCCTCAATGTTTGCAACCGCGGCAGAGCTAAGCAGTCACAATTATGCAGCAATGCAAACTGCATAACCTGGCCAAATTTCACGGATTTGCAAGAAACCACGGGAGATTTACAAGGACATGTTTACCTGGAACACCCGGAGACCAGCCGGCAGCAAGATTCCGGAATTCTTCCTAGGAAGCCTTGAAAGCAGTGAAACGCTCCTATGTTGGAATAACTCAGAACCTCATTCTGAGTGTTCCCGGCAGAGGTCATTCGGCTGAACACAACCATGGACTAATTAGAGCCAGTTGTAGGCAGTGGAATAATTAGAGCCACATTTAGGCAATGGACTAATTAGAGCCAGATATAGGCAGTATTTTCGATTGGAAAACAACTGAGCTTTAGTTCTCCAAACTTTCACAAAGTGCCATAAGTTGAGGTTCAACTTACTGCTCCGGTTGAGTAGAGTGTAGCTGTCAAAGCTGGAATCAGTAGCACTCAGGTGAAAAGAATGGGAAGCAGATATACCCAGTCCGCTGGCAGTGTCCTACGGGCACCAGCATATCTGGCTGCCACGCCTGAATGTTTGCAACCGCGGCAGAGCTAGGCAGGCGCAATTGTGCAGGAATGCAAACTGCATAACCTGGCCAAATTTCACGGGTGTCCAAGAAACCACGGGGGATTCACAAGGAGATCTTCATCCGGAAGAGCCGGAGGCCTGGTGGCCGCAAAATTCCGGAATTCTTCCTGTGAAGCCTTGAAAGCAGTGAAACGCTCTTATGTTGCAATAATTGAGAACTTCATTCTGAGTGCTCCCGGCAGAGGTCATTCGGCTGAACACAACCGTGGACTAATTAGAGCCAGATGTAGGCTCTGCTGTCCATATTGCTGGATGGACAGTGGTGGCGTGCCAAACAACTGAGCTCTAGTTCTCCACACTTTCACAAAGTGCCATAAGTTGAGATTCAACTTAGTGCTCCGGTTGGGTAGAGTGTAGCCGTCAAAACTGGAATCAGTAGCACTCAGGTGAGAAGAATGGGAAACAGATATATCCAGTTCGCTGTCAATGTCTTACGGGGACCAGCCTATCTGGCTGCCACGCCTGAATGTATGCCACCGCCGCAGAGCTAGGCATTCGCAATTGTGCAGTAATGCAACCTGCATAATCTGGCCCAATTTCACGGGTGTACAAGAAACCACGGGGAATTTACAAGGAGATGTTCCCCCGGAACAGCCGGAGCCCTGCCGGCAGCAACATTCCGGTATCCTTCCGAAGAAGATTTGAAAGCAGTGAATCGCTCCTATGTTGCAATAACTAAGAACCTCATTCTGAGTGTTCCCGGCAGTGGTCATTCGGCTGAACACAACCGTGGACTAATTAGAGCCAGATGTAGACAGTGCCGTCCATAGTGCTGGATGGACAGTGGTGGCGTGCCAAAAAGCTGAGCTCTAGTTCTCAACACTTTCACAAAAGGCCATAAGTTGAGGTTCAAATTACTGCTCCGGTTGAGTAGAGTGTAGCCGTCAAAGCTGGAATCAGTAGCACTCAGGTGAGAAGAACGGGAAACAGATAACCCAGTTCGATGCCAGTGTCCTACAGGGACCAGCCTATTTGGCTGCCACGCCTGAATGTTTGCAACCGCGGCAGAGCTAGGCAGGCACAATTGGGCAGCAATGCAAACTGCATAAGCTGGCCAAATTTCACGGGTGTACACGAAACCACGGGGGATTTTGAAGGAGATGTTCACCCGGAACAGCCGGAGGTCTGCCGGCAGCAAGATTCCGGAATTATTCCTGTAAAGCCTTGAAAGCAGTGAAACGCTCCTATGTGGCAATAATTCAGAAGCGCATTCTGAGTGTTCCCGGCACAGGTCATTCGGCTGAACACAACCGTGGACTAACTAGAGCCAGATGTAGGCAGTACCGTCCATAGTGCTGGATTTACAGTGGTGGCTTGCCAAACCACTGAGCTCTAGTTCTCAACTCTTTCACAAAGTGCCATAAGTTGAGGTTCAACTTACTGCTCCGGTTGAGTAGAGTGTAGTCGTCAAAGCTGGAATCAGTAGCACTCTGGTGACAAGAACGGGAAGCAGATAGACCCTGTCCGCTGGCAGTGTCCTATGGGGACCAGCCTATCTGGCTGCCAGGCCTGAATGTTTGCATCCGTGGCAGAGCTAGGCAGGTGCAATTGTACAGCAATGCAAATTGCATAACCTGGCCAAATTTCAGGAGTGTACAAGAAACCACCGGGGATTTACAAAGAGATGTTCACCCGGAACAGACGGAGGCCTCCCGGCAACAAGATTCCAGAATCCTTCCTAAGAAGGTTCCATAGCAGTGAAACGCTCCTATGTTGCAATAACTCAGAACCTCATTCTGTGTGTTCCCGGCAGAGGTCATTCGGCTGAACACAACCGTGGACTAATTAGAGCCAGATGAAGGCAGTGGCGTCCATGGTGCTGGATGGACAGTGGTAGCGTGCCAAACAACTGAGCTCTAGTTCTCAACACTTTCACAAAGTGCCATAAGTTGAGGTTCAACTTACTGCTCCGGTTTAGTAGAGTGTAGCCATCAAAGCTGGAATCAGTAGCACTCAGGTTAGAAGAACGGGAATCAGATATACCCAGTCCGCTGACAGTGTCCTACGGGACCAGCCTATCTGGCTGCCAAGCCTGAATGTTTGCAACCGCGGCAGAGCTAGGCAGTAGCAATTGTGCAGCAATGCAAACTGCATAACATGGCCAAAATTCACGGGTGTATAAGAAACCACGGGGGATTTACAAGGAGATGTTCACCCGGAACAGCCGGAGGCTTGCCACCAGTTAGATTCCGGAATTCTTCCTGTGAAGCCTTGAAAACAGTGAAACGCTCCTATGTGGCATTAAATCAGAACCTCATTCTGAGTGTTCCCGGCAGAGGTCATTCGGCTGACGACAACCGTGGACTATTTAGAGCCAGATGTAGGCAGTGCCGTACATAGTGCTGGAAGGACACTGCCGGTTTAGTAGAGTGTAGCCGTCAAAGCTGGAATCAGTAGCACTCAGGTGAGAAGAATGGGAAGCAGATATAAACAGTTCGTTGGCAGTGTCCTACGGGGACCAGCCTTTCTGGCTGCCACGCCTGACTGTTTGCCAGGGCGGCAGAGCTAGGCAGGCGCAATTGCGTAGCAATGCAAACTGCATAACCTGGTGAAATTTCACGGTTGTACAAGAAACCACTGGGGATTTACAAGGATATGTTCAACGGGAACAGCCGGAGGCCTGCCGGAAGCAAGATTCCGGAATTCTTCCTAAGAAGCCTTGAAAGCAGTGAAACGCTCCTATGTTGCAATAACTCAGAACCTCATTCTGAGTGTTCCTGGCAGAGGTCATTCGGCTGAACACAACTGTGGACTAATTAGAGCCAGATGTAGGCAGTGCTGTCCATAGTGCTGCTTGGACAGTGGTGGCGTGACAAACAACTGAGCTCTAGTTCTCAACACTTTCACAAAGTGTCATAAGTTGAGGTGCACCTTACTGCTCCGGTTGAGTAGATTGTAGCCGTCAAAGCTGGAATAACTAGCAGTCAGGTGAGAATAACGGGAAGCAGATATACACAGTCCGCTGGCAGTGTCCTACGGTGACTAGCCTTTCTGGGTGCCACGCCTGAATGTTTGCAACTGCGGCAGAGCTAGGCAGGTGCAATTGTACAGCAATGCAAACTGCATAACCTGGCCAAATTTCACGGGTGTAAAAGAAACCACGACGGATTTACAAGGAGATTTTCACCCGAACAGCCGGAGGCCTGCCGGAAGCAAGATTGAGGAATTCTTCCTAAGAAGGCTTGAAAGCAGTGAAACGCTCCTATGTTGCAATAACTCAGAACCTCATTCTGAGTGTTCCCGGCAGAGGTCATTTGGCTGAACACAACCGTGGAGTAATTAGAGCCAGATGTAAGAAGGGGCGTCCATAGTCCTGGATGGACTGTGGTGGCGTGCCAAACAACTGAGCTCTAGTTCTTAACACTTTCACAAAGTACCCTAAGTTGAGGCTCAATTTACTGCTCCGGTTGAGTAGAGTGTGGCCGTCAAAGCTGGAATAACTAGCACTCAGGTGAGAAGAACGGGAAGCAGATATACAAAGTCCGCTGGCAGTGTCGTACGGGGACCAGCCTTTCTGGCTGCCATGCCTGAATGTTTGCAACCGCGGCAGAGCTAGGAAGGCGCAATTGTGCAGCAAAGCAAACTGCATAACCTGGCCAAATTTCACGAGTGTAAAAAAAACCACGGGGGATTTACAAGGAGATGTTCACCCCGAAGAGCTGGAGGCCTGCCGGCAGCAAGATTCCAGAATTCTTCCTAAGAAGCCGTGAAAGCAGTGAAATGCTCCTATGTTGCAATAACTCAGAACCTCATTCTGAGTGTTCTCGGCAGAGGTCATTCGGATGAACACAACAGTGGACTAATTAGATCCAGATGTACGCAGTGCCGTCCATCCTGCTGGATGGACTGTGGTGGCATGCCAAACAACTGAGCTCTAGTTCTCAACACTTTCACAAAGTGTCATAAGTTGAGGTTCAACTTACTCCTCCAGTTGAGTAGAGTGTAGCCTTCAAAGCTGGAATCAGTAGCACTCAGTTGAGAAGAACGGGAAGTAGATATACACAGTCCGCTGGCAGTGTCCTACGGGGACTAGACTTTCTGGCTGCCACGCCTGAATGTTTGCAACTGCGGTAGAGCTAGGCAGGAGCAATTGTGCAGCAATGCAAACTGCATAACCTGGCCAAATTTCACGGGTGTACAAGAAACCACAGGGGATTTACAAGGAGATTTTCACCCTGAACAGCCGGAGGCCTGTCGGCAGCAAGATTCCGGAGTTCTTCCTAAGAAGCCTTGAAAGCAGTGAAACGCACCTATGTTGAAATAATTTAGAACTTCATTCTGAGTGTTCCCAGCAGAGGTCATTCGGCTGAACACAACCGTGGACTAATTAGAGCCAGATGAAGGCAGTGGCGTCCATGGTGCTGGATGGACAGTGGTAGCGTGCCAAACAACTGAGCTCTAGTTCTCAACACTTTCACAAAGTGCCATAAGTTGAGGTTCAACTTACTGCTCCGGTTTAGTAGAGTGTAGCCATCAAAGCTGGAATCAGTAGCACTCAGGTTAGAAGAACGGGAATCAGATATACCCAGTCCGCTGACAGTGTCCTACGGGACCAGCCTATCTGGCTGCCAAGCCTGAATGTTTGCAACCGCGGCAGAGCTAGGCAGTAGCAATTGTGCAGCAATGCAAACTGCATAACATGGCCAAAATTCACGGGTGTATAAGAAACCACGGGGGATTTACAAGGAGATGTTCACCCGGAACAGCCGGAGGCTTGCCACCAGTTAGATTCCGGAATTCTTCCTGTGAAGCCTTGAAAACAGTGAAACGCTCCTATGTGGCATTAAATCAGAACCTCATTCTGAGTGTTCCCGGCAGAGGTCATTCGGCTGACGACAACCGTGGACTATTTAGAGCCAGATGTAGGCAGTGCCGTACATAGTGCTGGAAGGACACTGCCGGTTTAGTAGAGTGTAGCCGTCAAAGCTGGAATCAGTAGCACTCAGGTGAGAAGAATGGGAAGCAGATATAAACAGTTCGTTGGCAGTGTCCTACGGGGACCAGCCTTTCTGGCTGCCACGCCTGACTGTTTGCCAGGGCGGCAGAGCTAGGCAGGCGCAATTGCGTAGCAATGCAAACTGCATAACCTGGTGAAATTTCACGGTTGTACAAGAAACCACTGGGGATTTACAAGGATATGTTCAACGGGAACAGCCGGAGGCCTGCCGGAAGCAAGATTCCGGAATTCTTCCTAAGAAGCCTTGAAAGCAGTGAAACGCTCCTATGTTGCAATAACTCAGAACCTCATTCTGAGTGTTCCTGGCAGAGGTCATTCGGCTGAACACAACTGTGGACTAATTAGAGCCAGATGTAGGCAGTGCTGTCCATAGTGCTGCTTGGACAGTGGTGGCGTGACAAACAACTGAGCTCTAGTTCTCAACACTTTCACAAAGTGTCATAAGTTGAGGTGCACCTAACTGCTCCGGTTGAGTAGATTGTAGCCGTCAAAGCTGGAATAACTAGCAGTCAGGTGAGAATAACGGGAAGCAGATATACACAGTCCGCTGGCAGTGTCCTACGGTGACTAGCCTTTCTGGGTGCCACGCCTGAATGTTTGCAACTGCGGCAGAGCTAGGCAGGTGCAATTGTACAGCAATGCAAACTGCATAACCTGGCCAAATTTCACGGGTGTAAAAGAAACCACGACGGATTTACAAGGAGATTTTCACCCGAACAGCCGGAGGCCTGCCGGAAGCAAGATTGAGGAATTCTTCCTAAGAAGGCTTGAAAGCAGTGAAACGCTCCTATGTTGCAATAACTCAGAACCTCATTCTGAGTGTTCCCGGCAGAGGTCATTTGGCTGAACACAACCGTGGAGTAATTAGAGCCAGATGTAAGAAGGGGCGTCCATAGTCCTGGATGGACTGTGGTGGCGTGCCAAACAACTGAGCTCTAGTTCTTAACACTTTCACAAAGTACCCTAAGTTGAGGCTCAATTTACTGCTCCGGTTGAGTAGAGTGTGGCCGTCAAAGCTGGAATAACTAGCACTCAGGTGAGAAGAACGGGAAGCAGATATACAAAGTCCGCTGGCAGTGTCGTACGGGGACCAGCCTTTCTGGCTGCCATGCCTGAATGTTTGCAACCGCGGCAGAGCTAGGAAGGCGCAATTGTGCAGCAAAGCAAACTGCATAACCTGGCCAAATTTCACGAGTGTAAAAAAAACCACGGGGGATTTACAAGGAGATGTTCACCCCGAAGAGCTGGAGGCCTGCCGGCAGCAAGATTCCAGAATTCTTCCTAAGAAGCCGTGAAAGCAGTGAAATGCTCCTATGTTGCAATAACTCAGAACCTCATTCTGAGTGTTCTCGGCAGAGGTCATTCGGATGAACACAACAGTGGACTAATTAGATCCAGATGTACGCAGTGCCGTCCATCCTGCTGGATGGACTGTGGTGGCATGCCAAACAACTGAGCTCTAGTTCTCAACACGTTCACAAAGTGTCATAAGTTGAGGTTCAACTTACTCCTCCAGTTGAGTAGAGTGTAGCCTTCAAAGATGGAATCAGTAGCACTCAGTTGAGAAGAACGGGAAGTAGATATACACAGTCCGCTGGCAGTGTCCTACGGGGACTAGACTTTCTGGCTGCCACGCCTGAATGTTTGCAACTGCGGTAGAGCTAGGCAGGAGCAATTGTGCAGCAATGCAAACTGCATAACCTGGCCAAATTTCACGGGTGTACAAGAAACCACAGGGGATTTACAAGGAGATTTTCACCCTGAACAGCCGGAGGCCTGTCGGCAGCAAGATTCCGGAGTTCTTCCTAAGAAGCCTTGAAAGCAGTGAAACGCACCTATGTTGAAATAATTTAGAACTTCATTCTGAGTGTTCCCAGCAGAGGTCATTCCGCTGAACACAACCGTGGACTAATTAGAGCCAGATGTGTGCAGTGCCGTCCATAGTGCTGGATGGACAGTGGTGGCGTGCCAAACAACTGAGCTCTAGTTCTCAACACTTTCACATACTGCCCTACGTTGAGATTCAACTTGCTGCTCCGTTTGAGTAGAGTGTAGCCGTCAAAGCTGGCATCAGTAGCACTCAGGTGAGAAGAACGGGAAGCAGATATACCCAGTCCGCTGGCAGTGTCCTACGGGGACCAACGCCTGAATATTTGCCAGCGTGGCAGAGCTAGGCAGGCGCAATTGTGCAGCAATGCAAACTGCATAACCTGGCCAAATTTCACGGGTGTACAAGAAACCACGGGGGATTTACAAATAGATGTTCACCCGGAACAGTCGGAGGCCTGCCTGAAGCAAGATTGAGGAATTCTTCCTAAGAAGCCTTGAAAGTAGTGAAACGCCCCTAACGCAATAACTCAGAACCTCATTCTGAGTGTTCCCTGCAGAGGTCATTCGGCTGAACACAACCGTGGAATAATTAGAGTCAGATGTAGGCAGTGCTGTCCATAGTGCTGAATGGACTGTGGTGGCGTGCCAAACAACTGAGCTCTAGTTCTCAACACTTTCACAAAGTTCCATGAGTTGAGGTTCAACACACTGCTCCGATTGAGTAGAGTGTAGCGGTCAAACCTGGAATCAGTAGCACTCAGGTGAGAAGAACGGGAAGCAGATAGACCCAGTCCGCTGGCAGTGTCCTACCGGGACCAGCCTATCTGGCTGCCACGCCTGATTGTTGCATCCGCGCCAGAGCTAGGCAGACGCAATTGTGCACCAATGCAAACTGCATAACCTCTCCAAATTTCACGGGTGTACAAGAAACCACGGGGGATTTTACAAATACATGTTAACCCGGAACAGCCGGAAGCCAGCTGGCAGCAAGATCCCGAAATTCTAACAAATAAGCCTTGAAAGCAGTGAAATACTCCTATGTTGCAATAACTCAGAACCTTATACTGAAAGTTCCCAGCAGAGGTCATTTGGCTGAACACAACCATGGACTAATTAGAGGCAGATGTAGGAATTGCCGTCCATAGTGCTTGATGAACAGTGGTGGCGTGCCAAACAACTGAGCTCTAGTTCTCAACACTTTCACAAACTGCCATAATTTGAGGTTCAACTTACTGCTCCGTTTGAGTAGAGTGTAGCCGTCAAAGCTGGCATCAGTAGCACTCAAGTGAGAAGAACGGGAAGCAGATATACACAATCCGCTGGCAGTGTCCTACGGGGACCAGCCTATCTGGCTGCCACGCCTGAATATTTGCCAGCGAGGCAGAGCTAGGTAGGCGCAATTGTGCAGCAATTGAAACTGCACAAGCTGGCCAAATTTCACGGGTGTACAAGAAACCACGGGAGATTTTCAAATAGATCTTCACCCGGAACAGCCGGAGGCCTGCCGGAAGCAAGATTGAGGAATTCTTCCTAAGAAGCCTTGAAAGCATTGATACGCTCCTATGTTGCAATAACTCAGAACCTCATTCTGAGTGTTCCCGGCAGAGGTCATTTGGATGAACACAACCGTGGACTAACTAGAGCCAGATGTAGGCAGTGGCGTCCATAGTGCTGGATGGACTGTGGTGGCGTGCCAAACAACTGAGCTCTAGTTCTCAAAACTTTCACAAAGTGTCATAAGTTGAGGTTCAACTTACTGCTCCGGTTGAGTAGAGTGTAGCCGTCAAAGCTGGACTCACTAGCAGTCAGGTGAGAAGAACGGGAATCAGATATACAAAGTCTGCTGGAAGTGTCCTACGGGGACCAGTCTTTCTCGCTGCCACGCCTGAATGTTTGCAACGGCTGCAGAGCTAGGCAGGCATAATTGTGCAGCAATGCAAACTGCATAACCTGGCCAAATTTCACGGGTGTACAAGAAACCACGGGGGATTTACAAGGAGATGTGCACCCGGAACAGCTGGAGGCCTGCCGGCAGCAACATTCCGGAATTCTTCCTAAGAAGCCTTGAAAGCAGTGAAACGCTCCTATGTTGCAATAACTCAGAACCTCATTCTGAGTGTTCCCGACTGAGGTCATTCGGCTGAACACAACCATGGACTAATTAGAGCCAGATGTAAGCAGTGCCGTCCATAGTGCTGGATGAACAGTGGTGACGTTCCAAACAATTGAGCTCTAGTTCTCAACACTTTCACAAAGTGCCATAAGTTGAGGTTCAACTTACTGCTCCGGTTGAGTAGAGTGTACCCGTCAAAGCTGGAATCAGTAGCAGTCAGGTGAGAAGAACGGGAAGCAGATATACACAGTCCGCTGGCAGTGTCCTACGGGGACTAGCCTTTCTGAGTGCCACGCCTGAATGTTTGCAACTGCGGCAGAGCTTGGCAGGCGCAATTGTACAGCAATGCAAACTGCATAACCTGGCCAAATTTCACGGGTGTACAAGAAACCACGGGGGATTTACAAGGAGATTTTCACCCGGAACAGCCGGACGCCTGTCGGCTGCAAGATTCCGGAAATCTTCCTAAGAAGCCTTGAAAGCAGTGAAACGCACCTATGTTGCAATAACTCAGAACCTCATTCTGAGTGTTCCCGGCAGAGGTCATTCGGCTGAAGACAACCGTGGACTAATTAGAGCCAGATGTAGGCAGTGCCGTCCATAGTGCTGGATGAACAGTGGTGACGTGCTAAACAATTGAGCTCTAGTTCTCAACACTTTCACAAAGTGCCATAAGTTGAGGTTCAACTTACTGCTCAGGTTGAGTAGAGTGTAGCCGTCAAAGCTGGCATCAGTAGCACTCAGCTGAGAAGAACGGGAAGCAGATACACCCAGTCCGCTGGCAGTGTCCTACTGGGACCAGTCTCCTGGCTGAATGCCTGAAAGTTTGCCAGGGCGGCAGAGCTAGGCAGGCGCAATTGTGTAGCAATGCAAACTGCATAACCTGGTGAAATTTCACGGTTGTACAAGAAACCACGGGGGATTTACCAGGATATGTTCAACGGGAACAGCCGGAGGCCTGCCGGAAGCAAGATTCCGGAATTCTTCCTAAGAAGCCTTGAAAGCAGTGAAACGCTCCTAGTTGCAATAACTCAGAACCTCATTCTGAGTGTTCCTGGCCGAGGTCATTCGGCTGAACACAACTGTGGACTAATTAGAGCCAGATGTAGGCAGTGCTGTCCATAGTGCTGCTTGGACAGTGGTTGCGTGACAAACAACTGAGCTCTAGTTCTCAACACTTTCACAAAGTGTCATAAGTAGAGGTTCAACTTACTGCTCTGGTTGAGTAGAGTGTAGCCGTGAAAGCTGGAATAACTAGCAGTCATGTGAGAAGAACGGGAAGCAGATATACACAGTCCGCTGGCAGTGTCCTACGGGGACTAGCCTTTCTGGGTGCCACGCCTGAATGTTTGCAACTGCGGAAGAGCTAGGCAGGCGCAATTGTACAGCAATGCAAACTGCATAACCTGGCCAAATTTCCAGGGTGTAAAAGAAATCACGGGGGATTTACAAGGAGATTTTCACCCGAACGGCCGGAGGCCTGTCGGCAGCAAGATTCCGGAATTCTTCCTAAGAAGCCTTGAAAGCAGTGAAACGCAACTATGTTGCAATAACTCAGAACCTCATTCTGAGTGTTCCCGGCAGAGGTCATTCGGCTGAACACAACCGTGGACTAATTAGAGCCAGATGTAGGCAGTGCCGTCCATAGTGCTGGATGGACAGTGGTGGTGTGCCAAACAACTGAGCTCTAGTTCTCAAACTTTCACAAAGTGACATAATTTGAGGTTCAACTTACTGCTCCGGTTGAGTAGAGTAGAGCCGTCAAAGCTGGCATCAGCAACACTCAGGTGAGAAAAACGGGAAGCAGATATACCCAGTCCGCTGGCAGTGTCCTACGGGGAACAGCCTATCTGGCTGCCACGCCTGAATGTTTGCCAGCCCGGCAGAGCTAGGAAGGCTCAATTGTGCAGCAATTGAAACTGCATAAGCTGGCCAAATTTCCCGTGTGTACAAGATACAACGGGGGATTTACAAATAGATCTTAACCTGGAACAGCCGGAGGGCTGCCGGAAGCAAGATTGAGGAATTCTTCCTAAGAAGCCTTGAAAGCAGTGAAACGCTCCTATGTTGCAATAACTCAGAACTTCATTCTGAGTGTTCCCGGCAGAGGTCATTTGGCTGAACACAACCGTGGAGTAATTAGAGCCAGATTTAGGCAGTGGTGTCCATAGTGCTGGATGGACTGTGGTGGCGTGCCAAACAACTGAGCTCTAGTTCTTAACACTTTCACAAAGTGCCCTATGTTGAGGCTCAATTTACTGCTCCGGTTGAGTAGAGTGTAGCCGTCAAAGCTGGCATCAGTAGCACTCAGGTGAGAAGAACGGGAAGCAGATATACCCAGTCCGCTGGCAGTGTACTACGGGGACCAACGCCTGAATATTTGCCAGCGCGGCAGAGCTAGGCAGGCGCAATTGTGCAGCAATGCAAACTGCATAACCTGGCCAAATTTCACGGGTGTACAAGAAACCACGGGGGATTTACAAATAGATGTTCACCCCGAACAGTCAGAGGCCTGCCGGAAGCAAGATTGAGGAATTCTTCCTAAGAAGCCTTGAAAGTAGTGAAACGCCCCTATGTTGCAATAACTCAGAACCTCATTCTGAGTGTTGCCGGCAGAGGTCATTCGGCTGAACACAACCGTGGAATAATTAGAGTCAGATGTAGGCAGTGCTGTCCATAGTGCTGAATGGACTGTGGTGGCGTGCCAAACAACTGAGCTCTAGTTCTCAACACTATCACAAAGTTCCATGAGTTGAGGTTCAACTTACTGCTCCGGTTGAGTAGAGTGTAGCCGTCAAACCTGGAATCAGTAGCACTCAGGTGAGAAGAACGGGAAGCAGATATACCCAGTCCGCTGGCAGTGTCCTACCGGGACCAGCCTATCTGGCTGCCACGCCTGAATGTTTGCAACCGCGCCAGAGCTAGGCAGACGCTATTGTGCAGCAATGCAAACTGCATAACCTGGCCAAATTTCACGGGTGTACAAGATACCACGGGGGATTTACAAGGGGATGGTCCCCCGGAACTGCCGGAGACCTGCCGGCAGCAACATTCCGGAATCCTTCCTAAGAAGCCTTGAAAGCAGTGAAACGCTCCTATGTTGCAATAACTCAGAACCTCATTCTGAGTGTTCCCGGCAGAGGTCATTCGGCTGAACACAACCGTGGAATAATTAGAGCCAGATGTAGGCAGTGCCGTCCATAGTGCTGAATGGACTGTGGTGGCGTGCCAAACAACTGAGCTCTAGTTCTCAACATTTTCACAAAATGTCATAAGTTGAGGTTCAACTTACTGCTCCGGTTGAGTACAGTGTAGCCGTCAAAGCTGGAATCAGTAGCACTTAAGTGACAAGAACGGGATGCAGATATACCCAGTTCGCTGGCAGTGTCCTACAAGGACCAGCCTATCTGGCTGCCACGCCTGAATGTTTGCCGGAGCGGCAGAGCTAGGCAGGCGAAATTGTGCAGCAATGCAAACTGCATAACCTGGCCAAATTTCACGGGTGTACAAGATACCACGGGGGATTTACAAGGAGATGTGCACCCGGAACAGCTGGAGGCCTGCCGGCAGCAACATTCCGGAATCCTTCCTAAGAAGCCTTGAAAGCAGTGAAACGCTCCTATGTTGCAAAAACTCAGAACCTCATTCTGAGTGATCCCGGCAGAGGTCATTCGGCTGAACACAACAGTGGACTAATTAGTGCCAGATGTAGGCAATGCCGTCCATAGTGCTGGATGGACAGTGGTGGCGTGCCAAACAACTGAGCTCTAGTACTCAACACTTTCTTATAGTGCCATAAGTTGAATTTCATCTTACTGCTCCGGTTGAGTAGAGAGTAGCTGTCAAAGCTGGAATCAGTAGCACTCAGGTGAGAAGAATGGGAAGCAGATATACTCAGTCCGTTGGCAGTGTCCTACGGGGACCAGCCTATCTTGCTTCCACGCCTGAATGTTTGAAACCGCGGCAGAGTTAGGCAAACGCAATTGTGCAGCAATGCAATCTGCATAACACGGGCAAATTTCACAGTGTAAAAGAAACCACGGGGGATTTACAAGGAGATGTTCATCCGGAACACACGGAGGCCAGCCAGCAGCAAGATTGAGGAATTCTTCATAAGAAGCCTTGAAAGCAGTGAAATGTTCCTATTTTGCAATAACTCAGAACCTCATTCTCAGTGTTCCCCGCATAGGTCATTCGGCTGAACACAACCTTGGACTAATTAGAGCCAGATGTAAGCAGTGCCGTCCACAGTGCTGGAAGGAGAGTGGTGGAGTCCCAAACAACTGAGCTCTAGTTCTCAACACTTTCACAAAGAGGAATAAGTTGAGGTTCATCTTAATGCTCCGATTCATTAGAGTGTAGCTGTCAAAACTGGAATCAGTAGCACTCAGGTGAGAAGAACGGGAAGAAGATAGACCCAGTCCGCTGGCAGTGTCCCACGGGGATCAGCCTTTCTGGCTGCCACGCCTGTATGTGTGCAACCGCGGCAGAGCGAGGCAGGTGCAATTGTGCATCAATGCAAACTGCATAACCTGGCCAAATTTCACGGGTGCACAAGAAACCACAGGGGATTTACAAGGAGATATTCACCCGTAACAGCCGGAGGCCTGCCCGCAGCAACATTCCAAAAATATTTCTAAGAAGCCTTGAAAGCAGTGAAACGCTCCTAAGTTGCAACAACTCACAACCTCATTCTGAGTGTTCCCGGCAGAGGTCATTCGGCTGAACACAACGGTGGACTAATTAGAGCCAGATGTATGCAGTGCTGTCCATAGTGCTCGATGGACAGTGGTGGCGAGCCAAACAAATGAGCTCTAGTTCTCAACACTTTCACAAAATGCCATAAGGTTAGGTTCAACTTCCGGCTCCGGTTGAGTAGAGTGTAGCCGTCAAAGCTGGAATCAGTAGCACTCAGGTGAGAAGAACGGGAAGCAGATATACCCAGTCGGCTGGCAGTGTCCTACGGGGACCAGACTATCTCGATTCCACGCCTGAATGTTTGCAACCGCGGCAGAGTTAGGCAGGCGCAATTGTGCAGCAATGCAAACTGCATAACCTGGCCAAATTTCACGGGTGTACAAGAAACCACGGGGGATTTACAAGATGTTCATCCGGAACACCCGGAGGCCAGCCAGCAGCAAGATTGAGGAATTCTTCCTAAGAAGCCTTGAAAGCATTGAAATGCTCCTATGTTGCAATAACTCAGCACCTCATTCTGAGTGTTCCCGGCAGAGGTCATTCGGCTGAACACAACCGTGCACTAATTAGAGCCAGATGTAGGCAGTGCCGTCCATAGTGCTGGATGGACTGTGGTGGCATGCCAAACAACTGAGCTCTAGTTCTCAACACTTTCACAAAGTGCCATAAGTAGAGGTTCAACTTACTGCTCCGGTTGAGTATAGTGTGGCCATCAAAGGTGGAATCAGTAGCACTCAGGTGAGAAGAACGGGAAGCATATGTACCCAGTGTGCTGGCAGTGTCCTACAGGGATCAGCCTATCTGGCTGTCACGCCTGATGTTTGCAACCGCGGCAGAACTAGGAAGGCGCAATTGTGCAGCAATGCAAACTGCATAACCTGGCCAAATTTCAAGGGTGTACAAGAAACCACGGGGGATTTACAAGGAGATGTTCACCCGGAACTGCCGGAGGCCTGCCGGCAGCAACATTGCGGAATCCTTCCTAAGAAGCCTTGAAAGCAGTGAAACGCTCCTATGTTGCAACAACTCAGAACCTCTTTCTGAGTGTTCTCGGCAGAGGTCTTTCGGCTGAACACAACGGTGAACTAATTAGTGCCACATGCAGGCAGTGCCGTCCATAGTGCTGGATGGACAGTGGTGGCGTGCCAAACAACTGAGCTCTAGTTCTCAACACTTTCTTATAGTGCCATAAGTTGAGTTTCATCGTACTGCTCCGGTTGAGTAGAGTGTAGTCGTCAAAGCTGGAATCAGTAGCATTCAGGTGAGAAGAACGTCAAGCAGATATACCCAGTCCGCTGGCATTGTCCTACTGGGACCAGTCTACCTGGTTGCCACGCCTGAATGTTTGCAACCGCTGCAGAGCAAGGCAGTCACAATTGTGCAGCAATGCAAACTGCATACCTGGCCAAATTTCACGGGTGTACAAGAAACCACGGGGGATTTACAAGGAGATGTTCACCCAGAACAGCCAGAGGCCTGCCGGCAGCAACATTCCGGAATTCGTCCTAAGAAGCCTTGAAAGCAGTGAAACGCTACAATGTTGCAACAACTCAGAACCTCATTCTGAGTGTTCCCGGCAGAGGTCATTCGGCTAAACACAACCGTGGACTAATTAGTGCCAGATGTAGGCAGTGCCTTCGATAGTGCTGGATGGACTGTGGTGGCGTGCCAAACAACTGAGCTCTAGTTCTCAAAACTTATACAAAGTGCCATAAGTAGAGGTTCAACTTATTGCTCCGGTTGAGTAGAGTGTAGCCGACAAAGCTGGAATCACTAGCACTCAGGTGAGAAGAACGGGAAGCAGATATACCCAGTCCGCTGGCAGTGTCCTTCAGGGACCAGCCTACCTGGCTGCCACGCCTGACTGATTTTAAACACGGCAGATCTGGGCAAGCACAATTGTGCAGCAATGCAAACTGCATAACCTGGCCAAATTTCACGGGTGTAAAAGAAACCACGGGGGATTTACAAGGGGATGTTCACCCGGAACAGCCGGAGGCATGTCGGCCGAAACATTCCTGAATTTTTCCTAAGAAGGCTTGAAAGCAGTGAAACGCTCCTATGTTGTAATAACTCAGCACGTCATTCTGAGTTTTCCCGCACAGGTCATTCGGCTGAACACAACCGTGGTTTAATTAGAGCCAGATGTAGGCAGTGCCCCCTATAGTGCTGGATGGACAGTGGTGGTATGCCAAACAACTTAGCTCTAGTTCTCAACACTTTCACAAAGTGCCATAAGTTGAGGTTCAACTTACTGCTCCTGTTGAGTAGAGTGTAGCCGTCAAAGCTGGAATCAGAAGCACTCAGTTGAGAAGAACCGGAAGCAGATATTCCCAGTCCGCTTGCAGTGTCTTCCGTGGTCTAGCCTATCTGGCTGCCACGACTGAATGTTTGCAAACGTGGCAGAGCTAGGCAGGCGCAATTGTGCAGCAATGCAAACTGCATGACCTGGCCAAATTTCACGGGTGTACAAGAAACCACGAGGGATTTACAAGGAGATATTCACAAGGAACAGCCTGACGCCTGCCGGCAGCAACTTTCCGGAACATTTCCTAAGAAACCTTGAAAGCAGTGAAACGCTCCTATGTTGCAATAACTCAGACCTCATTCTGAGTGTTCCAGGCAGAGGTCATTTGGCAGAATACAACCGTGGACTAATTAGAGCCAGATGTAGGCAGAGCCGTCCATAGTACTGGATGGACTGTGGTGGCGTGCTAAACACCTGAGCTCTAGTTCTCAACACTTTCACAAATTGCCATAAATTGAAGTTCAACATACTGCTCAGGTAGAGTAGAGTGTAGCCATCAAAGCTGGAATGAGTAGCACTCAGGTGAGAAGAACGGGAAGCAGATATTCCCAGTCCTCTGGAAGTGTCCTCCTGGGACCAGCCTATTTGGCTGCCACGCGTGAATATTTGCAACCGAGGCAGAGCTAGGAAGGCGCAATTGTGCAGCAATGCAAACTGCATAAGCTGGCCAAATTTCACGGGTGTACAAGAAACCACGGGGGATTTACAAGGAGATGTTCACCCAGAACACCCAAAGGCCTGCCGGCAGCAAGATTCCAGAATTCTTCCTAAGAAGCCTTGAAAGTAGTGAAACGCTCCTATGTTGCAATAACTCAGAACCTCTTTCTGAGTGTTCCCGGCAGTGGTCATTCGGTGAACACAACCGTGGACTAATTAGAGCCATATGTAGGCAGTGCTGTCCATAATGCTGCATGGACAGTGGTGGCGTGCCATACAACTGCGCTCTAGTTCTCAACACTTTCACAAAGTGCCATAAGTTGAGGTTCAACTTACTGCTCTGGTTGAGTAATGTGTAGCCCTCAAAGCTGGAATCAGTAGATCTCAGGTGAGAAGAACGGGAAGCAGATATACCCAGTCCGCTGGCAGTGTCCTACTGGGCCAGCCTATCTGGCTGCCACGTCTGAATGTTTGCAACCCCGGCAGAGCTAGGCAGGAGCAATTGTGCAACAATGCAAACTGCATAACCTGGCCAAATTTCACGGGTGTACAAGAAACCACGGGAGATTTACAAGGAGATGTTCACCCGGAATAGCCGGAGGCCTGCCGGCAGCAACATTCCGAAATCCTTCCTGAGAAGTCTTGAAAGCAGTGAAACTCTCCTATGTTGCAATAACTCAGAACCTCATTTTGAGTGTTCCCGGCAGAGGTCATTCAGCTGAACACAACCGTGGATTAATTAGAGCCAGATGTAGGCAGTGCCGTCCATATTGCTGGATGGACAGTGGTGGCGTGACAAACAACTGAGCTCTAGTTTTCAACACTCACAAAGTGCCATGAGTTGAGGTTGAACTTACTGCTCTGGTTGAGTGGAGTGTAGCCGTCAAAGCTGGAATCAGGAGCACTCAGGTGACAAGAACGGGAAGCAGATACACCCAGTCCGCTGGCAGTGTCATATTGGGACCAGCTTGTCTTTCTGCCACGCCTGAGTGTTTGCCACCGTGGCAGAAGTAGGCAGGCCCAATTGTGCAGCAAAGCAAACTGCATAACCTGGCAAAATTTCACGGGTGTACAAGAAAACATGGGGGATTTACAAGGAGATGTTCACCCGGAACAGTCGGAGGCCTGCCGGCAGCAACATTCCAGAATCCATCCTGAGAAGCCTTGAAAGCAGTGAAACGCTCCTATGTTGAAATAACTCAGAACCTCATTCTGAGTGTTCCCGGCAGAGGTCATCCGGCTGAACACAACCGTGCACTAATTAGAGACAGATGTAGGCATTACGGTCCATAGTCCTGGATGGACTGTGGTGGCGTGCCAAACAACTGAGCTCTAGTTTTCAACAGTTTCACAAAGTGCCATAAGTTGACATTCAACTCACTGCTCCCGTTGAGTAGAGCGTAGACGTCAAAACTGGAATCAGTAGCACTCAGGTGAGAAGAACGGGAAGCAGATATACTCAGTACGCTGGCAGTGTCCTTCGGGGACCAGCCTATCTGGATGCCATGCCTGAATGTTTGCAACTGAGGCAGAGCTAGGTAGGCGCAATTGTGCAGCAATGGAAACTGCATAACCTGGCCAAATTTCACGGGTGTACAAGAAACCACGGGGGATTTACAAGGAGATGTTCATCCGGAACAGCCGGAGGCCTGCCGGCAAGAAGATTCCGGATTTCTTCCTAAGAAGCCTTGAAAGTAGTGAAACGCCCCTATGTTGCAATAACTCAGAACCTCATTCTGAGTGTTCCCGGCTGAGGTCATTCGGCTGATCCCAACCATGGACTAACTAGAGCCAGATGTAGGCATTGCCGTCCATAGTGCTGGATGGACACTGCAGGTTGAGTAGAGTATAGCCGTCAAAGCTGGAATCAGTAGCACTCAGTTGAAAAGAAGGGGAAGCAGATATAAACAGTCCGCTGGCAGTGTCCTACGGGGACCAGCCTATCTGGCTGCCACCCCTCAATGTTTACAACGGCGGCTTAGCTAGGCAGGTGCAATTGTGCAGTAATGCACACTGCATATCATGGCCAAATGTCATGGGTGTACAAGAAACCACGGGGGATTTACAAGGAGATGGTCACCCGAAACAGCCAGAGGCCTGCCGGCAAAAACATTCGGGAATTCTTCCTAAGAAGCCTTGAAAGCAGAGAAATGCTCCTATGTTGCAATAACTCAGAACCTCATTCTGAGTATTCCCGGCAGAGGTCATTCGGCTGAACATAACCGTGGACTAATTAGAGCCAGATGTAGGCAGTGCCGTCCATAGTGCTGGATGGACAGTGGTCGCATGCCCAACAACTGAGCTGTAGTTCTCAACACTTTCAGAAAGTGCCCTAGGTTGAGCTTCACCTTACTGCTCCGGTTGAGTAGATTGTAGCTGTCAAAGCTGGAATCATTAGCACTCAGGTGAGAAGAACGGGAAGGAGATATACCCAGTCCGCTGGCAGTGTCCTACAGGGAAAAGTCTATCTGGCTGCCACGCCTGAAAGTTTGTAACCGCGGCAAAGCAAGGCAGGGGCAATTGTGCAGCAATGCAAACTGCATAACCTGCCGAAATTTCACGGGTGTACAAGAAACCACCGGGGATTTACAAGGGGATGTTCCCCGGAACAGCTGGAATACTGCCGGCAGCAACATTCCGGAATTCTTCCTAAGAAGCCTTGAAACAGAGAAACGCTCCTATGTTGCAATAACTCAGAACCTCATTCTGAGTGTTCCCGGCAGAGGTCATTTGGCTGAACACAACCGTGGAATAATTAGAGCCAGATGTAGGCAGTGCCTTCCATAGTACTGGATGGACAGTAGTGGCGAGCCGAACAACTGAGCTCTAGTTCCCAACACTTTCACAAATTGCCATAAGGTGAGGTTAAACGTACTGCTCCGGTTGAGTAGAATGTAGCCGTCAAAGCTGGAATCAGTAGCACTCAGGTGAGAAGAACAGGAAGCAGATATACACAGTCCTCTGGCAGTGTCCTACGGGGAGCAGACTATATGGCTGCCACGCCTGAATGTTTGCAACCGCGGAAGAGCTAGGCAGGCGCAATTGTGCAGCATTGCAAACTGCATAACCTGGCCAAATTTCACGGGTGTACAAGAAACCACGGGGGATTTACAAGGACATGTTCACCTGGAACAGCTGGAGGCCTGCCGGCAGCAACATTCCGGAATTCTTCCTAAGAAGCCTTGAAAGCAGTGAAACGATCCTATGTTGAAATTACTCAGAACCTCATTCTGAGTGTTCCCGGCAGAGGTCATTCGGCTGAACACAACCGTAGACTAATTAGAGCCAGATGTAAGCAGTGCCATCCATAGTGCTGAATGGACAGTGGTGACGTGCCAAACAACTGAGCTCTAGTTCTCAACACTTGCACAAAGTGTCCTTAGTTGAGGTTCAACTTACTGCTCTGGTTGAGTAGAGTGTAGCAGTCAAAGCTTTAATCAGTAGCACTCAGGTGAGAAGAATGGGAAGTAGACATACTCAGTCCGCTGGCAGTGTCTACGGGGACCAGCCTATCTGGCTGACACGCCTGAATGTTTGCAACCGCGGCAGAGTTTGGCAGGCGACATTGTGCAGCAATGCAAACTGCATAACCTGGACAAATTTCACGGTTGTACAAGAAACCACGGCGGATTTACAAGGGGATGTTCCCCCGGAACTGCAGGAGGCCTGCCGGCAGCAACATTCCGGAATCCTTCCTAAGAAGCCTTGGAAGCAGTGAAACGCTCCTATGTTGCAAGAACTCAGAACCTCATTCTGAGTTCTCCCGGCAGAGGTCATTCAGCTGAACACAACCGTGGACTAATTCGTGCCAGATGTAGGCAGTGCCGTCCATAGTGCTGGATGGACAGTGGTGGCGTGCCAAACAACTGAGCTCTAGTTCTCAACACTTTCTTATAGTGCCATAAGTTGAGTTTCATCTTACTGCTCCGGTTGAGTAGATTGTAGCCGTGCAAGCTGGAATAAGTAGCACTCAGGTGAGAAGAACGGGAAGCAGATATACCCAGTCCGCTGGCATTGTCCTACGGGCACCAGTCTATCTGGTTGCCACGCCTGAATGTTTGCAACCGCGGCAGAGCAACGCAGTCACAATTGTGCAGCAATGCAAACTGCATAACCTGGCCAAATTTCACGGGTATACAAGAAACCACTTGGGATTTACAAGGAGATGTTCACCCGGAATAGCCGGAGGCCTGCCGGCAGCAACATTCCGGAATTCTTCCTAAGCAGCCTTGAAAGCAGTGAAACGCTCCTATGTTGCAATAACTCAGAACCTCATTCTGAGTGTTCCCCGCAGAGGTCATTCGGCTGAACAGAACCGTGAACTAATTAGATCCAGATGTAGGCAGTGCCTTCCATAGTGCTGGATGGACTGTGGTGGCGTGCCAAACAACTGCGCTCTAGTTCTCAACACTTATACAAAGTGCCATAAGTTGAGGTTCACCTTACGGTTCCGGTTGAGTAGAGTGTAGATGACAAAGCTGGAATCAGTAGCACTCAAGTGAGAAGAACAGGAACCAGATATACCCAGTCCGCTGGCATTGTCCTACGGGGACCAGCCTATCGGGCTGCCACGCCTGAATGTTTGCAACCGTGGCAGAGCTAGGCAGGTGCAATTGTGCAGCAATGCAAACTGCATAACCTGGCCAAATTTCACGGGTGTATAAGAAACCACGGTGGATTTACAAAGAGATGTTCACCCAGAACAGCTGGAGGCCTGCTGGCAAGAAGATTCCAGAATTCTTCCTAAGAAGCCTTGAAAGCAGTTGAACGCTCCTATGTTGCAATAACTCAGAACCTCATTCTGAGTGTTCCCGGCTGAGGTCATTTGGCTGATCCCAACCGTGGACAAACAAGAGCCAGATGTAAGCATTGCCGTCCATATTGCTGGATGGACACTGCAGGTTGAGTAGAGTATAGTCGTCAAAGCTGGAATCAGTAGCACTCAGTTGAAAAGAAGGGGAAGCAGATATAAACAGTCCGCTGGCAGTGTCCTACGGGGACCAGCCTATCTGGCTGCCACCCCTCAATATTTGCAACGGCGGCTTAGCTAGGCAGGCGCAATTGTGCAGTAATGCACACTGCATATCATGGCCAAATTTCATGGGTGTACAAGAAACCACGGGGGATTTACAAGGAGATGGTCACTTGGAACAGCCAGAGGCCTGCCGGCAAAAACATTCGGGAATTCTTCCTAAGAAGCCTTGAAAGCAGAGAAATGCTCCTATGTTGCAATAACTCAGAACCTCATTCTGAGTGTTCCCGGCAGGGGTCATTCGGCTGAACACAACCGTGGACAAATTAGAGCCAGATGTAGGCAGTGCCTTCCATAGTGCTGGATGGACAGTGTTGGCGTGTCAAACAACTGAGCTCTAGTTCTCAACACTTTCACAAAGTGCCATAAGTTGAGGTTCAACTTACTGCTTCGGTTGAGGAGAGTGTAGCCGTCAAAGTTGGAATCAGTAGCACTCAGGTGAGAAGAATGGGAAGCAGATATACCCAGTCCGCTGGCAGTGTCCTATGGGGACCAGCCTATCTGGCTGCTACACATGAATGTTTGCAATCTCGACAGAGCTTGGTAGGCGAAATTGTGCAGCAATGCATACTGCATAACCTGGGCAAATTTCACGTGTACAAGAAACCACGGGGGATTTTGAAGGAGATGTTCACCCTGAACAGCCGGATGCTTGCCGGCAGCAAGATTCCGGAATTCTTCCAGTGAAGCCCTGAAAGCAGTGAAACGATCCTATGTTGCAATAACTCAGAACCTCATTTTGAGTGTTCCCGACAGAGGTCATTCGGCTGAACACAACCGAGGACTAATTAGAGCCAGATGTAGGCAGTGCCGTCCATAGTGCTGGGCGGACAGTGGTCGCATGCAAAACAACTGAGCTCTAGTTCTCCAAACGTTCACAAAGTGACATAAGTTGAGGTTCAACTTACTGCTCTGGTTGAGTAGAGTGTAGCCGTGAAAGCTGGAATCAGTAGCACTCAGGTGAGAAGAACGGAAAGCAGATATACCCAGTCCCCTGGCAGTGTCCTACTTGGACCAGCCTATTTGGCTTCCACGCCTGAATGTTTGCAAGTCGTCAGGGGTAGACAGGCACAATTGTGTAGCAATGCAAAATGCATAACCTCCCCAAATTTCAGGGGTGTACAAGAAACCACGGGGGATTTACAAGGACATGTTTACCCGGAACAGCCGGAGGCCTGCCGGCAGCAACATTCTGGAATTTTTCCTAAGAAGCCTTGAAAGCAGTGAAACTCTCCTACGTTGGAATAACTCAGAACCTAATTCTGAGTGTTCCCGGCAGAGGTCATTCGGCTGAACACAACCGTGGACTAATTAGAGCCAGATGTAGGCAGTGCCGTCCATAGTGCTGGATATACTGTGGTCGCATGCCCAACAACTGAGCTGTAGTTCTCAACACTTTCAGAAAGTGCCCTACGTTGAGCTTCACCTTACTGCTCCGGTTGAGTAGATTGTAGCTGTCAAAGCTGGAATCATTAGCACTCAGGTGAGAAGAACGGGAAGGAGATATACCCAGTCGGCTGGCAGTGTCCTACAGGGAAAAGTCTATCTGGCTGCCACGCCTGAAAGTTTGTAACCGGGGCAGAGCTAGGCAGGGGCAATTGTGCAGCAGTGCAAACTGCATAACCTGGACAAATTTCACGGGTGTACAAGAAACCACGTGGGATGTACAAGGAGATGTTCACCCGGAACAGCCAGAGGCCTGCCGGCAGCAATATTCCGGAATTCTTCCTAAGAAGCCTTGAAAGCAGTGAAACTCTCCTATGTTGCAATAACTCAGAACCTCATTCTGAGTGTTCCCGGGAGAGGTCTTTCGGCTGAACTCATCTGTGGACTAATTAGAGCCAGATGTAGGCAGTAGACTAATTAGAGCCAGATGTGGGCAATGGACTAATTAGAGCCAGATATAGGCAGTGTTTTCGATTGGAAAACAACTGAGCTTTAGTTCTCCAAACTTTCACAAAGTGCCATAAGTTGAGGTTCAACTTACTGCTCCGGTTGAGTAGAGTATACCCGTCAAAGCTGGAATCAGTAGCACTCATGTGAGAAGAAGGGGAAGCAGGTAGACCAAATCCGCTGTCAGTGTCCTACAAGAACCAGCCTTACTGGCTGCCACACCTGAATGTTTGTAACCCCGGCAGAGCTATGCAGGCGGAATTGTGCAGCAATGCAAACTGCATAACCTGGCCAATTTTCACGGGTGGACAAGAAACCACGGGTGATTTACAAGGGGATTTCCCTCGGAACATCCGGAGGCCTGACGGCAGCAAGATTCCGGAATTCTTACTGTGAAACCTTGAAAGCAGTGAAACGCTCCTAGGTTGCAAAAACTCAGAACATCATTCTGAGTGTTCCCGGCAGAGATCATTCAGCTGAACACAACTGTGGACTAATTAGAGCCAGATATAGGCAGTGCCTTAAATAGTGCTGGATGGACATTGGTGGCGTGCCAAACACCGGAGATCTAGTTCACAACACTTTCACAAATTGCCAAATTTGAGGTTCAACTTACTGCTCCAGTTGAGTAGAGTGTAGCCGTCAAAGCTGGAATCAGTAGCACTCAGGTGAGAAGAACGGAAAGCAGATATACCCAGTCTCCTGGCAGTGTCCTACTGGGACCAGTCTATCTGGCTTAAACGCCTGAATGTTTGCAACAGCGTCATGGGTAGGCAGGCGCAATTGTGTAGCAATGCAAACTGCATAACCTCATTAAATTTCAGGGGTGTACAAGAAACCACGGGGGATTTACAAGGAGATGTTCTCCCTCAACAGGAGGAGGCCTGCCGGAAGCAAGATTCTGGAATTCTTCCTAAGAAGCCTTGAAAGCAGTGAAACGCTCCTATGTTGCAATAACTCAGAACCTCATTCTGAGTGTTCCCGACAGTGGTCATTCGGCTGAACACAACCGAAGACTAATTAGAGCCAGATGTAGGCAGTGCCGTCCATAGTGCTGGGCGGACAGGGGTCGCATGCTAAACAACTGAGCTCTAGTTCTCCAAACGTTCACAAAGTGCCATAAGTTGAGGATCAACTTACTGCTCCGGTTGAGTAGAGTATAGCCGTCAAAGCTGGAATCAGTAGCACTGAGGTGAGAAGAACGAGAAGCAGATATACCCACTCCGCTGGCAGTGTCCTACGGGGACTAGACTGTCTGGCTGATACGCCTGAATGTTTGAAACCGCGACAGAGCTAGACAGTCGCAATTATGCAGCAATGCAAACTGCATTACCTGGCCAAATTTCACGGGTGTACAAGAAACCACGAGGAAATACAAGGAGATGTTCACTTGGAACAGCCAGAGGCCTGCCGGCAGCAAGATTCCGGAATTCTTCCTAAGAAGCCTTGAACGCAGTGAAACGCTCCTGTGTTGCAGTAACTCAGCACGTCATTCTGAGTGTTCCCC
The DNA here is from genome assembly GCF_024711535.1 of Dipodomys merriami. Taxonomy (NCBI): domain Eukaryota; kingdom Metazoa; phylum Chordata; class Mammalia; order Rodentia; family Heteromyidae; genus Dipodomys; species Dipodomys merriami. The sequence goes on along the minus strand of NW_027203771.1, from coordinate 246,583 downwards.
GCAGAGGTCATTGGGCTGAACACAACCGTGCACTAATTAGAGCCAGATGTAGGCAGTGCCCCCAATAGTTCTTGATGGACAGAGGTGGCGTGCCAAACAACTGAGCTCTAGGTCTCAACACTTTCACAAAGTGCCATAAGTTGAGGTTCAACTTACTGTTCCTGTTGAGTAGAGTGTAGCCGTCAAAGCTGGAATCAGTAGCACTCAAGTGAGAAGAACCGGAAGCAGATATACCCAGTCCGCTGGCAGTGTCTTCCGTGGTCTAGCCTATCTGGCTGGCACGACTGAATGTTCGCAACCCTGGCAGCGCTAGGCAGGCGCAATTGTGCAGCAATGCAAATTGAATAACCTGGCCAAATTTCACGGGTGTACAAGAAACCACGGGGGATTTACAAGGAGATGTTCACCCGGACCAGCCGGAGGCCTGCCGGCAACAACATTCCTGAATTCTTCCTAAGTAGCCTTGAAAGCAGTGAAATGCTCCTATGTTGCAATAACTGAGAACCTCATTCTCATTGTTCCCGGCAGACGTCATTCGGCAGAACACAACCGTGGAATAATTAGAGCCCAATGTAGGCAGTGCCTTCCATAGTGCTGGATGGACAGTGGTGGCGAGCCAAACAACTGAGCTCTAGTTCTCAACACTTTCACAAATTCCCATAAGGTGAGGTTAAACGTACTGCTCCGGTTGAGTAGAATGTAGCCGTCAAAGCTGGAATCAGTAGCACTCAGGTGAGAAGAACGGGAAGCAGATATACCCAGTCCGCTGGCAGTGTCCTAAGGAGACCAGACTATATGGCTGCCACGCCTGAATGTTTGGAACCGCGGAAGAGCTAGGCAGGTGCAATTGTGGAGCAATGCATACTGCATAACCTGGCCATATTTCACGGGTGTACAAGAAACCACGGGGGATTTACAAGGAGATGTTCACTTGGAACAGCTGGAGGCCTGCCGGCAGCAACATTCCAGGAATTCTTCCTAAGAAGCCTTGAAAGCAGTCAAAGGATCCTATGTTGAAATAACACAGAACCTCATTCTGAGTGTTCCCGGCAGAGGTTATTCGGCTGAACACAACCGTGGAATAATTAGAGCCAGATGTAAGCAGTGCCGTCCATAGTGCTGGATGGACAGTGGTGACGTGCCAAACAACTGAGCTCTAGTTCTCAACACTTATACAAATTGCCCTAAGTTGAGGTTCAACTTACGGCACCGGTTGAGTAGAGTGTAGCCGACAAAGCTGGAATCAGTAGCACTCAAGTGAGAAGAACGGGAAGCAGATATACCCAGTCCGCTGGGAGTGTCCTACGGGGACCAGCTTATCTGGCTGCCACGCCTGAATGTTTGCAACCGCGGCAGAGCTAGGCAGGCTCAATTGTGCAGCAATGCAAACTGCATAACCTGGCCAAATTTCACGGGTGTACAAGAAACCACGGGGGATTTACAAGGAGGTGTTCACACGGAATAGACGGAGGCTTGCCGGCCGCAAGATTCCGGAATTCTTCCTAAGAAGCCTTGAAAGCAGTGAAACGCTCCTATGTTGCAATATCTCAGAACCTCTTTCTGAGTGCTCCCGGCAGAGGTCATTCGGCTGAACACAACTGTGGACAAATTAGAGCCAGATGTAGGCAGTGCCGTCCATAGTGCTGGAAAGACTGTGGTGGCATGCCAAACAACTGAGCTCTAGTTCTCCACACTTTCACAACGTACCATAAGTTGAGGTTCAAGTTACTGCTCCGGTTGAGAAGAGTGTAGCCGACAAAGCTGGAATCAATAGCACTCAGGTGAGAAGATCGGGAAGCAGTTATAACCAGTCCGCTGGCAGTGTCCTACAGGGACCAGCCTATCTGGCTGCCACGCCTGAATGATTGCAAACGCGGCAGAACTAGGCAGGCGCAATTGTGCAGCAATGCAAACTGCATAACCTGGCCAAATTTCACGGGTGTACAAGAATCCACGGGGGATTTACAAGGAGATGTTCACCCGGAACACCCGGAGGCCAGCCAGCAGCAAGATTAAGGAATTCTTCCTAAGAAGCCTTGAAAGCAGTGAAACGCTCCTATGTTGCAACAACTCAGCTCCTCATTCTGAGTGTTCCCGGCAGAGGTCATTCGGCTGAACACAACCGAAGATTAATTAGAGCCAGATGTAGGCTGTGCGGTCCATAATGCTGGATGGACAGTGGTGGCGTGCCAAACAACAGAGCTCTAGTTTTTAACACTTTCACAAAGGGCCATAAGTTGAGGTTCAACTTACTGCTCCGCTTGAGTAGAGTGTAGCCGTCAAAGCTGGAATCAGTAGCACTCAGGTGAGAAGAATGGGAAGCAGATATACCCAGTCTGCTGGCAGTGTCCTACGGCGACCAGCCTATATGGGTGCCACGCCTGAATATTTGCAACCGCGGAAGAGCTAGGCAGGCGCAATTGTGCAGCAATGCTAACTGCATAACCTGGCCAAATTTCACGGGTGTACAAGAAACCACGGGGGATTTACAAGGAGATATTCACCCGGAACAACCGGAGGCCTGCCGGCAGCAACCTTCCAAAAATCTTCCTAAGAAGCCTTGAAAGCAGTGAAAAGCTCCTATGTTGCAATAACTCAGAACCTCATTCTGAGTGTTCCCGGCAGAGATCATTCGGCTGAATATAACCGTGGACTAATTAGAGCCAGATGTACGCAGTGCCGTCCATAGTGCTGGATGGACTGTGGTGGCGTGCAAAACAACTGAGCTCTAGTTCTCAACACTTTCACAAAGTGCCATAAGTTGAGGTTCAACTTACTGCTCCGGTTGAGTAGAGTGTGGCCATCAAAGCTGGAATTAGTAGCACTCAGGTGAGAAGAACAGGAAGCACATGTACCCAGTGCGCTGTCAGTGTCCTACAGGGACCAGACTATTTGGCTGTCACTGCCTGAATGTTTGCAATCGCGGCAGAACTAGGAAGGCACCATTGTGCAGCAATGCAAACTGCATAACCTGGCCAAATTTCACTGGTGTACAAGAAACCACGGGGGATTTACAAGGAGATGTTCACCCGGAACTGCCGGAGGCCTGCCGGCAGCAACATTCCGGAATCCTTCCTAAGAAGCCTTGAAAGCAGTGAAACGCTCCTATGTTGCAACAACTCAGAACCTAATTCTGAGTGTTCCCGGCAGAGGTCATTCGGCTGAACACAACCGTGGACTAATTAGTGCCAAATGTAGGCAGTGCATTCCATAGTGCTGGATGGAGAGTGGTGGCGTGCCAAACAACTGAGCTCTAGTTCTCAACACTTTCTTTTAATGCCATAAGTTGAGTTTCATCTTACTGCTCCGGTTGAGTAGAGTGTAGCCGTCAAAGCAGGAATCAGTAGCACTCAGGTGAGAAGAACGGGAAGCAGATATACCCAGTCTGCTGGCATTGTCCTACGGGGACCAGTCTATCTGGTTGCCACGCCTGAATGTTTGCAACCGCGGCAGAGCAAGGCCGTCACAATTGTGCAGCAATGAAAACTGCATAACCTGGCCAAATTTCACGGGTGTACAAGAAACCACGGGGGATTTACAAGGAGATGTTCATCCGGAACCGCCAGAGGCGTGCCGGCAGCAACATTCCAGAATTCTTCCTAAGAAGCCTTGAAAGCAAAGAAACGCTCCTATGTTGCAATAACTCAGAACCTCATTCTGAGTGTTCCCGGCAGAGGTCATTCGGCTGAACACAACCGTGGACGAATTAGAGCCAGATGTAGGCAGTGCCTTCCATAGTGCTGGATGGACTGTGGTGGCGTGCCAAACTACTGAGCTCTTGTTCTCAACACTTATACAAAGTGCCATAAGTTGAGGTTCAACTTACGGCTCCGGTTGAGTAGAGTGTAGACGAAAAAGCTGGAATCAGTAGCACTCAGGTGAGAAGAACGGGAAGCAGATATACCCAGTCTGCTGGCAGTGTCCTACGGGGACCAGCCTATCTGGCTGCCACGCCTGAATGTTTGCAACCGTGGCAGAGCTAGTCAGGCGCAATTGTGCAGCAAGGCAAACTGCATAACCTGGCCAAATTTCACGGGTGTACAAGAAACCACCGGGGATTTAGAAGGAGGTGTTCACCGGGAATATCCGGAGGCTTGCCGGCAGCAAGATTCGGAAATCCTTCCTAAGAAGCCTTGAAAGCAGTGAAACGCCCCTATGTTGCAATATCTCAGAACCTCATTCTGAGTGTTCCCGGCAGAGGTCATTCGGTTGAACACAACTGTGGACTAATTAGAGCCAGATGTAGGAAGTGTCGTCCATAGTGCTGGATGGATTGTGGTGGCATGCCAAACAACTGAGCTCTAGTTCTCCACACTTTCACAACGTACCATAAGTTGAGGTTCACGTTACTGCTCCGGTTGAGAAGAGTGTAACCGACAAAGCTGGAATCAATAGCACTCAGGTGAGAAGAACGGGAAGCAGATATACCCAGTCCGCTGGCATTGTCCTACGGGGACCAGCCTATATGGCTGCCACGCATAAATGATTGCAAACGCGGCAGATTTAGGCAAGCGCAATTGTGCATCAATGCAAACTGCATAACCTGGCCAAATTTCACGGGTGTGCAAGAAACCACGGGGGATTTACAAGGGGATGTTCACCCGGAACAGCCAGAGGCATGTCGGCCGAAACATTCCGGAATTCTTCCTAAGAAGCCTTGGAAGCAGTGAAGTGCTCCTATTTTGCAATAACTCAGAACCTCATTCTCAGTGTTCCCTGCAGAGGTCATTTGGCTGAACACAACCGTGGACTAATTAGAGCCAGATGTAAGCAGTGCTGTCCACAGTGCTGGAAGGACCGTGGTGGCGTGCCAAACAACTGAGCTCTAGTTCTCAACACTTTCACAAAGAGCCATAAGTTGAGGTTCAACTTACTGCTCCGATTGTGTAGAGTGTAGCCGTCAAAGCTGGAATCAGTAGCACTCAGGTGAGAAGAACGGGAAGCAGATAGACCCAGTCAGCTGGCAGTGTCCAACGGGGATAAGGCTATCTGGCTGCCACGCCTGCATGTTTGTAACCGCGGCAGAGCTAGGCAGGCGCAATTGTGTAGCAATGCAAACTGCATAACCTGGCCAAATTTCACGGATGTACAAGAAACCACGAGGGATTTACAAGGAGATATTCACCCGGAACAGCCGGAGGCCTACTGGCAGCAACATTCCGGAATTCTTCCTAAGAAGCCTTGAAAGCAGTGAAACGCTCCTATGTTGCAATAACTCAGAACCTCATTCTGAGTATTCCCGGCAGAGGTCATTCGGCTGAACACAACCGTGGACTAATTAGAGCCAGACGTAGGCAGTGCCTTCCATAGTGCTGGATGGATTGTGGTGGCGTGCCAAACAAGTGAGTTCTAGTTCTCAACACTTTCACAAAGTGCCATAAGTTGAGGTTCAACTTACGACTCCGGTTGAGTAGAGTGTAGCCGACAAAGCTGGAATCAGTAGCACTCAGGTGAGAAGAACCTGAAGCAGATATACCCAGTCCGCTGGCAGTGTCCTACGGGGACCAGCCTACCTGGCTGCCACACCTGAATATTTGCTACCGCGGCAGAGCTAGTCAGGCGCAATTGTGCAGCAAGGCAAACTGCATAACCTGGCCAAATTTCACGGCTGTACAAGAAACCACGGGGGATTTACAAGGGGATGTTCACCCGGAACAGCCGGAGGCATGTCGGCCGAAACATTCCGGAATTCGTCCTAAGAAGCCTTGGAAGCAGTGAAGTGCTCCTATTTTGCAATAACTCAGAACCTCATTCTCAGTGTTCCCCGCAGAGGTCATTTGGCTGAACACAACCGTGGACTAATTAGAGCCAGATGTAAGCAGTTCTGTCCAGAGTGCTGGAAGGACAGTGGTGGCCTGCCAAACAACTGAGCTCTAGTTCTCAACACTTTCACAAAGAGCCATAAGTTGAGGTTCAACTTACTGCTCCGATTGAGTAGAGTGTAGCCGTCAAAGCTGGAATCAGTAGCACTCAGGTGAGAAGTACGGGAAGCGGATATACCCAGTCCGCTGGCAGTGTCCCACGGGGATCAGCCTATCTGGCTGCCACGCCTGAATGTTTGCAACCGCGGCAGAGCTAGGCAGGCGCAATGGTGCAGCAATGCAAAAAGCATAACCTGGCCAAATTTCACGGGTGTACAAGAAACCACGGGGGATTTACAAGGAGGTGTTCACCCGGAATAGCCGGAGGCTTGTCGGCAGCAAGATTCCGGAATTCTTCCTAAGAAGCCTTGAAAGCAGTGAAACGCTCCTATGTTGCAATATCTCAGAACCTAATTCTGAGTGTTCCCGGCAGAGGTCATTCGGCTGAACACAACTATGGACTAATTAGGGCCAGATGTAGGCAGTGCAATCCATAGTGCTGGATGGACAGTGGTGGCGTGCCAAACAACTGAGCTCTAGTTCTCCATACTTTCACAAAGTACCATAAGTTGAGGTTCAACTTACTGCTCCGGTTGAGTAGAGTGTAGCCGTCAAAGCTGGAATCAGTAGCACTCAGGTGAGAAGAAAGGGAAGCAGATATACCCAGTCCGCTGGCAGTGTCCTACGGGGACCAGCCTATGTGGCTGCCACGCCTGAATGTTTGCAAACGCAGCAGAGCTAGGCAGGTGCAATTGTGCAGCAAAGCAAACTGCATAACCTGGCCAAATTTCACGGGTGTGCAAGAAACCATGGGTGATTTACAAGGAGATGTTCACCCGGAACAGCCGGAGGCCTGCCGGCAGCAAGATTCTGGAATTCTTCCTAAGAAGCCTTGAAAGCATTTAAACGCTCCTATTTTGCAATAACTGAGAACCTCATTCTGATTGTTCCCACCAGAGGTCATTCGGCTGAACACAACCGTGGACTAATTAGAGCCAGATGTAGGCGGTGCCGTCCCTAGTGCTCGATCGAGAGTGGTGGCGTGCCAAACAACTGAGCTCTAGTTCTCAACACTTTCACAGAGCGCCATAAGTTGACGTTCAAGTTACGGCTCCGGTTGTGTAGATTGTAGCCGTCAAAGCTAGAATGAGTAGCACTCAGGTTAGAAGAACCGGAAGCAGATATACCCAGTCCACTGGCAGTGTCCTACGGGGAACAGCCTATCTCGCTGCCATGCCTGAATGTTTGCAACCACGGCAGAGTTAGGCAGGCACAATTGTGCAGCAATGCAAACCGCATAACCTGGCCAAATTTCACGGGTGTACAAGAAACCACGGGGGATTTACAAGGAGATGTTCACCCGGAACAGCCAGAGGCCTGCCGGCAGCAACATTCCGGAATTCTTCCTAGGAAGCCTTGAAACAGTGAAACGCTCCTATGTTGCAATAACTCAGAACCTCATTCTGAGTATTCCAGGCAGAGGTCTTCGGCTGAACACAACCGTGGACTAATTAGAGCCAGATGTAGGCAGTGGACTAATTAGAGTCACATGTAGGCAATGGAATAATTAGAGCCAGATATAGGCAGTGTTTTCGATTGGAAAACCACTGAGCTTTAGTTCTCCAAATTTTCACAAAGTGCCATAAGTTGAGGTTCAACTTACAGCTCCGGTTGAGTAGAGTGTAGCCGTCATAGGTGGAATCAGTAGCACTCAGGTGAGAAGAATGGGAAGCAGATAGACCCAGTCCGCTGGCAGTGTCCTATTGGGACCAGCCTATCTGGCTGCCACCCATGAATGTATGCCACCGCGGCAGAGCTAGGCATTCGCAATTGTGCAGTAATGCAACCTGCATAATCTGGCGCAATTTCACAGGTGTACAAGAAACTACGGGGGATTTACAAGGAGATGTTCACCCGGAACAGCCGGAGGCCTGCCGGCAGCAAGATTCCAGAATCCTTCCTAAGAAGCTTAGAAAGCAGTGAAACGCTCCTATGTTGCAATAACTCAGAACCTCATTCTGTGTGATCCCGGCAGATGTCATTCGGCTGAACTCAACCGTGGATTAATAGAGCCAGATGAAGGCAGTGGCGTCCATTGTGCTGGATGGACAGTGGTAGCGTGCCAAAGAACTGAGCTCTAGTTCTCAACACTTTGACAAAGTGCCATAAGTTGAGGTTCAACTTACTGCTCCGGTTTAGTAGAGTGTAGCCATCAAAGCTGGAATCAGTAGCACTCAGGTTAGAAGAACGGGAATCAGATATACCCAGTCCGCTGACAGTGTCCTACGGGACCAGCCTATCTGGCTGCCAAGCCTGAATGTTTGCAACCGCGCAGAACTAGGCAGGCGTCATTTTGCAGCAATGCAAACTGCATAACCTGGCCAAATTTCACGGGTGTACAATAAACCACGGGGGATTTACCAGGAGATCTTCACCGGGAATAGCCAGAGGCTTGCCACCAGTAAGATTCCGGAATTCTTCCTGTGAAGCCTTGAAAACAGTGAAATGCTCCTATGTGGCAATAAATCAGAACCTCATTCTGAGTGTTCCCGGCAGAGGTCATTCGGCTGACGACAACCGTGGACTAATTACAGCCAGATGTAGGCAGTGCCGTACATAGTGCTGGATGGACACTGCCGGTTTAGTAGAGTGTAGCCATCAAAGCTGGAATCAGTAGCACTGAGGTGAGAAGAACGGGAAGCTGATATACGCAATCCGCTGGCAGTGTCCTACGGGGACCCGTAAATCTGGCTGCCACGCCTGAATGTTTGCAACCCCGGCAGAGCTAGGAAGGCGCAATTGTGCAGCAATGCAAACTGCATAACCCAGAAAAATTTAACGGGTGTACAAGAAACCACGAAGGATTTACAAGGAGATGTTCACCTGGAACAGCCGGAGGACTGGCGGCAGCAACATTCCGGAATCCTTCCTAAGAAGCCTTGGAAGCAGTAATACGCTCCTATGTTGCAATAACTCAGAACCTCATTCTGAGTGTTCCCGGCAGAGGTCATTCGGCTGAACACAACCGTGAACTTATTAGAGCCACATGTAGGCAGTTCCCTCCATAGTGCTGGATGGACAGTGGTGGCGTGCCAAACAACTGAGCTCTACTTCTCAAGACTTTTACAAATTGCCATAGCTTGAGGTTCAACTTACTTCACTGGTTGAGTAGAGTGTAGCCGTCAAAGCTGGAATCAGTAGCACTCAGGTGAGAAGAACGGGAAGCAGATAGACCCAGTCCGCTGGCAGACTCCTACGGGGACCCTCCTATTTGCCTGTCACGCCTGAATGTTTGCCACTTTGGCAGAGCTAGGCAGGCGCAATTGTGCAGCAATGCAAACTGCATAACCTGGCCAAATTTCACGGGTGTACAAGAAACCACGTGGGATTTACAAGGAGATGTTCACCCGGAACAGCCTGTGGCCTGCCGGCAGCAATATTCCGGAATCCTTCTGAAGAAGCCTTGAAAGCAGTGAATCGCTCCTATGTTGCAATAACTCAGAACCTCATTCTGAGTGTTCCCAGCAGAGGTCATTCGGTTGAACACAACAGTGGACTAATTAGAGCCAGATGTAGGTAGTGCCGTCTATAGTGCTGGATGGACAGGGTTGGCGTGCCAAACAACGGAGCTCTAGTTCTCAACACTTTCACAAAGTGCCATAAGTTGATTTTCATCTTACTGCTCCGGTTGAGGAGAGTGTAGCCGTCAAAGCTGGAAGCAGTAGCACTCATGTGAGAAGAACGTGAAGCCAATAGACCGAGTCCACTGGCAGCGTCCTATGGGGACCAGCCTATCTGGCTGCCAGGCCTGAATGTTTGCAACCGCGGAAGAGCTAGGCAGGCGCAATTGTGCAGCAATGCAAACTGCATAACCAGGCCAAATTTCACGGGTGTACAAGAAAACAGGGGGGATTTTCAACGAGATGTTCACCCGGAACAGCCGGAGGCCTGCTGGCAGCAAGATTCCGCAATCCTTCCAAAGAAGCCTTGAAAGCAATGAAATGCTCCTATGTTGCCATAACTCAGAACGTCATTCTGAGTGTTCCCGGCAGAGGTCATTCGGCTGAACACAACCGTGGACTAATTACAGCCATTTGTATGCAGCGCCGTCCATACTGCTGGATGGACAGTGGTGGCGTGCCAAACAACTGAGCTCTAGTTTTCAACACTTTCACAAAGTGCCATAACTTGAGGTTCAACTTACTGCTCCGGTTGAGTAGAGTGTAGCCGTCAAAGCTGGAATCAGTAGCACTCAGGTGAGAAGAACGGGAAGCAGATAGACCCAGTCCGCTGACAGTGTCCCACGGGAACCAGGCTATCTAGCTGCCACGCGTGAATATTTGCAACCACGGCAGAGCTAGGCAGGCACAATTGTTCAGCAATTCAAACTGCATAACCTGTCCAAATTTCACGGGTGTAAAAGAAACCAAGGGGGATTTACAAGGAGATGTTCACCCGGAACAGCCGGAGGCCTGCTCGCAGCAAGTTTCCGAAATTCTTCCTAAGAAGCCTTGAAAGCAGTGAAACTCTTCTATGTTGCAATAACTCAGAACCTCATTCTGAGTGTTCCTGGAAGAGGTCATTCGGCTGAACACAACCGTGGACTAATTAGAGCCAGATGTATGCAGTGCCGTCCATAGTGCTGGATGGACAGTGGTGGCGTGTCAACAAGTGAGCTCTTGTTCTCAACACTTTCACACAGTGCCATAAGTTGAGGTTCAACTTACTGCTCCGGTTGAGTAGAGAGTAGCCGTCAAAGCTGAAATCAGTACCACTCAGGTGAGAAGAACGGGAAGCAGATAGACCCAGTCCGCTGGCAGTGTCCTACGGGGACCAGCCTATCTAGCCTCCATGCCTGAATGTTTGCAACTGCGGCATAACAAGCCTGGACCAATTGTGCAGCAATGTAAACTGCATAACCTGGCCAAATTTCACTGGTGTTCAAGAAACCACGGGGCATTTACCAGGACATGATCACCCGGAACAGCCGGAGGCCTGCTGGCAGCAATATTCAGTAATCCTTCCTAAGAAGCCTTGAAAGCAGTGAAATGCTCCTATGTTGCAATTACTCATTACCCCATTCTGAGTGTTCCCGACAGAGGTCATTCGGCTGAACACAACCATGAACTTATTAGAGCCAGATGTAGGCAGTGCCGTCCATAGTGCTGGATGGACTGTGGTGGCGTGCCAAACAACTGAGCTCTAGTTCTCAACACTTTCACAAAGTGCCATAAGTTGAGGTTCAACTTACTGCTCCGATTTAGTAGAGTGTAGCCATCAAAGCTGGAATCAGTAGCACTCAGGTTAGAAGAATGGGAAACAGATATACCCAGTCGGCTGACAGTGTCCTACGGGACCAGCCTATCTGGCTGCCACGCCAGAATGTTTGCAACCTCGACAGAGCTAGGCAGGCGACATTTTGCAGCAATGCAAACTGCATAACCTGGCCAAATTTCACGGGTGTACAAGAAACCACGGGGGAATTACAAGGAGATGTTCACCCGGAAAAGCCGGAGGCTTGCCACCAGTAAGATTCCGGAATTCTTCCTGTGAAGCCTTGAAAACAGTGAAATGCTCCTATGTGGCAATAAATCAGAAGGTCATTCTGAGTGTTCCCGACAGAGGTCATTTGGCTGAACACAACCGTGGATTAATTAGAGCCAGATGTAGGCAGTGTCGTCCATAATGCTGGAGGGACAGTGGTGGCGTGCCAAACAACTGAGCTCTAGTTCTCAACGCATTCACAAAGTGCCACAAGTTGAGGTTGAACTTACTGCTCGGGTTGAGTAGAGTGTAGCCGTCAAAGCTGGAATCAGTAGCACTCAGGTGAGAAGAACGGGAAGCAGATATACGCAGTCCGCTGGCATTGTTTTATGGGGACCAGCCTATCTGGCTGCCAAGTCTGAATGTTTGCAACCGCCGCAGAGCTAGCCAGGTGCAATTGTGCAGCAATGCAAACTGCTTAACCTGGCCAAATTTCACGGGTGTAGAAGAAACCACGGGGGATTTACAAGGAGATGTTCACCCTTAACGGGCGGAGGCCTGCCGGAAGCAACAATCCGGAATTCTTCCTAAGAAGCCTTGAAAGCAGTGAAACGCTCCTATGTTGCAATAACTCAGAACCTCATTCTGAGTGTTCCCGGCAGAGGTCATTCGGCTGAACAGAACCGTGGACTAACTATAGCCAGATGTAGGCAGTGCCGTCCATAGTGCTGGATGGACAGTGGTGGCGTGCCAAACAACTGAGCTCTAGTTCTCAACACTTGCACAAAGTTCCATAAGTTGAGGTTCAACTTACTGCTCCAGTTGAGTAGAGTGTAGCCGTCAAAGCTGGAATCAGTATCACTGAGGTGAGAAGAACGGGAAGCAGATATACCCAGTCTGCTGGCAGTGTCCTACGGTGACCAGCCTATCTGGCTGCCATGCCTGAATGTTTGCAACCACGGCAGAGTTAGGCAGTCGCAAGTATGCAGCAATGCAAACTGCATAACTTGGCCAAATTTTACAGGTGTACAAGAAACCATGGGGGATTTACAAGGAGGTGTTCACCCGGAACAGCCGGAGGCCTGCCGACAGCAATATTGAGGAATTCTTCCTAAGAAGCCTTGAACGCAGTGAAACGCTTCTATGTTGCAATAACTCAGAACCTCATTCTGAGTGTTCCCGGCAGAGGTCATTCGGCTGACCACAACCGAAGACTAATTAGAGCCAGATGTAGGCAGTGCCGTCCATAGTGCTGGGTGGACAGGGGTCGCATGCTAAACAACTGAGCTCTAGTTCTCCAAACGTTCACAAAGTGAGCTCTATTTCTTCAAACTTTAACAGAGTGCCATAAGTAGAGGTTCAACTTACTGCTTCGTTTGAGTAGAGTGTAGCTGTCAAAGCTGGAATCAGTAGCAGTCAGGTGAGAAGAACGGGAAGCATATAGACACAGTCCTCTGGCAGTGTCCTATGGGGACCAGCCTATCTGGCTGCCACGCCTGAATGTTTGCAACCGTGGCAGAGCTAGCCAGGCGCATTTGTGCAGCAATGCAAACTGCATACCCTGGCCAAATTTCACGGGTGTACAAGAAACCACGTGGGATTTATATGGAGATGTTAACTCGGAACAGCCGGAGGTCTGCCGGCAGCAACATTCCAGAATTCTTCCTAAGAAGCCTTGAAAGCAGTGAAATGCTCCTATGTTGCCATAACTCAGAACCCCATTCTGAGTGTTCCCGGCAGAGGTCATTCAGCTGAACACAACCAAGAACTTATTAGAGCCAGATGTAGGCAGTTCAATCCGTAGTGCTGGATGGACAGTGGTGGCTTGCCATACAACGGAGCTCTAGTTCTCAAGTCTTTTACAAATTGTCATAGGTTGAGGTTCAACTTACTTCGCCGGTTGAGTAGAGTGTAGCCGTCAAAGCTAGAATCATTAGCACTCAGGTGAGAAGAACGGGAAGCAGATAGACCCAGTAAGCTGGCAGAGTCCTACGGGGACCCGCCTATTTGCCTGTCACGCCTGTATGTTTGCCACTGCGGCAGAGCTAGGCAGGCGCAATTGTGCAGCAATGCAAACTGCATAACCTGGCCAAATTTCACAGGTGTACAAGAAACCACGGGGGATTTACAAGGAGATGTTCACCCGGAACAGCTGGAGGCCTGCCGGCATCAAGATTCCGGAATACTTCCGAAGAAGCCTTGAAAGCAGTGAATCACTCCTATGTTGAAATAACTCAGAACCTCATTCTGAGTGTTCCCAGCAGAGGTCATTCGGCTGAACACAACCATGGACTAATTAGAGCCAGATGTAGGCATTGCCATCCATAGTGCAAGATGGACAGTGGTGGCGTGCTAAACAACTGAGCTCTAGTTCTCAACACTTTCACAAAGTGCCAAAGTTGAGGTTCAACTTACTGCTCCCCTTGAGTAGAGTGTAGCCGTCAAAGCTGGAATCAGTAGCACTCAGGTGAGAAGAACGGGAAGCAGATAGACCCAGTCCGCTGGCAGTGTCCTATTGGGACCAGCCTATCTGGCTGCCACGCTGGAATGTTTGCAACCACGGCAGAGCTAGGCAGGCACAATTGTGCAGCAATGCAAACTCCATAACCTGGCCAAATTTCACGGGTGTACAAGAAACCACGGGGGATTTAAAAGGAGATGTTCATCCGGAACAGCCATAATCCTGCCGCCAGCAATATTCCGGAATCCTTCTTAAGAAGCCTTGAAAGCAGTGAAATGCTCCTATGTTGCCATAACTCAGAACCTCATTCTGAGTGTTCCCGGCAGAGGTCATTCGACTGAACACAACCGTGGACTAATCAGAGCCAGATATAGGCAGTGCCGTCCATAGTGCTGGATGGACAGTTGTGGCGAGCCAAACAACTGAGCTCTAGTTCTCAACACTTTCACAAAGCACAATAAGTTGAGGTTCCACTTAATTCTCCGGTTAAGTAGAGTGTAGTCATCAAAGCTGGAATCAGTAGCAGTCAGGTGAGAAGAACGGGAAGCATATAGACCACGTCCGCTGTCAGTGTCCTATGGGGACGAGCCTATCTGGCTGCCACGCCTGAATGTTTGCAACCGTTGCAGAGCTAGCCAGTCACAATTGTGCAGCAATGCAAACTGCATACCCTGGTCAAATTTCACGGGTGTACAAGAAACCAGGTGGGATTTATATGGAGATGTTAACTCGGAACAGCCGGCGGCCTGCCGGCAGCAATATTCCGGAATTCTTCCTAAGAATCCTTGAAAGCAGTGAAATGCTCCTATGTTGCCATAACTCAGAACCTCATTCTGAGTGTTCGTGGAAGAGCTCATTCGGCTGAACACAACGGTGGACTAATTAGAGCCAGATGTATGCAGTGCCTCCATAGTGCTTGACGGACAGTTGTGGCTTGTCAAACAACTGAGCTCTAGTTCTCAACACTTTCACTAAGTGCCATAAGTTGAGGTTCAACTTATTGCTCCGGTTGAGTGGAGTGTGGCCGTCAAAGCTGGAATCAGTAGCACTCAGGTGAGAAGAACGGGAAGCAGATAGACCCAGTCCGCCTGCAGTGTCCTACGGGTACAGCCTATCTGGCTGCCAAGCCTGAATGTTTGCAACCGCGGCCGAGCGAGTCAGGCGCAATTGTAGAGCAATGCAAACTGCATAACCTGGCCAAATTTCACGGGTGTACAAGAAACCACGGGGGATTTACAAGGAGATGTTCACCCGGAAATGACGGAGGCCTGCCGGCAGCAAGATTCCGGAATTCTTCCTGAGAAGCCTTGAAAGCAGTGAAATGCTCCTATGTTGCCATAACTCAGAACCCCATTCTGAGTGTTCCCGGCAGAGGTCATTCGGCTGAACACAACCATGAACTTATTAGAGCCAGATGTAGGCAGTGCCGTCCATAGTGCTGGATAGACAGTGGTGGCGTGCCTATCAACTGAGCTCTAGTTCTCAAGACTTTTACAAATTGCCATAGGTTGAGGTTCAACTTACTTCGCCGGTTGAGTAGAGTGTGGCCGTCAAAGCTGGAAGCAGGAGCACTCAGGTGAGAAGAACGGGAAGCAGATAGACCCAGTCCGCTGGCAGAGTCCTACGGGGACCCACCTATTTGCCTGTCACGCCTGAATGTTTGCCACTGCAGCAGAGCTAGGCAGGCGCATTTGGGCAGCAATGCAAACTGCATAACCTGGCCAAATTTCACGGGTGTACAAGAAACCACGGGGGATTTACAAGGAGATGTTCAGCTGGAACAGCCGTTGGCCTGCCGGCAACAAGATTCCGGAATTCTTCCTAAGAAGCCTAGAAAGCAGTGAAACGCTCCTATGTTGTAATAACTCAGAACCTCATTCTGAGTGTTCCCGGAAGAGTTCATTCGGCTGAACACAATCCTGGACTAATTAGAGCCAGATGTATGTAGTGCCATCCATAGTGCTGGATTGATAGTGGTGGCGTGCCAAACAACTGAGCTCTAGTTCCCAACACTTTCACAAAGTGCCATAAGTTGAGGTTCAACTTACTGCTCCGGTTGAGTAGATTGTAGCCATCAAAACTGGAATCAGTAGCACTCAGGTGAGAAGAACGGGAAGCAGATAGACCCAGTCCGCTGGCAGTGTACTACGGGAACCAGCCTATCTAGATGCCACGCGTGAATGTTTGCAACCGCGGCAGAGCTAGGCAGGCACAATTTTGCAGCAATGCAAACTGCATAACCTGGCCAAATTCCACGGGTGTAAGAGAAACCACGGGAGATTTACAAGATGTTCACACGGAACAGCCGGTGGCCTGCCGGCAGCAAAATTCCGGAATCCTTCCTAAGAAGCCTTGAAAGCAATGAAATGCTCCTATGTTGCCATAATTCAGAACCTCATTCTGAGTTTTCCCGGCAGAGGTCATTCGGCTGAACACAACCCTGGACTAATTACAGCCAGATGTAGGCAGTGCCGTCCATAGTGCTGGATGGACAGTGGTGGCGTGCCAAACAACTGAGCTCTAGTTCTCAACACTTGCACAAAGTGCCCTAAGTTGAGGTTCAACTTACTGCTCCGGTTGAGTAGAGTGTAGCCGTCAAAGCTGGCATTAGTAGCAGTCAGGTTTGAAGATCGGGAAGCAGATATACCCAGTTTGCTGGCAGTGTCCTACGGGGACCAGCCTATCTGGCTGCCACGCCTGAATGTTTGCAATCGCGGCAGAGCATGGCAGGCGCAATTGTGCAACAGTGCAAACTGCATAACCTGGCCAAATTTCACGGGTGTACAAGAAACCAAGGGGGATTTACAAGGAGATGTTCACCCGGAACAGCCAGAGGCCTGCTGGCAGCAAAATTCCTGAATACTTCCTAAGCAGCCTTGAAAGCATTGAAACGCTCCTAGGTTAACATAACTCAGAACCTCATTCTGAGTGTTCCCGGCAGAGATCATTCGGCTGAACACAACTGTGGACTAATTAGAGCCAGATGTAGTCAGTGCCGTCCATAGTGCTGGATGGACAGTGGTGGCGTGCCAAACACCTGAGATCTAGTTCTCAACACTTTCACAAAGTGCCATAAGTTGAGGTTCAAACTACTGCTCCGGTTTTGTAGAGTGTAGCCGTCAAAGGTGGAATCAGTAGCACTCAGGTGAGAAGAATGGGAAGCAGATATACCCCGTCCCCTGGCAGTGTCGTATGGGCACCAGACTATCTGGCTGCCACGCCTGAATGTTTGCAACCGAGGCAGGGGTAGGCAGGCGCAATTGTGTATCAATGCAAACTGCATAACCTCCCCAAATTTCAGGGGTGTACAAGAAACCACGGGGGATTTACAAGGACATGTTTACCCGGAACAGCCGGAGGCCTGCCGGCAGCAACATTCCGGAATTCTTCCTAAGAAGCCTTGAAAGCAGTGAAACTCTCCTATGTTGGAATAACTCAGAACCTCATTCTGAGTGTTCCCGGCAGAGGTCATTCGGCTGAACACAACCGTGGACTAATTAGAGCCAGATGTAGGCAGTGCCGTCCATAGTGCTGGATGGACAGTGGTCGCATGCCCAAAAACTGAGCTGTAGTTCTCAACACTTTCAGAAAGTGCGCTAAGTTGAGCTTCTCCATACTGCGCCGGTTGAGTAGAGTGTAGCCGTCAAAGCTGAAATCAGTAGCACTCAGGTGAGAAGAACAGGAAGCAGATATACCCAGTCCGCTAACAGTGTCCTACGGGGACCAGCCTACCTGGCTGCCACACCTGAATATTTGCAATCGCGGTAGAGCTAGTCAGGGGCAATTGTACAGCAATGCAAACTGCATAACCTGGCCTAATTTCACGGGTGTACCAGAAACCACGGGGGATTTACAAGGAGGTGTACACCGGGAATAGCCGGAAGCTTGCCGGCAGCAAGATTCCGGAATTTTTACTAAGAAGGCTTGAAAGCAGTGAAACGCTCCTATGTTGCAATCACTCAGAATCTCATTCTGAGTGTTCCCGGCAGAGGTCATTCGGCTGAACACAACCGTGGACTAATTAGAGCCAGATGTAGGCAGTGCCGTCCATACTGCTCGATGGACTGTGGTGGCATGCCAAACAACTGAGCTCTAGTTCTCCTCACTTTCACAAAGTACCATAAGTTGAGGTTCAACTTACTGCTCCGATTGGGTAGAGTGTAGCCGTCAAAGCTGGAATCAGTAGCACTCAAGTGAGAAGAACCGGAAGCATATATACCCAGTCCGCTGGCAGTGTCTTCCGTGGTCTAGCCTATCTGGCTACCACGACTGAATGTTTGCAACCACAGCAGAACTAGGCAGGCGCAATTGTGCAGCAATGCAAAGTTCATAACCTGGCCAAATTTCACGGATGTACAAGAAACCACGGGGGATTTACAAGGGGATGTTCAGCCGGAACAGCCGGAGGCCTGCCGGTAGCAAGATTCCGGAATTCTTCCTAAGAAGCCTTGAAAGTAGTGAAACGCTCCTAGGTTCCAATAACTGAGAACCTCATTCTGAGTGTTCCCCGCAGAGGTCATTCGTCTGAACACAACCGTGGACTAATTAGAGCCAGATGTAGGCAGTGCCGTCCATAGTGCTGGATGGTCAGTGGTTGCGTGCCAAACAACTTAGCTCTATTTATCAACACTTTCACAAAGTGTCATAAGTTGAGGTTCAACTTACTGCTCCGGTTGAGTAGAGTGTAGCCATCAAAGCTGGAATCAGTAGCACTCAGGTGAGAAGAACGGGAAGCAGATATACCCAGTCCGCTGGCAGTGTCCTACGGGGATCAGCCTATCTGGCTGCCACGCCTGAATGATTGCAACCGCGGCAGAGCTAGGCAGTAGCAATTGTGCAGCAATGCAAATTGCATAACCTGGCCAAATTTCACGGATGTACAAGAAAACACGGGGGATTTACCAGGAGATGTTCACCCGGAACAGCGGGAGTCTTGCGGAAAGCAACATTCCGGAATTCTTCCTAAGAAGCCTTGAAAGCAGTGAAACGCTCCTATATTGCAACATCTCAGAACCTCATTCTGAGTGTTCCCGGCAGAGGTCATTCGGCTGAACACAACCGGGGACTAATTAGAGCCCGATGCAGGCAGGGGCGTCCATAATGCTGGAAGGACTGTGGTCTTGTGCCAAACAACTGAGCTCTAGTTCTCAACACTCTCACAAAATGCCATAAGTTGAGGTTCAACTTACTGCTCCGGTTGAGTAGAGTGTAGCCGTCAAAGCTGGCATCAGTAGATCTCAGGTGAGAAGAACCGGAAGGAGATATGCCCAGTCCGCTGGCAGTGTCCTATTGGGACCATCCTATCTGGCTGCCACGTCTGAATGTTTGCAACCGCGGCAGAGCTTGGCAGGCGCATTTGTGCAGCAATGCAAACTGCATAACCTGTCCAAATTTCACGGGTGTACAAGAAACCACGTGGGATTTATATGGAGATGTTAACTCGGAACAGCCGGAGGTCTGCCGGCAGCAACATTCCAGAATTCTTCCTAAGAAGCCTTGAAAGCAGTGAAATGCTCCTATGTTGCCATAACTCAGAACCCCATTCTGAGTGTTCCCGGCAGAGGTCATTCAGCTGAACACAACCAAGAACTTATTAGAGCCAGATGTAGGCAGTTCAATCCGTAGTGCTGGATGGACAGTGGTGGCTTGCCATACAACGGAGCTCTAGTTCTCAAGTCTTTTACAAATTGTCATAGGTTGAGGTTCAATTTACTTCGCCGGTTGAGTAGAGTGTAGCCGTCAAAGCTAGAATCATTAGCACTCAGGTGAGAAGAACGGGAAGCAGATAGACCCAGTAAGCTGGCAGAGTCCTACGGGGACCCGCCTATTTGCCTGTCACGCCTGTATGTTTGCCACTGCGGCAGAGCTAGGCAGGCGCAATTGTGCAGCAATGCAAACTGCATAACCTGGCCAAATTTCACAGGTGTACAAGAAACCACGGGGGATTTACAAGGAGATGTTCACCCGGAACAGCTGGAGGCCTGCCGGCATCAAGATTCCGGAATACTTCCGAAGAAGCCTTGAAAGCAGTGAATCACTCCTATGTTGAAATAACTCAGAACCTCATTCTGAGTGTTCCCAGCAGAGGTCATTCGGCTGAACACAACCATGGACTAATTAGAGCCAGATGTAGGCATTGCCATCCATAGTGCAAGATGGACAGTGGTGGCGTGCTAAACAACTGAGCTCTAGTTCTCAACACTTTCACAAAGTGCCAAAGTTGAGGTTCAACTTACTGCTCCCCTTGAGTAGAGTGTAGCCGTCAAAGCTGGAATCAGTAGCACTCAGGTGAGAAGAACGGGAAGCAGATAGACCCAGTCCGCTGGCAGTGTCCTATTGGGACCAGCCTATCTGGCTGCCACGCTGGAATGTTTGCAACCACGGCAGAGCTAGGCAGGCACAATTGTGCAGCAATGCAAACTCCATAACCTGGCCAAATTTCACGGGTGTACAAGAAACCACGGGGGATTTAAAAGGAGATGTTCATCCGGAACAGCCATAATCCTGCCGCCAGCAATATTCCGGAATCCTTCTTAAGAAGCCTTGAAAGCAGTGAAATGCTCCTATGTTGCCATAACTCAGAACCTCATTCTGAGTGTTCCCGGCAGAGGTCATTCGACTGAACACAACCGTGGACTAATCAGAGCCAGATATAGGCAGTGCCGTCCATAGTGCTGGATGGACAGTTGTGGCGAGCCAAACAACTGAGCTCTAGTTCTCAACACTTTCACAAAGCACAATAAGTTGAGGTTCCACTTAATTCTCCGGTTAAGTAGAGTGTAGTCATCAAAGCTGGAATCAGTAGCAGTCAGGTGAGAAGAACGGGAAGCATATAGACCAAGACCGCTGTCAGTGTCCTATGTGGACGAGCCTATCTGGCTGCCACGCCTGAATGTTTGCAACCGTTGCAGAGCTAGCCAGTCACAATTGTGCAGCAATGCAAACTGCATACCCTGGTCAAATTTCACGGGTGTACAAGAAACCAGGTGGGATTTATATGGAGATGTTAACTCGGAACAGCCGGCGGCCTGCCGGCAGCAATATTCCGGAATTCTTCCTAAGAATCCTTGAAAGCAGTGAAATGCTCCTATGTTGCCATAACTCAGAACCTCATTCTGAGTGTTCGTGGAAGAGCTCATTCGGCTGAACACAACGGTGGACTAATTAGAGCCAGATGTATGCAGTGCCTCCATAGTGCTTGACGGACAGTTGTGGCTTGTCAAACAACTGAGCTCTAGTTCTCAACACTTTCACTAAGTGCCATAAGTTGAGGTTCAACTTATTGCTCCGGTTGAGTAGAGTGTGGCCGTCAAAGCTGGAATCAGTAGCACTCAGGTGAGAAGAACGGGAAGCAGATAGACCCAGTCCGCCTGCAGTGTCCTACGGGTACAGCCTATCTGGCTTCCAAGCCTGAATGTTTGCAACCGCGGCCGAGCGAGTCAGGCGCAATTGTAGAGCAATGCAAACTGCATAACCTGGCCAAATTTCACGGGTGTACAAGAAACCACGGGGGATTTACAAGATGTTCACCCGGAAATGACGGAGGCCTGCCGGCAGCAAGATTCCGGAATTCTTCCTGAGAAGCCTTGAAAGCAGTGAAATGCTCCTATGTTGCCATAACTCAGAACCCCATTCTGAGTGTTCCCGGCAGAGGTCATTCGGCTGAACACAACCATGAACTTATTAGAGCCAGATGTAGGCAGTGCCGTCCATAGTGCTGGATAGACAGTGGTGGCGTGCCTATCAACTGAGCTCTAGTTCTCAAGACTTTTACAAATTGCCATAGGTTGAGGTTCAACTTACTTCGCCGGTTGAGTAGAGTGTGGCCGTCAAAGCTGGAAGCAGGAGCACTCAGGTGAGAAGAACGGGAAGCAGATAGACCCAGTCCGCTGGCAGAGTCCTACGGGGACCCACCTATTTGCCTGTCACGCCTGAATGTTTGCCACTGCAGCAGAGCTAGGCAGGCGCATTTGGGCAGCAATGCAAACTGCATAACCTGGCCAAATTTCACGGGTGTACAAGAAACCACGGGGGATTTACAAGGAGATGTTCAGCTGGAACAGCCGTTGGCCTGCCGGCAACAAGATTCCGGAATTCTTCCTAAGAAGCCTAGAAAGCAGTGAAACGCTCCTATGTTGTAATAACTCAGAACCTCATTCTGAGTGTTCCCGGAAGAGTTCATTCGGCTGAACACAATCCTGGACTAATTAGAGC
Organism: Dipodomys merriami; assembly: GCF_024711535.1. Taxonomy (NCBI): domain Eukaryota; kingdom Metazoa; phylum Chordata; class Mammalia; order Rodentia; family Heteromyidae; genus Dipodomys; species Dipodomys merriami. The sequence goes on along the minus strand of NW_027203771.1, from coordinate 224,563 downwards.
CAGATGTATGTAGTGCCATCCATAGTGCTGGATTGACAGTGGTGGCGTGCCAAACAACTGAGCTCTAGTTCTCAACACTTTCACAAAGTGCCATAAGTTGAGGTTGAACTTACTGCTCCGGTTGAGTAGATTGTAGCCATCAAAACTGGAATCAGTAGCACTCAGGTGAGAAGAACGGGAAGCAGATAGACCCAGTCCGCTGGCAGTGTACTACGGGAACCAGCCTATCTAGATGCCACGCGTGAATGTTTGCAACCGCGGCAGAGCTAGGCAGGCACAATTTTGCAGCAATGCAAACTGCATAACCTGGCCAAATTCCACGGGTGTAAGAGAAACCACGGGAGATTTACAAGATGTTCACACGGAACAGCCGGTGGCCTGCCGGCAGCAAAATTCCGGAATCCTTCCTAAGAAGCCTTGAAAGCAATGAAATGCTCCTATGTTGCCATAATTCAGAACCTCATTCTGAGTTTTCCCGGCAGAGGTCATTCGGCTGAACACAACCCTGGACTAATTACAGCCAGATGTAGGCAGTGCCGTCCATAGTGCTGGATGGACAGTGGTGGCGTGCCAAACAACTGAGCTCTAGTTCTCAACACTTGCACAAAGTGCCCTAAGTTGAGGTTCAACTTACTGCTCCGGTTGAGTAGAGTGTAGCCGTCAAAGCTGGCATTAGTAGCAGTCAGGTTTGAAGATCGGGAAGCAGATATACCCAGTTTGCTGGCAGTGTCCTACGGGGACCAGCCTATCTGGCTGCCACGCCTGAATGTTTGCAATCGCGGCAGAGCATGGCAGGCGCAATTGTGCAACAGTGCAAACTGCATAACCTGGCCAAATTTCACGGGTGTACAAGAAACCAAGGGGGATTTACAAGGAGATGTTCACCCGGAACAGCCAGAGGCCTGCTGGCAGCAAAATTCCTGAATACTTCCTAAGCAGCCTTGAAAGCATTGAAACGCTCCTAGGTTAACATAACTCAGAACCTCATTCTGAGTGTTCCCGGCAGAGATCATTCGGCTGAACACAACTGTGGACTAATTAGAGCCAGATGTAGTCAGTGCCGTCCATAGTGCTGGATGGACAGTGGTGGCGTGCCAAACACCTGAGATCTAGTTCTCAACACTTTCACAAAGTGCCATAAGTTGAGGTTCAAACTACTGCTCCGGTTTTGTAGAGTGTAGCCGTCAAAGGTGGAATCAGTAGCACTCAGGTGAGAAGAATGGGAAGCAGATATACCCCGTCCGCTGGCAGTGTCGTATGGGCACCAGACTATCTGGCTGCCACGCCTGAATGTTTGCAACCGAGGCAGGGTTAGGCAGGCGCAATTGTGTATCAATGCAAACTGCATAACCTCCCCAAATTTCAGGGGTGTACAAGAAACCACGGGGGATTTACAAGGACATGTTTACCCGGAACAGCCGGAGGCCTGCCGGCAGCAACATTCCGGAATTCTTCCTAAGAAGCCTTGAAAGCAGTGAAACTCTCCTATGTTGGAATAACTCAGAACCTCATTCTGAGTGTTCCCGGCAGAGGTCATTCGGCTGAACACAACCGTGGACTAATTAGAGCCAGATGTAGGCAGTGCCGTCCATAGTGCTGGATGGACAGTGGTCGCATGCCCAAAAACTGAGCTGTAGTTCTCAACACTTTCAGAAAGTGCGCTAAGTTGAGCTTCTCCATACTGCGCCGGTTGAGTAGAGTGTAGCCGTCAAAGCTGAAATCAGTAGCACTCAGGTGAGAAGAACAGGAAGCAGATATACCCAGTCCGCTAACAGTGTCCTACGGGGACCAGCCTACCTGGCTGCCACACCTGAATATTTGCAATCGCGGTAGAGCTAGTCAGGGGCAATTGTACAGCAATGCAAACTGCATAACCTGGCCTAATTTCAAGGGTGTACCAGAAACCACGGGGGATTTACAAGGAGGTCTTCACCGGGAATAGCCGGAAGCTTGCCGGCAGCAAGATTCCGGAATTTTTACTAAGAAGGCTTGAAAGCAGTGAAACGCTCCTATGTTGCAATCACTCAGAATCTCATTCTGAGTGTTCCCTGCAGAGGTCATTCGGCTGAACACAACCGGGGACTAATTAAAGCCAGATGTAGGCAGTGCCGTCCATACTGCTCGATGGACTGTGGTGGCATGCCAAACAACTGAGCTCTAGTTCTCCTCACTTTCACAAAGTACCATAAGTTGAGGTTCAACTTACTGCTCCGATTGGGTAGAGTGTAGCTGTCAAAGCTGGAATCAGTAGCACTCAAGTGAGAAGAACCGGAAGCATATATACCCAGTCCGCTGGCAGTGTCTTCCGTGGTCTAGCCTATCTGGCTACCACGACTGAATGTTTGCAACCACAGCAGAACTAGGCAGGCGCAATTGTGCAGCAATGCAAAGTTCATAACCTGGCCAAATTTCACGGATGTACAAGAAACCACGGGGGATTTACAAGGGGATGTTCAGCCGGAACAGCCGGAGGCCTGCCGGTAGCAAGATTCCGGAATTCTTCCTAAGAAGCCTTGAAAGTAGTGAAACGCTCCTAGGTTCCAATAACTGAGAACCTCATTCTGAGTGTTCCCCGCAGAGGTCATTCGTCTGAACACAACCGTGGACTAATTAGAGCCAGATGTAGGCAGTGCCGTCTATAGTGCTGGATGGTCAGTGGTTGCGTGCCAAACAACTTAGCTCTATTTATCAACACTTTCACAAAGTGTCATAAGTTGAGGTTCAACTTACTGCTCCGGTTGAGTAGAGTGTAGCCATCAAAGCTGGAATCAGTAGCACTCAGGTGAGAAGAACGGGAAGCAGATATACCCAGTCCGCTGGCAGTGTCCTACGGGGATCAGCCTATCTGGCTGCCACGCCTGAATGATTGCAACCGCGGCAGAGCTAGGCAGTAGCAATTGTGCAGCAATGCAAATTGCATAACCTGGCCAAATTTCACGGATGTACAAGAAAACACGGGGGATTTACCAGGAGATGTTCACCCGGAACAGCGGGAGTCTTGCGGAAAGCAACATTCCGGAATTCTTCCTAAGAAGCCTTGAAAGCAGTGAAACGCTCCTATATTGCAACATCTCAGAACCTCAATCTGAGTGTTCCCGGCAGAGGTCATTCGGCTGAACACAACCGGGGACTAATTAGAGCCCGATGCAGGCAGGGCCGTCCATAATGCTGGAAGGACTGTGGTCTTGTGCCAAACAACTGAGCTCTAGTTCTCAACACTCTCACAAAATGCCATAAGTTGAGGTTCAACTTACTGCTCCGGTTGAGTAGAGTGTAGCCGTCAAAGCTGGCATCAGTAGATCTCAGGTGAGAAGAACCGGAAGGAGATATGCCCAGTCCGCTGGCAGTGTCCTATTGGGACCATCCTATCTGGCTGCCACGTCTGAATGTTTGCAACCCCGGCAGAGCTAGGCAGGCGCAATTGTGCAACAATGCAAACTGCGTAACCTGGCCAATTTCACGGGTGGAAAAGAAACCACGGGGGATTTACACATAGATGTTCACCCGGAACAGCCGGAGTCCTGCCGGCATCAACATTCCAGAATCCATCCTGAGAAGCCTTGAAAGCAGTGAAACGCTCCTATGTTACAATAACTCAGAACTCATTCTGAGTGTTCCCAGCAGAGGTCATTCGGCTGAACTCATCCGTGGACTAATTAGAGCCAGATGTAGGCAGTGGACTAATTAGAGCCAGATGTAGGCAATGGACTAATTAGAGCCAGATATAGGCAGTGTTTTCGATTGGAAAACAACTGAGCTTTAGTTCTCCAAACTTTCACAAAGTGCCATAAGTTGAGGTTCAACTTACTGCTCCGGTTGAGTAGAGTGTAGCCGTCAAAGCTGGAATCAGTAGCACTCAGGTGAGAAGAACGGGAAGCAGATATACCCAGTCCGCTGGCAGTGTCCTACGGGGACCAGCATATCTGGCTGCCACGCCTGAATGTTTGCAACCGCGGCAGGGCAAGGCAGTCACAATTGTGCAGCAATGCAAACTGCATAACCTGGCCAAATTTCACGGGTGTAAAAGAAACCACGGGGGATTTACAAGGAGATGTTCACCCGGAACAGCCGGAGGCCTGCCGGCAGCAACATTCCGGAATTCTTCCTAAGAAGCCTTGAAAGCATTGAAACGCTCCTATGTTGCAATAACTCAGAACTTCATTCTGAGTGTTTCCGGCACAGGTCATTCGGCTGAACACAACCGTGGACTAATTAGAGCAAGATGTAGGCTCTGCTGTCCATAGTGCTGGATGGACTGTGATGGCATGCCAAACAACTGAGCTCTAGTTCTCAACACTTTCTTATAGTGCCATAAGTTGAGTTTCATCTTACTGCTCCGGTTGAGTAGAGTGTAGCCGTCAAAGCTGGAATCAGTAACACTCAGTTGAGAACAACGGGAAGCACATAGACCCAGTCCGCTGGCAGTGTCCTACAGGAACCAGTCTATCTAGCTGCCTCGCCTGAATGTTTGCAACCGCGGCAGAACTAAGAAGGCGCAATTGTGCAGCAATGCAAATTGCATAACCTGGCCAAATTTCACAGGTGTTCAAGAAACCACGGGGGATTTACAAGGAGATGTTCACCGGAACTGCCGGAGGCCTGCCGGCAACAACATTCCGGAATCCTTCCTAAGAAGCCTTGAAAGCAGTGAAACGCTCCTATGTTGCAACAACTCAGAACCTCATTCTGAGTGTTCCCGGCACAGGTCATTCGGCTGAACACAACCTTGCACTAATTAGAGACAGATGTAGGCAGTGCGCCCTATAGTGCTGGATGGACAGTGGTGGCGTGCCAAACAACTGAGCTCTAGTTCTCAACACTTATACAAAGTGCCATAAGTTGAGGTTCAACTTACGGCTCCGGTTGAGTAGAGTGTAACCGACAAAGCTGGAATCAGTAGCACTCAGGTGAGAAGAACGGGAAGCAGATAGACCCATTCCGCTGGCAGTGTCCTACGGGGACCAGCCTATCTAGCTGCCACGCCTGAATATTTGCAACCGCGGCAGAGCTAGGCAGGCGCAATTGTGCAGCAATGCAAACTGCATAACCTGGCCAAATTTCACGGGTGTACAAGAAACCACGGGGGATTTACAAGTATCTGTTCAACAGGAACAGCCGGAGGCCTGCCGAAAGCAACATTCCGGAATCCTTCCTGAGAAGCCTTGAAAGCAGTGAAACGCTCCTCTGTTGCGATAACTCAGAACCTCATTCTGAGTGTTCCCGGAAGAGGTCATTCGGCTGAACATAAACGTGGAAAAATTAGAGCCAGATGTAGGCAGTGCCGTCCATAGTGTTGGGCGGAGAGTGGTCGCATGCTAAACAACTGAGCTCTAGTTCTCCAAACGTTACGAAAGTGCAATAAGTTGAGGTTCAACTTACTGGTATGGTTGAGTAGAGTGTAGCCGTCCAAGCTGGAATCAGTAGCACTCAGGTGAGAAGAACGGGAAGCACATATATACAGTCCGCTGGCAGTGTCCTACGGGGACCAGCCTATCTGGCTGCCACGCCTGAATGTTTGCAACCGTGGCAGAGGTAGGCGGGCACAATAGTGCAGCAATGCAAACTGCATAACCTGGCTAAATTCCACGGGTGTACAAGAAACCACGGGGGATTTACAAGGAGATTTTCATCCACAACACCCGGAGGCCAGCCAGCAGCAAGATTGAGGAATTCTTCCTAAGAAGCCTTGAAAGCAGGGAAATGCTCCTATGTTGCAATAACTCAGCACCTCATTCTGAGTGTTCCCGGCACAGGTCATTCGGCTGAACACAACCGTGCACTAATTAGAGCCAGATGTAGGCAGTGCCCCCTATAGTGCTGGATGGACAGTGGTGGCGTGCCAAACAACTGAGCTCTAGTTCTCAACACTTTCACAAAGTGCCATGAGTTGAGGTTCACCTTACTGCTCCTGTTGAGTAGAGTGTAGCCGTCAAAGCTGGAATCAGTAGCACTCAGGTGAGAAGAACCGGAAGCAGATATACCCAGTCCGCTGGCAGTGTCCTACGGGGAACAGCCTATCTCGCTGCCACGCCTGAATGTTTGCAACCGCGGCAGATGTAGGCAGGCACAATTATGCAGCAATGCAAACTGCATAACCTGGCCAAATTTCACGGGTGTACAAGAAACCACGGGGGATTTAAAAGGAGATGTTCACCCGGAACAGCCAGAGGCCTGCCGGCAGCAACATTCCGGAATTCTTCCTAAGAAGCCTTGAAACAGTGAAACGCTCCTATGTTGCAATAACTCAGAACCTCATTCTGAGTGTTCCCAGCAGGGGTCATTCGGCTGAACACAACCGTGGACTAATTAGAGCTAGATGTAGGCAGTGCCGTCCATATTGCTGGATGGACTGTGGTGGCGTGCCAAACAACTGAGCTCTAGTTCTCAACACTTTCACAAAGAGCCATAAGTTGAGTTTCAACTTACTGCTCCGGTTGAGTAGAGTGTGGCCATCAAAGCTGGAATCAGTAGCACTCAGGTGAGAAGAACGGGAAGCACATGTACCCAGTGCGCTGGCAGTGTCCTACAGGGACCAGCCTATCTGGCTGTCACGCCTGAATGTTTGCAACCGCGGCAGAACTAGGAAGGCGCAATTGTGCAGCAATGCAAATTGCATAACCTGGCCAAATTTCACGGGTGTACAAGAAACCACTGGGGATTTACAAGGAGATGTTCACATGGAACTGCCGGAGGCCTGCCGGCAGCAACATTCCGGAATCCTTCATAAGAAGCCTTGAAAGCAGTGAAACGCTCTTTTGTTGCAACAACTCAGAACCTCATTCTGAGTGTTCCCGGCAGAGGTCATTCGGCTGAACACAACCGTACACTAATTAGTGCCAGATGTAGGCAGTGCCGTCCATAGTGCTGGATGGACAGTGGTGGCATGCCAAACAACTGAGCTCTAGTTCTCAACACTTTCTTATAGTGCCATAAGTTGAGTTTCATCTTACTGCTCCGGTTGAGTAGAGTGTAGCCGTCAAAGCTGGAATCAGTAGCACTCAGGTGAGATTAACGGGAAGCAGATGTACCCAGTCCGCTGGCATTGTCCTACGGGGACCAGTCTATCTGGTTGCCACGCCTGAATGTTTGCAACCGCGGCAGAGCAAGGCAGTCACAATTGTGCAGCAATGCAAACTGCATAACCTGGCCAAATTTCACGGGTGTACAAGAAACCACGGGGGATTTACAAGGAGATGTTCACCCGGAACAGCCGGAGGCCTGCCGGCAGCAACATTCCGAAATTCTTCCTAAGAAGCCGTGAAAGCAGTGAAACGCTCCTATGTTGCAATAACTTAGAACCTCATTCTGAGTGTTCCCGGCAGAGGTCATTCGGCTGAACACAACCGTGGACTATTTAGAGCCAGATGTAGGCAGTGCCTTCCATAGTGCTGGATGGACTGTGGTGGCGTGCCAAACAACTGAACTCTAGTTCTCAATACTTATACAAAGTGCCATTAGTTGAGGTACAACTTACGGCTCCGGTTGAGTAGAGTGTAGCCGACAAAGCTGGAATCAGTAGTACTCAGGTGAGAAGAACGGGAAGCAGATAGACCCATTCTGCTTGCAGTGTCCTACGGGGACCAGCCTATCTAGCTGCCACGCCTGAATGTTTGCAACCGCGGCAGAGCTAGGCAAGCGCAATTGTGCAGCAATGCAAACTGCATAACCTGGCCAAATTTCACGGGTGTACAAGAAACCACGGGGGATTTACAAGTATCTGTTCACCAGGAACAGCCGGAGGCCTGCCGACAGCAACATTCCAGAATCCTTCCTGAGAAGCCTTGAAAGCAGTGAAACGCTCCTTTGTTGCAATAACACAGAACCTCATTCTGAGTGTTCCCGGCAGAGGTCATTCGGCTGAACTCGACCGTGGATTAATAGAGCCAGATGTAGGCAGTGCCGTCCATAGTGCTGGATGGACACTGAATGTTGAGTAGAGTTTCGCCTTCAAAGCTGGAATCAGTAGCACTCAGGTGAGAAGAACGGGAAGCAGATATACCAGGTCTGCTGGCATTGTCCTACTGTATCTAGCCTATCTAGCTGCCACGTCTGAATGTTTGCAACCCCGGCAGAGCTAGGCAGGCGCAATTGTGCAGCAATGCAAACTGCAAAACCTCTCCAAATTTCACGGGTGTACAAGAAACCACGGGGGATTTACAAGGAGATGTTCACCCGGAACAGCAGGAGGACTGCCGGCTGCAACATTCCGAAATTCTTCCTAACAAGGCGTGAAAGCAGTGAAACGATCCTATGTTGCAATAACTGAGAACCTCATTCAGAGTGTTCCCGGCAGAGGTCATTCGGCTGAACACAACCGTGGACTAATTAGAGCCAGATGTAGGCAGTGCCGTCCATATTGCTGGATGGACTGTGGTGGCGTGCCAAACAACTGAGCTCTAGTTCTCAACACTTTCACAAAGTGCCATAAGTTGAGGTTCAACTTACTGCTCCGGTTGAGTAGAGTGTGGCCATCAAAGCTGGAATCAGTAGCACTCAGGTGAGAAGAACGGGAAGCTGATATACCCCGTGCGCTGGCAGTGTCCTACGGGGACCACCCTATATGGCTTCCACGCCTGAATGATATCAAACGCGGCAGATTTAGGCAAGCGCAATTGTGCAGCAATGCAAACTGGATAACCTGGCCAAATTTCACGGGTGTACAAGAAACCACGGGGGATTTACAAGGGGATGTTCACCCGGAACAGCCGGAGTCATGTCGGCCGAAACATTCCGGAATTCTTCCTAAGAAACCTTGGAAGCAGTGAAGTGCTCCTATTTTGCAATAACTCAGAACCTCATTCTCAGTGTTCCCGGCAGAGGTCATTTGGCTGAAGACAACCGTGGACTAATTAGAGCCAGATGTAAGCAGTGCTGTCCACAGTGCTGGAAGGAGAGTGGTGGCGTGCCAAACAACTGAGCTCTCGTTCTCAACACTTTCACAAATTGCCATAAGGTGAGGTTCAACTTACTGCTCCGGTTGAGTAGAGTGTAGCCGTAAAAGCTGGAATCAGTAGCACTCAGGTGAGAAGAAGGGGAAGCAGATATACCCAGTTCGCTGGCAGTGTCCTACGGGGACCAGCCTATCTCGCTTCCACGCCTGAATGTTTGCAACCGCGGCAGAGTTAGGTAGGCGCAATTGTGCAGCAATGCAAACTGCATAACCTGGCCAAATTTCACGGGTGTACAAGAAACCACCGGGGATTTACAAGGGGATGTTCCCCGGAACAGCCGGAATACTGCCGGCAGCAACTTTCCGGACTTCTTCCTAAGAAGCCTTGAAAGCAGTGAAATGCTGCTATGTTGCAACAACTCAGAACCTCATTCTGAGTGTTCCCGGCAGAGGTCATTCGGCTGAACACAACTGTGGACTAATTAGAGCCAGATGTAGGCAGTGTCGTCCATAGTGCTGGATGGACTGTGGTGGCATGCCAAACAACTGAGCTCTAGTTCTCCACACTTTCACAACGTACCATAAGTTGAGGTTCAAGTTACTGCTCCGGTTGAGAAGAGTGTAGCCGACAAACCTGGAATCAATAGCACTCAGGTGAGAAAAACGGGAAGCAGATATACCCAGTCCGCTAGCAATGTCCTACGGGGACCAGCCTATCTAGCTGCCAGGCCTGAATGATTGCAAACGCGGCAGATCTAGGCAAGCGCAATTATGCAGCAATGAAAACTGCATAACCTGGCCAAATTTCACGGGTGAACAAGAAACCACGGGGGATTTACAAGGAGGTGTTCACCCGGAATAGCCCGAGGCCTGTCGGCAGCAAGATTGAGGAATTCTTCCTAAGAAGCCTTGAAAGCAGTGAAACTCTCCTATGTTGCAATATCTCAGAACCTCATTCTGAGTGTTCCCGGCAGAGGTCATTCGGCTAAACACAACCGTGGACTAATTAGAGCCAGATGTAGGCAGTGCCGTGCACAGTGCTGGAAGGACAGTGGTGGCGTGCCAAACAACTGAGCTCTAGTTCTCAACACTTTCACAAAGTGCCATAAGTTGAGGTTCAACTTACTGCTCCGATTGAGTAGAGTGTAGCCGTCAAAGCTGGAATCAGTAGCACTCGGGTTAGAAGGACGGGAAGCACAAATACCCAGTCCGCTGGCAGTGTCCCACGGGGACCAGCCTATCTGGCTGCCACCCCGGAATGTTTGCAACCGCGGCAGAACTAGGCAGGCGCAATTGTGCAGCAATGCAAACTGCATAACCTGGCCTAATTTCAAAGGTGTACAAGAAGCCACGAGGGATTTACAAGGAGATATTCACCCGGAACAGCCGGAGGCCTGCCGGCAGCAACATTCCAGAAATCTTCCTAAGAAGCCTTTGAAGCAGTGAAACGCTCCTATGTTGCAACAACTCAGAACCTCATTCTGAGTGTTCCCGGCAGAGGTCATTCGGCTGAACACAACCGTGGACTAATTAGAGCCAGATGTAGGCAGTGCCGTCCATAGTGCTGGATGGACTGTGGTGGCGTGCCAAACAACTGAGCTCTAGTTCTCAACACTTATACAAAGTAGCATAAGTTGAGGTTCAACTTACGGCTCCGGTTGAGTAGAGTGTAGCCGACAATGCTGGCATCAGTAGCACTCAGGTGAGAAGAAGGGGAAGCAGATATACCCAGTTCGCTGGCAGTGTCCTACGGGGACCAGCCTATCTCGCTTCCACGCCTGAATGTTTGCAACCGCGGCAGAGCTAGGCAGTAGCAATTGTGCAGCTATGCAAATTGCATAACCAGGCCAAATTTCACGGATGTATAAGAAACCACTGGGGGTTTACAAGGAGATGTTCACCCGGAACAGCGGGAGGCTTACCGGAAGGAACATTCCGGGATTCTTCCTAAGAAGCCTTGAAAGCAGTGAAACGCTAATATGTTGCAAAAACTCAGAACCTCATTCTGAGTGTTCCCGGCAGAGGTCATTTGGCTGAACACAACCGGGGACTAATTAAAGCCAGATGCAGGCAGGGCCGTCCATAGTGCTGGATGGACAATTGTGGCGTGCCAAACAACTGAGCTCTAGTTCTCAACACATTCACAAAATGCCATAAGTTGAGGTTCAACTTACTTCTGCGGTTGAGTAGAGTGTAGCCGTCCAAGCTGGAATCAGTAGCACTCAGGTGAGAAGAACGGGAAGCAGATATACCCATTACGCTGGCAGTGTCCAACGGGGACCAGCCTGTGAGGCTGCCACGCCTGTTTGTTTGCAACCGCGGCAGAGCTAGGCAGGCGCAATTGTGCAGAAATGCAAACTGAATAACCTGGCCAAATTTCACTGGTGTACAAGAAATCACGGGGGATTTACAAGGAGATGATCACATGGAACAGGCTGAAGCCTGCCGGCAGCTACATTCCGGAATACTTCCAGAGAAGCCTTGAAATTAGTGAAAAGCTCCTATTTTGCAATAACTCAGAACCTCTTTCTGAGTATTCCCGGCAGTGGTCATTCGGTGAACACAACCGTGGACTAATTAGAGCCAGATGTAGGCAGTGCTGTCCATAATGCTGGATGGACAGTGGTGGCGTGCCAAACAACTGCGCTCTAGTTCTCAACACTTTCACAAAGTGCCATAAGTTGAGGTTCAACTTACTGCTCCGGTTGAGTAGAGTGTAGCCGTCAATGCTGGAATCAGTAGCACTCAGATTGAGAAGAACGGCAAGCAGATATACCCAGTCCGCTGGCAGTGTCCTACGGGGACCACCCTATCTGGCTGCCACGCCTGAATGTTTGCAACCGCGGCAGAGCTAGGCAGGCGCAATTGTGCAGCAATGCAAACTGCATAACCTGGCCAAATTTCATGGGTGTACAAGAAACCACTGGGGATTTACAAGGAGGTGTTCACTGGGAATAGCGGAGGCTTGGCGGCAGCACGATTACGGAATTCTTCCTGAGAAGCCTTGAAAGCAGTGAAACGCTGCTATGTTGCAATATCTCAGAACCTCATTCTGAGTGTTCCCGGCAGAGGTCATTCGGCTGAACACAACTGTGGACTAATTAGAGCCAGATGTAGGCAGTGTCGTCCATAGTGCTGGATGGACTGTGGTGGCATGCCAAACAACTGAGCTCTAGTTCTCCACACTTGCACAACGTACCATAAGTTGAGGTTCAAGTTACTGCTCCGGTTGAGAAGAGTGTAGCCGACAAACCTGGAATCAATAGCACTCAGATGAGAAAAATGGGACGCAGTTATACCCAGTCCGCTGGCAATGTCCTACCGTGACCAGCCTATCTGGCTGCCACGCCTGAATGATTGCAAACGCGGCAGATCTAGGCAAGCGCAATTATGCAGCAATGCAAACTGCATAACGTGGCCAAATTTCACGGGTGTACAAGAAACCACGGGGGATTCACAAGGGGATGTTCACCCGGAACAGCCGGAGGCATGTCGGCCGAAACATTCCGGAATTCTTCCTAAGAAGCCTTGGAAGCAGTGAAGTGCTCCCATTTTGCAATAAGTCAGAACCTCATTATCAGTGTTCCCCACAGAGGTCATTTGGATGAACACAACCATGGACTAATTAGAGCCATTTGTAAGCAGTGTTGTCGACAGTGCTGGAAGGAGAGTGGTGGCGTGCCAAACAACTGAGCTCTAGTTCTCAACACTTTCACAAAGAGCCATAAGTTGAGGTTCAACTTACTGCTACTGTTGAGTAGAGTGTAGCCGTCAAAGCTGGAATCAGTAGCACTCAGGTGAGAAGAACGTGAAGCAGATAAACCCCGTCCGCTGGCAGTGTCCCACGGGGATCAGCCTATCTGGCTGCCACGCCTGAATGTTTGCAACCGCGGCAGACCTAGGCAGGCGCAATTGTGCAGCAATGCAAAATGCAAAACCTGGCCAAATTTCACGGGTGTAAAAGAAACCACGAGGGATTTACAAGGAGGTTTTCACCCGGAATAGCCGGAGGCCTGTCGGCAGCAAGTTTCCGGAATTCTTCCTAAGAATCCTTGAAAGCAGTGAAACGCTCCTGTGTTGCAATATCTCAGAACCTCATTCTGAGTGTTCCCGGCAGAGGTCATTCGGCTAAACACAACCGTGGACTAATTAGAGCCAGATGTAGGCAGTGCCGTGCACAGTGCTGGATGGACAGTGGTGGCGTGCCAAAGAACTGAGCTCTAGTTCTCAACACTTTCACAAAGTGCCATAAGTTGAGGTTCAACTTAGTGCTCCGGTTGAGTAGAGTGTAGCTGACAAAGCTGGAATCAGGAGCACTCAGGTGAGAAGAACGGGAAGCAGATATACCCAGTCCGCTGGCAGTGTCCTACGGGGACCAGCCTACCTGGCTGCCACACCTGAATATTTGCAACCGTTGCAGAGCTAGTCAGGCGCAATTGTGCAGCAATGCAAACTGCATAACCTGGCCAAATTTCACGGGTGTACAAGAAACCACGGGGGATTTACAAGGAGATGTTCACCCAGAATAGCTGGAGGCCTGCCGGCAGCAAGATTCGGGAATTCTTTCTAAGAAGCCTTGAAAGCAGTAAAAAGCTCCTATGTTGCAATAACTCAGAACCTCATTCTGAGTGTTCCCGGCAGAGGTCATTCGGCTGAACACAACCGTGGACTAATTAGAGCCAGATGTAGGCAGTGCCGTCCATAGTGCTGGATGGACTGTGGTGGCGTGCCAAACAACTGAGCTCTAGTTCTCAACACTTTCACAAAGAGCCATAAGTTGAGGTTCAACTTACTGCTACTGTTGAGTAGAGTGTAGCCGTCAAAGCTGGAATCAGTAGCACTCAGGTGAGAAGAACGTGAAGCAGATAAACCCCGTCCGCTGGCAGTGTCCCACGGGGATCAGCCTATCTGGCTGCCACGCCTGAATGTTTGCAACCGCGGCAGACCTAGGCAGGCGCAATTGTGCAGCAATGCAAAATGCAAAACCTGGCCAAATTTCACGGGTGTAAAAGAAACCACGAGGGATTTACAAGGAGGTTTTCACCCGGAATAGCCGGAGGCCTGTCGGCAGCAAGTTTCCGGAATTCTTCCTAAGAATCCTTGAAAGCAGTGAAACGCTCCTGTGTTGCAATATCTCAGAACCTCATTCTGAGTGTTCCCGGCAGAGGTCATTCGGCTAAACACAACCGTGGACTAATTAGAGCCAGATGTAGGCAGTGCCGTGCACAGTGCTGGATGGACAGTGGTGGCGTGCCAAAGAACTGAGCTCTAGTTCTCAACACTTTCACAAAGTGCCATAAGTTGAGGTTCAACTTAGTGCTCCGGTTGAGTAGAGTGTAGCTGACAAAGCTGAAATCAGGAGCACTCAGGTGAGAAGAACGGGAAGCAGATATACCCAGTCCGCTGGCAGTGTCCTACGGGGACCAGCCTACCTGGCTGACACACCTGAATATTTGCAACCGTTGCAGAGCTAGTCAGGCGCAATTGTGCAGCAATGCAAACTGCATAACCTGGCCAAATTTCACGGGTGTACAAGAAACCACGGGGGATTTACAAGGAGATGTTCACCCAGAATAGCTGGAGGCCTGCCGGCAGCAAGATTCGGGAATTCTTTCTAAGAAGCCTTGAAAGCAGTAAAAAGCTCCTATGTTGCAATAACTCAGAACCTCATTCTGAGTGTTCCCGGCAGAGGTCATTCGGCTGAACACAACCGTGGACTAATTAGAGCCAGATGTAGGCAGTGCCGTCCATAGTGCTGGATGGACTGTGGTGGCGTGCCAAACAACTGAGCTCTAGTTCTCAACACTTATACAAAGTAGCATAAGTTGAGGTTCAACTTACGGCTCCGGTTGAGTAGAGTGTAGCCAACAAAGCTGGAATCAGTAGCACTCAGGTGAGAAGAACGGGAAGCAGATAGACCCAGTCCGCTGGCAGTATCCCACCGGGATCAGGCTATCTGGCTGCCACGCCTGAATGTTTGCAACCGCGGCAGAGCTAGGCAGGGGCAATTGTGCAGCAATGCAAACTGCATAACCTGGCCAATTTCACGGGTGTACAAGAAACCACGGGGGATTTACAAGGAGATATTCACCCGGAACAGCAGGAGGCCTGCCGGCAGGAACATTCCAGAAATCTTCCTAAGAAGCCTTGAAAGCAGTGAAACGCTCCTATGTTGCAATATCTCAGAACCTCATTCTGAGTGTTCCCGGCAGAGGTCATTCGGTTGAACACAACTGTGGACTAATTAGAGCCAGATGTAGGCAGTGTCGTCCATAGTGCTGGATGGACTGTGGTGGCATGCCAAACAACTGAGCTCTAGTTCTCCACACTTTCACAACGTACCATAAGTTGAGGTTCAAGTTACTGCTCCGGTTGAGAAGAGTGTAACCGACAAAGCTGTAATCAATAGCACTCAGGTGAGAAGAACGGGAAGCAGATATACCCAGTCCGATGGCATTGTCCTACGGGGACCAGCCTATCTGGCTGCCACGCCTGAATGATTGCAACCGCGGCAGAGCTAGGCAGGCGCAATTGTGCAGCAATGCAAAATGCATAACCTGGCCAAATTTCACGGGTCTACAAGAAACCACGGGTGATTTACAAGGGGATGTTCACCCGGAACAGCCGGAGGCATGTCGGCCGAAACATTCCGGAATTCTTCCTAAGAAGCCTTGGAAGCAGTGAAGTGCTCCTATTTTGCAATAACTCAGAACCTCATTCTCAGTGTTCCCTGCAGAGGTCATTTGGCTGAACACAACCGTGGACTAATTAGAGCCAGATGTAAGCAGTGCCTTCATCAGTGCTGGAAGGACAGTGGTGGCGTGACAAACAACTGAGCTCTAGTTCTCAACACTTTCACAAAGTACCATAAGTTGAGGTTCAACTTACTGCTCCGGTTGAGTAGAGTGTAGCCGTCAAAGGTGGAATCAGTAGCACTCAGGTGAGAAGAAAGGGAAGCAGATATACCCAGTCCGCTGGCAGTGTCCTACGGGGACCAGCCTATATGGCTGCCACGCCTGAATGTTTGCAACCGCAGCAGAGCTAGGCAGGCGCAATTGTGCAGCAATGCAAACTGCATAACCTTGCCAAATTTCACGGGTGTACAAGAAACCACGGGGGATTTACAAGGAGATGTTAACCCGGAACAGCCGGAGGCCTGCCGGCAGCAGGATTCTGGAATTCTTACTAAGAAGCCTGGAAAGCAGTGAAACGCTCCTATGTTGCAATAACTGAGAACTTCATTCTGAGTGTTCCCGGCAGAGGTCATTCGGCTGAACACAACCGTGGACTAATTAGAGCCAGATGTAGGCAGTGCCGTCCATACTGCTGGATGGACTGTGGTGGCATGCCAAACAACTGAGCTCTAGTTCTCCTCACTTTCACAAAGTACCATAAGTTGAGGTTCAACTTACTGCTCCGGTTGAGTAGAGTGTAGCCTTCAAAACTAGAATCAGTGGCACTCAGGTGAGAAGAACGGGAAGCAGATATACCCAGTCCGCTGGCAGTGTCCTACGGGGACCAGCCTATCTGGTTGCCACGCCTGAATGTTTGCAACTGCGGCAGAGCTAGGCAGGCACAATTTTGCAGCAATGCAAACTGCATAACCTGGCCAAATTTCACGGGTGTAAAATAAACCACGGGGGACATACAAGGAGATGTTCACCCGGAACAGCCGGAGACCTGCCGGCAGCAAGATTCCGGAATTCTTCCTAAGAAGCCTAGAAAGCAGTGAAACGCTCCTATGTTGTAACAACTCAGAACCTCATTCTGAGTGTCCACGGCAGAGTTCATTCGGCTGAACACAACCGTGGACTAATTAGAGCCAGATGTAGGCAGTGCCGTCCATAGTGCTGGATGGACAGTGGTGGCGTGCCAAACAACTAAGCTCTAGTTCTCAACACTTTCACAAAGTCCCATAAGTTGAGGTTCAACTTAGTGCTCCAGTTCAGTTGAGTGTAGCCGGCAAAGCTGGAATCAGGAGCACTCATGTGAGAAGAACGGGAAGCAGATATACCCAGTCCCCTGGGAGTGTCCTACGGGGATCAGCCTATCTGGCTGCCACGCCTGAGTGTTTGCAACCCCGGCAGAGCTAGGCAGGCCCAATTGTGCAGCAATGAAAACTTCATAACCTGGCCAAATTTCACGGGTGTACAAGAAACCACGGGGGATTTACAAGGAGATGTCAACCCGGAACAGCCGGAGGCCTGCCAGCAGCAAGATTCCGGAATTCTTTCTAAGAAGCCTTGAACGCAGTGAAACCCTCCTGTGTTGCAATAACTCAGCACGTCATTCTGAGTGTTCCCGGCAGAGGTCATACGGCTGTACACAACCGAGGACTAATTAGAGCCTGATGAAGACAGTGCCGTCCATAGTGCTGGATGGACCGTGGTCGCGTGCCAAAAAAGTGAGCTCTATTTCTCCAAACTTTAACAGAGTGCCATAAGTAGAGGTTCAACTTACTGCTTCTTTTGAGTAGAGTGTAGCCGTCAAAGCGGGAATCAAAAGCACTCAGGTGAGAAGAATGGGAAGTAGATAAACCAGTCCGCCAGCAGTGTCCTACTGGGACCAGCCTCTCTGGCTGCCACGCCTGAATGTTTGCAACCGTGGCAGAGCTCGGCAGGCAAAATTATGCAGCAATGCAAACTGCATAACCTAGCCAAATTTCACGGGTGTACAAGAAAACACAGGGGATTTAAAAGGAGATGTTACCCCAGAACAACCGGAGGCCTGCTGGCAGCAAGATTCTGGAATTCTTCCTAAGAAACCTTGAAAGCAGTGAAACGCAACTATGTTGCAATAACTCAGAACCTCACTCTGAGTGTTCTCGGCAGAGGTAATTCGGCTGAACTCATCCGTGGACTAATTAGAGCCAGATGTAGGCAGTGAACTAATTAGAGCCAGATGTAGGCAATGGATTAATTAGAGCCAGATATAGGCAGTATTTTCGATTGGAAAACAACTGAGCTTTAGTTCTCCAAACTTTCACAAAGTGCCATAAGTTTAGGTTCAACTTACTGCTCCGGTTGAATAGAGTGTAGCGGTCAAAGCTGGAATCAGTAGCACTCAGGTGAGAAGAAGGGGAAGCAGGTAGACCAAGTCCGCTGGCAGTGTCCTATCGGGACCAGCCTCTCTGGCTGCCACGCCTGAATGTTTGCAACCGGGGCAGAGCTTGGCAGGCGAAATTATGCAGCAATGCAAACTGCATAACCTAGCCAAATTTCACGGGTGTACAAGAAAACACAGGGGATTTAAAAGGAGATGTTCTCCCGGACCAACCGGAGGCCTGTTGGCAGCAACATTCCGGAATTCTTCCTAAGAAGCCTTGAAAGCAGTGAAACGCTCCTATGTTGCAACAACTCAGAACCTAATTCTGAGTGTTCCCGGCAGAGGTCATTCGGCTGAACACAACCGGGGACTAATTAAAGCCAGATGCAGGCAGGGCCGTCCATAGTGCTGGATGGACAATGGTGACGTGCCAAACACCTGAGATCTAGTTCTCAACACTTTCACAAAGTGCCATAAGTTGAGGTTCAACTTACTGCTCCGGTTGAGTAGAGTGTAGCCGTCAAAGCTGGAATCAGTAGATCTCAGGTGAGAAGAACGGGAAGGAGATATACCCAGTCCGCTGGCAGTGTCCTACTGGGACCAGCCTATCTGGCTGCCACGCCTGAATATTTGCCAACGTGGCAGAGCTAGGCAGGCGCAATTGTGCAACAATGCAAACTGCATAACCTGGACAAATTTCACGGGTGTACAAGAAACCACGGGAGATTTACAAGGAGATGTTCACCCAGAACAGCCGGAGGCCTGCCGGCAGCAACATTCCGAAATCCTTCCTGAGAAGTCTTGAAAGCAGTGAAACTCTCCTATGTTACAATAACTCAGAACCTCATACTGAGTGTTCCCGCCAGAGGTCATTCAGCTGAACACAACCGTGGACTAATTAGAGCCAGATGGAGGCAGTGCCGTCCATAGTGCAGGATGGACAGTGTTGGCGTGCCAAACAACTGAGCTCTAGTTCTCAACACTTTCACAAAGTGCCATAAGTTGAGGTTCAACTTACTGCTCTGGTTGAGTAGAGTGTAGCGGTCAAAGCTGGAATCAGTATCGCTCAGGTTTGAAGAACCAGAAGCAGATACACCCAGTTAGCTGGCAGTGTCCTACCGGGACCAGCCTATCTGGTTGCCACGCCTGAATATTTGCCAACGTGGCAGAGCTAGGCAGGCGCAATTGTGCAGAAATGCAAACTGCATAACCTGGCCAAATTTCACGGGTGTACAAGAAACCACGGGGGAGTTACAAGGAGGTATTCACCCGGAACAGCCGGAGGCCTGCCGGCAGCAACATTCCAGAATCCATCCTGAGAAGCCTTGAAAGCAGTGAAACGCTCCTATGTTGCAATAACTCAGAACCTCATTCTGAGTGTTCCCGGCAGAGGTGATTCGGCTGAATACATCCGTGGACTAATTAGAGCCAGATGTAGGCAGTGCTGTCCTTAGGGCTGGATGGAGAGTTGTGGCGTGCCAAACAACTCAGCTCTAGTTCTCAACACTTTCAAGAAGTGCCATAAGTTGAGGTTCAACTTACTGCTGCGGTTGAGTAGAGTGTAGCTGTCAAAGCAGGAATCAGGAGCACGCAGGTGAGAAGAATGGGAAGCAGATATACCCAGTCCGCTTGCAGTGTCCTACTGGGTCCAGCCTATCTGGCTGCCACGACTGAATGTTTGCAACCTCGGCAGACCTAGGCAGGCACAATTGTGCAGCAATGCAAACTGCATAACATGGCCAAAATTCACGGGTGTACAAGAAACCACGGGTGATTTACAAGGAGATGTTCACCCGGAACAGCCGGAGGCCTGCCGGCAGCAACATTTCGGAATCCTTCCTAAGAAGCCTTGAAAGCAGTGAAACGCTCCTATGTTGCAATAACACAGAACCTCATTCTGAGTCTTCCCGGCAGAGGTCATTCGGCTGAACTAAACCTTGGATTAATAGAGCCCGATGTAGGCAGTGCCGTCTATAGTGCTGGATGGACAATGCCGGTTGAGTAGAGTTTAGCCTTCAAGGCTGGAATCAGTAGCACTCAGGTGAGAAGAATGGGAAGTAGATATACCAGGTCTGCTGGCAGTGTACTACGTGGACCAGCCTATCTGGCTGCCACGTCTGAATGTTTGCAACCCCGGCAGAGCTAGGCAGGCGCATTTGTGCAGCAATGCAAACTGCATAACCTGTCCAAATTTCACAGGTGTACAAGAAACCACGGGGGATTTACAAGGAGATGTTCACCCGGAACAGCAGGAGGCCTGCCGGCAGAAACCTTCCAGAATCCTTCCTAAGAAGCCTTGAAAGCAGTGAAAAGCTCCTATGTTGCAGGAACACAGAACCTCATTCTGAGTGTTCCCGGCAGATGTCATGCGGATGAACACTACCGTGGATTAATAGAGCCAGATGTAGGCAGTGCCGTCCACAGTGCTGGATTGACAGTGGTGGCGTGCCAAACAACTGAGCTCTAGTTCTCAACACTTTCACAAAGTGCCATAAGTTGAGTTTCAACTTATTGGTCCGGTTTAGTAGAGTGTAGCCGTCAAAGCTGGAATCAGTAGCACTCATGTGAGAAGAACGGGAAGCAGATATACACAGCCCGCTGGCAATGTCCTACTGGGTCCAGCCTATCTGGCTGCCACGACTGAATGTTTGCAACCGCGGCAGAGCTAGGTAGGCACAATTGTGCAGCAATGCAAACTGCATAACCTGGCAAAAATTCACGGGGGCGAAACAAACCACGGGCGATTTAGAAGGAGATGTTCACCTAGAACAGCCGGAGGCCTGCCGGGAGCAAGATTCCGGAATTCATCCTAAGAAGCCGTGAAAGCAGTGAAACGCTCCTATGTTGCAATAACTCAGAACTTCATTCTGAGTGTTCCCGGCAGAGGTCATTCGGCTGAACACAACCGTGGACTAATTAGAGCCAGATGTAGACAGTGCCGTTATAGTGCTGGGTGGACAGTGGTCGCATGCCCAACATCTGAGCTCTAGTTCTCAACAGTTTCAGAAAGTGCCCTAAGTTGAGGTTCAACTTACTGCTGCGGTTGAGTAGAGTGTAGCTGTCAAAGCTGGAATCAGTAGCACACAGGTGAGAAGAACTGGAAGCAGATACACCCAGTCCGCTGGCAGTGTCCTATGGGGAGCAGCCTATCTGGCTGGAATGCCTGAATGTTTGCCACCGAGGCAGAGCTATGAAGGCGCAATTGTGCAGAAAAGCAAACTGCATAACCTGGCCAAATTTCACGGGTGTACAAGAAACAACGGCGGATTTACAAGGAGATTTTCACCCAGAACAGCCGGAGGCCTACCGACAGCAAGATTCCAGAATCCTTCCTGAGAAGCCTTGAAAGCTGTGAAACGCTCCTATGTTACAATAACTCAGAACCTCATTCTGAGTGTTCCCAGCAGAGGTCATTCGGCTGAACTCATCCGTGGACTAATTAGAGCCAGATGTAGGCAGTGGACTAATTAGAGCCAGATGTAGGCAATGGACTAATTAGAGCCAGATATAGGCAGTGTTTTCAATTGGAAAACAACTGAGCTTTAGTTCTCCAAACTTTCACAAAGTGCCATAAGTTGAGGTTCAACTTACTCCTCCGATTCAGTAGAGTATACCCGTCAAAGCTGGAATCAGTAGCACTGAGGTGAGAAGAAGGGGAAGCAGGTAGACCAAGTCCGCTGGCAGTGTCCTACAGGAACCAGCCTTACTGGCTGCCACGCCTGAATGTTTGTAACCGCGGCAGAGCTATGCAGGCGGAATTGTGCAGCAATGCAAACTGCATAACTTGGCCAATTTTCAAGGGTGTACAAGAAACCACGGGTGATTTACAAGGGGATTTCCCTCGGAACATCCGGAGGACTGCTGGCAGCAAGATTCCGGAATTCTTCCTGTGAAACCTTGAAAGCAGTGAATCGCTCCTAGGTTGCAATAACTCAGAACCTCATTCTGAGTGATCTCGGCAGAGGTCATTCGGCTGAACAGAACCGTGGACTAACTAAAGCCAGATGTAGGCAGTGCCATCCATAGTGCTGGATGGACAGTGGTTGCGTGCCAAACACCTGAGATCTAGTTCACAACACTTTCACAAAGTGCCATAAGTTGAGGTTCTACTTACTGCTCTGGTTGAGTAGAGTGTAGCCGTCAAAGCTGGAATCAGTAGC
Organism: Dipodomys merriami; assembly: GCF_024711535.1. Taxonomy (NCBI): domain Eukaryota; kingdom Metazoa; phylum Chordata; class Mammalia; order Rodentia; family Heteromyidae; genus Dipodomys; species Dipodomys merriami. Next base: position 202,468 of record NW_027203771.1, on the reverse strand, counting down.
ACACAGGTGAGAAGAACGGAAAGCAGATATATCCAGTCCACTGGCAGTGTCCTACTGGGACCAGCCTATCTGGCTTCCACGCCTGAATGTTTGCAACTGCGTCATGGGTAGGCAGGCGCAATTGTGCAGCAATGCAAACTGCATAACCTCCCTAAATTTCAGGGGTGTACAAGAAACCACGGGGGATTTACAAGGAGATGTTCTCCCTGAACAGCAGGAGGCCTGCCGGAAGCAAGATTCTGGAATTCTTCCTAAGAAGCCTTGAAAGCAGTGAAACGCTCCTATGTTGCAATAACTCAGAACCTCATTCTGAGTGTTCCCGGCAGAGGTCATTCGGCTGAACAGAACCGTGGACTAACTATAGCCAGATGTAGGCAGTGCAATCCATAGTGCTGGATGGACAGTGGTTGCGTGCCAAACAACTGAGCTCCAGTTCTCAACACTTGCACAAAGTGCCATAAGTTGAGGTTCAACTTACTGCTCCGGTTGAGTAGAGTGTAGCCGTCAAAGCTGGAATCAGTAGCACTGAGGTGAGAATAACGGGAAGCTGATATACGCAATCCGCTGGCAGTGTCCTACGGGGACCAGCCTACCTGGCTGCCATGCCTGAATGTTTGAAACCCCGGCAAATATAGGCGGTCGCAATTATGCAGCAATGCAAACTACATAACTTTGCCAAATTTCACAGGTGTACAAGAAACCACGGGGGATCTATAAGTAGATGTTCACCCGGAACAGCTGGAGGCCAGCCGACAGCAAGATTCCGGAATTCTTCCTAAGAAACCTTGAACGCAGTGAAACGCTCCTATGTTGCAATAACTCAGAACCTCATTTTGAGTGTTCCCGACAGAGGTCATACGGCTGAACACAACCGAAGACTAATTATAGCCAGATGTAGGCAGTGCCGTCCATAGTGCTGGGGAGACAGGGGTCGCATGCTAATAAACTGAGCTCTAGTTCTCCAAACGTTCACAAAGTGCCATAAGTTGAGGTTCAACTTACTGCTCCGGTTGAGTAGAGTGTAGCCGTCAAAACTGGAATCAGTAGCACTCAGGTGAGAAGAACGAGAAGCAGATATACCCACTCCGCTGGCAGTGTCCTACGGGGACTAGCCTGTCTGGCTGATACGCCTGAATGTTTGCAACCGCGACAGAGCTAGACAGTTGCAATTATGCAGCAATGCAAACTGCATTACCTGGCCAAATTTCACCGGTGTACAAGAAACCACGGGGGATTTACAAGATGTTCACTCGGAACAACCGGAGAACTACCGGCAGCAAGATTCCAGAATTCTTCCTAAGAAACCTTGAACGAAGTGAAACACTCCTATGTTGCAATCACTTAGAACCTTATTGTGAGTGTTCCCAGCAGAGCTTATTCGGCTGATCACAACCGTGGACTAACTATAGCCAGATGTACGCAGTGCCGTCCATAGTGCTTAATGGACAGTCGTTGCGTGCCAAACAACTGAGCTCTAGTTCTCCAAACTTTAACAGAGTGCCATAAGTAGAGGTTCAACTTACTGCTTCGGTTGAGTAGAGTGTAGCCGTCAAAGCTAGAATCAGCAGCACTCAGGTGAGAAGAACGAGAAGCAGATATACCCAGTCCGCTGGCAGTGTCCTACGGGGACCAACCTATCTGGCTGCCACGCCGGAATATTTGCAACCGCGGCAGAGCTAGGCAGGCGCAATTGTGCAGCAATTCAATCTGCATAACCTGGCCAAATTTCACGGGTGTACAAGAAACCACGGGGGATTTACAAGGAGATGTTCACCCGGAACAGCCGGAGTGCTGCCGGCAGCAATATTCCGGAATTCTTCCTGTGAAGCCTTGAAAGCAGTGAAACGCTCCTATGTTGCAATAACTCGGAACCTCATTCTGAGTGTTCCCGGCAGAGTCATTCGGCTGAACACAACCGTGGACTAATTAGAGCCAGATGTAGGCAGTGCCGTCCATAGTGCTGGATGGACAGTGGTGATGTGCCAAACAACTGAGCTCTAGTTCTCAACACTTTCACAAAGTGTCAAAAGTTGAGGTTCAACTTACTGCTCCGGTTGAGTAGAGTGTAGTCGTCAAAGCTGGAATCAGTAGCACTGAGGTGAGAAGAACGGGAAGCTGATATACGCAGTCCGCTGGCAGTGTCCTACAGGGATCAGTAAATCTGGCTGCCACGCCTGAATGTTTGCAACCCCGGCAAAGCTAGGCAGGCGCAATTGTGCAGCAATGCAAACTACATACCCTGGAAAAATTTCACGGGTTTACAAGAAACCACGCGGGTTTTACAAGGAGATGTTCACCAGGAACAGCTGGAGGACTGGCGGCAGCAAGATTCCGGAATCCTTCCTAAGAAGCCTTGAAAGCAGTAATACGCTCCTATGTTGCAAGAACTCAGAACCTCATTCTGAGTGTTCCCGGCAGAGGTCATTCGACTGAACACAACCTTGGACTAATCAGAGCCAGATGTATGCAGTGCCGTGCATAGTGCTGGATGGACAGTTGTGGCCTGCCAAACAACTGAGCTCTAGTTCTCAACACTTTCACAAAGCGCAATAAGTTGAGCTTAGAATTACTGCTCCAGTTGAGTAGTGTGTAGCCGTCAAAGCTGGAATCAGTAGCACTCAGGTGAGAAGAACGGGAAGCAGATAGACCCTGTCCGCTGGCAGTGTCCTATGGGGACCAGCCTATCTGGCTGCCACGCCTGAATGTTTGCAAACGTGTCAGAGCTAGCCAGGCGCAATTGTGCAGCAATGCAAACTGCATACCCTGGCCAAATTTCACGGGTGTACAGGAAACCACCTAGGATTTATATGTTAACTCGGAACAGCCGGAGGCCTGCCGGCAGCAACATTCCGGAATTCTTCCTAAGAATCCTTGAAAGCAGTGAAATGCTCTTATGTTGCCATAACTCAGAACCCCATTCTGTGTGTTCCCGGCAGAGGTCATTCGGCTGAACACAACCAAGAACTTATTAGAGCCAAATATAGGCAGTTCCGTCCATAGTGCTGTATGGACAGTGGTGGCGTGCCAAACAACTGAGTTCTAGTTCTCAAGTCTTTTACAAATTGCCATAGGTTGAGGTTCAACTTACTTCGCCGGTTGAGTAGAGTGTAGCCGTCAAAGCTGGAATCAGTAGCACTCAGGTGAGAAGAACGGGAAGCAGATAGACCCAGTCCGCTGGCAGAGTCCTACGGGGACCCGCCTATTTGCCTGTCATGCCTGAATGTTTGCCACTGCGGCAGAGCTAGGTAGGCGCAATTATGCAGCAATGAAAACTGCATAACCTGGCCAAATTTAACGGGTGTACAAGAAACCACGGGGGATTTACAAGGAGATGTTCACCCGGAACAGCCAGAGGCCTGCCGGCAGCAAGATTCCGGAATCCTTCCCAAGAAGTCTTGAAAGCAGTGAATCGCTCCTATGTTGCAATAACTCAGAACCTCATTCTGAGTGTTCCCCACAGAGGTCATTCGGCTGAACACAACCCTGGACTAATTAGAGCCAGATATATGCAGTGCCGTCCATAGTGCTGGATGGACAGTGGTGGCGTGCCAAACACCTGAGCTCTAGGTCTCAATACTTTCACAAAATGCCATAAGTTGAGGTTCAACTTACTGTTCCGGTTGAGTAGAGTGTAGCCGTCAAAGCTGGAATCAGTAGCACTCAGGTGAGAAGAACGAGAAGCAGATATACCCACTCCGCTGGCAGTGTCCTACGGGGACTAGCCTATCTGGCTGGTACGCCTGAATGTTTGCAACCACGACAGAGCTAGACAGTCGCAATTATGCAGCAATTTAAACTGCATAACCTGGCCAAATTTCACCGGTGTACAAGAAACCACGGGGGATTTACATGGAGATGTTCATTCGGGACTGCCAGAGGCCTGCCGGCAGCAATATACCGGAATTCTTCCTAAGAAGCCTTGAAAGCAGTAAAACTCTCCCATGTTGCAATAACTCAGAAACTCATTCTGAGTGTTCCTTTAAGAGGTCATTCGGCTGAACACAACGGTGGACTAATTATAGCCAGATGTATGCAGTGCCTCCATAGTGCTGGATGGACAATTGTGGCGTCTCAAACAACTGAGCTCTAGTTCTCAACACTTTCACAAAGTGCCATAAGTTGAGGTTCAACTTACTGCTCCGGTTGAGTAGAGTGTAGCCGTCAAAGCTGGAATCAGTAGCACTCAGGTGAGAAGAACGGGAAGCAGATAGACCCAGTCCGCTGGCAGTGTCCTTCGGGGACCAGCCTATCTAGCTGCCATGCCTGAATGTTTGCAACTGCCGCAGAGCAGGGCTGGCGCAATTGTGCAGCAATGCAAACTGCATAACCTGGCCAAATTTCACGGCTGTACAAGAATCCACGGGGCCTTTACGAGGACATTTTCACCCGGAACAGCCGGAGGCCTGCCGGCAGCAAGATTCCGGAATCCTTCCTAAGAAGCCTTGAAAGCAGTGAAATGCTCCTATGTTGCCATAACTCAGAAACCCATTCTGAGTGTTCCCAGCAGAGGTCATTCGGCTGAACACAACCATGAACTTATTAGAGCCAGATGTAGGCAGTGCCGTCCTTAGTGCTGGATGGACAGTGGTGGCGTGCCAAACAACTGAGCTCTAGTTCTCAAGACTTTTACAAATTGCCATAGGTTGAGGTTCAACTTACTTCTCTGGTTGAGTAGAGTGTAGCCGTCAATGCTAGAATCAGTCGCACTCAGGTGAGAAGAACGGAAAGCAGATAGACCCAGTCCGCTGCCAGAGTCCTACGAGGACCCGCCTATTTGCCTGTCATGCCTGAATGTTTGCCACTGCGGCAGAGCTAGGCAGGCGCGATTGTGCAGCAATGCAAACTGCATAACCTGGCCAAATTTCCCGGGTGTACAAGAAACCACGTGGGATTTACAAGGAGATGTTCAGCCGGAACAGCCGGTGGCCTGCCGGCAGCAAGATTCCGGAATCCTTCCGAAGAAGCCTTGAAAGCAGTGAATCGCTCCTATGTTGCAATAACTCAGAACCTCATTCTGAGTGTTCCCAGCAGAGGTCATTCGGCTGAACACAACAGAGGACTAATTAGAGCCAGATGTAGGCATGCCCATCCATAGTGCTAGATGGACAGTGGTGACATGCCAAACAACTGAGCTCAAGTTCTCAACACTTTCACAAAGTGCCATAAGTTGAGGTTCAACTTACTGCTCCGGTTGAGTAGAGTGAAGCCGTCAAAGCTGGAATCAGTAGCACTCAGGTGAGAAGAACGGGAAGCAGATAGACCCAGTCCGCTGGCAGTGTCCTACGGGAACCAGCCTATCTAGCTGCTACGTGTGAATGTTTGCAACCGCGGCAGAGATAGGCAGGCACAATTTTGCAGCAATGCAAACTGCATAACCTGGCCAAATTTCACGGGTGTAAAAGAAACCACGGGAGATTTACAAGGAGATGTTCACCCGGAACAGCCAGAGGCCTGCCGGCAGCAACATTACGGAATCCTTCCTAAGAAGCCTTGAAAGCAGTGAAACGCTCCTATGTGGCAATAACTCAGAACCTCTTTCTGAGTGTTCCCGGCAGAAATCTTTCGGGTGAACACAACCGTGGACTAATTAGAGCCTGATGTAGGCAGTTCCGTCCATAGTGCTGGATGGACAGTGGTCGCATGCCCAAAAACTGAGCTGTAGTTCTCAACACTTTCAGAAATTTCCCTAAGTTGAGCTTCACATTACTGCTCCTGTTGAGTAGATTGTATCCGTCAAAGCTGGAATGAGTAGCACTCAGTTGAGAAGAACGGGAAGCAGATATACCCAGTCCGGTGGCAATGTCTTACGGGGACCAGCCTATCTGGCTGCCACGCCTGACTGTTTGCAACCGTGGCAGAGCTAGGCAGGCGTAATTGTGCAGCAGTACAAATTGCATAACCTGGCCAAATTTCACGGGTGTACAAGACACCAAGGGGGATGTACAAGGAGATGTTCACCCGGAACAGCCAGAGGCCTGCCGGCAGCAAGATTCCAGAATTCTTCCTAAGAAGCCTTGCAGGCAGTGAAACGCTCCTAGGTTGCAATAACTCAGAACCTCATTCTGAGTGTTCCCAGCAGAGGTCATTCAGGTGAACTCATCCGTGGACTAATTAGATCCAGATGTAGGCAGTGGAATAATTAGATCCAGATGTAGGCAATGGACTAATTAGAGCCAGATATAGGCAGTGTTTTTGATTGGAAAACAACTGAGCTTTAGTTCTCCAAACTTTCACAAATTGCCATAAGTTGAGGTTCAACTTACTGCTCCGGTCGAGTAGAGTGTACCCGTCAAAGCTGGAATCAGTAGCACTGAGGTGAGTAGACCGGGAAACAGGTAGACCCAGTCCGCTGGCAGTGTCCTACGGGGACCAGCCTTTCTGGCTGCCACGCCTGAATGTTTGTAAACACGGCAGAGCTATGCAGGCGGAAATGTGCAGCAATGCAAACTGCATAACCTGGCCAAATTTCACGGGTGTACAAGAAACCACGGGGGATATACAAGGGGATTTCACCCGGAACAGCCGGAGGCCTGCCAGCAGCAAGATTCCGGAATTTTTCCTGTGAAACCTTGAAAGCAGTGAAACGCACCTAGGTTGCAATAACTCAGAACCTCATTCTGAGTGTTCCCGGCAGAGATCATTCGGCTGAACACAACCGTGGACTAATTAGAGCCAGATATAGGCAGTGCCGTCCATAGTGCTGGATGTATTTTGGTGGCGTGCCAAACACCTGAGATCTAGTTCACAACACTTTCACAAAGTGCCATACGTTGAGGTTCTACTTACTGCTCCGGTTGAGTAGAGTGTAGCGGTCAAAGCTGGAATCAGTCGCACTCAGTTGAGAAGAACGTAAAGCAGATATACCCAGTCCCTGGCAGTGTCCTACGGGGACCAGCCTAACTGGCTGCCACGCCTGAATGTTTGCAACTGCGGCAGGGGTAGGCAGGCACAATTGTGCAGCAATGCAAACTGCATAACCTCCCCAAATTTCAGGGTTGTACAAGAAACCACGGGGGATTTACAAGGAGATGTTCACCCTGAACAGCAGGAGGCTTGCCAGCAGCAAGATTCTGGAATTCTTCCTAAGAAGCCTTGAAAGCAGTGAAACGCTCCTGTGTTGCAATATCTCAGAACCTCATTCTGAGTGTTCCCGGCAGAGGTCATTCGGCTGAACACAACCGTGGACTAACTATAGCCAGATGTAGGCAGTGCCGTCCATAGTGCTGGGTGGACAGTCTTGGCGTGCCAAACAACTGAGCTCTAGTTCTCAACACTTGCACAAAGTGCCATAAGTTGAGGTTCAACTTACTGCTCCGGTTGAGTAGAGTGTAGCCGTCAAAGCTGGAATCAGTATCACTCAGGTGAGAAGAACGGGAAGCAGATATACCCAGTCTGCTGGCAGTGTCCTACGGGGACCAGCCTGTCTGGCAGCCATACCTGAAGGTTTGCAACCCCGGCAGAGATAGGCAGTCGCAATTATGCAGCAATGCAAACTGCATAACTTGGCCAAATTTCACAGGTGTACAAGAAACCACAGGGGATTTACAAGGAGATGTTCACCCGGAACATCCGGAGGCCAGCCGGCAGCAAGATTCCGGAAACTTCCTAAGAAACCTTGAACGCAGTGAAACGCTCATATGTTGCAATAACTCAGAACCTCATTTTTAGTGTTCCCGACAGAGGTCATTCGGCTGATCACAACCGAGGACTAATTAGAGCCAGATATAAGCAGTGCCGTCCATAGTGCTGGGGGGACATTGGTCGCATGCTAAACAACTGAGCTCTAGTTCTCCAAACGTTAACAAAGTGCCATAAATTGAGGTTCAACTTACTGCTTCGGTTGAGTAGAGTGTAGCCCTCAAAGCTGGAATCAGTAGCACTCAGGTGAGAAGAACGAGAAGCAGATATACCCACTCCGCTGGCAGTGTCCTACGTGGACCAGCCTATCTGGCTGCCACGCCTGAATGTTTGCAACTGTGGCAGAGCTAGGCAGGCGCAATTGTGAAGCAATGCAAACTGCATAACCTGGCCAAATTTCACGGGTGTACAAGAAACCACGGGGGATGTATAATTAGATGTTCACCTGGAACAGCCAGAGGCCTGACCGCAGCAAGATTCCGGAATTCTTCCTAAGAAGCCTTGAAAGCAGTGAAACGCTCCTATGTTTCAATAACTCAGAACCTCATTCTGAGTGTTCCCTGCAGAGGTCATTCGGCTGAACACAACCGTGGACTAATTAGAGCCAGATGTAGGCAGTGCCATCCATAGTGCTGGATGGACAGTGTTGGCGTGCCAAACAACTGAGCTCTAGTTCTCAACACTATCACAAAGTGCCATAAGTTGAGGTTCCACTTACTGCTCCGGTTGAGTAGAGTGTAGCCGTCCAAGCTGGAATCAGTAGCACTCAGGTGAGAAGAACGGGATGTAGATATACCCAGTCCGCTGGCAGTGTCCTACGGGGACCAGCCTATCTGGTTGATACGCCTGAATGTTTGCAACCAAGACAGAGCTAGACAGTCGAAATTATGCAGTAATGCAAACTGCATAACCTGGCCAAATTTCACGGGTGTACAAGAAACCACGAGGAAATACAAGGAGATGTTCACCCGGAACAGCCGGAGGCCTGCCGGCAGCAAGATTACGGAATTCTTCCTAAGAATCCTTGAACGCAGTGAAACGCTCCTATGTTGCAATAACTCAGATCCTCATTCTGAGTGTTCCCGGCAGAAGTCATTCGGCTGAACACAACCGTGGACTAATTAGAGCCAGATGTATGCAGTGCCGTCCAATGTGCTAGATGTACAGTGGTCGCTTGCCAAACAACTGAGCTCTAGTTCTCCAAACTTTAACAGAATGCCATAAGTAGAGGTTCAACTTACTGCTTCGGTTGAGTAGAGTGTAGCCGTCAAAGCGGAAATCAGAAGCACTCAAGTGAGAAGAAGGGGAAGCAGATATACCTAGTCCGCTGCCAGTGTCTTACGAGGAACAGCCTCTCTGGCTGCTACGCCTGAATGTTTGCAACCGTGGCAGAGCTAGGTAGGCACAATTGTGCAGCAAGGCAAACTGCATAAACTGGCCAAATTTCACGGGTGTACAAGAAACCACGGGGGATTTACAAGGAGATGTTCACCCGGAACAGCCGGAGGCCTGCCGGTACCAAGTTTCCAGAATTCTTCCTGAGAAGCCTTGAAAGCAGTGAAACGCCCTATGTTGCAGTAACTCAGAACCTCATTCTGAGTGTTCCCGGCAGAGGTCATTCGGCTGAACAAAACCGTGGACTAATTAGAGCCAGATGTGGGCAGTGCTGTCCATAGTGCTGGATGGACAGTTTTGGCGTGCCAAGCAACTGAGCTCTAGTTCTCCACAATTTCACAGTGTGCCATAACTTGAGGTTAAACTTACTGCTCCGGGTGAGTAGAGTGTTGCCGTCAAAGCTGGAATCAGTAGCACTGAGGTGAGAATAATGGGAAGCAGATAGACCCAGTCCGCTGGCAATGTCCTACAGGGACCAGCCTATCTGGCTGCCACGCCTGAATGTTTGCAACCGTGGCAGAGCAAGGCAGGCGCAATTGTGCAGCAATGCAAACTGCAAAACCTGGCCAAAATTCACGGGTGTACAAGAAACCACGGGGGATTTACAAGGAGATGTTCACCCGGAACAGCCAGAGGCCTGCCGGCAGCAAGTTTCCGGAATTCTTCCTAAGAAGCCTTCAAAGCAGTGAAACGCTCCTATGTTGCAATAACTCAGAACCTCATTCTGAGTATTCCCGGCAGAGGTCATTTGGCTGAACTCATCCGTGGACTAATTAGAGCCAGATGTAGGCAGTGGATTATTTAGAGCCAGATGTAGGCAATGGACTAATTAGAGCCAGATGTAGGCAGTGTTTTCGATTGGAAAACAACTGAGCTTTAGTTGTACAAACTTTCACATAATGCCATAAGTAGAGTTGCAACTTACTTATCCAGTTGAGTAGAGTGTAGCCCTCAAAGCTGGAATCAGTAGCACTCAGGTGAGAAAAATGGGAAGCAGATAGACCCAGTCCACTGGCAGTGTCCTAAGGGGACCAGCCTATCTTGCTGCTACGCCTGAATGTTTGCAACCGCGGCAGAGCTAGACAGGTGCAATTGTGCAGCAATGCAAAGTTTATAAGCTGGCCAAATTTCACAGGTGTACAAAAAACCACTGGGGATTTACAAGGAGATGTTCACCCGGAACAGACGGAGGCCTGCCGGCAGCAAGTTTCCGAAATTCTTCCTAAGAAGCCTTGAAAGCAGTGAAACGCTCCTATGTTGCAATAACTCAGATCCTCATTCTGAGTTTTCCCGGCAGAGGTCATTCGGCTGAACACAACCGTGGACTAATTAGAGCCAGATGTAGGCACTGCTTTTTGCTCCGGTTGAGTAGAGTGTAGGCAACAAAGCTGGAATCAGTAGGACTTAGGTAAGAAGAACGGGAAGCAGATAGACCCAGTCCGCTGGCAGTGTCCTACGGGGACCAGCCTATGTGGCTGCCACGCCGGAATATTTGCAACCGTGGCAGAGCTAGGCAGGGACAATTGTGCAGCAAGGCAAACTGCATAACCTGGCCAAATTTCACCCGTGTACAAGAAACCACGGGGGATTTACAAGGAGATGTTCACCCGCAACAGCGGGAGGCCTGCCGGTACCAAGTTTCCGGAATTCTTAATGAGAAGCCTTGAAAGCAGTGAAACGCTCCTATGTTGCAATAACTCAGAACCTCATTCTGAGTGTTCCCAGCAGAGGTCATTCGGCTGATCCCAACCGCGGACAAACTAGAGCCAGATGTATGCATTGCCGTCCATAGTGCTGGAAGGACACTGCCGGTTTAGTAGAGTATAGCCGGCAAAGCTGGGATCCGTAGCACTTAGGTGAGAAGAACGGGAAGCAGATATACACAGTCCGCTGGCAGTGTCCTACAGGGACCAGCCTATCTGCTTGCCATGCCTGAATGTTTACAACCGCAGCAGAGCTACGAGGGCGCAATTGTGCAGCAATGCAAACTGCATAACCTGGCCAAATTTCACGGGTGTACAAGAAACCACGGGGGATTAACAAGGAGATGTTTACCCGGAACAGACGAGGCCTGCCGGCAGCAAGATTCCTGAATTCTTCCTTTGAAGCCATGAAAGCAGTGAAACGCTCCTATGTTGCATTAACTCAGAAGCTCATTCTGAGTGTTCCCGGCAGAGGTCATTCGGCTGAACACAAGCGTGGACTAATTAGAGCCATATGTTGGCAGTGCCGTCCATAGTGCTGGAGGGACAATGGTGGCGTGCCAAACAACTGAGCTCCAGTTCTCAACACTTTCACAAAGTGCCATAAGTTGAGGTTCAACTTACTGCTCCAATTGAGTAGAGTATAGCCGTCAAAGCTGGAATCAGTAGCACTCAGGTGAGAAGAGCGCGATGCACATATACCCAGTCCGATGGTAGTGTCCTACGAGGTAGAGCCTCTCTGGCTACCACGCCTTAATGTTTGCAACCACGGCAGAGCTAGGCAGGCGCAATTGTGCAGCAATGCAAACTGCATAACCTGGCCAAATTTCACGGGTGTACAAGTAACCACGGGGTATTTACAAGGAGATGTTCACCCGGAACAGCCAGAGGCCTGCCGGCAGCAAGATTCCGGAATTCTTCCTGTGAAGCCTTGAAAGCAGTTAAACGCTCCTATGTTGCAATAACTCAGAACCTGATTCTGAGTGTTCCCGGCAGAGGTCATTCGGCTGAAGACAACCATGGACTAATTACAGCCACATGTACGCAGTGCCGTCCATAGTGCTGGATGGACAGTGGTGGCGTGCCAAACAACTGAGCTCTAGTTCTAAACACTTTCACAAAGTGCCATAAGTTGAGGTTCAACTTGCTGCTGCGGTTGAGTAGAGTGTAGCCGTCAAAGCTGGAATCAGTAGCACTCAGGTGAGAAGAACGGGAAGCAGATATACCCAGTCCGCTGGCAATGTCTTACGGGCACCAGCCTATCTGGCTGCCACGCCTGAATGTTTGCAACCGTGGCAGGGGTAGGCAGTCGCAATTGTGTAGCAATGCAAACTGAATAACCTCCACCAATTTAAGGGATGTACAAGAAACCACAGGGGATTTACAAGGACATGTTTACCCGGAACAGCCGGAGGCCTGCCGGCAGCAACATTCCAGAATCCATCCTGAGAAGCCTTGAAAGCAGTGAAACGCTCCTAGTGTGCAATAACTCAGAACCTCATTCTGAGTGTTCCCGGCAGAGATCATTCGGCTGAACACAACTGTGGACTAATTAGAGCCAGATGTAGTCAGGGCCATCCATAGTGCTGGATGGACAGTGGTGGCGTGCCAAACACCTGAGATATAGTTCTCAACCCTTTCACAAAGTCCCATAAGTTGAGGTTCAACCTACTAGTCCGGTTGAGTAGCGAGTAGCCGTCAAACCTCGAATCAGTAGCACTCAGGTGAGAAGAATGCGAAGCAGATATACCCAGTCCGCTGGCAGTGTCCTACGGGTCTAGCCTATCTGGCTGCCACGCCTGAATGTTTGCAATCGTGGCAGGGGTAGGCAGGCGCAATTGTGTAGCAATGCACACTGAATAATCTCCCCCAATTTAAGGGATGTACAAGAAACCACGGGGGATTTACAAGGACATGTTTACCCGGAACAGCCGGAGGCCTGCCGGCAGCAACATTCCAGAATCCATCCTGAGAAGCCATGAAAGCAGTGAAACGCTCCTATGTTGCAATAACTCAGAACCTCATTCGGAGTGTTCCCGGCAGAGGTCCTTCGGCTGAACACAACCGTGGACTAATTAGAGCCAGATGTAGGCAGTGCTGTCCTTAGTGCTGGATGAACAGTGGTGGCGTGCTAAACAACTTAGCTCTAGTTCTCAACACTTTCAAAAAGTGCCATAAGTTGAGGTTCAACTTACTGCTCCGGTTGAATAGAGTGTAGCCCTCAAAGCAGGAATCAGGAGCACGCAGGTGAGAAGAATGGGAAGCAGATATACCCAGTCCGCTGGCAGTGTCCTACTGGGTCCAGCCTATCTGGCTGCCACGACTGAATGTTTGCAACCGCGGCAGAGCTTGGCAGGCGCATTTGTGCAGCATTTCAAACTGCATAACCTGTCCAAATTTCACGGGAGTACAAGAAAACACGGGGGATTTATAAGGAGATGTTCACCCGGAACAGCAGGAGGCGTGCCGGCAGCAATCTTCCAGAATCCTTCCTAAGAAGCCTTGAAAGCAGTGAAACGCTCCTATGTTGCAATAACTCAGAACCTCATTCTGAGTGTTCCCGGCACAGGTCATTCAGCTGAACACAACCGTGGACTAATTAGAGCCAGATGTAGGCAGTGACCTCCATGGTGCTGGATGGACAGTGGTGGCGTGCCAAACAACTGAGCTATAGTTCTCAACACTTGCACAAAGTGCCATAAGTTGAGGTTCAACTTACTGCTCCCGTTGAGTAGAGTGTAGACGTCAAAGCTGGAATCAGTAGCACTCAGGTGAGAAATACGCGAAGCAGATAGACCCAGTCCGCTGGCCGTGTCCTACGGGGACCAGCCTATCTGGCTGCCACGCCTGAATGTTTGCAACCGCGGCAGAGCTAGGCAGGCGCAATTGTACAGCAATATAATCTGCATAACCTGGCCAAATTTCACGGGTGTACAGGAAAACACTGGGGATTTACAAGGAGATGTTCACCCGGAACAGCCGGAGGGCTGCCGGCAGAAATATTCCGGAATTCTTCCTGTGAAGCCTTGAAAGCAGTGAAATGCTCCTATGTTGCAATAACTCGGAACCTCATTCTGAGTGTTCCCGGCAGAGGTCATTCGGCTGAACACAACCGTGGACTAATTAGAGCCAGATGTAGGCAGTGCCATCCATAGTACTTAATGGACAGTGGTGATGTGCCAAACAACTGAGCTCTAGTTCTCAACACTTTCACAAAGTGTCAAAAGTTTAGGTTCAACTTACTGCTCCGGTTGAGTAGAGTGTAGTAGTCAAAGCTGGAATCAGTACCACTGAGGTAAGAAGAACGGGAAGCTAATATACACAGTCCGCTGCAAGTGTCCTACAGGGATCAGTAAATCTGGCTGCCACGCCTGAATGTTTGCAATCCCGGCAAAGTTAGGCAGGCGCAATTTTGCAGCAATGCAATCTACATACCCTGGAAAAATTTCACGGGTGTACAAGAAAACACGCGGGATTTACAAGGAGATGTTCACCTGGAACAGACGGAGGACTGGCGGCAGCAAGATTCCGGAATCCTTCTTAAGAAGCCTGGAAAGCAGTGAAATGCTCCTATGTTGCAATAACTCAGAACCTCATTCTGAGTGTTCCCGGCAGAGGTCATTCGGCTGAACACAACCGTGGACTAATCAGAGCCAGATGTAGGCAGTGTCGTGCATAGTGCTGGATGGACAGTTGTGGCGTGCCAAACAACTGAGCTCTAGTTCTCAACACTTTCACAAAGCGCAATGAGTTGAGCTTCTAATTACTGCTCCAGTTGAGTAGAGTGTAGCCGTCAAAGCTGGAATCAGTAGCACTCAGGTGAGAAGAACGGGAAGCAGATAGACCCAGTCCGCTGGCAGTGTCCTATGGGGACCAGCCTATCTGGCTGCCACGCCTTAATGTTTGCAAACGTGGCAGAGCTAGCCAGGCGCAATTGTGCAGCAATGCAAACTGCATACCCTGGCCAAATTTCACGGGTGTACAAGAAACCACGTGGGATTTATATGGAGATGTTAACTCAGAACAGCCGGAGGCCTGCCGGCAGCAACTTTCCGGAATTCTTCCTCAGAACCCTTGAAAGCAGTGAAATGCTCCTATGTTGCCATAACTCAGAACCCCATTCTGAGTGTTCCCGGTAGAGGTCATTGGGCTGAACACAACCAAGAACTTATTAGAGCCAAATGTAGGCAGTTCCGTCCATAGTGCTGTATGGACAGTGGTGATGTGCCAAACAACTGAGCTCTAGTTCTCAAGTCTTTTACAAATTGCCATAGGTTGAGGTTCAACTTACTTCGCCGGTTGAGTAGAGTGTAGCCGTCAAACCTGGAATCAG
Source organism: Dipodomys merriami (assembly GCF_024711535.1). Taxonomy (NCBI): domain Eukaryota; kingdom Metazoa; phylum Chordata; class Mammalia; order Rodentia; family Heteromyidae; genus Dipodomys; species Dipodomys merriami. The sequence continues at coordinate 187,399 of NW_027203771.1, read as the reverse complement.
TAGCGCTCAGGTGAGAAGAACGGGAAGCAGATAGACCCAGTCCGCTGGCAGAGTCCTACGGGGACCCGCCTATTTGCCTGTCACGCCTGAATGTTTGCCACTGCGGCAGAGCTAGGTAGGTGCAATTGTGCAGCAATGCAAACTGCATAACCTGGCCAAATTTCACGGGTGTACAAGAAACCATGGGGGATTTACATGGAGATGTTCACTCAGAACAGCCAGAGGCCTGCAGGCAGCAATATTCCGGAATTCTTCCTAAGAAGCCTTGAAAGCAATGAAACTCTCCTATGTTGCAATAACTCAGAAACTCATTCTGAGTGTTCCTGGAAGAGGTCATTCGGCTGAACACAACGGTGGACTAATTAGAGCCAGATGTATGCAGTGCCTCCATAGTGCTGGATGGACAGTTGTGGCGTGTCAAACAAATGAGCTCTAGTTCTAAACACTTTAACAAAGTGCCATAAGTTGAGGTTCAACTTACTGCTCCGGGTGAGTAGACTGTAGCCGTCAAATCTGGAATAAGTAGCACTCAGGTGAGAAGAACGGTAAGCAGATAGACCCAATCCGCTGGCAGTGTCGTACGGGGACCAGCCTATCTAGCTGCCATGCCTGAATGTTTGCAAGTGCGGCAGAGCAGGGATGGCGCAATTGTGCAGCAATGCAAACTGCATAACAAGGCTAAATTTCACGGGTGTACAAGAAACCACGGGGCATTTACCAGGACATGTACACCCGGAACACCCGGAGGCCTGCCGGCAGCAAGATTACGAAAAACCTTCCTAAGAAGCCTTGAAAGCAGTGAAATCTCCTATGTTGCAATAACTCAGAACCTCATTCTGAGTGTTCCCGGCAGAGGTCATTCGGCTGAACACTACCATGAACTTATTAGAGACAGATGTAGGCTGTGCCGTCCATAGTGCTGGATGGACAGTGGTGGCGTGCCAAACAACTGAGCTCTAGTTCTCAAGACTTTTACAAATTGCCATAGGTTGAGGTTCAACTTACTTGGCCGGTTGAGTAGAGTGTAGCCGTCAAAGCTGGAATCAGTAGCACTCATGTGAGAAGAACGGGAAGCAGATATACCCAGTCCGCTGGCAGTGTCCTACGGTGTCCAGCCTATCTGGATGCCATGCCTCAATGTTTGCAATCGCGGCAGAGCTAAGCAGTCGCAATTGTGCAGCAATACAAACTTCATAACCTGGCGAAATTTCACGGGTGTACAAGAAAGCACGGGGGATTTACAAGGAGATGTTCACCTGGAACAGCCGGAGGCCTGCCGACAGCAAGTTTCCGGAATCCTTCTTAGAAGCCTTGAAAGCAGTGAAATCTCCTATGTTGCAATAACTCAGAACCTCATTCTGAGTGTTCCCGGCTGAGGTCATTCAGGTGAACACAACCGAAGACTAATTAGAGCCAGATGTAGGCAGTGCCGTCCATAGTGCTGGATGGACAGTGGTGGCGTGCCAAACAACTGAGCTCTAGTTCTCAACACTTTCACAAAGTGCCATAAGTTGAGGTTCAACTTACTGCTCCGGTTGTGTAGAATGAAGCCGTCAATGCTGGAATCAGTAGCACTCAGGTGAGAAAAAGGGGAAGCAGATATACCCAGTCCGCTGGCAATGTCCTACGGTTACCAGCCTATCTGGTTGCCATGCCTGAATATTTGCAACCGCGGCAGAGCTAGGCAGGCGCAATTGTGCAGCAATACAAACTTCATAACCTGGCGAAATTTCACGGGTGTACAAGAAAGCACGGGGGATTTACAAGGAGATGATCACCCGGAACAGCCGGAGGTCTGCCCGCAGCAAGTTTCCGGAATCCTTCCTAAGAAGCGTTGAAAGCAGTGAAACCTCCTATGCTGCAATAACTCAGAATCTCATTCTGAGTGTTCCCGGCAGAGGTCATTCGACTGAACACAACCGTGGACTAATTAGAGACAGATGTAGGCAGTGCTGTCCATACTGCTGGAGGGACAGTGGTGGCATGCCAAACAACTGACCTCTACTTCTTAACACTTTCACAAAGTGACATAAGTTGAGGTTCAACTTACTGCTCCGGTTGAGTAGAGTGTAGCCGTCAAAGCTGTAATCAGTAGCACTCAGGTGAGAAGAACCGGAAGCAGTTATACCCAGTCCACTGGCAGTGTCCTATGGGGACCAGCCTATCTGGCTGCCACGCCTGAATGTTTGCAATTGCGGCAGAGCTTGCCAGGCGCAATTTTGCAGCAATGCATACTGCATAACCTGGCCAAATTTCACGGGTGTACAAGAAACCACGGGGGATTTACATGGAGATGTTCAACCGGAACAGCCGGAGGCCTGCCGGCAGCAAGATTCCGGAATTCTTCCTGTGAAGCCTTGAACGCAGTGAAACGCTCCTATGTTGCTATAACTCAGAACCTCATTCTTAGTGTTCCCGGAAGAGTTCATTCCGCTGAACACAACCGTGGACTATTCCGAGCAAGATGTAGACAGTGCCGTCCATACTGCTGGATGGACAGTGGTGGCTAGCCAAACAACTGAGCTCTAGTTCTCCAAACGTTAACAGAGTGCCATAAGTAGAGGTTCAACTTACTGCTTCGGTTGAGTAGAGTGTAGCCGTCAAAGCGGGAATCAGAGGCAGTCAGGTGAGAAGAATGGGAAGCAGATAAACCCAGTCCGCCAGCAGTGTCCTACGGGGACCAGCCTCTCTGGCTGCCACGCCTGAATGTTTGCAACCGCGGCAGAGCTAGGCAGGCGAAATTATGCAGCAATGCAAACTGCATAACCTAGCCAAATTTCACGGGTGTACAAGAAACCACGGGGGATTTACAAGGAGATGTTCACTCGGAACAACCGGAGGCCTGCCGGCAGCAAGATTCCCGAATTCTTCCTAAGAAACCTTGAACGCAGTGAAACACTCCTATGTTGCAATAACTCAGAACCTCACTGTGAGTGTTCCAGGCAGAGCTCATTCGGCTGAAACCAACCGTGGACTAACTACAGCAAGATGCATGCAGTACCATCCATAGTGCTGGCTGGAGAGTGTTAGTGTGCCAAACAACTGAGCTGTAGTTCGCAACACTTTCACAAAATGCCATAAGTTGAGGATCAACTTACTGCTCCGGTTGAGTATAGTGTAGCCATCAAAGCTAGAATCAGCAGCACGCAGGTGAGAAGAACGGGAAGCAGATATAACCAGTCCGCTGGCAGTGTCCTATGGTGTCCAGCCTACCTGGCTGCCACGCCTCAATGTTTGCAATCGCTGCAGAGCTAAGCAGTTGCAATTATGCAGTAATGCAAACTGCATAACCTGGCCAAATTTCACGGGTGTACAAGAAACCACGGGGGATTTACAAGGACATGTTTAGCAGGAACAGCCGGATGCCTGCCAGCAGCAACATTGCGTAATTCTTCCTAAAAAGCCTTGATAGCAGTGAAACTCTCCTATGTTGGAATAACTCAGAACCTCATTCTGAGTGTTCCCGGCAGAGGTCATTCGGCTGAACACAATCGTGGACCAATTAGAGCCAGATGTAGGCAGTGCCGTCCATAGTGCTGAATGGACAGTGGTCGCATGCCAGACAACTGAGCTGTAGTTCTCAACACTTTCAGAAAGTGCCCTAAGCTGAGCTTAACCTTACTGCTCCGGTTGAGTAGATTGTAGCCGTCAAGCTGGAATGAGTAGCACTCAGGTGAGAAGAACGGGAACCAGATATACTCAGTCTGCTGGCAATGTTCTACAGGGACCAGTCTATCTGGCTGCCACGCCTGAATGTTTGTAACCGGGGTAGAGCTAGGCAGGCGCAATTGTGCAGCAGTGCAAACTGCATAACCTGGCCATATTTCACCGGTGTACAAGAAAACACGGGGGATTTACAAGGAAATGTTCACCCTGAACAGGCGGAGGCCTGCCGGCAGCAACATTCCAGAATTCTTCCTAAGAAGCATTGAAAGCAGTGAAACGCTCCTACATTGCAATAACTCAGAACCTCATTCTGAGTGTTCTCGGCAGAGGGCATTCAGCTGAAGACAACCGTGGACTAATTAGATCCAGATGTACACATTTCCGTCCATATTGATGGAAGGACCGTGGTGGCATGCCCAACAACGGAGCTCTAGTTTTCAACACTTTCATAAAGTGCCATAAGTTGAGGTTCAACTTAATGCTCCTGTTGAGTAGAGTGTAGCCGTCAAAGGTGGAATCAGTAGCACTCAGGTGAGAAGAACGGGAAGCACATATACCCAGTCCGATGGTAGTGTCCCACGAGGTACAGCCTCTCTGGCTACCACGCCTGAATGTTTGCAACCACGGCAGAGCTAGGCAGACGCAATTATGCAGCAATGCAAACTGCATAACATGGCCAAATTTCATGGGGGTACAAGAAACCACGGCGGATTTACATGGAGATGTTCACTCGGAACAGCCAGAGGCCTGCCGGCAGCAATATACCGGAATTCTTCCTAAGAAGCCTTGAAAGCAGTGAAACTCTCCTATGTTGCAATACCTCAGAACCTCATTCTGAGTGTTCCTTTAAGAGGTCATTCGGCTGAACACAACGGTGGACTAATTAGAGCCAGATGTATGCAGTGCCTCCATAGTGCTGGATGGACAATTGTGGCGTGTCAATCAACTGAGCTCTAGTTCTCAACACTTTCACAAAGTGCCATAAGTTGAGGTACAACATACTGCTCCGGTTGAGTAGAGTGTAGCCGTCAAAGCTGGAATCAGTACCACTCAGGTGAGAAGAACGGGAAGCAGATAGACCCAGTCCGCTGGCAGTGTCCTTCGGGGACCAGCCTATCTAGCTGCCATGCCTGAATGTTTGCAAGTGCGGCAGAGCAGGGATGGCGCAATTGTGCAGCAATGCAAACTGCAAAACCTGGCCAAATTTCACGGCTGTACAAGAAACCACGGGGCATTTACGAGGACATGTTCACCCGGAACAGCCGGAGGCCTGCCGGCAGCAAGATTCCGGAATCCTTCCTAAGAAGCCTTGAAAGCAGTGAAACGCTCCTATGTTGCCAAAACTCCAACCCCATTCTGAGTGTTCCCGGCAGAGGTCATTCGGCTGAACACAACCATGAACTTATTAGAGCCAGATGTAGGCAGTGCCGTCCATAGGGCTGGATGGACAGTGGTGGTGTGCCAAACAACTGAGCTCTAATTCTCAAGACTTTTACAAATTGCCACAGGTTGAGGTTCAACATACTTCGCCGGTTGAGTAGAGTGTAGCCGTAAATGCTGGAATCAGTAGCACTCAGGTGAGAAGAACGGGAAGCAGATAGACCCAGTCCGCTGGCAGTGTCCTACGGGGACCAGCCTATCTGGCTGCCGCGCCTGAATGTTTGCAAGCGCGGCAGAGTTAGGCAGGCGCAATTGTGCAGCAATGCAAACTGCATAACCTAGCCAAATTTCATGGTTTTACAAGAAACCACGGGTGATTTACAAGGAGATGTTCACCCGGAACAACCGGAGGTCTCCCGGCAGCAAGATTCCGGAATTCGTCCTGTCAAGCCTTGAAAGCAGTGAAACGCTCCTATGTTGCAATAACTCAGAAGCTCATTCTGAGTGTTCCCAGCAGAGGTCATTCGGCTGAACACAATCCTGGACTAATTAGAGCCAGATGTAGGTAGTGCCGTCCATAGTGCTGGATTGACAGTGGTGGCGTGCCAAACAACTGAGCTCTAGTTCTCAACACTTTCACAAAGTGCCATAAGTTGAGGTTCAACTTACTGCTCCGGTTGAGTAGAGTGTAGCCGTCAAAGCTGGAATCAGTAGAACTCAGGTGAGAAGAACGGGAAGCAGATAGACCCAGTCCGCTGGCAGTGTCCTACGGGAACCAGACTATCTAGCTGCCACGCGTGAATGTTTGCAACCGCGGCAGAGATAGGCAGGCACAATTTTGCAGCAATGCAAAGTGCATAACCTGGCCAAATTTCACGGGTGTAAAAGAAACCACGGGAGATTTACAGGGAGATGTTCACCCGGAACAGCCGGAGGCCTGCCGGCAGCAAGATTCCGGAATCCTTCCTAAGAAGCCTTGAAAGCAATGAAATGCTCCTATGTTGCCATAACTCAGAACCTCATTCTGAGTGTTCCCGGCAGAGGTCATTCGGTTGAACACAACCGTGGACTAATTACAGCCAGATGTAGGCAGTGCCGTCCATAGTGCTGGATAGACAGTGGTGGCGCGCCAAATAACTGAGCTCTAGTTCTCAACACTTGCACAAAGTGCACTAAGTTGAGTTTCAACTTCCTGCTCCGGTTGAGTAGAGTGTAGCCGTCAAAGCTGGCATTAGTAGGACTCAGGTTTGAAGATCGGGAAGCAGATATACCAAATCTGCTGGCAGTGTCCTACGGGGACCAGCCTATGTGGCTGCCACGCCTGAATGTTTGCAATCGCGGAAGAGCTTGGCAGGCGCAATTGTGCAGCAATGCAAACTGCATAACCTGGCCAAATTTCAAGGGTGTACAAGAAACCACGGGGGATTTACAAGGAGATGTTCACCCGGAACAGCCAGAGGCCTGCCAGCAGCAACATTCCGGAATCCTTCCTAAGAAGCCTTGAAAGCAGTGAAACGCTCCCATGTGGCAATAACTCAGAACCTCTTTCTGAGTGTTCCCGGCAGAGATCATTCGGGTAAACACAACCGTGGACTAATTAGAGTCTGATGTATGCAGTGCCGTCCATAGTGCTGGATGGACAGTGGTCGCATACCCAAAAACTGAGCTGTAGTTCTCAACACTTTCAGAAAGTACCCTAAGTTGAGCTTCACCTTACTGCTCCGGTTGAGTAGATTGTAGCCGTCAAAGCTGGAATGAGTAGCACTCAGGTGAGAAGAACGGGAAGCAGATATACCCAGTCCGGTGGCAATGTCTTACGGGGACCAGCCTATCTGGCTGCCACGCCTGAATGTTTGCAACCGTGGCAGAGCTAGGCAGGCGCAATTGTGCAGCAGTGCAAATTGCATAACCTGGCCAAATTTCACGGGTGTACAAGAAACCAAGGGGGATGTACAAGGAGATGTTCACCCGGAACAGCCAGAGGCCTGCCGGCAACAAGATTCCAAAATTCTTACTAAGAAGCCTTGCAAGCAGTGAAACCCTCCTATGTTGCAATAACTCAGAACCTCATTCTCAGTGTTCCGAGCAGAGGTCATTCAGGTGAACTTATCCGTGGACTAATTAGAGCCAGATGTAGGCAGTGGACTAATTAGAGCCAGATGTAGGCAATGGACTAATTAGAGCCAGATACAGGCAGTGTTTTCGATTGGAAAACAACTGAGATTTAGTTCTCCAAACTTTCACAAATTGAATTAAGTTGAGGTTCAACTTACTGCTCCGGTCCAGTAGAGTGTACCCGTCAAAGCTGGAATCAGTAGCACTGAGGTGAGTAGACTGGGAAACAGGTAGACCCAGTCCGCTGGCAGTGTCCTACAGGGACCAGCCTTTCTGGCTGCTACGCCTGAATGTTTGTAAACACGGCAGAGCTATGCAGGCGGAAATGTGCAGCAATGCAAACTGCACAACCTGGCTAAATTTCACGGGTGTACAAGAAACCACGGGGGACATACAAGGGGATTTCACCCGGAACAGCCGGAGGCCTGCCGGCAGCAAGATTCCGGAATTCTTCCTGTGAAACCTTGAAAGCAGTGAAACGCACCTAGGTTGCAATAACTCAGAACCTCATTCTGAGTGTTCCCGGCAGAGATCATTCGGCTGAACACAACTGTGGACTAATTAGAGCCAGATATAGGCAGTGCCGTCCATAGTGCTGGATGGATATTGGTGGCGAGCCAAACACCTGAGATCTAGTTCACAACACTTTCACAAAGTGCCATACGTTGAGGTTCTACTTACTGCTCCGGTTGAGTAGAGTGTAGCCGTCAAAGCTGGAATCAGTAGTACTCAGGTGAGTAGAACGGAAAGCAGATATACCCAGTCCCTGGCAGTGTCCTACGGGGACCAGCCTAAGTGGCTGCCACGCCTGAATGTTTGCAACCGAGGCAGGGGTAGCCAGGCGCAATTGTGCAGCAATGCAAACTGCATAACCTCCCCAAATTTCAGGGGTGTACAAGAAACCACGGGGGATTTACAAGGAGATGTTCACCCTGAACAGCAGGAGGCATGCCAGCAGCAAGATTCTGGAATTCTTCCTAAGAAGCCTTGAAAGCAGTGAAACGCTCCTGTGTTGCAATATCTCAGAACCTCATTTTGACTGTTCCCGGCAGAGGTCATTCGGCTGAACACAACCGTGGACTAACTATAGCCAGATGTAGGCAGTGCCGTCCATAGTGCTGGATGGACAGTCGTGGCGTGCCAAACAACTGAGCTCTAGTTCTCAACACTTTAACAAAGTGCCATAAGTTGAGGTTCCACTTACTGCTCCGGTTGAGTAGAGTGTAGCCGTCAAAGCTGGAATCAGTAGCACTCAGGTGAGAAGAACGGGAAGCAGATATACCCAGTCCGCTGGCAGTGACCTACTGGGAACAGCCTAGCTCGCTGCCACGTCAGAATGTTTGCATCCACGGCAGAGGTAGGCAGGCACAATTGTGCAGCAATGCAAACTGCATAACCTGGCCAAATTTCACGGTGTACAAGAAACCACGTGGGAGTTACATGGAGATATTCACTCGGAACAGCACGAGGCCTTCTGGCAGCAACATTCCGGAATTCTTCCTAAGAAGCCTTGAAAGCAGTTAAACGCTCCTATGTTGCAATAACTCAGAAACTCATTCTGAGTGTTCCCGGCAGAGGTCATTGAGCTGAACACAACCGTGGACTAATTAGAGCCAGATGTAGGCACTGACTTCCATAGTGCTTTATGGAGAGTGGTTGCGGGCCAAAAAACTGAGCTCTAGTTCCCAACACTTTCACAAATAGCCAGAAGTTGAGGTTCAACTTACTGCTCCGGTTGAGTAGAGTGTAGCCGTCAAAGCTGGAATCAGTAGCACTCAGGTGAGAATAATGGGAAGCAGATAGACCCAGTCCTCTGGCAGTGTCCTACAGGGACCAGCCGATCTGGCTGCCACGCCTGAATATTTGCAACCGTGGCAGAACTAGGCAGGCGCACTTGTGCAGCAATTCAAACTGCAAAACCTCGCCAAATTTCACGGGGGATTTACAAGGAGATGTTCACCCGGAACAGCCAGAGGCCTGCTGGCAGCAAGATTCCGGAATTCTTCCTAAGCAGCCTTGAAAGCAGTGAAATGCTCCTATGTTGCTATAACTCAGAACCTCATTCTGAGTGTTCCCGGCAGAGGTCATTCGGCTGAACTTATCCGTGGACTAATTAGAGCGAGATGTAGGCAGTGGACTATTTAGAGACAGATGTAGACAATGGACTAATTAGAGCCAGATGTAGGCAGTGTTTTCGATTGGAAAACAACTGAGCTTTAGTTCTACAAACTTTCACAGATTGCCATAAGTAGAGGTGCAACTTACTTATCCAGTTGAGTAGAGTGTACCCTCAAAACTGGAATCAGTAGCACTCAGGTGAGAAGAATGGGAAGCAGATATAACCAGTCCGCTGGCAGTGTCCTACGGGGACCAGCCTATGGGGCTGCCACGCCTGAATGTTTGCAACCGTGGCAGAGCTAGGCAGGCACAATTGTGCAGCAAGGCAAACTGCATAACCTGGCCAAATTTCACGGGTGTACAAGAAACCACGGGGGATTTACAAGGAGATGTTCACCCGGAACAGCTGGAGGCCTGCCGGTACCATGTTTCCGGAATTTTTAATGAGAAGCCTTGAAAGCAGTGAAACGCCCTATGTTGCATTAACTCAGAACCTCATTCTGAGTGTTCCTGGCAGAGGTCATTCGGCTGAACAAAACCGTGGACTAATTAGAGCCAGATGTAGGCAGTGCCGTCCATAGTGCTGGATGGACAGTTTTGGCGGGCCAAGCAACTGAGCTCTAGTTCTCAACACTTTCACAGAGTGCCATAAGTTGAGGTTCAACTTACTGCGCCGGTTGAGTAGAGTGTAGCCGTCAAAGCTGGAATCAGTAGCACTCAGGTGAGAAAAACGGGAAGCAGATAGACCCAGTCCGCTGGCAGTGTCCTACAGGGACCAGCATACCTGGCTGCCACGCCTGAATGTTTGCAACCGCGGCAGAGCTAGGCAGCCGCAATTGTGCAGCAATGCAAACTGCAAAGCCTGGCCAAATTTCACGAGTGTACAAGAAACCACGCGGGATTTACAAGTATATGTTCACCCGGGACAGCCGGAGGCCTACCTGCAGCAAGATTCCGGAATTCATCCTGTAAAGCCTTGAAAACAGTGAAACGCCCTATGTTGCATTAACTCAGAACCTCATTCTGAGTGTTCCCGGCAGAGGTCATTCGGCTGAAAAAAACCGTGGACGAATTAGAGTCAGATGTAGGCAGTGCAGTCCATAGGGCTGGATGGACAGTGGTGGCGTGCCAAACAACTGAGCTCTAGTTCTCAACACTTTCCCAAAGTGCCATAAGTAGAGGTTCAACTTACTGCTCCCGTTGAGTAGAGTGTAGCCGTCAAACCTGGAATCAGTTGCACTCAGTTGAGAACAACGGGAAGCACATAGACCCATTCCCCTGGCAGTGTCCTACCGGGACCAGCCTATCCGGCTGCCACGCCTGAATATTTGCAACCGCGGCAGAGCTAGGCAGGCGCAATTGTGCAGCAATGCAAACTGCAAAACCTGGCCAAATTTCACAGGTGTATAAGAAAGCACGAGGGATTTACAAGGATATGTTCACCCGGAATAGCTGGAGTCCTGCTTGCAGGAAGATTCGGGAATTCTTCATGTGAAGCCTTGAAAGCAGTGAAACGCTCCTATGTTGCAATAACTCAGAACCTCATTCTGAGTGTTCCCGGCAGAGGTCATTCAGCTGAACACAACCATGGACTAATTAGAGCCAGATGTAGGAAGTGCCGTCCATAGTGCTGGATGGACAGTGGTGGCTTGCCAAACAACTTAGCTCTTGTTCTCAACACTTTCACAAAGTGCCGTAAGTAGAGGTTCAACTTACTGCTCCCGTTGAAGAGTGTAGCCGTCAAAGCTGGAATCAGTAGCACTCAGGTGAGAAGAACGGGAAGCAGGTAGACCCAGTCCGCTGGCATTGTCCTACGGGGACCAGCCTATCTGCATGCCTTGCCAAAATATTTGCAACCGTGGCAGAGCTACGCAGGCGCAATTGTGCAGCAATGCAAACTGCATAACCTGGCCAAATTTCACGGGTGTACAAGAATCCACGGGGGATTTACAAGGAGATATTCACCCGGAACAGTCGGAGGCCTGCGGGCAGCAAGATTCCGGAATTCTTCCTGTGAAGCCTTAAAAGCAGTGAAAGGCTCCTATGTTGCAATAACTCAGAACCTCATTCTGAGTGTTCCCGGCAGAGGTCATTCGGCTGAACACAACCGTGGACTAATTAGAGACATATGTAGGCAGTGCCGTCCATAGTGCTGGATGGACAGTGGTGGCGTGCCAAACAACTGAGCTCTAGTTCTCAACACTTTCACAAAGTGCCATAAGTTGAGGTACAACTTACTGCTCCAGTTGAGTAGAGAGTGTAGCCGTCAAAGCTGGAATCAGTAGCACTCAGTTGAGAAGAACGGGAAGCAGATATAAACAGTCGTCTGGCAGTGTCCTACGGGTACCAGCCTATAAGGCTGCCACGCCAGAATGTTTGCAACCACGGCAGAGCTAGGCAGGCACAATTGTGCAGCAATGCAAACTGCATAACCTGCCCAAATTTCACGGGTGTACAAGAAACAACGGGGGACTTACATGGAACACTCGGAACAGCCGGAAGCCTGCTGGCAGCAATATTCCGGAATTCTTCCTAAGAAGCCTTGAAAGCAGTGAAACTCTCCTATGTTGCAATATCTCAGAACCTTATTCTGAGTGTTCCCGGCAGAGGTCATGCGGCTGAAACAACTGTGGACTAATTAGAGCCAGATGTAGGCAGTGCCATCCATAGTGCTGGATGGACAGTGGTGGCGTGCCAAACAACTGAGCTCTAGTTCTCAACACTTTCACAAAGTGCCATGAGTTGAAGTTCAACTTACGGCTCTGGTTGAGTAGAGTGTAGTCGTCAAAGCTGGAATCAGGAGCACTCAGTGAGAAGAACGGGAAGGAGATAGACCCAGTCGGCTTGCAGTGTCTTACAGGGTCCAGCCTATCTGGCTGCCACGCCTGAGTGCAACCGCGGCAGGGGTAGGCAGGCACAATTCTGCAGCAATGCAAAATGCATAACCTGGCCAAATTTCACGGGTGACAAAGAAACCACAGGAGATTTTCAAGAAGATGTTCACCCACAACAGCCGGACGCTTGCCGGCAGCAAGTTCCTGAATTCTTCTTAAGAAGCCTTGAAAGCAGTGAAACGCTCCTATGTTGCAATAACTCAGAAGCTCGTTCTGAGTGTTCCTGGCAGAGGGCATTCGGCTGAACACAACCGTGGATGAATTAGAGCCAGATGTAGGCAGTGCCGTCCATAGTGCTGGATGGACGGTGGTGGCGTGCCAAACAACTGAGCTCTAGTTGTCAACACTTTCACAAATTGCCATAAGTTGAGGTTTAACTTACTGCTGCGGTTGAGTAGAGTGTAGCCGTCAAAGCTGGAATCAGTAGCACTCAGGTGAGAAGAACGGGAAGCAGATATACCCAGTCTGCTGGCAGTGTCCTACGGGGACCAGCCTATCTGGCTGCCACGTCTGAATATTTGCAACCGCGGCAGAGCTAGGCAAGCGCAATTGTGCAGCAATGCAAACTGAATAACCTGGCCTAATTTCACGGGTGTACAAGAAACCACGTGGGATTTACTAGGAAAAGTTCACCCGGAACAGACGGAGGCCTGCCGGAAGCAAGATTCCGGAATTCTTCCTGTGAAGACTTGAAAGCAGTGAAACGCTCCTATGTTGCACTAACTCATAACCCCATTCTGAGTGTTCCTGGCAGAGGTCATTCGTCTGATCACAACCGTGGACTAATTAGAGCCAGATGTAGGCAGTGCCGTGCATAGTGCTGGATGAAAAGTGGTGGCGTGCCAAACAACTGAGCTCTAGTTATCAACACTTTCTCCAAGTGCCATAAGTTGAGGTTCAACATACTGCTCTGGTTGAGTAGAGTGTAGCCGTCAAAGCTGGAATCAGTAGCACTCAGTTGAGAATGGGAAGCAGATATCCCCAGTCCGCTGGCAGTGTCCTACGGCGACCAGACTTATCTAGCTGCCCTGTCTGAATATTTGCAACCGCGGCAGAGCTAGGCAGGCGCAATTGTGCAGCAATGCAAACTTCATAACCTGGCCAAATTTCAAGGGTGTACAAGAAACCACGGGGGATTTACAAGGACATTTTCACCTGGAACAGCCGAAGGCCTGCCGGCAGCAAGATTCCGGAATTCTTCCTGTGAAGCCTTGAAAGCAGTGAAACGCTCCTATGTTGCAATAACTCAGAACCTCATTCTGAGTGTTCCCGGCAGAGGTCCTTCGGCTGAACACAACCGTGGACTAATTAGAGCCAGATGTAAGCAGTGCCGTCCATAGTGCTGGATGGACAGTGGTGGCGTGCCAAACAACTGAGCTCTAGTTCTCAACACTTTCTCAAAGTGCCTTAAGTTGAGGTTCAACTTACTGCTCCGGTTGAGTAGAGTGTAGCCGTCAAAGCTGGAATCAGTAGCACTCAGGAGAGAAGTACGGGAAGCAGATAGACCATCGTCCAACGGGGACCAGCCAATCTAGCTGCCGTGCCTGAAATTTTGCAACCGCGGCAGAGCAAGGCAGGCACAATTGCGCAGGAATGCAAACTGCATAACCTGGCCAAATTTCACGGGTATACAAGAAACCAAATGGGAATTACATGGAGATGTTCACTCGGAACAGCCGGAGGCCTGCTGCCAGCAATATTCCGGAATTCTTCTTAAGAAGCCTTGAAAGCACTGAAACTCTCCTATGTTGCAATAACTCAGAATCTCATTCTGAGTGTTCCCGGCAGAGGTCATTCGGCTGAACACATCCGTGGACAAATTAGAGCCAGATGTAGGCAGTGCCGTCCATAGTGCTGGATGGACAGTGGTGGCGTGCCAAACAACTGAGCTCTAGTTCTCAACACTTTCACAAAGTGCCATAAGTTGAGGTTCAAATTACTGCTCCGGTTGAGTAGAGTGTAGCCGTCAAAGCTGGAATCAGTAGCACTACTAGGTGAGAAGAACGGGAAGCAGATGTACCCAGTACGCTGGCAGTGTCCTACGGGGACCAGCCTATCTGGCTGCCATGTCAGAATGTTTGCATCCACGGCAGAGCTAGGCAGGCACAATTGTGCAGCAATGCAAACTGCATAACCTGGCCAAATTTCACGGGTGTACAAGAAAACACGGGGGAGTTACATGGAGATGTTCACTCGGAACAGCCGAAGGCCTTCTGGCAGCAACATTCCGGAATTCTTCCTAAGAAGCCTTGGAAGCACTTAAACGCTCCTATGTTGCAATAACTCAGAACCTCATTCTGAGTGTTCGCGGCAGAGGTTATTCGGCTGAACATAACCATGGACTAAGTAGAGCCAGACGTAGGCAGTGCCGTCGATAGTGCTGGATGGACAGTGGTGGCATGGAAAACAACTGAGCTCTTGTTCTCAACACTTTCACAAAGTGCGATAAGTTGAGGTTCAACTTACTGCTCCGGTTGAGTAGAGTGTAGCCGTCAAAGCTGGAATCAGTAGCACTCAGGTGAGAAGAACGGGAAGCACATATACCCAGTCCGCTGGCAGTGTCCTAGGTGGACCAGCCTATCTGGCTGCCACGCCAGAATGTTTGCAACCGCGTCAGAGCTAGGCAGGAACAATTGTGCAGCAATGCAAACTGCCTAACCTGTCCAAATTTCACGTGTGTACAAGAAACCACGGGGGATTTACATGGAGATGTTCACCCGGAACAGCTGGAGGCCTGCCGGCAGCAACATTCCGGAATACATCCTAAGAAGCCTTGAAAGCAGTGAAACGCTCCTATGTGACAACAACTCAGAACCTCATTCTGAATGTTCCCGGCAGAGGTCATTCGGCGAAACACAACTGTGGAATAATTAGAGACTGATATAGGCAGTGCCGTCCATAGTGCTGGATTGACTGCGGTGGCGTTCCAAACAAGTGACCTCTAATTCTCAACACTTTCACAAAGTGCCATAAGTTGAGGTTCAACTTACTGCTCCGGTTGAGTAGAGTGTAGCCGACAAATCTGTAATCAGTAGCACTCAGGTGAGAAGAACAGGAAGCAGATTTACCCAGTCTGCCTGCAGTGTCCTACGGGGAACAGCTTCTCTGGCTGCCCCGCCTGAATGTTTGCAACCGCGGAAGAGCTAGGAAGGCGCAATTGTGCAGCAATGCATACTGCATAACCAGGCCAAATTACACGGGTGTACAAGAAACCATGGTGGATTTAGAAGATGTTCACCGGGAAGAGCCGGAGGCCTGCCAGCACCAACACTGCGGAATTCCTGGGGTCTGCCGGCAATCCAGAACCTCATTCTGAGTGTTCCCGGCAGAGGTCATTCGGCTGAACACAACCGTGCACGAAATAGAGCCAGATGTAGGCAGAGCCGTCCATAGTGCTGGATGGACAGTGGTGGCGTGCCAAACAACTGAGCTCTAGTTCCCAACACTTTCACAAAGTGCTTTAAGTTGAGGTTCAACTTACTGCTCCGGTTGAGTAGAGTGTAGCCGTCAAAGCTGGAATCAGTAGCACTCAGGTGAGAAGAACGGGAAGCAGATATACCCAGTCCGCTGGCAGTGCCCTATGGAGACCAGACGATCTGGATGCCTCGCCTAAATGTTTGCAACCACGGCAGAGCTAGGCAGGCGCAATTGTGCAGCAATGCAAACTGCATAACCTGGCCAAATTTCACGGGTGACAAAGAAACCACGAGGGATTTTCAAGGAGATGTTCATCCGGAACAGCCGGAGGCCTGCTGGCAGCAAGATTCCGGAATTCTTCCTGTGAAGCCCTGAAAGCAGTGAAACGCTCCTATGTTGCAATAACTCAGAATCTCATTCTGAGTGTTCCCAGCAGAGGTCATTCGGCTGAACACAACTGTGGACTAATTGGAGCCAGATGTAGGCAGTGCCGTCCATAGTGCTGGATGGACAATGTTGGCTTGCCAAACAACTGCGCTCTAGTTCTCAACACTTTCACAAAGTGCCATAAGTTGAGATTCAACTTACTGCTCTGGTTGAGTAGATTGTAGCCATCAAAGCTGGAATCAGTAGCACTCAGCTAAGAAGAACGGGAAGCAGATATCCCCAGTTCGCTGGCAGTGTCCTACGGGGACCAGCCTATCTAGCTGCCATGTCTGAATGTTTGCAACCGCGGCAGAGCTAGGTAGGCGCAATTGTGCATCAATTCAAACTGCATAACCTGGCCAAATTTCAAGGGTGTACAAGAAACCACGGGTGATTTGCAAGGACATTTTTACCTGGAACTGCCGAAGGCCTGCCGGCAGCAAGATTCCGGAATTCTTCCTGTGAAGCCTTGAAAGCAGTGAAACGCTCCTATGTTGCAATATCTCAGAACCTCATTCTGAGTGTTCCCGGCAGAGGTCCTTCGGCTGAACACAACCGTGGACCAATTAGAGCCAGATGTAGGCAGTGCCGTCCATAGTGCTGGATGGACCGTGGTGGCGTGCCAAACAACTGAGCTCTAGTTCTCAACACTTTCACAACGTACCATAAGTTGAGGTTCAAGTGACTGCTCCAGTTGAGAAGATTGTAGCCGACAAAGCTGGAATCAATAGCACTCAGGTGAGAAGAACGGGAAGCAGATATACCCAGTCCACTGGCAGTGTCCTACGGGGACCAGCCTATCTGGATGCCACGCCTGAATGATTGCAAATGCGGCAGAGCTAGGCAGGCGCAATTGTGCAGCAATGCAAACTTCATAACCTGGCCATATTTCACGGGTGTACAAGAAACCACTGGGGATTTACAAGGAGGTGTTCACCCGGAATAGCCGGAGGATTGCTGGCAGCAAGATTGAGGAATTCTTCCTAAGAAGCCTTGAAAGCAGTGAAACGCTCCTATGTTGCAATAACTCAGAACCTCATTCCGAGTGTTCGCGGCAGAGGCCATTCGGCAGAACACAATCCTGGACTAATTAGAACCAGATGTAGGCAGTGCCGTCCATAGTGCTGGATGGACTGTGGTGGCGTGCCAAACAACTGAGCTCTAGTTCTCAACACTTTCACAAAGTGCCATAAGTTGAGGTTCAACTTACTGCTCCGATTGAGTAGAGTGTAGCCGTCAAAGCTGGAATCAGTAGCACTCGAGTGAGAAGAACGGGAAGCAGATATACCTAGTCCGCTGGCAGTGTCCTACGAGGACCAGCCTATATGGCTGCCACGCCTGAATGATTGCAAACGCGGCAGATCTAGGCAAGCGCAATTGTGCAGCAATGCAAACTGCATAACCTGGCCAAATTTCACGGGTGTACAAGAAACCACGGGGGATTTACAAGGGGATGTTCACCCAGAACAGCCGGAGGCGTGTCGGACGAAATATTCCGGAATTCTTCCTAAGAAGCCTTGGAAGCAGTGAAGTGCTCCTATTTTGCAATAACTCAGAACCTCATTCTCAGTGTTCCCCGCAGAGGTCATTTGGATGAACACAATCGTGGACTAATTAGAGCCAGATGTAAGCAGTGCTGTCCACAGTGCGGGAAGGACAGTGGTGGCGTGCCAAACAACTGAGCTCTAGTTCTCAACACTTTCAGAAAGTGCACTAAGTTGAGCTTCAACTTACTGTTCCGGTTGACTAGAGTGAAGCTGTCAAAGCTGAAATCAGTAGCACTCAGGTCAGAAGAACGGGAAGCAGATATACCCAATCCGCTGCCAGTGTCCTATGGGGAGCAGCCTATCTGGATGCCATGCCTGAATGTTTGCCAACGCGACAGAGCTAGGCAGGCGCAATTGTGCAGCAAAGCAAACTTCATAACCTGGCCAAATTTCACGGGTGTACAAGAAACAACGCGGGATTTACAAGGAGATCTTAACCCAGATCAGTCGGAAACCTACCGACAGCAAGATTCCGGAATCCTTCCTGAGAAGCCTTGAAAGCAGTGAAACGCTCCTATGTTGCAATAACTCAGAACCTCATTCTGAGTGTTCCCGGCAGAGGTCATTCGGCTGAACACAACCGTGGACTAATTAGAGCCAGATGTAGGCAGTGGACTAATTAGAGCCACATGTAGCAATGGACTAATTAGAGCCAGATATCGGCAGTGTTTTCGATTGGAAAACAACTGAGCTTTCGTTCTCCAAACTTTCACAAAGTGCCATAATTTGAGGTTCAACTTACTGCTCCGGTTGAGTAGATTGTAGCCGTCAAAGCAGGAATCAGTAGCACTCAGGTGAGAAGAATGGGAAGCAGATATACCCAGTCCGCTGGCAGTGTCCTACGGCGACCAGCCTATCTGGCTGCCACGCCTGAATGTTTGCAACCGCGGCAGAGCTAGGCAGGCGCAATTGTGCAGCAATGGAAACTGCATAACCTGGCCAAATTTCACGGGTGTCCAAGAAACCACGGGAGATTCACAATGAGATCTTCATCCGGAAGAGCCGGAGGCCTGGTGGCAGCAAAATTCCGGAATTCTTCCTGTGAATCCTTTAAAGCAGTGAAACGCTCCTATGTTGAAATAACTCAGAACCTCATTCTGAGTGTTCCCGGCAGAGGTCATTCGGCTGAACACAACCGTGGACTAATTAGAGCCAGATGTAGACTCTGCTGTCCATACTGCTGGATGGACAGTTGTGGCGTGCCAAACAATTGAGCTCTAGTTCTCAACACTTTCACAAAGTGCCATAAGTTGAGATTCAACTTAGTGCTTCGGTTGGGTAGAGTGTAGCCGTCAAAACTGGAATCAGTAGCACTCAGGTGAGAAGAATGGGAAACAGATGTATGGAGTTCGCTGGCAATGTCTTACGGGGACCAGCCTATCTGGCTGCCACGCCTGAATGTATGCCACCGCGGCAGAGCTAGGCATTCGCAATTGTACAGGAATGCAACCTGCATAATCTGGCCCAATTTCACGGGTGTACAAGAAACCACGGGGAATTTACAAGGAGATGTTCACCCGGAACAGCCGTAGCCCTGCCGGCAGCAACATTCCCGAATCCTTCCGTAGAAGCCTTGAAAGCAGTGAATCGCTCCTGTGTTGCAATAAATCAGAACCTCATTCTGAGTGTTCCCAGCAGAGGTCATTCGGCTGAACACAACAGTGGACTAATTAGAGCCAGATGTAGGCATTGCCATCCATAGTGCTAGATCGACAGTGGTGGCGTGCCAAACAACTGAGCTCTAGTTCTCAACACTTTCACAAAGTGCCATAATTTGAGGTTCAACTTACTTTTCCGGTTGAGTAGAGTGTAGCCGTCAAACCTGCAATCACTAGCACTCAGGTGAGAAGAACGTGATGCAGATATACCCAGTCCGCTGGCAGTGTCCTACGGGGACCAGCCTATCTGGCTGCCACGCCTGAATGTTTGCCACCGCGGCTGAGCTAGGCAGGCGCAATTGTGCAACAGTGCAAAGTGCATAACCTGGCCAAATTTCACGGCTGTACAAGAAACCATGGGTGATTTACAAGGAGATGTTCACTCGGAACAGCCGGAGGCCTGCGGGGAACAACATTCCGGAATCCTTCCTTAGAAGACTTGAAAGCAGTGAAAGTCTCCTATGTTGCAATAACTCCGAACCTCATTATGAGTGTTCCCGGCAGAGGTCATTCGGCTGATCCCAACCGAGGACTAATTATAGCCACATGTAGGCAGTGCCATACATAGTGCTGGATGGACACTGCCGGTTTAGTAGAGTGTAGCCATCAAAGCTGTAATCAGTTGCACTCAGGTGAGAAGAACGGGAAGCAGATATACCCAGTCCGCTGACAGTGTCCTACGGGGACCAGCCTATCTGGCTGCCACGCCTGAATGTTTGCAACCACGGCAGAGCCAGGCAGGTTCAATTGTGCAGCAATGCAAACTGCATAACCTCGCCAAATTTCACAGGTGTACAAGAAACCACGGGGGATTTACAAGGAGATGTTCACCCGGAACAGCCAGAGGCCTGCCAGCAGCAAGTTTCCGGAATCCTTCCTAAGAAGCCTTGAAAGCATTGAAACCCTCCTATGTTGCAATAACACAGAACATCATTCTGAGTGTTCCCGGCAGAGGTCATTTGGCTGAACACAACCGTGGATTAATAGAGCCAAATGTAGGCTGTTCCGTCCATAGTGCTGGATGGACTGTGGTGGCGTGCCAAACAACTAAGCTATAGTTCTCAACACTTTCACAAAGTGCCATAAGTTGAAGTTCAACTTACTGCTCCGGTTGAGTGTAGCCATCAAAGCTGGAATCAGTAGCACTCCTAGGTGAGAAGAACGGGAAGCAGATATACCCAGTCCGCTGGCAGTGTCCTACGGGGATCAGCCTATCTGGCTGCCACGCCTGAATGTTTGCAACCGTGGCAGGGGTAGGCAGGTGCAATTGTGCAGCAATGCAAACTGCATAACCTCCCCAAATTTCAGGGGTGTTCAAGAAACCACGGGGGATTTACAAGGACATATTTACCCGGAACAGCCGGAGGCCTGCGGGCAGCAACATTCCGGATTTCTTCCTAAGAAGCCTGGAAAGCAGTGAAACTCTCCTATGTTGGAATAACTCAGAACCTCATTCTGAGTGTTCCCGGCAGAGGTCTTTCGGCTGATCTCATTCGTGGCCTAATTAGAGCCAGATGTAGGCAGTGGACTAATTAGAGCCAGTTGTAGGCAATGGACTAATTAGAGCCAGATAGAGGCAGTGTTTTCGATTGGAAAACAACTGAGCTTTAGTTCTCCAAACTTTCACAAATTGCCATAAGTTGAGGTTCAACTTACTGCTCCGGTTGAGTAAAGTGTACCCGTCAAAGCTGGAATCAGTAGCACTCAGGTGAGAAGAACGAGAAGCAGGTAGACCCAGTCCGCTGGCAGTGTCCTACGGGGACCAGCCTTTCTGGCTGCCACGCCTGAATGTTCGTAACCACGGCAGAGCTATGCAGGCGGAATTGTGCAGCAATGCAAACTGCATAACCTGGCCAAATTTCACGGGTGTACAAGAAACCACGGAGGATTTACAAGGGGATTTCACCTGGAACAGGCAGAGGCCTGCCAACAGCAAGATTCCGGAATTCTTCCTGTGAAACCTTGAAAGCAGTGAAACGCACCTAGTTTGCAATAACTCAGAACCTCATTCTGAGTGTTCCTGGCAGAGATCATTCAGCTGAACACAACTGTGGACTAATTAGAGCCAGATATCGGCCGTGCCGTCCATAGTGCTGGATGGATATTGGTGGCGTGCCAAACACCTGAGATCTAGTTCACAACACTTTCACAAAGTGCCATATGTTGAGGATCTACTTACTGCTCCGGTTGAGTAGAGTGTAGCCGTCAAAGCTTGAATCAGTAGCACTCAGGTGAGAAAAACGGAAAGCAGATATACCCAGTCCCTGGCAGTGTCTTACGGGGACCAGCCTATCTGGCTGCCACGCCTGAATGTTTGCAACCGCGTCAGGGGTAGGCAGGCGCAATTGTGCAGCAATGCAAACTGCATAACCTCCCCAAATTTCACAGGTGTACAAGAAACCATGGGGGATTTACAAGGAGATGTTCACCCTGAACAGCAGGAGGCCTGCCGGCAGCAAGATTCCAAAATTCTTCCTGTGAAGCCTTGAAAGCAGTGAAACGCTCCTATGTTGCAACAACTCCGAACCTCACTCTGAGTGTTCCCGGCAGAGACTGAACACAACCGGGGACTATTTAGAACAAGATGTAGACAGTGCCGTCCATACTGCTGGATGGACAGTGGTGGCTAGCCAAACAACTGCGCTCTCGTTCTCAGCACTTTCTCAAAGTGCCATAAGTTGAGGTTCAAATTACTAATCCGGTTGAGTAGAGTGTAGCCGTCAAAGCTGGAATCAGTAGCACTCAGGTGAGAAGAACAGGAAGCAGATATACCCAGTCCGCTGGCAGTGTCCTTCGGGGACCAGCCTATCTGGCTGCCACGCCTGAATGTTTGCAACTGAGACAGAGCAAGGCAGGCACAATTGTGCCTCAATGCAAACTGCATAACCTGGCCAAATTTCACGGGTGTACAAGGAACCACGGGGGATGTACAAGGAGATGTTCACCCGGAACAGCCAGAGGCCTGCTGGCAGCAAGATTCCGGAATTCTTCCTAAGAAGCCTGGAAAGCAGTGAAACGTTCCTATGTTGCAATAACTCAGAACCTCATTCTGAGTGTTCCCGGCAGAGGTCATTCGGCTGAACTCATCCGTGGACTAATTAGAGCCAGATGTAGGCAGTGGACTAATTAGAGCCAGATGTAGGCAATAGACTAATTAGAGCCAGATATAGGCAGTGTTTTCGATTGGAAAACAACTGAGCTTTAGTTCTCCAAACTTTCACAAAGTGCCATAAGTTGAGGTTCAACTTACTCCTCCGATTGAGTAGAGTATACTGGTCAAATCTGGAATCAGTAGCACTCAGGTGAGAAGAACGGGAAGCTGATATATGCAGTCCGCTGGCAGTGTCCTATGGGGACCAGCCTATCTGGCTGCCACGGCTGAATGTTTGCAACCATGGCAGAGCCAGGCAGGCACAATTGTGAAGCAATGCAAACTGCATAACCTGGCCAAATTTCACGGGTGTACAAGAAACCACGGGGGATTTTCAAGGAGATGTTCACCTGGAATAGCCGGAGTCTTGACGGCAGCAAGATTCCGGAATTCTTCCTGTGAAGCCTTGAAAGCAGTGAAACGCTCCTATGTTGCAATAACTCAGAACGTCATTTTGAGTGTTCCCGACAGAGGTCATTCGGCTGAACACAACCGAAGACTAATTAGAGCCAGATGTAGGCAGTGCCGTCGATAGTGCTGGGCGGACTGGGGTCACATGCTAAACAACTGAGCTCTAGTTCTCCAAACGTTCACAAAGTGCCATAAGTTGAGGTTCAACTTACTGCTGCAGTTGAGTAGAGTGTAGCCGTCAAAGCTGGAATCAGTAGTACTCAGGTGAGAAGAACGAGAAGCAGATATACCCACTCCGCTGGCAGTGTCCTACGGGGACCAGCCTATCTGGCTGATACGCCTGAATGTTTGCAACCGCGACAGAGCTAGACAGTCGCAATTATGCAGCAATGCAAACTGCATAACCTGGCCAAATTTCACGGGTGTACAAGAAACCAGAAGGAAATACAAGGAGATGTTTACCCGGAACGGCCGGAGGCCTGCCGGCAGCAAGATTCCGGAATTCTTCCTAAGAAGCCTTGAACGCAGTGAAACGCTCCTATGTTGCAATAACTCAGCACGTCATTCTCAGTGTTCCAGGCAGAGGTCATTCGGCTGAACACAACCATGAACTTCTTAGAGCCAGATGTATGCAGTGCCGTCCATAGTGCTGGATGGACAGTGGTGGCGTGCCAAACAACTGCGCTCTCGTTCTCAGCACTTTCACAAAGTGCCATAAGTTGAGGTTCAAATTACTGCTCCGGTTGAGTAGAGTGTAGCCGTCAAAGCTGGAATCAGTAGCACTCAGGTGAGAAGAACAGGAAGCAGATATACCCAGTCCGCTGGCAGAGTCCTTCGGGGACCAGCCTATCTGGCTGCCACGCCTGAATGTTTGCAACCGCAGCAGAGCTTGCCAGGCGCAATTGTGCAGCAATGCAAACTGCATAACCTGGCCAAATTTCACGGGTGTACAAGAAACCACGTGGGATTTACAAGGAGATGTTCACCCAGAACAGCCGGAGGCCTGCTGGCAACAAAATTCCGGAATCCTTTCGAAGAAGCCTTGAAAGCAGTGAAACGCTCTTATGTTGCCATAACTCAGAACCTCATTCTGAGTGTTCGCAGCACAGATCATTCGGCTGAACACAACCGTGACCTAATTAGAGCCAGATGTAGGCAGTGCCGTCCATAGTGCTGGAAGGACAGTGGTGGCGTGCCAAACAACTGAGCTTTATTTCTCAACACTATCACATACTGCCATAAGTTGAGGTTCAACTTACTGCTCCGGTGGAGTAGAGTGTAGCCGTCAAAGCTGGAATCAGTAGCACTCAGGGGAGAAGAACGGGAAGCAGATATACCCAGTCCGCTGGCAGTGTCCTACGGGGACCAGCCTATCTGGCTGCCACGCCTGAATGTTTGCAACCGAGACATACCAAGGCAGGCACAATTGTGCCTCAATGCAAACTGCATAACCTGGCCAAATTTCACTGGTGTACAAGAAACCACGGGGGATGTACAAGGAGATGTTCACCCGGAACAGCCAGAGGCCTGCTGGCAGCAAGATTCTGGAATTCTTCCTAAGAAGCCTGGAAAGCAGTGATACGCTCCTATGTTGCAATAACTCAGAACCTCATTCTGAGTGTTTCTGGCAGAGTTCATTCGGCTGAACACAACCGTGGACTTATTAGAGCCAGATGTAGGCAGTAGACTAATTAGAGCCAGATGTAGGCAATGGACTAATTAGAGCCAGATATAGGCATTGTTTTCAATTGGAAAACAACTGAGATTTAGTTCTCCAAACTTTCACCAAGTGCCATAAGTTGAGGTTCAACTTACTGCTCCGGTTGAGTAGAGTGTAGGCGTGAAAGCTGGAATCAGTAGCACTCAGGTGAGAAGAACGGGAAGCAGATAGACCCAGTCCGCTGGCAGTGTCCTATGGGGACCAGCCTATCTGGCTGCCACGCCTGAATGTTTGCAACCGTGGCAGAGCTTGGCAGGTACAATTGTGCAGCAATGCAAACTGCATAATCTGGCCAAATTTCACGGGTGTACAAGAAACCACGGCGCATTTACGAGGACATATACACCCGGAACAGCCGGAGGCCTGCCGGCAGCAAGATTCCGGAATCCTTCCTAAGAAGCCTTGAAAGCAGTGAAATGCTCCTATGTTGCCATAACTCAGAACCCCATTCTGAGTGTTTCCGGCAGAGGTCATTCGGCTGAACACAACTATGAACTTATTAGAGCCAGATGTAGTCAGTGCCGTCCATAGTGCTGGATGGACAGTGGTGGCGTGCCAAACAACTGAGCTCTAGTTCTCAAGACTTTTACAAATTGCCATAGATTGAGGTTCCACTTACTTCGCCGTTTGAGCAGAGTGTAGACGTCAAAGCTGGAATCAGTAGCACTCAGGTGAGAAGAACTGGAAGCAGATATACCCAGTCCGCTGGCAGTGTCCTACGCGGACCAGCCTATCTGTCTGCCACGCCTGAATGTTTGCAACCGCGCCAGAGCTAGGCATACGCAATTATGCAGCAATACAAACTGCATAACCTAGCCAAATTTCACGGGTGTACATGAAACCACGGCGGATTTACAAGGAGATATTCACTCGGAACAACTGGAGGACTGCGGGCAGCAAGATTCCAGAATTCTTCCTAAGAAACCTTTAACGAAGTGAAACACTCCTATGTTGCAATAACTTAGAACCGTATTGTGAGTGTTCCCAGCAGAGCTCATTCGGCTGATCACTACCGTGGACTAACTATAGCCAGATGTAAGCAGTGACGTCCATAGTGCTTAATGGACAGTCGTGGCGTGCCAAACAACTGAGCTCTAGTTCTCCAAACTTTAACAGAGTGCCATAAGTAGAGGTTCAACTTCCTGCTTCGGTTGAGTAGAGTGTAGCCGTCAAAGCTAGAATCAGCAGCACTCAGGTGAGAAGAACGAAAAGCAGATATACCCAGTCCGCTGGCAGTGTCCTACGGTGTCCAGCCTATCTGTCTGCCACGCCTCAATATTGGCAACCACGGCAGAGCTAAGCAGTCGCAATTATGCAGCAATTCAAACTGCATAACCTGGCCAAATTTCACGGGTGTACAAGAAACCACGGTGGATTTACAAGGACATGTTCACCCGGAACAGCCGGAGGCCTGGCCCCAGCGAGATTACGGAATTCTTCCTAAGAAGCCTTGAAAGCAGTGAAACGCTCCTATGTTTCAGTAACTCAGAACCTCATTCTGAGTGTTCCCGGCAGAGTTCATTCGGCTGAACACAACGGTGGACTAATTAGAGAAAGATGTAGGCAGTGCCGTCCATATTGCTGGATGGACAGTGGTGGCTTGCCAAACAACCTAGCTCTAGTTCTCAACACTTTCACAAAGTGCCATAAGTTGAGGTTCAACTTACTGCTCCGGTTGAGTAGAGTGTAGCCGTCAAAGCTGGAATCAGTAGCACTCAGGTGAGAAGAACGGGAAGCAGATATACCCAGTCCGCTGGCAGTGTCCTACGGGGACCAGCATATCTGGCTGCCACGCCTGAATGTTTGCAATCGTGGCAGAGCTTTGCAGGCACAATTGTGCAACAATGCAAACTGCATAACCTGGCCAAATTTCACGGGTGTACAAGAAACCACGGCGGATTTACAATGAGATGTTCACACGAAACAGCCAGAGTCCTCCCGGCAACAACATTCCGGAATCCTTCCTAAGAAGCCTTGAAAGCAGTGAAACGCTCCTATGTGGCAATAACTCAGAACCTCATTCTGAGTGTTCGCAGCAGAGGTCATTCGGCTCAAATCAACCGTGGACTCATTATAGCTAGATGTAGGCAGTGCCGTCCATAGTGCTGGATGGACAGTGGTGGCGTGCCAAACAACTGAGCTCTAGTTCTTTCACAAAGTGCCATGAGTTCAGGTTCAACTTACTGCTCCGGTTGTGTAGAGTGTAGCCATCAATGGTGGAATCAGTAGCACTCAGGTGAGAAGAAGGGGAAGCAGATATACCCAGTCCGCTGGCAATGTCTTACGGGGACCAGCCTATCTGATTGCCATGCCTGAATATTTTCAAACGCGGCAGAGCTAGACAGGCGCAATTGTGCAGCAATACAAACTTCATAACCTGGCAAATTTTCACGGGTTTACAAGAAAGCACGGTGGATTTACAAGGAGATGTTCACCCGGAACAGCCCGAGGCCTGCCTGCAGCAAGTTTCCGGAATCCTTCCTAAGAAGCCTTGAAAGCAGTGAAACCTCCTTTGTTGCAATAACTCAGAACCTCATTCTGAGTGTTCCCGGAAGAGGTCATTCGGCTGAACACAACCGTGGACTAATTAGAGCCAGATGTAGGCAGTGCTGTCCATACTGCTGGAGGGAGAGTGGTGGCATGCCAAACAACTGAGCTCTACTTCTCAACACTTTCACAAAGTGACATAAGTTGAGGTTCAACTTACTGCTCCGGTTGAGTAGAGTGTAGCCGTCAAAGCTGGAATCAGTAACACTCAGGTGAGAAGAACCCGAAGCAGTTATACCCAGTCCGCTGGCATTGTCCTATGGGGACCAGCCTATCTGGCTGCCACGCCTGAATGTTTGCAACCGCGTCATGGGTAGGCTGGCGCAATTGTGCAGCAATGCAAACTGCATAACCTCCCTAAATTTCAGGGGTGTACAAGAAACCACGGGGGATTTGCAAGGAGATGTTCTCCCTGAACAGCAGGAGGCCTGTCGGAAGCAAGATTCTGGAATTCTTCCTAAGAAGCCTTGAAAGCAGTGAAACGCTCCTATGTTGCAATAACTCAGAACCTCATTCTGAGTGTTCCCGGCAGAGGTCATTTGGCTGAACAGAACCGTGGACTAACTATAGCCAGATGTAGGCAGTGCCGTCAGTAGTGCTGGATGGACAGTGGTGGCGTGCCAAACAACTGAGCTCTAGTTCTCAACACTTGCACAAAGTGCCATAATTTTAGGTTCAACTTACTGCTCCGGTTGAGTAGAGTGTAGCTGTCAAAGCTGAAATCAGTAGCACTGAGGTGAGAAGAACGGGAAGCTGATATATGCAGTCCGCTGGCAGTGTCCTACGGGGACAAGCCTATCTGGCTGCCATGCCTGAATGTTTGCAACCTCGGCAGAGCAAGGCAGGCACAATTGTGCAGCAATGCAAACTGCATAACCTCGCCAAATTTCATGGGTGTACAAGAAACCACGGGGGATTTACAAGGAGATGTTCACCCGGAAAAGACGGAGGCCTGTCCACAGCAAGTTTCCGGAATGCTTCCTAAGAAGCCTTGAAAGCAGTGAAACGCTCCTATGTTGCAACAACTCAGAACCTCATTCTGAGTGTTCCCCGCAGAGGTCATTCGCCTGAACACAACCCTGGACTAATTAGAGCCAGATATAGGCAGTGCCGTCCATAGTGCTGGATGGACAGTTGTGGCGTGCCAAACAACTGAGCTCTAGGTGTCAATACTTTCACAAAATGCCATAAGTTGAGGTTCAACTTACTGTTCCGATTGAGTAGAGTGTAGCCGTCAAAGCTGGAATCAGTAGCACTCAGGTGAAAAGAACGGGAAGCAGATAGAACCAGTCCGCTGGCAGTGTCCTACGGGGACCAGCCTATCTGGCTGCCACGCCTGAATGTTTGCAACCGCGGCAGAGCTAGGCAGGCGCAATTGTGCAACAATGCACACTGCATATTCTGGCCAAATTTCACGTGTGTACAAGAAACCACAGGGGATTTACAAGGAGATGGTCACCCGGAACAGCCAGAGGTCTGCCGGCAAAAACATTCGGGAATTCTTCCTAAGAAGCCTTGAAAGCAGGGAAATGCTCCTAAGTTGTAACAACTCAGAATCTCATTCTGAGTTTTCTTGGCAGAGGGCATTCGGCTGAAGACAACCGTGGACTAATTAGAGCCAGATGTACACAGTGCCGTCCATAGTGATGGAAGGACCGTGGTGGCATGCCAAACAACGGAGCTCTAGTTCTCAACACTTTCATAAAGTGCCATGAGTTGAGGTTCAACTTACTGCTCCTGTTGAGTAGAGTGTAGCCGTCAAAGCTGGAATCAGTAGCACTCAGGTGAGAAGAACGGGAAGCACATATACCGAGTCCCATGGTAGTGTCCTACGAGGTCCAGCCTCTCTGGCTACCACGCCTGAATGTTTGTAACCACGGCAGTGCTAGGCAGGCGCAATTGTGCAGCAATGCAAACTGCATAACCTGGCCAAATTTCACCGGTGTACAAGTAACCACGGGGGATTTACAAGGAGATATTCACCCGGAGCAGCCGGAGGCCTGCCGGCAGCAACATTCCGGAATTCTTCCTGTGAAGCCTTGAAAGCAGTGAAACGCTCCTATGTTGCAATAACTCAGAACCTCATTCTTAGTGTTCCCAGCACAGGTCATTCGGCTGAACACAACCGTGGACTAATTAGAGCCGGATGTAGGCAGTGACGTCCATGGTGCTGGATGGACAGTGGTGGCGTGCCAAACAACTGAGCTCTAAGTCTCAACACTTTCACAAAGTGCCATAAGTTGAGGTTCAACTTACTGCTCCCGTTGAGTAGAGTGTAGCTGTCAAAGCTGGAATCAGTAGCTCTGAGGTGAGAAGAACGGGAAGCTGATATAACCAGTCCGCTGGCAGTGTCCTACAGGGATCAGTAAATCTGGCTGCCACGCCTGAATGTTTGCAAACGTGGCAGAGCTAGCCAGGCGCAATTGTGCAGCAATGCAAACTGCATAACCTGGCCAAATTTCACGCGTGTACAAGAAACCACGCGGGATTTATATGGAGATGTTAACTCGGAACAGCCGGAGGCCTGCCGGCAGCAACATTCCGAAATTCTTCTCAAGAAGCCTTGAAAGCAGTGAAATGATCCTAGGTTGCCATAACTCAGAACCCCATTCTGAGTGTTCCCGGCAGAGGTCATTTGGCTGAACACAACCAAGAACTTATTAGAGCCAAATGTATGCAGTTCCGTCCATAGTGCTGGATGGACAGTGGTGTCGTGCCAAACAACTGAGCTCTATTTCTCAAGTCTTTTACAAATTGCCATAGGTTGAGGTTCAACTACTTCAACGGTTGAGTAGAGTGTAGCAGTCAAAGCTGGAATCAGTAGCACTCAGGTGAGAAGAACGGGAAGCAGATAGACCCAGTCCGCTGGCAATGTCCTACGGGGACCAGCCTATCTGGCTGCCGCGCCTGAATGTTTGCAAGCGCGGCAGAGCTAGGCAGGCGCAATTGTGCAGCAATGCAAACTGCATAACCTAGCCAAATTTCACGGTTTTACAAGAAACCACGGGGGATTTACAAGGAGATGTTCACCCGGAACAGCCAGAGGCTTGCGCGCAGCCAGATTATGGAATTCTTCCTGTGAAGCCTTGAAAGCAGTGAAACGCACCTATGTTGCCATAACTCAGAACCTCATTCTGAGTGTTCCCGGCAGAGGTCATTCGGCTGAACACAACCATGGACTACTTAGAGCCAGATGTAGGCAGTGCCATCCATAGTGCTGGATGGACAGTGGTGGCATGCCAAACAACTGAGTTCTAGTTCTCAACACTTTCACAAAGTGCCATAAGTTGTGGTTCAACTTTTTGCTCCGGTTGAGTAGAGTGTAGGCAGCAAATCTGGAATCAGTAGCACTCAGGTGAGAAGAACGGGAAGCAGATAGACCCAGTCCGCTGGCAGTGTCCTATGGGGACCAGCCTATCTGGCTGCCACGCCTGAATGTTTGCATCCGCGGCAGAGCTAGGCAGACGCAATTGTGCAGCAATGCAAACTGCATAACCTGGCCAAATTTCACGGGTGTGCAAGAAAGCACTTGGGATTTACAAGGAGACGTTCACCCGGAATAGCCGGAAGCCTGTCGGCAACAAGTTTCTGGAATTCTTCCTGTGAAGCCTTGAAAGCAGTGAAACGCACCTATGTTGAAATAACTGAGAACCTCATTCTGAGTGATCCCGGCAGAGGTCATTCGGCTGAACGCAACCATTGACTAATTAGCGCCAGATGTAGGCAGTTCCTCCATAGTGCTGGATGGAAAGTGGTTGCGTGCCAAACAACTGAGCTCTAGTTCTCAACACTTTCACAAAGTGCCATAAGTTGAGGTTCAACTTACTGCTGCGGTTGAGTAGAGTGTAGCCGGCAAAGCAGGAATCAGGAGCACACAGGTGAGAAGAATGGGAAGCAGATATACCCAGTCCGCTTGCAGTGTCCTACTGGGTCCAGCCTATCTGGCTGCCACGACTGAATGTTTGCAACCTCGGCAGAGCTAGGCAGGCACAATTGTGCAGCAATGCAAACTGCATAACCTGGCCAAAATTCACGGGTGTACAAGAAACCACGGGGGATTTACAAGGAGATGTTCACCCGGAACAACCGGAGGCCTGCCGGCAGCAACATTTCGGAATCCTTCCTAAGAAGCCTTGAAAGCAGTGAAACGCTCCTATATTGCAATAACACAGAACCTCATTCTCATTGTTCCCGGCAGAGGTCATTATGCTGAACTCAACCGTGGATTAATAGAGCCCGATGTAGGCAGTGCCGTCCATAGTGCTGGATGGACACTGCCGGTTGAGTAGAGTTTAGCCTTCAAAGCTGGAATCAGTAGCACTCAGGTGAAAAGAACGGGAAGCAGATATACAAGGTCTGCTGGCAGTGTCCTGCGTGGACCAGCCTATCTGGCTGCTATGTCTGAATGTTTGCTACCACGGAAGAGCTTGGCAGGCGCAATTGTGCAGCAATGCAAACTGCATAACCTGTCCAAAATTCACGGGTGTACAAGAAACCACGGGGGATTTACAAGGAGATGTTCACCCGGAACAGCAGGAGGCCTGCCGGCAGCAACCTTCCAGAATCCTTCCTAAGGAGCCTTGAAAGCAGTGAAACGCTCCTATGTTGCAGGAACGCAGAACCTAATTCTAAGTTTTCCCGGCAGAGGTCATGCGGCTGAACACAAGCGTGGATTAATAGAGCCAGATGTAGGCAGTGCCATCCACAGTGCTGGATTGACAGTGGTGGCGTGCCAAACAACTGAGCTCTAGTTCTCAACACTTTCACAAAGTGCCATAAGTTGAGGTTTAACTTACTGCTCCGGTTTAGTAGAGTGTAGGCGTCAAAGCTGGAATCAGTAGCACTCATGTGAAAAGAACGGGAAGCAGATATACCCAGTCCGCTGGCAATGTCCTATGGGGACCAGTCTATCTGGATGCCACGCCTGAATGTTTGCAACCTTGGCAGAGCTAGGCAGGCACATTTGTGCAGCAATGCAAACTGCATAACCTGGCAAAAATTCATGGGTGTAAAATAAACCACGGGGGATTTAGAAGGAGATGTTCACCCAGAACCGCCGGAGGCCTGCCGGCAGCAAGATTCCGGAATTCATCCTAAGAAGCCGTGAAAGCAATGAAACGCTCCTAGGTTGCAATAACTCAGAACCACATTCTGAGTGTTCCCGGCAGAGGTCATTCGGCTGAACACAACCGTGGACTAATTAGAGCCAGATGTAGACAGTGCTGTCCATAGTGCTGGATGGACAGTGGTCGCATGCCCAACATCTGAGCTCTAGTTCTCAACAGTTTCAGAAAGTGCCCGAAGTTGAGGTTCAACTTACTGCTGCGGTTGAGTAGAGTGTAGCCGTCAAAGCTGGAATCAGTAGCACACAGGTGAGAAGAACGGGAAGCGGATACACCCAGTCCGCTGGCAGTGTCCTATGGGGAGCAGCCTATCTGGCTGGAATGCCTGAATGGTTGCCACCGCGGCAGAGCAAGGCAGTCACAATTGTGCAGCAAAGCAAACTGCATAACCTGGCCAAATTTCAGGGGTCTACAAGAAACAATGGCGGATTTACAAGGAGATGTTCACCCAGAACAGCCGGAGGCCTACCGACAGCAAGATTCCAGAATCCTTCCTGAGAAGCCTTGAAAGCAGTGAAACGCTCCTATGTTGCAATAACTCAGAACTTCATTCTGAGTGTTCCCGG
Organism: Dipodomys merriami; assembly: GCF_024711535.1. Taxonomy (NCBI): domain Eukaryota; kingdom Metazoa; phylum Chordata; class Mammalia; order Rodentia; family Heteromyidae; genus Dipodomys; species Dipodomys merriami. Next base: position 154,660 of record NW_027203771.1, on the reverse strand, counting down.
TAGAGGTCATTCCGCTGAACACAACCGTGGACTAATTAGAGCCAGATGTAGGCTTTGCTGTCCATAGTGCTGGATGGACTGTTGTGGCGTTCCAAACAACTGAGCTCTAGTTCTCAACACTTTCACAAAGTGCCATAAGTTGAGGTTCAACTTACTGCTCCGGTTGAGTAGAGTGTAGCCGTCAAAGCTGGAATCAGTAGCACTCATTTGAGAACAACGGGAAGCACATAGACCCAGTCCTCTGGCAGTGTCCTACAGGAATCAGCCAATCTGGCTGCCACTCCTGAATGTTTGCAACCCTGGCAGAGCTAGGCAGGCGCAATTCTGCAGCCATGCAAACTGCATAACCTGTCCAAATTTCACGGGTGTACAAGAAAACACGGGGGATTTACAAGGAGATGTTCACCCGGAACAGCCGGAGGACTGCCGGCAGCAAGATTCCAAAATTCTTCCTGTGAAGCCTTGATAGCAGTGAAACGCTCCTATTTTGCAATAACTCAGAATCTCATTCTGAGTGTTCCCGGCAGAGGTCATTCGGCTGAACACAACCATGGACTACTTAGAGCCAGATGTAGGCAGTGACGTCCATAGTGCTGGATGGACAGTGGTGGCATGCCAAACAACTGAGCTCTAGTTCTCAACACTTAAATAAAGTGCCATAAGTTGTGGTTCTACATTTTGCTCCGGTTGAGTAGATTGTAGGCAACAAATCTGGAATCAGTAGCACTCAGGTGAGAAGAACGGGAAGCAGATAGACCCAGTCTGCTGGCAGTGTCCTACAGGGACCAGCCTATCTGGCTGCCACGCCTGAATGTTTGCAACCGCGGCAGAGCTAGACAGACGCAATTGTGCAGCAATGCAAACTGCATAACCTGGCCAAATTTCACGGGTGTACAAGAAACCACGGGGGATTTACAAGGAGATGTTCACCGGGAACAGCCGGAGGCCTTCCGGCAGTAACATTCCGGAATCCTTCCTGAGAAGCCTTGAAAGCAGTGAAACGCTCCTATGTTGCAATAACTCAGAACCTCATTGTGAGTGTTCCCGGCAGGGCTCATTCGGCTGAACACAACCGTGGACTAACTATAGCTAGATGCATGCAGTGCCGTCCATAGTGCTGGCTGGACAATGATGGTGTGCCAAACAAGTGAGCTCTAGTTCTCAACACTTTCACAAAGTGCCATAAGTTGAGGATCAACTTACTGCTCTGGTTGAGTAGAGTGTAGCCGTCAAAGCTAGAATCAGCAGCACTCAGGTGAGAATAGGAAGCAGATATACCCAGTCCGTTGGCAGTGTCCTACGGTGTCCAGCCTAACTGGCTGCCACGCCTCAATGTTTACAACCGGGGCAGAGCTAAGCAGTCGCAATTATGCAGCAATGCAAACTGCATTATCTGGCCAAATTTCACGGGTGTGCAAGAAACCACGGGAGATTTACAAGGACATGTTTACCCGGAACAGCCGGAGACCTGCCCGCAGCAAGATTCCGGAATTCTTGCTAAGAAGCCTTGAAAGCAGTGAAACGCTCCTATGTTGCAATAACTCAGAATCTCATTTTGAGTGTTCCCAGCAGAGGTCATTCGGCTGAACACAACCGTGGACTAATTAGAGCCAGATGTAGGCAGTGCCGTCCATAGTGCTGGATGGACTGTGGACACATGCCCAACATCTGAGTTCTAGTTCTCAACACTTTCAGAAAGTGCACTAAGTTGAGCTTCAACTTACTGCTCCGGTTGACTAGAGTGAAGCTGTCAAAGCTGAAATCAGTAGCACTCAGGTCAGAAGAACGGGAAGCCTATATACCCAATCCGCTGCCAGTGTCCTATGGGGAGCAGCCTATCTGGATGCCATGCCTGAATGTTTGCCAACGCGACAGAGCTAGGCAGGCGCAATTGTGCAGCAAAGCAAACTTCATAACCTGGCCAAATTTCACGGGTGTACAAGAAACAACGCGGGATTTACAAGGAGATCTTAACCCAGATCAGTCGGAAACCTACCGACAGCAAGATTCCGGAATCCTTCCTGAGAAGCCTTGAAAGCAGTGAAACGCTCCTATGTTGCAATAACTCAGAACCTCATTCTGAGTGTTCCCGGCAGAGGTCATTCGGCTGAACACAACCGTGGACTAATTAGAGCCAGATGTAGGCAGTGGACTAATTAGAGCCACATGTAGCAATGGACTAATTAGAGCCAGATATCGGCAGTGTTTTCGATTGGAAAACAACTGAGCTTTCGTTCTCCAAACTTTCACAAAGTGCCATAATTTGAGGTTCAACTTACTGCTCCGGTTGAGTAGATTGTAGCCGTCAAAGCAGGAATCAGTAGCACTCAGGTGAGAAGAATGGGAAGCAGATATACCCAGTCCGCTGGCAGTGTCCTACGGCGACCAGCCTATCTGGCTGCCACGCCTGAATGTTTGCAACCGCGGCAGAGCTAGGCAGGCGCAATTGTGCAGCAATGCAAACTGCATAACCTGGCCAAATTTCACGGGTGTCCAAGAAGCCACTGGGGATTCACAATGAGATCTTCATCCGGAAGAGCCGGAGGCCTGGTGGCAGCAAAATTCCGGAATTCTTCCTTTGAATCCTTGAAAGCAGTGAAACGCTCCTATGTTGCAATAACTCAGAACCTCATTCTGAGTGTTCCCGGCAGAGGTCATTCGGCTGAACACAACCGTGGACTAATTAGAGCCAGATGTAGACTCTGCTGTCCATACTGCTGGATGGACAGTGGTGGCGTGCCAAACAATTGAGCTCTAGTTCTCAACACTTTCACAAAGTGCCATAAGTTGAGATTCAACTTAGTGCTCCGGTTGGGTAGAGTGTAGCCGTCAAAACTGGAATCAGTAGCACTCAGTGAGAAGAATGGGAAACAGATATATGCAGTTCGCTGGCAATGTCTTACGGGGACCAGCCTATCTGGCTGCCACGCCTGAATGTATGCCACCGCGGCAGAGCTAGGCATTCGCAATTGTACAGGAATGCAACCTGCATAATCTGGCCCAATTTCACGGGTGTACAAGAAACCAATGGGAATTTACAAGGAGATGTTCACCCGGAACAGCCGTAGCCATGCCGGCAGCAACATTCCGGAATCCTTCCGAAGAAGCCTTGAAAGCAGTGAATCGCTCCTGTGTTGCAATAAATCAGAACCTCATTCTGAGTGTTCCCAGCAGAGGTCATTCGGCTGAACACAACAGTGGACTAATTAGAGCCAGATGTAGGCATTGCCAGCCATAGTGCTAGATCGACAGTGGTGGCGTGCCAAACAACTCAGCTCTAGTTCTCAACACTTTCACAAAGTGCCATAATTTGAGGTTCAACTTACTTTTCCGGTTGAGTAGAGTGTAGCCGTCAAACCTGCAATCACTAGCACTCAGGTGAGAAGAACGTGATGCAGATATACCCACTCCGCTGGCAGTGTCCTACGGGGACCAGCCTATCTGGCTGCCATGCCTGAATGTTTGCCACCGCGGCTGAGCTAGGCAGGCGCAATTGTGCAACAGTGCAAAGTGCATAACCTGGCCAAATTTCACGGCTGTACAAGAAACAATGGGTGATTTACAAAGAGATGTTCACTCGGAACAGCCGGAGGCCTGCGGGGAGCAACATTCCGGAATCCTTCCTGAGAAGACTTGAAAGCAGTGAAAGTCTCCTATATTGCAATAACTCCGAACCTCATTATGAGTGTTCCCGGCAGAGGTCATTCGGCTGATCCCAACCGAGGACTAATTATAGCCACATGTAGGCAGTGCCATACATAGTGCTGGATGGACACTGCCGGTTTAGTAGAGTGTAGCCATCAAAGCTGGAATCAGTAGCACTCAGGTGAGAAGAACAGGAAGCAGATATACCCAGTCCGCTGGCAGTGTCCTTCGGGGACCAGCCTATCTGGCTGCCACGCCTGAATGTTTGCAACTGAGACAGAGCAAGGCAGGCACAATTGTGCCTCAATGCAAACTGCATAACCTGGCCAAATTTCACGGGTGTACAACGAACCACGGGGGATGTACAAGGAGATGTTCACCCGGAACAGCCAGAGGCCTGCTGGCAGCAAGATTCCGGAATTCTTCCTAAGAAGCCTGGAAAGCAGTGAAACGTTCCTATGTTGCAATAACTCAGAACCTCATTCTGAGTGTTCCCGGCAGAGGTCATTCGGCTGAACTCATCCGTGGACTAATTAGAGCCAGATGTAGGCAGTGGACTAATTAGAGCCAGATGTAGGCAATAGACTAATTAGAGCCAGATATAGGCAGTGTTTTCGATTGGAAAACAACTGAGCTTTAGTTCTCCAAACTTTCACAAAGTGCCATAAGTTGAGGTTCAACTTACTCCTCCGATTGAGTAGAGTATACTGGTCAAAGCTGGAATCAGTAGCACTCAGGTGAGAAGAACGGGAAGCAGATAGACCCAGTCCGCTGGCAGTGTCCTATGGGGACCAGCCTATCTGGCTGCCACGGCTGAATGTTTGCAACCATGGCAGAGCCAGGCAGGCACAATTGTGCAGCAATGCAAACTGCATAACCTGGCCAAATTTCACGGATGTACAAGAAACCACGGGGGATTTTCAAGGAGATGTTCACCTGGAACAGCCGGAGTCTTGACGGCAGCAAGATTCCGGAATTCTTCCTGTGAAGCCTTGAAAGCAGTGAAACGCTCCTATGTTCAATAACTCAGAACGTCATTCTTAGTGTTCCCGGCAGAGGCTGAACACAACCCCGGACTATTTAGAGCAAGATGTAGACAGTGCCGTCCATACTGCTGAATGGACAGTGGTGGCTAGCCAAACAACTGGGCTCTCGTTCTCAACACTTGCACAAAGTGCCATAAGTTGAGGTTCAACTTACTGCTCCGGTTGAGTAGAGTGTAGCCATCAAACTGGAATCAGTAGCACTGAGGTAAGAAGAACGGGAAGGAGATATACCCAGTCTGCTGGCAGTGTCCTACGGGGACCAGCCTATCTGGCTGCCATGCCTGAATGTTTGCAACCCCGGCAGAGATAGGCAGTCGCAATTCTGCAGCAATGCAAACTGCATAACTTGGCCAAATTTCACAGGTGTACAAGAAACCTCGGGGGATTTACAAGGAGATGTTCACCCGGAACAGCCGGAGGCCAGCCGGCAGCAAGATTCCGGATTTCTTCCTAAGAAACTTTGAACGCAGTGAAACGCTCCTATGTTGCAATAACTCAGAACCTCATTTTGAGTGTTCCCGACAGAGGTCATTCGGCTGAACACAACCGAAGACTAATTAGAGCCAGATGTAGGCAGTGCCGTCGATAGTGCTGGGCGGACTGGGGTCACATGCTAAACAACTGAGCTCTAGTTCTCCAAACGTTCACAAAGTGCCATAAGTTGAGGTTCAACTTACTGCTCCAGTTGAGTAGAGTGTAGCCGTCAAAGCTGGAATCAGTAGTACTCAGGTGAGAAGAACGAGAAGCAGATATACCCAATCCGCTGGCAGTGTCCTACGGGGACCAGCCTATCTGGCTGATACGCCTGAATGTTTGCAACCGCGACAGAGCTAGACAGTCGCAATTATGCAGCAATGAAAACTGCATAACCTGGCCAAATTTCACGGGTGTACAAGAAACCAGAAGGAAATACAAGGAGATGTTTACCCGGAACGGCCGGAGGCCTGCCGGCAGCAAGATTCCAGAATTCTTCCTAAGAAGCCTTGAACGCAGTGAAACGCTCCTATGTTGCAATAACTCAGCACGTCATTCTGAGTGTTCCAGGCAGAGGTCATTCGGCTGAACACAACCATGAACTTCTTAGAGCCAGATGTAGGCAGTGCCGTCCATAGTGCTGGATGGACAGTGGTGGCGTGCCAAACAACTGTGCTCTCATTCTCAGCACTTTCACAAAGTGCCATAAGTTGAGGTTCAAATTACTGCCCCGGTTGAGTAGAGTGTAGCCGTCAAAGCTGGAATCAGTAGCACTCAGGTGAGAAGAACAGGAAGCAGATATACCCAGTCCGCTGGCAGTGTCCTTCGGGGACCAGCCTATCTGGCTGCCACGCGTGAATGTTTGCAACCGCAGCAGAGCTTGCCAGGCGCAATTGTGCAGCAATGCAAACTGCATAACCTGGCCAAATTTCGCGGGTGTACAAGAAACCACGGGGATTTACAAGGAGATGTTCACCCAGAACAGCCGGAGGCCTGCTGGCAACAAAATTCCGGAATCCTTCCGAAGAAGCCTTGAAAGCAGTGAAACGGTCTTATGTTGCCATAACTCAGAACCTCATTCTGAGTGTTCGCAGCACAGATCATTCGGCTGAACACAACCGTGGACTAATTAGAGCCAGATGTAGGCAGTGCCGTCCATAGTGCTGGAAGGAAAGTGGTGGCGAGCCAAACAACTGAGCTTTATTTCTCAATACTATCACATACTGCCATAAGTTGAGGTTCAACTTACTGCTCCGGTGGAGTAGAGTGTAGCCGTCAAAGCTGGAATCAGTAGCACTCAGGGGAGAAGAACGGGAAGCAGATATACCCAGTCCGCTGGCAGTGTCCTACGGGGACCAGCCTATCTGGCTGCCACGCCTGAATGTTTGCAACCGAGACAGACCAAGGCAGGCACAATTGTGCCTCAATGCAAACTGCATAACCTGGCCAAATTTCACTGGTGTACAAGAAACCACGGGGGATGTACAAGGAGACGTTCACCCGGAACAGCCAGAGGCCTGCTGGCAGCAAGATTCTGGAATTCTTCCTAAGAAGCCTGGAAAGCAGTGAAACGCTCCTATGTTGCAATAACTCAGAACCTCATTCTGAGTTTTTCCGGCAGAGTTCATTCGGCTGAACACAACCGTGGACTTATTAGAGCCAGATGTAAGCAGTAGAATAATTAGAGCCAGATGTAGGCAATGGACTAATTAGAGCCAGATATAGGCATTGTTTTCAATTGGAAAACAACTGAGATTTAGTTCTCAACACTTTCACAAAGTGCCATAAGTTGAGGTTCAACTTACTGCTCCGGTTGAGTAGAGTGTAGGCGTGAAAGCTGGAATCAGTAGCACTCAGGTGAGAAGAACGGGAAGCAGATAGACCCAGTCCGCTGGCAGTGTCCTACGGGGACCAGCCTATCTGGCTGCCACGCCTGAATGTTTGCAACCGTGGCAGAGCTTGGCAGGTACAATTGTGCAGCAATGCAAACTGCATAACCTGGCCAAATTTCACGGGTGTACAAGAAACCACGGCGCATTTACGAGGACATATACACCCGGAACAGCCGGAGGCCTGCCGGCAGCAAGATTCCGGAATCCTTCCTAAGAAGCCTTGAAAGCAGTGAAATGCTCCTATGTTGCCATAACTCAGAACCCCATTCTGAGTGTTTCCGGCAGAGGTCATTCGGCTGAACACAACTATGAACTTATTAGAGCCAGATGTAGTCAGTGCCGTCCATAGTGCTGGATGGACAGTGGTGGCGTGCCAACAACTGAGCTCTAGTTCTCAAGACTTTTACAAATTGCCATAGATTGAGGTTCCACTTACTTCGCCGTTTGAGCAGAGTGTAGCCGTCAAAGCTGGAATCAGTAGCACTCAGGTGAGAAGAACTGGAAGCAGATATACCCAGTCCGCTGGCAGTGTCCTACGCTGACCAGCCTATCTGTCTGCCACGCCTGAATGTTTGCAACCGCGCCAGAGCTAGGCAGGCGCAATTATGCAGCAATACAAACTGCATAACCTAGCCAAATTTCACGGGTGTACATGAAACCACGGCGGATTTACAAGGAGATATTCACTCGGAACAACCGGAGGACTGCGGGCAGCAAGATTCCAGAATTCTTCCTAAGAAACCTTTAACAAAGTGAAACACTCCTATGTTGCAATAACTTAGAACCGTATTGTGAGTGTTCCCAACAGAGCTCATTCGGCTGATCACTACCGTGGACTAACTATAGCCAGATGTAAGCAGTGACGTCCATAGTGCTTAATGGACAGTCGTGGCGTGCCAAACAACTGAGCTCTAGTTCTCCAAACTTTAACAGAGTGCCATAAGTAGAGGTTCAACTTCCTGCTTCGGTTGAGTAGAGTGTAGCCGTCAAAGCTAGAATCAGCAGCACTCAGGTGAGAAGAATGAAAAGCAGATATACCCAGTCCGCTGGCAGTGTCCTACGGTGTCCAGCCTATCTGTCTGCCACGCCTCAATATTGGCAACCACGGCAGAGCTAAGCAGTCGCAATTATGCAGCAATTCAAACTGCATAACCTGGCCAAATTTCACGGGTATACAAGAAACCACGGTGGATTTACAAGGACATGTTCACCCGGAACAGCCGGAGGCCTGGCCCCAGCGAGATTCCGGAATTCTTCCTAAGAAGCCTTGAAAGCAGTGAAACGCTCCTATGTTTCAGTAACTCAGAACCTCATTCTGAATGTTCCCGGCAGAGTTCCTTCGGCTGAACACAACCGTGGACTAATTAGAGAAAGATGTAGGCAGTGCCGTCCATATTGCTGGATGGACAGTGGTGGCTTGCCAAACAACCTAGCTCTAGTTCTCAACACTTTCACAAAGTGCCATAAGTTGAGGTTCAACTTACTGCTCCGGTTGAGTAGAGTGTAGCCGTCAAAGCTGGAATCAGTAGCACTCAGGTGAGAAGAACGGGAAGCAGATATACCCAGTCCGCTGGCAGTGTCCTACGGGGACCAGCATATCTGGCTGCCACGCCTGAATGTTTGCAATCGCGGCAGAGCTTTGCAGGCACAATTGTGCAACAATGCAAACTGCATAACCTGGCCAAATTTGACGGGTGTACAAGAAACCACGGCGGATTTACAATGAGATGTTCACACGAAACAGCCAGAGGCCTGCCGGCAGCAACATTCCGGAATCCTTCCTAAGAAGCCTTGAAAGCAGTGAAACGCTCCTATGTGGCAATAACTCAGAACCTCATTCTGAGTGTCCGCAGCAGAGGTCATTCGGCTCAAATCAACCGTGGACTCATTATAGCCAGATGTAGGCAGTGCCGTCCATAGTGCTGGATGGACAGTGGTGGCGTGCCAAACAATTGAGCTCTAGTTCTCAACACTTTCACAAAGTGCCATGAGTTGAGGTTCAACTTACTGCTCCGGTTGTGTAGAGTGTAGCCGTCAATGGTGGAATCAGTAGCACTCAGGTGAGAAGAAGGGGAAGCAGCTATACCCAGTCCGCTGGCAATGTCCTACGGGGACCAGCCTATCTGATTGCCATGCCTGAATATTTTCAAACGCGGCAGAGCTAGACAGGCGCAATTGTGCAGCAATACAAACTTCATAACCTGGCAAATTTTCACGGGTTTACAAGAAAGCACGGTGGATTTACAAGGAGATGTTCACCCGGAACAGCCCGAGGCCTGCCTGCAGCAAGTTTCCGGAATCCTTCCTAAGAAGCCTTGAAAGCAGTGAAACCTCCTTTGTTGCAATAACTCAGAACCTCATTCTGAGTGTTCCCGGAAGAGGTCATTCGGCTGAACACAACCGTGGACTAATTAGAGCCAGATGTAGGCAGTGCTGTCCATACTGCTGGAGGGAGAGTGGTGGCATGCCAAACAACTGAGCTCTACTTCTCAACACTTTCACAAAGTGACATAAGTTGAGGTTCAACTTACTGCTCCGGTTGAGTAGAGTGTAGCCGTCAAAGCTGGAATCAGTAACACTCAGGTGAGAAGAACCCGAAGCAGTTATACCCAGTCCGCTGGCATTGTCCTATGGGGACCAGCCTATCTGGCTGCCACGCCTGAATGTTTGCAACCGCGTCATGGGTAGGCTGGCGCAATTGTGCAGCAATGCAAACTGCATAACCTCCCTAAATTTCAGGGGTGTACAAGAAACCACGGGGGATTTACAAGGAGATGTTCTCCCTGAACAGCAGGAGGCCTGTCGGAAGCAAGATTCTGGAATTCTTCCTAAGAAGCCTTGAAAGCAGTGAAACGCTCCTATGTTGCAATAACTCAGAACCTCATTCTGAGTGTTCCCGGCAGAGGTCATTCGGCTGAACAGAACCGTGGACTAACTATAGCCAGATGTAGGCAGTGCCGTCAGTAGTGCTGGATGGACAGTGGTGGCGTGCCAAACAACTGAGCTCTAGTTCTCAACACTTGCACAAAGTGCCATAATTTGAGGTTCAACTTACTGCTCCGGTTGAGTAGAGTGTAGCTGTCAAAGCTGAAATCAGTAGCACTGAGGTGAGAAGAACGGGAAGCTGATATATGCAGTCCGCTGGCAGTGTCCTACGGGGACAAGCCTATCTGGCTGCCATGCCTGAATGTTTGCAACCCCGGCAGAGATAGGCAGTCGCAATTCTGCAGCAATGCAAACTACATAACTTTGCCAAATTTCACAGGTGTACAAGAAACCACGGGGGATTTACAAGTAGATGTTCACCCGGAACAGCTGGAGGCCAGCCGGCAGCAAGTTTCCGGATTTCTTCCTAAGAAACCTTGAACGAAGTGAAACGCTCCTATGTTGCAATAACTGAGAACCTCATTTTGAGTGTTCCCGACAGAGGTCATTCGGCTGAACACAACCGAAGACTAATTAGAGCCAGATGTAGGCAGTGCCGTTCATAGTGCTTGGCGGACAGGGGTCAAATGCTAAACAACTGAGCTCTAGTTCTCCAAACGTTCACAAAGTGCCATAAGTTGAGGTTCAACTTACTGCTCCAGTTGAGTAGAGTGTAGCCGTCAAAGCTGGAATCAGTAGCACTCAGGTGAGAAGAACGAGAAGCAGATATACCCACTCCGCTGGCAGAGTCCTACAGGGACTAGCCTGTCTGGCTGACACGCCTGAATGTTTGCAACCGCGACAGGGCTAGACAGTCGCAATTATGCAGCAATGCAAACTGCATTACCTGGCCAAATTTCACGGGTGTACAAGAAACCACGAGGAAATACAAGGAGATGTTCACTCGGAACAGCCAGAGGCCTGCCGGCAGCAAGATTCCGGAATTCTTCCTAAGAAGCCTTGAACGCAGTGATAAGCTCCTATGTTGCAATAACTCAGCAGGTCATTCTGAGTGTTCCTGGCAGAGGTCATTCGGCTGAACACAACGGTGGACTAACTATAGCAAGATGTAGGCAGTGCCGTCCATAGTGCTTAATGGACAGTCGTAGCGTACCAAACAACTGAGCTCTAGTTCTCCAAATTTTAACAGAGTGCCATAAGTAGAGGTTCAACTTCCTGCTTCGGTTGAGTAGAGTGTAGCCGTCAAAGCTAGAATCAATAGCACTGAGGTGAGAAGAACGAGAAGCAGATATACCCAGTCCGCTGGCAGTGTCCTACGGTGTCCAGCCTATCTGTCTGCCACGCCTCAATATTTGCAACTGCGGCAGAGCTAAGCAGTCGCAATCATGCAGCAATTCAAACTGCATAACCTGGACAAATTTCACGGGTGTACAAGAAACCACGGGGGATTTACAAGGACATGTTCACCCGGAACAGCCGGAGGCCTGCCCACAGCAACATTCCGGAATTCATCCTAAGAAGCCTTGAAAGCAGTGAAACGCTCCTATGTTTCAGTAACTCAGAACCTCATTCTGAGTGCTCCTGGCAGAGTTCATTTATGTGAACACAACCGTGGACTAATTAGAGAAAGATGTAGGCAGTGCCATCCATAGTGCTGGATGGACAGTGGTGGCTTGCCAAACAACTGAGCTCTAGTTCTCAACACTTTCACAAAGTGCCATAAGTTGAGGTTCAACTTACTGCTCCGGTTGAGTAGAGTGTAGCCGTCAAAGCTGGCATCAGTAGCACTCAGGTGAGAAGATCGGGAAGCAGATATACCCAGTCCGCTGGCAGTGTCCTACAGGGACCAGCCTATCTGGTTGCCACGCCTGAATATTTGCAACCGCGGCAGAGCTAGGCAGGCGCAATTGTGCAGCAATACAAACTTCATAACCTGGCGAAATTTCACGGGTGTACAAGAAACCACGGGGGATTTACAAGGACATGTTAACCCGGAACAGCCGGAGGCCTGCCCCCAGCAAGATTCCGGAATTCTTCCTAAGAAGCCTTGAAAGCAGTGAAACGCTCCTATGTTGCAATAACTCAGAACCTCATTCTGAGTGTTCCCGGCAGAGGTCATTCGGCTGAACACAAAGGTGGATTAATTAGAGCCCGATGTAGGCAGTGCCGTCCATAGTGCTGGAGGGACAGTGCTGGAATGCCAAACAACTTAGCTCTAGTTTTCAACACTTTCACAAAGTGCCCTAAGTTGAGGTTGAACTTAATGCTCCGGTTGAGTAGAGTGTAGCCGTCAAAGCTGGAATCAGTAGCACTCAGGCGAGAAAAACGGGAATCAGATATACCCAGTCCGCTGGCAGTTTCCTACGGGGACCAGCCTATCTGGCTGCCACGCCTGAAAGTGTGCAACCGTGTCAGAGCTAGGCAGGCACAATTGTGCAGCAATGCAAACTGCATAACCTGGCTGTATTTCACGGTTGTACAAGAAACCACAGGGGATTTACAAGGAGATGGTCACCCGGAATAGCCAGAGGCCTTCCGGCAAAAACATTCGGGAATTCTTCCTATGAAGCCTTGAAAGTAGAGAAATGCTCCTAAGTTGCAACAACTCAGAATGTCATTCTGAGTGTTCTCGGCAGAGGGCATTCGGCTGAAGACAACCGGGGACTAATTAGAGCCAGATGTACACAGTGCCGTCCATAGTGATGGAAGGACCGTGGTGGCATGCCAAACAACGGAGCTCTAGTTCTCAACACTTTCATAAAGTGCCATAAGTTGAGGTTCAACTTACTGCTCCTGTTGAGTACAGTGGAGCCGTCAAAGCTGGAATCAGTAGCACTCAGGTGAAAAGAACGGGAAGCACATATACCCAGTCCGATGGTAGTGTCCTACGAGGTACAGCCTCTCTGGCTACCACGCCTGAATGTTTGCAACCACGCCAGAGCTCGGCAGGCGCAATTATGCAGCAATTCATACTGCATAACCTGGCCAAATTTCATGGGTGTACAAGAAATCACGAGGGATTTACAAGGAGATGTTCACCCGGAACAGCCGGAGGCCAGCCGGCAGCAACATTCCGGAATTCTTCCTGAGAAGCCTTGAAAGCAGTGAAACGCTCCTATGTTGCAATAACTCAGAACCTCATTCTGAGTGTTCCCGGCACAGGTCATTCGGCTGAACACAACCGTGGACTAATTAGAGCCAGATGTAGGCAGTGACGTCCATGGACCTGGATGGACAGGGGTTGGGGTGCCAAACAACTGAGCTCTAGTTCTCAACACTTTCACAAAGTGTCATAAGTTGAGGTTCAACTTACTGCTCCGGTTGAGTAGAGTGTAGCCGTCAAAGCTGGAATCAGTAGCACTCAGGAGAGAAGAACAGGAAGCAGATAGACCCAGTCCGCTGGCAGCGTTCAACGGGGACCACTTATCTTGCTGCCGTGCCTGAATGTTTGCAACCTCGGCAGATAAAGGCAGGCACAATTGTGCAGCAATGCAAACTGCATAACCTCGCCAAATTTCATGGGTGTACAAGAAAACACGGGGGATTTACAAGGAGATGTTCACCAGGAAAAGAGGGAGGCCTGTCCACAGCAAGTTTCCGGAATGCTTCCTAAGAAGCCTTGAAAGCAGTGAAACGCTCCTATGTTGCAACAACTCAGAACCTCATTCTGAGTGTTCCCCGCAGAGGTCATTCGCCTGAACACAACCCTGGACTAATTAGAGCCAGATATAGGCAGTGCCGTCCATAGTGCTGGATATACAGTTGTGGCGGGCCAAACAACTGAGCTCTAGGTGTCAATACTTTCACAAAATGCCATAAATTGAGGTTCAACTTACTGCTCCGATTGAGTAGAGTGTAGCCGTCAAAGCTGGAATCAGTAGCACTCAGGTGAAAAGAACGGGAAGCAGATAGAACCAGTCCGCTGGCAGTGTCCTACGGGGACCAGCCTATCTGGCTGCCACGCCTGAATGTTTGCAACCGCGGCAGAGCTAGGCAGGCGCAATTGTGCAGCAATGCACACTGCATATCCTGGCCAAATTTCAAGTGTGTACAAGAAACCACAGGGGATTTACAAGGAGATGGTCACCCGGAACAGCCAGAGGTCTGCCGGCAAAAACATTCGGGAATTCTTCCTAAGAAGCCTTGAAAGCAGAGAAATGCTCCTAAGTTGTAACAACTCAGAATATCATTCTGAATTTTCTTGGCAGGGGGCATTCGGCTGAAGACAACCGTGGACTAATTAGAGCCAGATGTACAGAGTGCCGTCCATAGTGATGGAAGGACCGTGGTGGCATGCCAAACAACGGAGCTCTAGTTCTCAACACTTTCATAAAGTGCCATAAGTTGAGGTTCAACTTACTGCTCCTGTTGAGTAGAGTGTAGCCGTCAAAGCTGGAATCAGTAGCACTCAGGTGAGAAGAACGGGAAGAACATATACCCAGTCCGATGGTAGTGTCCTACGAGGTCCAGCCTCTCTGGCTACCACGCCTGAATGTTTGTAACCACGGCAGTGCTAGGCAGGCGCAATTGTGCAGCAATGCAAACTGCATAACCTGGCCAAATTTCACCGGTGTACAAGTAACCACGGGGGATTTACAAGGAGATATTCACCCGGAGCAGCCGGAGGCCTGCCGGCAGCAACATTCCGGAATTCTTCCTGTGAAGCCTGGAAAGCAGTGAAACGCTCCTATGTTGCAATAACTCAGAACCTCATTCTGAGTGTACCTGGCAGAGTTCATTCAGCTGAACACAACCGTGGACTAATTAGAGCCAGATGTAGGCAGTGACGTCCATGGTGCTGGATGGACAGTGGTGGCGTGCCAAACAACTGAGATCTAGGTCTCAACACTTTCACAAAGTGCCATAAGTTGAGGTTCAACTTACTGCTCCCGTTGAGTAGAGTGTAGCCGTCAAAGCTGGAATCAGAAGCACTCAGGTGAGAAGAACGGGAAGCTGATATACGCAGTCCACTGGCAGTGTCCTACAGGGATCAGTAAATCTGGTTGCCACGCCTGAATGTTTGCAAAAGTGGTAGAGCTAGCCAGGCGCAATTGTGCAGCAATGCAAACTGCATAACCTGGCCAAATTTCACGGGTGTAAAAGAAACCACGTGGGATTTATATGGAGATGTTAACTCAGAACAGCCGGAGGACTGCCGGCAGCAACATTCCGGAATTCTTCTCAAGAAGCCTTGAAAGCAGTGAAATGCTCCTCTGTTGCCATAACTCAGAACCCCATTCTGAGTGTTCCCGGCAGGGGTCATTTGGCTGAACACAACCAAGAACTTATTAGAGCCAAATGTATGCAGTTCCGTCCATAGTGCTGGATGGACAGTTGTGGCGTGCCAAACAACTGAGCTCTATTTCTCAAGTCTTTTACAAATTGCCATAGGTTGAGGTTCAACTACTTCAACGGTTGAGTACAGTGTAGCCGTCAAAGCTGGAATCAGTAGCACTCAGGTGAGAAGAACGGGAAGCAGATAGACCCAGTCTGATGGCAGAGTCCTACGGGGACCCGCCTATTTGCCTGTCACGCCTGAATGTTTGCCACTGCGGCAGAGCTAGGTAGGCGCAATTGTGCAGCAATGCAAACTGCATAACCTGGCCAAATTTGACGGGTGTACAAGAAACCACGGCGGATTTACAAGGAGATGTTCACCCGGAACAGACAGAGGCCTGCCGGCAGCAAGATTCCGGAATCCTTCCGAAGAAGCCTTGAAAGCAGTGAAACGCACCTATGTTGCCATAACTCAGAACCTCATTCTGAGTGTTCACGGCAGAGGTCATTCGGCTGAACACAACCGTGGACCAATTACAGCTAGATGAATGTGGCGCCGTCCATAGTGCTGGATGGACAGTGGTGTCGTGCCAAACAACTGAGCTGTAGTTCTCAACACTTTCACATAGTGCCATAAGTTGAGGTTCAACTTAGTGCTCCGGTTGAGTAGAGTGTAGCCGTCAAAGCTGGAATCAGTAGCACTCAGGTGAGAAGAACGGGAAGCAGATAGACCCAGTCCGCTGGCAGTGTCCTATGGGGACCAGCCTATCTGGCTGCCACGCCTGAATGTTTGCAACCGTGGCAGAGCTTGGCAGGTGCAATTGTGCAGCAATGCAAACTGCATAACCTGGCCAAATTTCACGGGTGTACAAGAAACCACGGGGGATTTACATGGAGATGATCACTCGGAACAGCCAGAGGCCTGCCGGCAGCAATATTCCGGACTTCTTCCTAAGAAGCCTTGAAAGCAGTGAAACTCTCCTATGTTGCACTAACTCAGAACCTCATTCTGAGTGTTCCTGGAAGAGGTCATTCGGCTGAACACAACGGTGGACTAATTAGAGTCAAATGTATGCAGTGCCTCCATAGTGCTGGATGGACAGTTGTGGCGTGTCAAACAACTGAGTTCTAGTTCTCAACACTTTCACAAAGTGCCATAAGTTGAGGTTCAACTTACTGCTCCGGTTGAGTAGAGTGTAGCCGTCAAAGCTGGAATCAGTAGCACTCAGGTGAGAAGTACGGGAAGCATATATACCCAGTTCGCTGGCAGTGTCCTACGGGGACCAGCATATCTGGCTGCCACGCCTGAATCTTTGCAATCCCGGCAGAGCTAGGCAGGCACAATTGTGCAGCAATGCAAACTGCATACCCTGGCCAAATTTGACGGGTGTACAAGAAACCACGGCGGATTTACAAGGAGATGTTCACCCGGAACAGACAGAGGCCTCCCGGCAGCAAGATTCCGGAATCCTTCCTAAGAAGCCTTGAAAGCAGTGAAACGCTCCTATGTTGCAATAACTCAGAACCTCATTCTGAGTGTTCCCGGCAGAGGTTATTCAGGTGAACTCATCCGTGGACTAATTAGAGCCAGATGTAGGCAGTGGACTAATTAGAGCCAGATGTAGGCAATGGACTAATTAGAGCCAGATATAGGCAGTGTATTCGATTGGAAAACAACTGAGCTTTAGTTCTCCAAACTTTCTCAAATTGCCATAAGTTGAGGTTCAACTTACTGCTCCGGTCGAGTAGAGTGTACACGTCAAAGCTGGAATCAGTAGCACTGAGTTGAGTAGAACGGGAAGCAGGTAGACCCAGTCCGCTGGCAGTGTCCTACGATGACCAGCCTTTCTGGCTGCCACGCCTGAATGTTTGTAAACACGGCAGAGCTATGCAGGCGGAAATATGCAGCAATGCAAACTGCATAACCTGGCCAAATTTCACGGGTGTACGAGAAACCACGGGGGATATACAAGGGGATTTCACCCGGAAGAGCCGGAGGCCTGCCGGCAACAAGATTCCGGAATTCTTCCTGTGAAACCTTGAAAGCAGTGAAACGCACCTAGGTTGCAATAACTCAGAACCTCATTCTGAGTGTTCCCCGCAGAGATCATTCGGCTGAACACAACTGTGGAGTAATTAGAGCCAGATATAGGCAGTGCCGTCCATAGTGCTGAATGGATATTGGTGGCGTGCCAAACACCTGAGATCTAGTTCACAACACTTTCACAAAGTGCCATACGTTGAGGTTCTACTTAGTGCTCCGGTTGAGTAGAGTGTAGCCGTCAAAGCTGGAATCAGTAGCACTCAGGTGAGAAGAAAGGAAAGCAGATATAACCAGTCCCTAGCAGTGCCCTACGGGGACCAGCCTATCTGGCTGCCACGCCTGAATGTTTGCAACCGCGGCAGGGGAAGGCAGGCGCAATTGTGCAGCAATGCAAACTGCATAACCTCCCCAAATTTCAGGGGTGTACAAGAAACCACGGGGGATTTACAAGGAGATGTTCACCCTGAACAGCAGGAGGCCTGCTGGCAGCAAGATTCTGGAATTCTTCCTAAGAAGCCTTGAAAGCAGTGAAACGCTCCTATGTTGCAATATCTCAGAACCTCATTTTGACTGTTCCCGGCAGAGGTCATTCGGCTGAACACAACCGTGGACTAACTATAGCCAGATGTAGGCAGTGCCGTCCATAGTGCTGGATGGACAGTGGTGGCGTGCCAAACAACTGAGCTCTAGTTCTCAACACTTGCACAAAGTGCCATAAGTTGAGGTTCAACTTACTGCTCCGGTTGAGTAGAGTGTAGCCTTCAAAGCTGGAATCAGTAGCACTCAGGTGAGAAGAACGGGAAGCAGATATACCCAGTCTGCTGGCAGTGTCCTACGGGGACCAGCCTTACTGGCTGCCACGCCTGAATGTTTGCAACCCTGGCAGAGATAGGCAGTCGCAATTATGCAGCAATGCAAACTGCATAACTTGGCCTAATTTCACAGGTGTACAAGAAACCACTGGGGATTTACAAGGAGATGTTCACCCGGAACATCCGGAGGCCAGCCGGCAGCAAGATTCCGGAATCTTCCTAAGAAACCTTGAACGCAGTGAAACGCTCGTATGTTGCAATAACTCAGAACCTCATTTTTAGTGTTCCCGACAGAGGTCATTCGGCTGAACACAACCGAGGACTAATTAGAGCCAGATATAGGCAGTGCCATCCATAGTGCTGGGGGGACAGTGGTCGCATGCTAAACAACTGAGCTCTAGTTCTCCAAACGTGCACAACGTGCCATAAATTGAGGTTCAACTTACTGCTTCGGTTGAGTAGAGTGTAGCAATCAACGCTGGAATCAGTAGCACTCAGTTGAGAAGAACGAGAAGCAGATATACCAAGTCTGCTGGCAGTGTCCTATGTGGAACAGCCTTTCTGGCTGCCACGCCTGAATGTTTGCAACCGCGGCAGAGCTAGGCAGGCGCAATTGTGCAGCAATGCAAACTGCATTAACTGGCCAAATTTCACGGGTGTACAAGAAACCACGGGGGATGTATAATTAGATGTTCACCCGGAACAGCCAGAGGCCTGCCGGCAGCAAGATTCCGGAATTCTTCCTAAGAAGCCTTGCAAGCAGTGAAACGCTGCTATGTTGCAATAACTCATAACCTCATTCTGAGTGTTCCCGGCAGAGGTCATTCGGCTGAACTCATCCGTGGACTAATTAGAGCCAGATGTAGGCAGTGGAAAAATTAGAGCCCGATGTAGGCAATGGACTAATTAGAGCTCGGTATAGGCAGTGTTTTCGATTGGAAAACAACTGAGCTTTAGTTCTCCAAACTTTCACAAAGTGCCATAAGTTGACGTTCAACTTATTGGTCTGGTTGAGAAGAGTGTAGCCATCAAAGCTGGAATCAGTAGCACTCAGGTGAGAAGAACTGGAAACAGATAGACCCAGTTTGCTGGAAGTGTCTTACGGGGACCAGCCTATCTGGCTGATACGCCTGAATGTTTGCAAGCGCGGCAGGGGTAGGCAGGTGCAATTGTGCAGCAATGCAAACTGCGTAAGCGCCCCAAATTTCAGGGGTGTACAAGAAACCACGGGGGATTTACAAGGACATGATCACCCGGAACAGCAGGAGGCCTACCGGCAGCAAGATTCCAGAATTCTTCCAGTGAAGCCTTGAAAGCTGTGAAACGCGCCTATGTTGCAATAACTCAGAAACTCATTCTGATTGTTCCCGGCACAGGTCATTGGGCTAAACACAACCGTGGACTAATTAGAGCCAGGTGTAGGCAGTGCCGTCCATACTGTTGGATGGACAGTGGTGGAGTGCCAAACAACTGAGCTCTAGTTCTTAACACTTTCACAAAGTGCCATAAGTTGAGGTTCAACTTACTGCTCTGGTTGAGTAGAGTGTAGCCGTCAAAGCTGGAATCAGTAGCACTCAGGTGAGAAGAACGGGAAGCAGATAGACCCAGTCCGCTGGCAGTGTCCTACGGGGACCAGCCTATCTGGCTGCTTGCCTGAATGTTTGCAACCGCGGCAAAGCTAGGCAGGCGCAATTGTGCAGCAATGCAAACTGCATAACCTGGACAATTTTCACGGGTGTACAAGAAACCACGGGGCATTTACAAGGGGATTTCCCTCGGAACATCCGGAGGCCTGCCGGCAGCAAGATTCCGGAATTCTTCCTGTGAAACCTTGAAAGCAGTGAAACACTCCTAGGTTGCAATAACTGAGAACCTCATTCTACGTGTTCCTGGCAGAGATCATTCAGCTGAACACAACTGTGGACTAATTAGAGCCTGATATAGGCAGTGCCTTCCATAGTGCTGGATGGATATTTGTGGCGTGCCAAACACCTGAGATCTAGTTCACAACACTTTCACAAAGTGCCATAAGTTGAGGTTCTACTTACTGCTCTCGTTGAGTAGATTGTAGCCGTCAATGCTGGAATCAGTAGCACTCAGGTGAGAAGAACAGAAAGCAGATATACCCAGTCCCCTGGCTGTGTCCTACTGGGACCAGCCTATCTGGCTTCCACGCCTGAATGTTTGCAAACGCGTCATGGGTAGGCCGGCGCAATTGTGCAGCAATGCAAACTGCATAACCTCCCTAAATTTCAGGGGTGTACAAGAAACCACGGGGGATTTACAAGGAGATGTTCTCCCTGAACAGCAGGAGGCCTGCCGGAAGCAAGATTTTGGAATTCTTCCTAAGAAGCCTTGAAAGCAGTGAAACGCTCCTATGTTGCAATAACTCAGAACCTCATTTGAGTTTTCCCGGCAGAGGTCATTCGGCTGAACAGAACCGTGGACTAACTATAGCCAGATGTAGGCAGTGCCGTCGGTAGTGCTGGATGGACAGTGATGGCGTGCCAAACAACTGAGCTCTAGTTCTCAACACTTGCACAAAGTGCCATAAGTTGAGCTTCAACTTACTGCTCCGGTTGAGTAGAGTATAGCCGTCAAACCTGGAATCAGTAGCACTGAGGTGAGAAGAACGGGAAACTGATATACCCAGTCTGCTGGCAGTGTCCTACGGGGACCAGCCTATCTGGCTGCCATGCCTGAATGTTTGCAACCCCGGCAGAGATAGGCAGACGCAATTATGCAACAATGCAAACTACATAACTTTACCAAATTTCACAGGTGTACAAGAAACCACGGGGGATTTACAAGTAGATGTTCACCCGGAACAGCTGGAGGCCAGCCGGCAGCAAGATTCCGGAATTCTTCCTAAGAAACCTTGAAAGCAGTGAAATGCTCCTATGTTGCCATAACTCAGAACCCCATTCTGAGTGTTCCCGGCAGAGGTCATTCGGCTGAACACAACCATGAACTTCTTAGAGCCAGATGTAAGCAGTGCCGTCCATAGTGCTGGATGGACAGTGGTGGCGTGCCAAACAACTGAGCTCTAGTTCTCAACACTTTCACAAAGTGCCATAAGTTGAGGTTCAACTTACTGCTCCGGTTGAGTAGAGTGTAGCCGTCAAAGCTGGAATCAGTAGCACTCAGGTGAGAAGATCGGAAAGCAGATATTCCCAGTCTTCTGGCAGTGTCCTACGGGGACCAGCCTCTCTGGCTGCCACGCCTGAATGTTTGCAACCGTGGCAAAGCTAGGCAGGCGCAATTGTGCAGCAATGCAAACTGCATAACCTGGCCAAATTTCACCGGTGTACAAGAAACCACGGGGGATTTACAAGGAGATGTTAACCCGGAACAGCCGGAGGCCTGCCAGCAGCAAGATTCCGGAATTCTTTCTAAGAAGGCTTGAACGCAGTGAAACGCTCCTATGTTGCAACAACTCAGAACCTCATTCTGAGTGTTTCCGGCAGAGGTCATTCGGCTGAACACAACCGTGGACTAATTAGAGCCTGATGCAGACAGTGCCGTCCATAGTGCTGAATGGACAGTGGTGGCCTGTCAAACAACTGAGCTTTAGTTCTCAACACTATCACAAAGTGCCATAAGTTGAGGTTCAACTTACTGCTTCGTTTGAGTAGATTGTAGCTGTCAAAGCGGGAATCAGAAGCACTCAGGTGAGAAGAATGGGAAGCAGATAAACCCAGTCTGTCAGCAGTGTCCTACCGGGACCAGCCTCTCTGGCTGCAACGCCTGAATGTTTGCAACCGCGGCAGAGCTCAGCAGGCAAAATTATGGAGCAATGCAAACTTCATAACCTAGCAAAATTTCACAGGTGTACAAGAAACCACGGGGGATTTACAAGGAGATGTTCCCCGGGAACAACCGGAGGCCTGCTGGCTGCAAGATTCCGGAACTCTTCCTAAGAAGCCTTGAAAGCAGTGAAACGCTCCTATGTTGCAATAACTCAGAACCTCATTCTGAGTGTTCCCGGCAGAGGTCATTCGGCTGAACTCATCCGTGGACTAATTAGAGCCAGATGTAGGCAGTGGACTAATTAGAGCCAGATGTAGGCAATGGACTAATTAGAGCCAGATATAGGCAGTGTTTTCGATTGGAAAACAACTGAGCTTTAGTTCTCCAAACTTTCACAAAGTGCCATAAGTTGAGGTTCAACTTACTCCTCCGATTGAGTAGAGTGTAGCCGTCAAAGCTGGAATCAGTAGCACTCAGGTGAAAAGAACGGGAAGCAGATAGAACCAGTCCGCTGGCAGTGTCCTACGGGGACCAGCCTATCTGGCTGCCACGCCTGAATGTTTGCAACCGCGGCAGAGCTAGGCAGGCGCAATTCTGCAGCAATGCACACTGCACATCCTGGCCAAATTTCACGTGTGTACAAGAAACCACAGGGGATTTACAAGGAGATGGTCAACCGGAACAGCCAGAGGTCTGCCGGCAAAAACATTCGGGAATTCTTCCTAAGAAGCCTTGAAAGCAGAGAAATGCTCCTAAGTTGTAACAACTCAGAATGTCATTCTGAGTTTTCTTGGCAGAGGGCATTCGGCTGAAGACAACCGTGGACTAATTAGAGCCAGATGTACACAGTGCCGTCCATAGTGATGGAAGGACCGTGGTGGCATGCCAAACAACGGAGCTCTAGTTCTCAACACTTTCATAAAGTGCCATGAGTTGAGGTTCAACTTACTGCTCCTGTTGAGTACAGTGTAGCCGTCAAAGCTGGAATAAGTAGCACTCAGGTGAGAAGAACGGGAAGCACATATACCGAGTCCCATGGTAGTGTCCTACGAGGTCCAGCCTCTCTGGCTACCACGCCTGAATGTTTGTAACCACGGCAGTGCTAGGCAGGCGCAATTGTGCAGCAATGCAAACTGCATAACCTGGCCAAATTTCACCGGTGTACAAGTAACCACGGGGGATTTACAAGGAGATATTCACCCGGAGCAGCCGGAGGCCTGCCGGCAGCAACATTCCGGAATTCTTCCTGTGAAGCCTTGAAAGCAGTGAAACGCTCCTATGTTGCAATAACTCAGAAACTCATTCTGAGTGTTCCCAGCACAGGTCATTCGGCTGAACACAACCGTGGACTAATTAGAGCCAGATGTAGGCAGTGACGTCCATGGTGCTGGATGGACAGTGGTGGCGTGCCAAACAACTGAGCTCTAAGTCTCAACACTTTCACAAAGTGCCATAAGTTGAGGTTCAACTTACTGCTCCCGTTGAGTAGAGTGTAGCCGTCAAAGCTGGAATCAGTAGCTCTGAGGTGAGAAGAACGGGAAGCTGATATAACCAGTCCGCTGGCAGTGTCCTACAGGGATCAGTAAATCTGGCTGCCACGCCTGAATATTTGCAAACGTGGCAGAGCTAGCCAGGCGCAATTGTGCAGCAATGCAAACTGCATACCCTGGCCAAATTTCACGCGTGTACAAGAAACCACGCGGGATTTATATGGAGATGTTAACTCGGAACAGCCGGAGGCCTGCCGGCAGCAACATTCCGGAATTCTTCTCACGAAGCCTTGAAAGCAGTGAAATGATCCTAGGTTGCCATAACTCAGAACCCCATTCTGAGTATTCCCGGCAGGGGTCATTTGGCTGAACACAACCAAGAACTTATTAGAGCCAAATGTATGCAGTTCCGTCCATAGTGCTGGATGGACAGTGGTGGCGTGGCAAACAACTGAGCTCTATTTCTCAAGTCTTTTACAAATTGCCATAGGTTGAGGTTCAACTACTTCAACGGTTGAGTAGAGTGTAGCAGTCAAAGCTGGAATCAGTAGCACTCAGGTGAGAAGAACGGGAAGCAGATAGACCCAGTCCGCTGGCAGTGTCCTACGGGGACCAGCCTATCTGGCTGCCGCTCCTGAATGTTTGCAAGCGCGGCAGAGCTAGGCAGGCGCAATTGTGCAGCAATGCAAACTGCATAACCTAGCCAAATTTCACGGTTTTACAAGAAACCAGGGGGGATTTACAAGGAGATGTTCACCCGGAACAGCCAGAGGCTTGCGCGCAGCCAGATTATGGAATTCTTCCTGTGAAGCCTTGAAAGCAGTGAAACGCACCTATGTTGCCATAACTCAGAACCTCATTCTGAGTGTTCCCGGCAGAGGTCATTCGGCTGAACACAACCATGGACTACTTAGAGCCAGATGTAGGCAGTGCCGTCCATAGTGCTGGATGGACAATGGTGGCATGCCAAACAACTGAGTTCTAGTTCTCAACACTTTCACAAAGTGCCATAAGTTGTGGTTCAACTTTTTGCTCCGGTTGAGTAGAGTGGAGGCAGCAAATCTGGAATCAGTAGCACTCAGGTGAGAAGAACGGGAAGCAGATAGACCCAGTCCGCTGGCAGTGTCCTATGGGGACCAGCCTATCTGGCTGCCACGCCTGAATGTTTGAAACCGCGGCAGAGCTAGGCAGACGCAATTGTGCAGCAATGCAAACTGCATAACCTGGCAAAATTTCACGGGTGTGCAAGAAAGCACTTGGGATTTACAAGGAGACGTTCACCCGGAATAGCCGGAAGCCTGTCGGCAACAAGTTTCTGGAATTCTTCCTAAGAAGCCTTGAAAGCAGTGAAACGCTCCTATGTTGAAATAACTGAGAACCTCATTCTGAGTGTTCCCGGCAGAGGTCATTCGGCTGAACACAACCGTGGAATAATTAGCGCCAGATGTAGGCAGTTCCTCCATAGTGCTGAATGGAAAGTGGTCGCGTGCCAAACAACTGAGCTCTAGTTCTCAACACTTTCACAAAGTGCCATAAGTTGAGGTTCAACTTACTGGTGCGGTTGAGTAGAGTGTAGCCGTCAAAGCTAAAATCAGTAGCACTCAGGTGAGAACGGGAAGCAGATATACCCAGTCTGCTGGCAGTGTCCTACGGGGTCCAGCCTATCTGGCTGCCAAGCCTGAATGTTTGCAACCGCGGCAGAGTTAGGGAGGCGCAATTGTGTAGCAATGCAAACTGCATACGCTGGCCAAATTTCACGGGTGACCAAGAAACCACGGGGGATTTACAAGGAGATGTTCACCCGGGACATCCGGAGGCCTCCCAGCAGCAACATTCCGGAATCCTTGGTAAGAAGCCTTGAAAGCAGTGAAATGCTCCTATGTTGCAATAACTCAGAAGCTCATTCTGAGTGTTCCAGGCAGAGGTCATTCGGTTGAACACAACCGTGGTTTAATTAGAGTCAGATGTAGGCATTACGGTCCGTAGTCCTGGATGGACAGTGGTGGCGTGCCAAACAACTGAGCTCTAGTTTTCAACACTTTCAAAAAGTGCCATAAGATGAGTTTCAACTTACTGCTGCGCTTGAGTAGAGTGTAGCCGTCAAAGCTGGAATCAGTAGCACTCAGGTGAGAAGAAAGGGAAGCAGATAAACCCAGTCCGCTGGCAATGTCTTACGGGGACCAGCCTATGTGGCTGCCACACCGGAATGTTTGCAACCGTGGCAGAGCTAGGCAGGCGCAATTGTGCAGCAATGCAAACTGCATAACCTGGCAAAATTTCACCGGTGTACAAGAAACCACGGGGATTTACAAGGAGATGTTCACCCGGAACAGCCGGAGACCTGCTGGCAGCAAAATTCCGGAATTCTTCCTGTGAAGCCTTGAAAGCAGTGAAACGCTCCTATGTTGCAATAACTCAGAACCTCATTCTGAGTGTTCCCGGCAGAGGTCATTCGGCTGAACACAACCGTGAACTAATTAGAGCCAGAGGTAGGCAGTGCTGTCCTTAGTGCTGGATGGAGAGTCGTGGCATGCCAAACAACTGAGCTCTAGTTCTCAACACTTTCACAAAGTGCCATAAGTTGAGGTTCAACTTACTGCTGCGGTTGAGTAGAGTGTAGCCGGCAAAGCAGGAATCAGGAGCACGCAGGTGAGAAGAATGGGAAGCAGATATACCCAGTCCGCTTGCAGTGTCCTACTGGGTCCAGCCTATCTGGCTGCCACGACTGAATGTTTGCAACCTCGGCAGAGCTAGGCAGGCACAATTGTGCAGCAATGCAAACTGCATAACCTGGCCAAAATTCACGGGTGTACAAGAAACCACGGGGGATTTACAAGGAGATGTTCACCCGGAACAACCGGAGGCCTGCCGGCAGCAACATTTCGGAATCCTTCCTAAGAAGCCTTGAAAGCAGTGAAACGCTCCTATATTGCAATAACACAGAACCTCATTCTCATTGTTCCCGGCAGAGGTCATTAGGCTGAACTCAACCGTGGATTAATAGAGCCCGATGTAGGCAGTGCCGTCCATAGTGCTGGATGGACACTGCCGGTTGAGTAGAGTTTAGCCTTCAAAGCTGGAATCAGTAGCACTCAGGTGAAAAGAACGGGAAGCAGATATACAAGGTCTGCTGGCAGTGTCCTGCGTGGACCAGCCTATCTGGCTGCTATGTCTGAATGTTTGCTACCACGGCAGAGCTTGACAGGTGCAATTGTGCAGCAATGCAAACTGCATAACCTGTCCAAAATTCACGGGTGTACAAGAAACCACGGGGGATTTACAAGGAGATGTTCACCCGGAACAGCAGGAGGCCTGCCGGCAGCAACCTTCCAGAATCCTTCCTAAGAAGCCTTGAAAGCAGTGAAACGCTCCTATGTTGCAGGAACGCAGAACCTAATTCTGAGTTTTCCCGGCAGAGGTCATGCGGCTGAACACAAGCGTGGATTAATAGAGCCAGATGTAGGCAGTGCCATCCACAGTGCTGGATTGACAGTGGTGGCGTGCCAAACAACTGAGCTCTAGTTCTCAACACTTTCACAAAGTGCCATAAGTTGAGGTTTAACTTACTGCTCCGGTTGAGTAGAGTGTAGGCGTCAAAGCTGGAATCAGTAGCACTCATGTGAGAAGAACGGGAAGCAGATATACCCAGTCCGCTGGCAATGTCCTATGGGGACCAGTCTATCTGGATGCCACGCCTGAATGTTTGCAACCTTGGCAGAGCTAGGCAGGCACATTTGTGCAGCAATGCAAACTGCATAACCTGGCAAAAATTCATGGGTGTAAAATAAACCACGGGGGATTTAGAAGGAGATGTTCACCCAGAACCGCCGGAGGCCTGCCAGCAGCAAGATTCCGGAATTCATCCTAAAAAGCCGTGAAAGCAACGAAACGCTCCTCGGTTGCAATAACTCAGAACCACATTCTGAGTGTTCCCGGCAGAGGTCATTCGGCTGAACACAACCGTGGACTAATTAGAGCCAGATGTAGACAGTGCCGTCCATAGTGCTGGATGGACAGTGGTCTCATGCCCAACATCTGAGCTCTAGTTCTCAACAGTTTCAGAAAGTGCCCGAAGTTGAGGTTCAACTTACTGCTGCGGTTGAGTAGAGTGTAGCCGTCAAAGCTGGAATCAGTAGCACACAGGTGAGAAGAACGGGAAGCGGATACACCCAGTCCGCTGGCAGTGTCCTATGGGGAGCAGCCTATCTGGCTGGAATGCCTGAATGGTTGCCACCGCGGCAGAGCAAGGCAGTCACAATTGTGCAGCAAAGCAAACTGCATAACCTGGCCAACTTTCACGGGTGTACAAGAAACAACGGCGGATTTACAAGGAGATGTTCACCCAGAACAGCCGGAGGCCTACCGACAGCAAGATTCCAGAATCCTTCCTGAGAAGCCTTGAAAGCAGTGAAACGCTCCTATGTTGCAATAACTCAGAACCTCATTATGAGTGTTCCCAGCAGAGGTCATTCGGCTGAACTCATCCGTGGACTAATTAGAGCCAGATGTACGCAGTGGACTAATTAGAGCCAGATGTAGGCAATGGACTAATTAGAGGCAGATATAGGCAGTGTTTTCGATTGGAAAACAACTGAGCTTTAGTTCTCCAAACTTTCACAAAGTGCCATAAGTTGAGGTTCAACTTACTGCTCCGGTTGAGTAGAGTGTAGCCGTCAAAGCTGGAATCAGTAGCACTCAGGTGAGAAGAATGGGAAGCAGATATACCCAGTCCGCTGGCAGTGTCTTAGGGGACCAGCCTATCTGGCTGCCACGCCTGAATGTTTGCAACCGCGGTAGAGCAAGGCAGTCACAATTGTGCAGCAATGCAAACTGCATAACCAGGCCAAATTTCACGGGTGTACAAGAAACCACGGGGGATTTACAAGGAGATGTTCACCCGGAACAGCTGGAGGCCTGCCGGCAGCAACATTCCGGAATTCTTCCTAAGAAGCCTTGAAAGCAGTGAAACGCTCCTATGTTGCAATAACTCAGAACTTCATTCTGAGTGTACCCGGTAGAGGTCATTCCGCTGAACACAACCGTGGACTAATTAGAGCCAGATGTAGGCTTTGCTGTCCATAGTGCTGGATGGACTGTTGTGGCGTTCCAAACAACTGAGCTCTAGTTCTCAACACTTTCACAAAGTGCCATAAGTTGAGGTTCAACTTACTGCTCCGGTTGAGTAGAGTGTAGCCGTCAAAGCTGGAATCAGTAGCACTCATTTGAGAACAACGGGAAGCACATAGACCCAGTCCTCTGGCAGTGTCCTACAGGAACCAGCCAATCTGGCTGCCACTCCTGAATGTTTGCAACCGTGGCAGAGCTAGGCAGGCGCAATTCTGCAGCCATGCAAACTGCATAACCTGTCCAAATTTCACGGGTGTACAAGAAAACACGGGGGATTTACAAGGAGATGTTCACCCGGAACAGCCGGAGGACTGCCGGCAGCAAGATTCCAAAATTCTTCCTGTGAAGCCTTGATAGCAGTGAAACGCTCCTATTTTGCAATAACTCAGAATCTCATTCTGAGTGTTCCCGGCAGAGGTCATTCGGCTGAACACAACCATGGACTACTTAGAGCCAGATGTAGGCAGTGCCGTCCATAGTGCTGGATGGACAGTGGTGGCATGCCAAACAACTGAGCTCTAGTTCTCAACACTTAAATAAAGTGCCATAAGTTGTGGTTCAACTTTTTGCTCCGGTTGAGTAGATTGTAGGCAACAAATCTGGAATCAGTAGCACTCAGGTGAGAAGAACGGGAAGCAGATAGACCCAGTCTGCTGGCAGTGTCCTACAGGGACCAGCCTATCTGGCTGCCACGCCTGAATGTTTGCAACCGCGGCAGAGCTAGACATACGCAATTGTGCAGCAATGCAAACTGCATAACCTGGCCAAATTTCACGGGTGTACAAGAAACCACGGGGGATTTACAAGGAGATGTTCACCGGGAACAGCCGGAGGCCTTCCGGCAGTAACATTCCGGAATCCTTCCTGAGAAGCCTTGAAAGCAGTGAAACGCTCCTATGTTGCAATAACTCAGAACCTCATTGTGAGTGTTCCCGGCAGGGCTCATTCGGCTGAACACAACCGTGGACTAACTATAGCCAGATGCATGCAGTGCCGTCCATAGTGCTGGCTGGACAATGATGGTGTGCCAAACAAGTGAGCTCTAGTTCTCAACACTTTCACAAAGTGCCATAAGTTGAGGATCAACTTACTGCTCTGGTTGAGTAGAGTGTAGCCGTCAAAGCTAGAATCAGCAGCACTCAGGTGAGAATAGGAAGCAGATATACCCAGTCCGTTGGCAGTGTCCTACGGTGTCCAGCCTAACTGGCTGCCACGCCTCAATGTTTACAACCGGGGCAGAGCTAAGCAGTCGCAATTATGCAGCAATGCAAACTGCATTATCTGGCCAAATTTCACGGGTGTGCAAGAAACCACGGGAGATTTACAAGGACATGTTTACCCGGAACAGCCGGAGACCTGCCGGCAGCAAGATTCCGGAATTCTTGCTAAGAAGCCTTGAAAGCAGTGAAACGCTCCTATGTTGCAATAACTCAGAATCTCATTTTGAGTGTTCCCAGCAGAGGTCATTCGGCTGAACACAACCGTGGACTAATTAGAGCCAGATGTAGGCAGTGCCGTCCATAGTGCTGGATGGACTGTGGACACATGCCCAACATCTGAGTTCTAGTTCTCAACACTTTCAGAAAGTGCACTAAGTTGAGCTTCAACTTACTGCTCCGGTTGACTAGAGTGAAGCTGTCAAAGCTGAAATCAGTAGCACTCAGGTCAGAAGAACGGGAAGCAGATATACCCAATCCGCTGCCAGTGTCCTATGGGGAGCAGCCTATCTGGATGCCATGCCTGAATGTTTGCCAACGCGACAGAGCTAGGCAGGCGCAATTGTGCAGCAAAGCAAACTTCATAACCTGGCCAAATTTCACGGGTGTACAAGAAACAACGCGGGATTTACAAGGAGATCTTAACCCAGATCAGTCGGAAACCTACCGACAGCAAGATTCCGGAATCCTTCCTGAGAAGCCTTGAAAGCAGTGAAACGCTCCTATGTTGCAATAACTCAGAACCTCATTCTGAGTGTTCCCGGCAGAGGTCATTCGGCTGAACACAACCGTGGACTAATTAGAGCCAGATGTAGGCAGTGGACTAATTAGAGCCACATGTAGCAATGGACTAATTAGAGCCAGATATCGGCAGTGTTTTCGATTGGAAAACAACTGAGCTTTCGTTCTCCAAACTTTCACAAAGTGCCATAATTTGAGGTTCAACTTACTGCTCCGGTTGAGTAGATTGTAGCCGTCAAAGCAGGAATCAGTAGCACTCAGGTGAGAAGAATGGGAAGCAGATATACCCAGTCCGCTGGCAGTGTCCTACGGCGACCAGCCTATCTGGCTGCCACGCCTGAATGTTTGCAACCGCGGCAGAGCTAGGCAGGCGCAATTGTGCAGCAATGCAAACTGCATAACCTGGCCAAATTTCACGGGTGTCCAAGAAACCACGGGGGATTCACAATGAGATCATCATCCGGAAGAGCCGGAGGCCTGGTGGCAGCAAATTTCCGGAATTCTTCCTGTGAATCCTTGAAAGCAGTGAAACGCTCCTATGTTGCAATAACTCAGAACCTCATTCTGAGTGTTCCCGGCAGAGGTCATTCGGCTGAACACAACCGTGGACTAATTAGAGCCAGATGTAGACTCTGCTGTCCATACTGCTGGATGGACAGTGGTGGCGTGCCAAACAATTGAGCTCTAGTTCTCAACACTTTCACAAAGTGCCATAAGTTGAGATTCAACTTAGTGCTCCGGTTGGGTAGAGTGTAGCCGTCAAAACTGGAATCAGTAGCACTCAGGTGAGAAGAATGGGAAACAGATATATGCAGTTCGCTGGCAATGTCTTACGGGGACCAGCCTATCTGGCTGCCACGCCTGAATGTATGCCACCGCGGCAGAGCTAGGCATTCGCAATTGTACAGGAATGCAACCTGCATAATCTGGCCCAATTTCACGGGTGTACAAGAAACCACGGGGAATTTACAAGGAGATGTTCACCCGGAACAGCCGTAGCCCTGCCGGCAGCAACATTCCGGAATCCTTCCGAAGAAGCCTTGAAAGCAGTGAATCGCTCCTGTGTTGCAATAAATCAGAACCTCATTCTGAGTGTTCCCAGCAGAGGTCATTCGGCTGAACACAACAGTGGACTAATTAGAGCCAGATGTAGGCATTGCCAGCCATAGTGCTAGATCGACAGTGGTGGCGTGCCAAACAACTCAGCTCTAGTTCTCAACACTTTCACAAAGTGCCATAATTTGAGGTTCAACTTACTTTTCCGGTTGAGTAGAGTGTAGCCGTCAAACCTGCAATCACTAGCACTCAGGTGAGAAGAACGTGATGCAGATATACCCACTCCGCTGGCAGTGTCCTTCGGAGACCAGCCTATCTGGCTGCCATGCCTGAATGTTTGCCACCGCGGCTGAGCTAGGCAGGCGCAATTGTGCAACAGTGCAAAGTGCATAACCTGGCCAAATTTCACGGCTGTACAAGAAACAATGGGTGATTTACAAAGAGATGTTCACTCGGAACAGCCGGAGGCCTGCGGGGAACAACATTCCGGAATCCTTCCTGAGAAGACTTGAAAGCAGTGAAAGTCTCCTATATTGCAATAACTCCGAACCTCATTATGAGTGTTCCCGGCAGAGGTCATTCGGCTGATCCCAACCGAGGACTAATTATAGCCACATGTAGGCAGTGCCATACATAGTGCTGGATGGACACTGCCGGTTTAGTAGAGTGTAGCCATCAAAGCTGGAATCAGTAGCACTCAGGTGAGAAGAACAGGAAGCAGATATACCCAGTCCGCTGGCAGTGTCCTTCGGGGACCAGCCTATCTGGCTGCCACGCCTGAATGTTTGCAACTGAGACAGAGCAAGGCAGGCACAATTGTGCCTCAATGCAAACTGCATAACCTGGCCAAATTTCACGGGTGTACAAGGAACCACGGGGGATGTACAAGGAGATGTTCACCCGGAACAGCCAGAGGCCTGCTGGCAGCAAGATTCCGGAATTCTTCCTAAGAAGCCTGGAAAGCAGTGAAACGTTCCTATGTTGCAATAACTCAGAACCTCATTCTGAGTGTTCCCGGCAGAGGTCATTCGGCTGAACTCATCCGTGGACTAATTAGAGCCAGATGTAGGCAGTGGACTAATTAGAGCCAGATGTAGGCAGTGGACTAATTAGAGCCAGATGTAGGCAATAGACTAATTAGAGCCAGATATAGGCAGTGTTTTCGATTGGAAAACAACTGAGCTTTAGTTCTCCAAACTTTCACAAAGTGCCATAAGTTGAGGTTCAACTTACTCCTCCGATTGAGTAGAGTATACTGGTCAAAGCTGGAATCAGTAGCACTCAGGTGAGAAGAACGGGAAGCAGATAGACCCAGTCTGCTGGCAGTGTCCTATGGGGACCAGCCTATCTGGCTGCCACGGCTGAATGTTTGCAACCATGGCAGAGCCAGGCAGGCACAATTGTGCAGCAATGCAAACTGCATAACCTGGCCAAATTTCACGGGTGTACAAGAAACCACGGGGGATTTTCAAGGAGATGTTCACCTGGAACAGCCGGAGTCTTGACGGCAGCAAGATTCCGGAATTCTTCCTGTGAAGCCTTGAAAGCAGTGAAACGCTCCTATGTTCAATAACTCAGAACGTCATTCTTAGTGTTCCCGGCAGAGGCTGAACACAACCCCGGACTATTTAGAGCAAGATGTAGACAGTGCCGTCCATACTGCTGAATGGACAGTGGTGGCTAGCCAAACAACTGGGCTCTCGTTCTCAACACTTGCACAAAGTGCCATAAGTTGAGGTTCAACTTACTGCTCCGGTTGAGTAGAGTGTAGCCATCAAAGCTGGAATCAGTAGCACTGAGGTAAGAAGAACGGGAAGGAGATATACCCAGTCTGCTGGCAGTGTCCTACGGGGACCAGCCTATCTGGCTGCCATGCCTGAATGTTTGCAACCCCGGCAGAGATAGGCAGTCGCAATTCTGCAGCAATGCAAACTGCATAACTTGGCCAAATTTCACAGGTGTACAAGAAACCTCGGGGGATTTACAAGGAGATGTTCACCCGGAACAGCCGGAGGCCAGCCGGCAGCAAGATTCCGGATTTCTTCCTAAGAAACTTTGAACGCAGTGAAACGCTCCTATGTTGCAATAACTCAGAACCTCATTTTGAGTGTTCCCGACAGAGGTCATTCGGCTGAACACAACCGAAGACTAATTAGAGCCAGATGTAGGCAGTGCCGTCGATAGTGCTGGGCGGACTGGGGTCACATGCTAAACAACTGAGCTCTAGTTCTCCAAACGTTCACAAAGTGCCATAAGTTGAGGTTCAACTTACTGCTCCAGTTGAGTAGAGTGTAGCCGTCAAAGCTGGAATCAGTAGTACTCAGGTGAGAAGAACGAGAAGCAGATATACCCAATCCGCTGGCAGTGTCCTACGGGGACCAGCCTATCTGGCTGATACGCCTGAATGTTTGCAACCGCGACAGAGCTAGACAGTCGCAATTATGCAGCAATGAAAACTGCATAACCTGGCCAAATTTCACGGGTGTACAAGAAACCAGAAGGAAATACAAGGAGATGTTTACCCGGAACGGCCGGAGGCCTGCCGGGAGCAAGATTCCGGAATTCTTCCTAAGAAGCCTTGAACGCAGTGAAACGCTCCTATGTTGCAATAACTCAGCACGTCATTCTGAGTGTTCCAGGCGGAGGTAATTCGGCTGAACACAACCATGAACTTCTTAGAGCCAGATGTAGGCAGTGCCGTCCATAGTGCTGGATGGACTGTGGTGGCGTGCCAAACAACTGTGCTCTCATTCTCAGCACTTTCACAAAGTGCCATAAGTTGAGGTTCAAATTACTGCTCGGGTTGAGTAGAGTGTAGCCGTCAAAACTGGAATCAGTAGCACTCAGGTGAGAAGAACAGGAAGCAGATATACCCAGTCCGCTGGCAGTGTCCTTCGGGGACCAGCCTATCTGGCTGCCACGCCTGAATGTTTGCAACCGCAGCAGAGCTTGCCAGGCGCAATTGTGCAGCAATGCAAACTGCATAACCTGGCCAAATTTCACGGGTGTACAAGAAACCTCGGGGATTTACAAGGAGATGTTCACCCAGAACAGCCGGAGGCCTGCTGGCAACAAAATTCCGGAATCCTTCCGAAGAAGCCTTGAAAGCAGTGAAACGGTCTTATGTTGCCATAACTCAGAACCTCATTCTGAGTGTTCGCAGCACAGATCATTCGGCTGAACACAACCGTGGACTAATTAGAGCCAGATGTAGGCAGTGCCGTCCATAGTGCTGGAAGGACAGTGGTGGCGTGCCAAACAACTGAGCTTTATTTCTCAACACTATCACATACTGCCATAAGTTGAGGTTCAACTTACTGCTCCGGTGGAGTAGAGTGTAGCCGTCAAAGCTGGAATCAGTAGCACTCAGGGGAGAAGAACGGGAAGCAGATATACCCAGTCCGCTGGCAGTGTCCTACGGGGACCAGCCAATCTGGCTGCCACGCCTGAATGTTTGCAACCGAGACAGACCAAGGCAGGCACAATTGTGCCTCAATGCAAACTGCATAACCTGGCCAAATTTCACGGGTGTACAAGAAACCACGGGGGATGTACAAGGAGATGTTCACCCGGAACAGCCAGAGGCCTGCTGGCAGCAAGATTCTGGAATTCTTCCTAAGAAGCCTGGAAAGCAGTGAAACGCTCCTATGTTGCAATAACTCAGAACCTCATTCTGAGTTTTTCCGGCAGAGTTCATTCGGCTGAACACAACCGTGGACTTATTAGAGCCAGATGTAGGCAGTAGAATAATTAGAGCCAGATGTAGGCAATGGACTAATTAGAGCCAGATATAGGCATTGTTTTCAATTGGAAAACAACTGAGATTTAGTTCTCCAAACTTTCACAAAGTGCCATAAGTTGAGGTTCAACTTACTGCTCCGGTTGAGTAGAGTGTAGGCGTGAAAGCTGGAATCAGTAGCACTCAGGTGAGAAGAACGGGAAGCAGATAGACCCAGTCCGCTGGCAGTGTCCTACGGGGACCAGCCTATCTGGCTGCCACGCCTGAATGTTTGCAACCGTGGCAGAGCTTGGCAGGTACAATTGTGCAGCAATGCAAACTGCATAACCTGGCCAAATTTCACGGGTGTACAAGAAACCACGGCGCATTTACGAGGACATATACACCCGGAACAGCCGGAGGCCTGCCGGCAGCAAGATTCCGGAATCCTTCCTAAGAAGCCTTGAAAGCAGTGAAATGCTCCTATGTTGCCATAACTCAGAACCCCATTCTGAGTGTTTCCGGCAGAGGTCATTCGGCTGAACACAACTATGAACTTATTAGAGCCAGATGTAGTCAGTGCCGTCCATAGTGCTGGATGGACAGTGGTGGCGTGCCAACAACTGAGCTCTAGTTCTCAAGACTTTTACAAATTGCCATAGATTAAGGTTCCACTTACTTCGCCGTTTGAGCAGAGTGTAGCCGTCAAAGCTGGAATCAGTAGCACTCAGGTGAGAAGAACTGGAAGCAGATATACCCAGTCCGCTGGCAGTGTCCTACGCTGACCAGCCTATCTGTCTGCCACGCCTGAATGTTTGCAACCGTGCCAGAGCTAGGCAGGCGCAATTATGCAGCAATACAAACTGCATAACCTAGCCAAATTTCACGGGTGTACATGAAACCACGGCGGATTTACAAGGAGATATTCACTCGGAACAACCGGAGGACTGCGGGCAGCAAGATTCCAGAATTCTTCCTAAGAAACCTTTAACGAAGTGAAACACTCCTATGTTGCAATAACTTAGAACCGTATTGTGAGTGTTCCCAACAGAGCTCATTCGGCTGATCACTACCGTGGACTAACTATAGCCAGATGTAAGCAGTGACGTCCATAGTGCTTAATGGACAGTCGTGGCGTGCCAAACAACTGAGCTCTAGTTCTCCAAACTTTAACAGAGTGCCATAAGTAGAGGTTCAACTTCCTGCTTCGGTTGAGTAGAGTGTAGCCGTCAAAGCTAGAATCAGCAGCACTCAGGTGAGAAGAACGAAAAGCAGATATACCCAGTCCGCTGGCAGTGTCCTACGGTGTCCAGCCTATCTGTCTGCCACGCCAAAATATTGGCAACCACGGCAGAGCTAAGCAGTGGCAATTATGCAGCAATTCAAACTGCATAACCTGGCCAAATTTCACGGGTATACAAGAAACCACGGTGGATTTACAAGGACATGTTCACCCGGAACAGCCGGAGGCCTGGCCCCAGCGAGATTCCGGAATTCTTCCTAAGAAGCCTTGAAAGCAGTGAAACGCTCCTATGTTTCAGTAACTCAGAACCTCATTCTGAATGTTCCCGGCAGAGTTCCTTCGGCTGAACACAACGGTGGACTAATTAGAGAAAGATGTAGGCAGTGCCGTCCATATTGCTGGATGGACAGTGGTGGCTTGCCAAACAACCTAGCTCTAGTTCTCAACACTTTCACAAAGTGCCATAAGTTGAGGTTCAACTTACTGCTCCGGTTGAGTAGAGTGTAGCCGTCAAAGCTGGAATCAGTAGCACTCAGGTGAGAAGAACGGGAAGCAGATATACCCAGTCCGCTGGCAGTGTCCTACGGGGACCAGCATATCTGGCTGCCACGCCTGAATGTTTGCAATCGCGGCAGAGCTTTGCAGGCACAATTGTGCAACAATGCAAACTGCATAACCTGGCCAAATTTGACGGGTGTACAAGAAACCACGGCGGATTTACAATGAGATGTTCACACGAAACAGCCAGAGGCCTGTCGGCAGCAACATTCTGGAATCCTTCCTAAGAAGCCTTGAAAGCAGTGAAACGCTCCTATGTGGCAATAACTCAGAACCTCATTCTGAGTGTCCGCAGCAGAGGTCATTCGGCTCAAATCAACCGTGGACTCATTATAGCCAGATGTAGGCAGTGCCGTCCATAGTGCTGGATGGACAGTGGTGGCGTGCCAAACAATTGAGCTCTAGTTCTCAACACTTTCACAAAGTGCCATGAGTTGAGGTTCAACTTACTGCTCCGGTTGTGTAGAGTGTAGCCGTCAATGGTGGAATCAGTAGCACTCAGGTGAGAAGAAGGGGAAGCAGCTATACCCAGTCCGCTGGCAATGTCCTACGGGGACCAGCCTATCTGATTGCCATGCCTGAATATTTTCAAACGCGGCAG
Source organism: Dipodomys merriami (assembly GCF_024711535.1). Taxonomy (NCBI): domain Eukaryota; kingdom Metazoa; phylum Chordata; class Mammalia; order Rodentia; family Heteromyidae; genus Dipodomys; species Dipodomys merriami. Next base: position 117,083 of record NW_027203771.1, on the reverse strand, counting down.
AGCTAGACAGGCGCAATTGTGCAGCAATACAAACTTCATAACCTGGCAAATTTTCATGGGTTTACAAGAAAGCACGGTGGATTTACAAGGAGATGTTCACCCGGAACAGCCCGAGGCCTGCCTGCAGCAAGTTTCCGGAATCCTTCCTAAGAAGCCTTGAAAGCAGTGAAACCTCCTTTGTTGCAATAACTCAGAACCTCATTCTGAGTGTTCCCGGAAGAGGTCATTCGGCTGAACACAACCGTGGACTAATTAGAGCCAGATGTAGGCAGTGCTGTCCATACTGCTGGAGGGAGAGTGGTGGCATGCCAAACAACTGAGCTCTACTTCTCAACACTTTCACAAAGTGACATAAGTTGAGGTTCAACTTACTGCTCCGGTTGAGTAGAGTGTAGCCGTCAAAGCTGGAATCAGTAACACTCAGGTGAGAAGAACCCGAAGCAGTTATACCCAGTCCGCTGGCATTGTCCTATGGGGACCAGCCTATCTGGCTGCCACGCCTGAATGTTTGCAACCGCGTCATGGGTAGGCTGGCGCAATTGTGCAGCAATGCAAACTGCATAACCTCCCTAAATTTCAGGGGTGTACAAGAAACCACGGGGGATTTACAAGGAGATGTTCTCCCTGAACAGCAGGAGGCCTGTCGGAAGCAAGATTCTGGAATTCTTCCTAAGAAGCCTTGAAAGCAGTGAAACGCTCCTATGTTGCAATAACTCAGAACCTCATTCTGAGTGTTCCCGGCAGAGGTCATTCGGCTGAAGAGAACCGTGGACTAACTATAGCCAGATGTAGGCAGTGCCGTCAGTAGTGCTGGATGGACAGTGGTGGCATGCCAAACAACTGAGCTCTAGTTCTCAACACTTGCACAAAGTGCCATAATTTGAGGTTCAACTTACTGCTCCGGTTGAGTAGAGTGTAGCTGTCAAAGCTGAAATCAGTAGCACTGAGGTGAGAAGAACGGGAAGCTGATATATGCAGTCCGCTGGCAGTGTCCTACGGGGACAAGCCTATCTGGCTGCCATGCCTGAATGTTTGCAACCCCGGCAGAGATAGGCAGTCGCAATTCTGCAGCAATGCAAACTACATAACTTTGCCAAATTTCACAGGTGTACAAGAAACCACGGGGGATTTACAAGTAGATGTTCACCCGGAACAGCTGGAGGCCAGCCGGCAGCAAGTTTCCGGATTTCTTCCTAAGAAACCTTGAACGAAGTGAAACGCTCCTATGTTGCAATAACTGAGAACCTCATTTTGAGTGTTCCCGACAGAGGTCATTCGGCTGAACACAACCGAAGACTAATTAGAGCCAGATGTAGGCAGTGCCGTTCATAGTGCTTGGCGGACAGGGGTCAAATGCTAAACAACTGAGCTCTAGTTCTCCAAACGTTCACAAAGTGCCATAAGTTGAGGTTCAACTTACTGCTCCAGTTGAGTAGAGTGTAGCCGTCAAAGCTGGAATCAGTAGCACTCAGGTGAGAAGAACGAGAAGCAGATATACCCACTCCGCTGGCAGAGTCCTACAGGGACTAGCCTGTCTGGCTGACACGCCTGAATGTTTGCAACCGCGACAGGGCTAGACAGTCGCAATTATGCAGCAATGCAAACTGCATTACCTGGCCAAATTTCACGGGTGTACAAGAAACCACGAGGAAATACAAGGAGATGTTCACTCGGAACAGCCAGAGGCCTGCCGGCAGCAAGATTCCGGAATTCTTCCTAAGAAGCCTTGAACGCAGTGATACGCTCCTATGTTGCAATAACTCAGCAGGTCATTCTGAGTGTTCCTGGCAGAGGTCATTCGGCTGAACACAACCATGGACTAATTAGAGCCAGATGTAGGCAGTGCCGTCCATAGTGCTGGATGGACAGTGGTCGCGTGCCAAACAACTGAGCTCTAGGTCTCCAAACTTTAACAGAGTGCCATAAGTAGAGGTTCAACTTACTGCTTCGGTTGAGTAGAGTGTAGCCGTCAAAGCGGGAATCAGAAGCACTCAGGTGAGAAGAATGGGAAGCAGATATACCCAGTCCGCTGGCAGTGTCCAACTCGGACCAGCCTATCTGTCTGCCACGCCTGAATGTTTGCAACCGCGCCAGAGCTAGGCAGGCGAAATTATGCAGCAATGCAAACAGCATAACCTAGCCAAATTTCACGGGTGTACAAGAAACCACGGGGGATTTACAAGGAGATGTTCACTTGAACAACCGGAGGCCTGCCGGCAGCAAGATTCCAGAATTCTTCCTAAGAAACCTTGAACGTACTGAAACACTCCTATGTTGCAATAACTTAGAACCTTATTGTGAGTGTTCCCAGCAGAGCTCATTCGGCTGAACACAACGGTGGACTAACTATAGCAAGATGTAGGCAGTGCCTTCCATAGTGCTTAATGGACAGTCGTAGCGTACCAAACAACTGAGCTCTAGTTCTCCAAATTTTAACAGAGTGCCATAAGTAGAGGTTCAACTTCCTGCTTCGGTTGAGTAGAGTGTAGCCGTCAAAGCTAGAATCAATAGCACTGAGGTGAGAAGAACGAGAAGCAGATATACCCAGTCCGCTGGCAGTGTCCTACGGTGTCCAGCCTATCTGTCTGCCACGCCTCAATATTTGCAACTGCGGCAGAGCTAAGCAGTCGCAATCATGCAGCAATTCAAACTGCATAACCTGGACAAATTTCACGGGTGTACAAGAAACCACGGGGGATTTACAAGGACATGTTCACCCGGAACAGCCGGAGGCCTGCCCACAGCAACATTCCGGAATTCATCCTAAGAAGCCTTGAAAGCAGTGAAACGCTCCTATGTTTCAGTAACTCAGAACCTCATTCTGAGTGCTCCTGGCAGAGTTCATTTATGTGAACACAACCGTGGACTAATTAGAGAAAGATGTAGGCAGTGCCATCCATAGTGCTGGATGGACAGTGGTGGCTTGCCAAACAACTGAGCTCTAGTTCTCAACACTTTCACAAAGTGCCATAAGTTGAGGTTCAACTTACTGCTCCGGTTGAGTAGAGTGTAGCCGTCAAAGCTGGCATCAGTAGCACTCAGGTGAGAAGATCGGGAAGCAGATATACCCAGTCCGCTGGCAGTGTCCTACAGGGACCAGCCTATCTGGTTGCCACGCCTGAATATTTGCAACCGCGGCAGAGCTAGGCAGGCGCAATTGTGCAGCAATACAAACTTCATAACCTGGCGAAATTTCACGGGTGTACAAGAAACCACGGGGGATTTACAAGGACATGTTAACCCGGAACAGCCGGAGGCCTGCCCCCAGCAAGATTCCGGAATTCTTCCTAAGAAGCCTTGAAAGCAGTGAAACGCTCCTATGTTGCAATAACTCAGAACCTCATTCTGAGTGTTCCCGGCAGAGGTCATTCGGCTGAACACAAAGGTGGATTAATTAGAGCCCGATGTAGGCAGTGCCGTCCATAGTGCTGGAGGGACAGTGCTGGAATGCCAAACAACTTAGCTCTAGTTTTCAACACTTTCACAAAGTGCCCTAAGTTGAGGTTGAACTTAATGCTCCGGTTGAGTAGAGTGTAGCCGTCAAAGCTGGAATCAGTAGCACTCAGGCGAGAAAAACGGGAATCAGATATACCCAGTCCGCTGGCAGTTTCCTACGGGGACCAGCCTATCTGGCTGCCACGCCTGAAAGTGTGCAACCGTGTCAGAGCTAGGCAGGCACAATTGTGCAGCAATGCAAACTGCATAACCTGGCTGTATTTCACGGTTGTACAAGAAACCACAGGGGATTTACAAGGAGATGGTCACCCGGAATAGCCAGAGGCCTTCCGGCAAAAACATTCGGGAATTCTTCCTATGAAGCCTTGAAAGTAGAGAAATGCTCCTAAGTTGCAACAACTCAGAATGTCATTCTGAGTGTTCTCGGCAGAGGGCATTCGGCTGAAGACAACCGGGGACTAATTAGAGCCAGATGTACACAGTGCCGTCCATAGTGATGGAAGGACCGTGGTGGCATGCCAAACAACGGAGCTCTAGTTCTCAACACTTTCATAAAGTGCCATAAGTTGAGGTTCAACTTACTGCTCCTGTTGAGTACAGTGGAGCCGTCAAAGCTGGAATCAGTAGCACTCAGGTGAGAAGAACGGGAAGCACATATACCCAGTCCGATGGTAGTGTCCTACGAGGTACAGCCTCTCTGGCTACCACGCCTGAATGTTTGCAACCACGCCAGAGCTCGGCAGGCGCAATTATGCAGCAATTCATACTGCATAACCTGGCCAAATTTCATGGGTGTACAAGAAATCACGAGGGATTTACAAGGAGATGTTCACCCGGAACAGCCGGAGGCCAGCCGGCAGCAACATTCCGGAATTCTTCCTGAGAAGCCTTGAAAGCAGTGAAACGCTCCTATGTTGCAATAACTCAGAACCTCATTCTGAGTGTTCCCGGCACAGGTCATTCGGCTGAACACAACCGTGGACTAATTAGAGCCAGATGTAGGCAGTGACGTCCATGGACCTGGATGGACAGGGGTTGGGGTGCCAAACAACTGAGCTCTAGTTCTCAACACTTTCACAAAGTGTCATAAGTTGAGGTTCAACTTACTGCTCCGGTTGAGTAGAGTGTAGCCGTCAAAGCTGGAATCAGTAGCACTCAGGAGAGAAGAACAGGAAGCAGATAGACCCAGTCCGCTGGCAGCGTTCAACGGGGACCACTTATCTTGCTGCCGTGCCTGAATGTTTGCAACCTCGGCAGATAAAGGCAGGCACAATTGTGCAGCAATGCAAACTGCATAACCTCGCCAAATTTCATGGGTGTACAAGAAAACACGGGGGATTTACAAGGAGATGTTCACCAGGAAAAGAGGGAGGCCTGTCCACAGCAAGTTTCCGGAATGCTTCCTAAGAAGCCTTGAAAGCAGTGAAACGCTCCTATGTTGCAACAACTCAGAACCTCATTCTGAGTGTTCCCCGCAGAGGTCATTCGCCTGAACACAACCCTGGACTAATTAGAGCCAGATATAGGCAGTGCCGTCCATAGTGCTGGATATACAGTTGTGGCGGGCCAAACAACTGAGCTCTAGGTGTCAATACTTTCACAAAATGCCATAAATTGAGGTTCAACTTACTGCTCCGATTGAGTAGAGTGTAGCCGTCAAAGCTGGAATCAGTAGCACTCAGGTGAAAAGAACGGGAAGCAGATAGAACCAGTCCGCTGGCAGTGTCCTACGGGGACCAGCCTATCTGGCTGCCACGCCTGAATGTTTGCAACCGCGGCAGAGCTAGGCAGGCGCAATTGTGCAGCAATGCACACTGCATATCCTGGCCAAATTTCACGTGTGTACAAGAAACCACAGGGGATTTTCAAGGAGATGGTCACCCGGAACAGCCAGAGGTCAGCCGGCAAAAACATTCGGGAATTCTTCCTAAGAAGCCTTGAAAGCAGAGAAATGCTCCTAAGTTGTAACAACTCAGAATCTCATTCTGAGTTTTCTTGGCAGAGGGCATTCGGCTGAAGACAACCGTGGACTAATTAGAGCCAGATGTACACAGTGCCGTCCATAGTGATGGAAGGACCGTGGTGGCATGCCAAACAACGGAGCTCTAGTTCTCAACACTTTCATAAAGTGCCATAAGTTGAGGTTCAACTTATTGCTCCTGTTGAGTAGAGTGTAGCCGTCAAAGCTGGAATCAGTAGCACTCAGGTGAGAAGAACGGGAAGCACATATACCCAGTCCGATGGTAGTGTCCTACGAGGTCCAGCCTCTCTGGCTACCACGCCTGAATGTTTGCAACCACGGCAGTGCTAGGCAGGCGCAATTGTGCAGCAATGCAAACTGCATAACCTGGCCAAATTTCACCGGTGTACAAGTAACCACGGGGGATTTACAAGGAGATATTCACCCGGAGCAGCCGCAGGCCTGCCGGCAGCAACATTCCGGAATTCTTCCTGTGAAGCCTGGAAAGCAGTGAAACGCTCCTATGTTGCAATAACTCAGAACCTCATTCTGAGTGTACCTGGCAGAGTTCATTCGGCTGAACACAACCGTGGACTAATTAGAGCCAGATGTAGGCAGTGACGTCCATGGTGCTGGATGGACAGTGGTGGCGTGCCAAACAACTGAGATCTAGGTCTCAACACTTTCACAAAGTGCCATAAGTTGAGGTTCAACTTACTGCTCCCGTTGAGTAGAGTGTAGCCGTCAAAGCTGGAATCAGAAGCACTCAGGTGAGAAGAACGGGAAGCTGATATACGCAGTCCACTGGCAGTGTCCTACAGGGATCAGTAAATCTGGCTGCCACGCCTGAATGTTTGCAAAAGTGGTAGAGCTAGCCAGGCGCAATTGTGCAGCAATGCAAACTGCATAACCTGGCCAAATTTCACGGGTGTAAAAGAAACCACGTGGGATTTATATGGAGATGTTAACTCAGAACAGCCGGAGGCCTGCCGGCAGCAACATTCCGGAATTCTTCTCAAGAAGCCTTGAAAGCAGTGAAATGCTCCTATGTTGCCATAACTCAGAACCCCATTCTGAGTGTTCCCGGCAGGGGTCATTTGGCTGAACACAACCAAGAACTTATTAGAGCCAAATGTATGCAGTTCCGTCCATAGTGCTGGATGGACAGTTGTGGCGTGCCAAACAACTGAGCTCTATTTCTCAAGTCTTTTACAAATTGCCATAGGTTGAGGTTCAACTACTTCAACGGTTGAGTACAGTGTAGCCGTCAAAGCTGGAATCAGTAGCACTCAGGTGAGAAGAACGGGAAGCAGATAGACCCAGTCTGATGGCAGAGTCCTACGGGGACCCGCCTATTTGCCTGTCACGCCTGAATGTTTGCCACTGCGGCAGAGCTAGGTAGGCGCAATTGTGCAGCAATGCAAACTGCATAACCTGGCCAAATTTCCCGGGTGTACAAGAAACCACGGGGGATTTACAAGGAGATGTTCACCCGGAACAGACAGAGGCCTGCCGGCAGCAAGATTCCGGAATCCTTCCGAAGAAGCCTTGAAAGCAGTGAAACGCACCTATGTTGCCATAACTCAGAACCTCATTCTGAGTGTTCCTGGAAGAGGTCATTCGGCTGAACACGACGGTGGACTAATTAGAGCCAAATGTATGCAGTGCCTCCATAGTGCTGGATGGACAGTTGTGGCGTGTCAAACAACTGAGTTCTAGTTCTCAACACTTTCACAAAGTGCCATAAGTTGAGGTTCAACTTACTGCTCCGGTTGAGTAGAGTGTAGCCGTCAAAGCTGGAATCAGTAGCACTCACGTGAGAAGAACGGGAAGCATATATACCCAGTTCGCTGGCAGTGTCCTACGGGGACCAGCATATCTGGCTGCCACGCCTGAATCTTTGCAATCCCGGCAGAGCTAGGCAGGCACAATTGTGCAGCAATGCAAACTGCATACCCTGGCCAAATTTGACGGGTGTACAAGAAACCACGGCTGATTTACAAGGAGATGTTCACCCGGAACAGACAGAGGCCTCCCGGCAGCAAGATTCCGGAATCCTTCCTAAGAAGCCTTGAAAGCAGTGAAACGCTCCTATGTTGCAATAACTCAGAACCTCATTCTGAGTGTTCCCGGCAGAGGTTATTCAGGTGAACTCATCCGTGGACTAATTAGAGCCAGATGTAGGCAGTGGACTAATTAGAGCCAGATGTAGGCAATGGACTAATTAGAGCCAGATATAGGCAGTGTATTCGATTGGAAAACAACTGAGCTTTAGTTCTCCAAACTTTCTCAAATTGCCATAAGTTGAGGTTCAACTTACTGCTCCGGTCGAGTAGAGTGTACACGTCAAAGCTGGAATCAGTAGCACTGAGTTGAGTAGAACGGGAAGCAGGTAGACCCAGTCCGCTGGCAGTGTCCTACGATGACCAGCCTTTCTGGCTGCCACGCCTGAATGTTTGTAAACACGGCAGAGCTATGCAGGCGGAAATGTGCAGCAATGCAAACTGCATAACCTGGCCAAATTTCACGGGTGTACGAGAAACCACGGGGGATATACAAGGGGATTTCACCCGGAAGAGCCGGAGGCCTGCCGGCAACAAGATTCCGGAATTCTTCCTGTGAAACCTTGAAAGCAGTGAAACGCACCTAGGTGGCAATAACTCAGAACCTCATTCTGAGTGTTCCCCGCAGAGATCATTCGGCTGAACACAACTGTGGAGTAATTAGAGCCAGATATAGGCAGTGCCGTCCATAGTGCTGAATGGATATTGGTGGCGTGCCAAACACCTGAGATCTAGTTCACAACACTTTCACAAAGTGCCATACGTTGAGGCTCTACTTAGTGCTCCGGTTGAGTAGAGTGTAGCCGTCAAAGCTGGAATCAGTAGCACTCAGGTGAGAAGAAAGGAAAGCAGATATAACCAGTCCCTAGCAGTGCCCTACGGGGACCAGCCTATCTGGCTGCCACGCCTGAATGTTTGCAACCGCGGCAGGGGAAGGCAGGCGCAATTGTGCAGCAATGCAAACTGCATAACCTCCCCAAATTTCAGGGGTGTACAAGAAACCACGGGGGATTTACAAGGAGATGTTCACCCTGAACAGCAGGAGGCCTGCTGGCAGCAAGATTCTGGAATTCTTCCTAAGAAGCCTTGAAAGCAGTGAAACGCTCCTATGTTGCAATATCTCAGAACCTCATTTTGACTGTTCCCGGCAGAGGTCATTCGGCTGAACACAACCGTGGACTAACTATAGCCAGATGTAGGCAGTGCCGTCCATAGTGCTGGATGGACAGTGGTGGCGTGCCAAACAACTGAGCTCTAGTTCTCAACACTTGCACAAAGTGCCATAAGTTGAGGTTCAACTTACTGCTCCGGTTGAGTAGAGTGTAGCCGTCAAAGCTGGAATCAGTAGCACTCAGGTGAGAAGAACGGGAAGCAGATATACCCAGTCTGCTGGCAGTGTCCTACGGGGACCAGCCTTACTGGCTGCCACGCCTGAATGTTTGCAACCCCGGCAGAGATAGGCAGTCGCAATTATGCAGCAATGCAAACTGCATAACTTGGCCTAATTTCACAGGTGTACAAGAAACCACTGGGGATTTACAAGGACATGTTCACCCGGAACATCCGGAGGCCAGCCGGCAGCAAGATTCCGGAATCTTCCTAAGAAACCTTGAACGCAGTGAAACGCTCGTATGTTGCAATAACTCAGAACCTCATTTTTAGTGTTCCCGACAGAGGTCATTCGGCTGAACACAACCGAGGACTAATTAGAGCCAGATATAGGCAGTGCCATCCATAGTGCTGGGGGGACAGTGGTCGCATGCTAAACAACTGAGCTCTAGTTCTCCAAACGTGCACAACGTGCCATAAATTGAGGTTCAACTTACTGCTTCGGTTGAGTAGAGTGTAGCAATCAACGCTGGAATCAGTAGCACTCAGTTGAGAAGAACGAGAAGCAGATATACCAAGTCTGCTGGCAGTGTCCTACGTGGAACAGCCTTTCTGGCTGCCACGCCTGAATGTTTGCAACCGCGGCAGAGCTAGGCAGGCGCAATTGTGCAGCAATGCAAACTGCATTAACTGGCCAAATTTCACGGGTGTACAAGAAACCACGGGGGATGTATAATTAGATGTTCACCCGGAACAGCCAGAGGCCTGCCGGCAGCAAGATTCCGGAATTCTTCCTAAGAAGCCTTGCAAGCAGTGAAACGCTGCTATGTTGCAATAACTCAGAACCTCATTCTGAGTGTTCCCGGCAGAGGTCATTCGGCTGAACTCATCCGTGGACTAATTAGAGCCAGATGTAGGCAGTGGAAAAATTAGAGCCCGATGTAGGCAATGGACTAATTAGAGCTAGGTATAGGCAGTGTTTTCGATTGGAAAACAACTGAGCTTTAGTTCTCCAAACTTTCACAAAGTGCCATAAGTTGACGTTCAACTTATTGGTCTGGTTGAGAAGAGTGTAGCCATCAAAGCTGGAATCAGTAGCACTCAGGTGAGAAGAACTGGAAACAGATAGACCCAGTTTGCTGGAAGTGTCTTACGGGGACCAGCCTATCTGGCTGATACGCCTGAATGTTTGCAAGCGCGGCAGGGGTAGGCAGGTGCAATTGTGGAGCAATGCAAACTGCGTAAGCGCCCCAAATTTCAGGGGTGTACAAGAAACCACGGGGGATTTACAAGGACATGATCACCCGGAACAGCAGGAGGCCTACCGGCAGCAAGATTCCGGAATTCTTCCAGTGAAGCCTTGAAAGCTGTGAAACGCGCCTATGTTGCAATAACTCAGAAACTCATTCTGATTGTTCCCGGCACAGGTCATTGGGCTAAACACAACCGTGGACTAATTAGAGCCAGGTGTAGGCAGTGCCGTCCATACTGTTGGATGGACAGTGGTGGAGTGCCAAACAACTGAGCTCTAGTTCTTAACACTTTCACAAAGTGCCATAAGTTGAGGTTCAACTTACTGCTCCAGTTGAGTAGAGTGTAGCCGTCAAAGCTGGAATCAGTAGCACTCAGGTGAGAAGAACGAGAAGCAGATATACCCACTCCGCTGGCAGAGTCCTACAGGGACTAGCCTGTCTGGCTGACACGCCTGAATGTTTGCAACCGCGACAGGGCTAGACAGTCGCAATTATGCAGCAATGCAAACTGCATTACCTGGCCAAATTTCACGGGTGTACAAGAAACCACGAGGAAATACAAGGAGATGTTCACTCGGAACAGCCAGAGGCCTGCCGGCAGCAAGATTCCGGAATTCTTCCTAAGAAGCCTTGAACGCAGTGATACGCTCCTATGTTGCAATAACTCAGCAGGTCATTCTGAGTGTTCCTGGCAGAGGTCATTCGGCTGAACACAACCATGGACTAATTAGAGCCAGATGTAGGCAGTGCCGTCCATAGTGCTGGATGGACAGTGGTCGCGTGCCAAACAACTGAGCTCTAGGTCTCCAAACTTTAACAGAGTGCCATAAGTAGAGGTTCAACTTACTGCTTCGGTTGAGTAGAGTGTAGCCGTCAAAGCGGGAATCAGAAGCACTCAGGTGAGAAGAATGGGAAGCAGATATACCCAGTCCGCTGGCAGTGTCCAACTCGGACCAGCCTATCTGTCTGCCACGCCTGAATGTTTGCAACCGCGCCAGAGCTAGGCAGGCGAAATTATGCAGCAATGCAAACAGCATAACCTAGCCAAATTTCACGGGTGTACAAGAAACCACGGGGGATTTACAAGGAGATGTTCACTTGAACAACCGGAGGCCTGCCGGCAGCAAGATTCCAGAATTCTTCCTAAGAAACCTTGAACGTACTGAAACACTCCTATGTTGCAATAACTTAGAACCTTATTGTGAGTGTTCCCAGCAGAGCTCATTCGGCTGAACACAACGGTGGACTAACTATAGCAAGATGTAGGCAGTGCCTTCCATAGTGCTTAATGGACAGTCGTAGCGTACCAAACAACTGAGCTCTAGTTCTCCAAATTTTAACAGAGTGCCATAAGTAGAGGTTCAACTTCCTGCTTCGGTTGAGTAGAGTGTAGCCGTCAAAGCTAGAATCAATAGCACTGAGGTGAGAAGAACGAGAAGCAGATATACCCAGTCCGCTGGCAGTGTCCTACGGTGTCCAGCCTATCTGTCTGCCACGCCTCAATATTTGCAACTGCGGCAGAGCTAAGCAGTCGCAATCATGCAGCAATTCAAACTGCATAACCTGGACAAATTTCACGGGTGTACAAGAAACCACGGGGGATTTACAAGGACATGTTCACCCGGAACAGCCGGAGGCCTGCCCACAGCAACATTCCGGAATTCATCCTAAGAAGCCTTGAAAGCAGTGAAACGCTCCTATGTTTCAGTAACTCAGAACCTCATTCTGAGTGCTCCTGGCAGAGTTCATTTATGTGAACACAACCGTGGACTAATTAGAGAAAGATGTAGGCAGTGCCATCCATAGTGCTGGATGGACAGTGGTGGCTTGCCAAACAACTGAGCTCTAGTTCTCAACACTTTCACAAAGTGCCATAAGTTGAGGTTCAACTTACTGCTCCGGTTGAGTAGAGTGTAGCCGTCAAAGCTGGCATCAGTAGCACTCAGGTGAGAAGATCGGGAAGCAGATATACCCAGTCCGCTGGCAGTGTCCTACAGGGACCAGCCTATCTGGTTGCCACGCCTGAATATTTGCAACCGCGGCAGAGCTAGGCAGGCGCAATTGTGCAGCAATACAAACTTCATAACCTGGCGAAATTTCACGGGTGTACAAGAAACCACGGGGGATTTACAAGGACATGTTAACCCGGAACAGCCGGAGGCCTGCCCCCAGCAAGATTCCGGAATTCTTCCTAAGAAGCCTTGAAAGCAGTGAAACGCTCCTATGTTGCAATAACTCAGAACCTCATTCTGAGTGTTCCCGGCAGAGGTCATTCGGCTGAACACAAAGGTGGATTAATTAGAGCCCGATGTAGGCAGTGCCGTCCATAGTGCTGGAGGGACAGTGCTGGAATGCCAAACAACTTAGCTCTAGTTTTCAACACTTTCACAAAGTGCCCTAAGTTGAGGTTGAACTTAATGCTCCGGTTGAGTAGAGTGTAGCCGTCAAAGCTGGAATCAGTAGCACTCAGGCGAGAAAAACGGGAATCAGATATACCCAGTCCGCTGGCAGTTTCCTACGGGGACCAGCCTATCTGGCTGCCACGCCTGAAAGTGTGCAACCGTGTCAGAGCTAGGCAGGCACAATTGTGCAGCAATGCAAACTGCATAACCTGGCTGTATTTCACGGTTGTACAAGAAACCACAGGGGATTTACAAGGAGATGGTCACCCGGAATAGCCAGAGGCCTTCCGGCAAAAACATTCGGGAATTCTTCCTATGAAGCCTTGAAAGTAGAGAAATGCTCCTAAGTTGCAACAACTCAGAATGTCATTCTGAGTGTTCTCGGCAGAGGGCATTCGGCTGAAGACAACCGGGGACTAATTAGAGCCAGATGTACACAGTGCCGTCCATAGTGATGGAAGGACCGTGGTGGCATGCCAAACAACGGAGCTCTAGTTCTCAACACTTTCATAAAGTGCCATAAGTTGAGGTTCAACTTACTGCTCCTGTTGAGTACAGTGGAGCCGTCAAAGCTGGAATCAGTAGCACTCAGGTGAGAAGAACGGGAAGCACATATACCCAGTCCGATGGTAGTGTCCTACGAGGTACAGCCTCTCTGGCTACCACGCCTGAATGTTTGCAACCACGCCAGAGCTCGGCAGGCGCAATTATGCAGCAATTCATACTGCATAACCTGGCCAAATTTCATGGGTGTACAAGAAATCACGAGGGATTTACAAGGAGATGTTCACCCGGAACAGCCGGAGGCCAGCCGGCAGCAACATTCCGGAATTCTTCCTGAGAAGCCTTGAAAGCAGTGAAACGCTCCTATGTTGCAATAACTCAGAACCTCATTCTGAGTGTTCCCGGCACAGGTCATTCGGCTGAACACAACCGTGGACTAATTAGAGCCAGATGTAGGCAGTGACGTCCATGGACCTGGATGGACAGGGGTTGGGGTGCCAAACAACTGAGCTCTAGTTCTCAACACTTTCACAAAGTGTCATAAGTTGAGGTTCAACTTACTGCTCCGGTTGAGTAGAGTGTAGCCGTCAAAGCTGGAATCAGTAGCACTCAGGAGAGAAGAACAGGAAGCAGATAGACCCAGTCCGCTGGCAGCGTTCAACGGGGACCACTTATCTTGCTGCCGTGCCTGAATGTTTGCAACCTCGGCAGATAAAGGCAGGCACAATTGTGCAGCAATGCAAACTGCATAACCTCGCCAAATTTCATGGGTGTACAAGAAAACACGGGGGATTTACAAGGAGATGTTCACCAGGAAAAGAGGGAGGCCTGTCCACAGCAAGTTTCCGGAATGCTTCCTAAGAAGCCTTGAAAGCAGTGAAACGCTCCTATGTTCCAACAACTCAGAACCTCATTCTGAGTGTTCCCCGCAGAGGTCATTCGCCTGAACACAACCCTGGACTAATTAGAGCCAGATATAGGCAGTGCCGTCCATAGTGCTGGATGGACAGTTGTGGCGGGCCAAACAACTGAGCTCTAGGTGTCAATACTTTCACAAAATGCCATAAATTGAGGTTCAACTTACTGCTCCGATTGAGTAGAGTGTAGCCGTCAAAGCTGGAATCAGTAGCACTCAGGTGAAAAGAACGGGAAGCAGATAGAACCAGTCCGCTGGCAGTGTCCTACGGGGACCAGCCTATCTGGCTGCCACGCCTGAATGTTTGCAACCGCGGCAGAGCTAGGCAGGCGCAATTGTGCAGCAATGCACACTGCATATCCTGGCCAAATTTCACGTGTGTACAAGAAACCACAGGGGATTTACATGGAGATGGTCACCCGGAACAGCCAGAGGTCTGCCGGCAAAAACATTCGGGAATTCTTCCTAAGAAGCCTTGAAAGCAGAGAAATGCTCCTAAGTTGTAACAACTCAGAATCTCATTCTGAGTTTTCTTGGCAGAGGGCATTCGGCTGAAGACAACCGTGGACTAATTAGAGCCAGATGTACACAGTGCCGTCCATAGTGATGGAAGGACCGTGGTGGCATGCCAAACAACGGAGCTCTAGTTCTCAACACTTTCATAAAGTGCCATGAGTTGAGGTTCAACTTACTGCTCCTGTTGAGTACAGTGTAGCCGTCAAAGCTGGAATCAGTAGCACTCAGGTGAGAAGAACGGGAAGCACATATACCCAGTCCGATGGTAGTGTCCTACGAGGTCCAGCCTCTCTGGCTACCACGCCTGAATGTTTGCAACCACGGCAGTGCTAGGCAGGCGCAATTGTGCAGCAATGCAAACTGCATAACCTGGCCAAATTTCACCGGTGTACAAGTAACCACGGGGGATTTACAAGGAGATATTCACCCGGAGCAGCCGGAGGCCTGCCGGCAGCAACATTCCGGAATTCTTCCTGTGAAGCCTGGAAAGCAGTGAAACGCTCCTATGTTGCAATAACTCAGAACCTCATTCTGAGTGTACCTGGCAGAGTTCATTCGGCTGAACACAACCGTGGACTAATTAGAGCCAGATGTAGGCAGTGACGTCCATGGTGCTGGATGGACAGTGGTGGCGTGCCAAACAACTGAGATCTAGGTCTCAACACTTTCACAAAGTGCCATAAGTTGAGGTTCAACTTACTGCTCCCGTTGAGTAGAGTGTAGCCGTCAAAGCTGGAATCAGAAGCACTCAGGTGAGAAGAACGGGAAGCTGATATACGCAGTCCACTGGCAGTGTCCTACAGGGATCAGTAAATCTGGCTGCCACGCCTGAATGTTTGCAAAAGTGGTAGAGCTAGCCAGGCGCAATTGTGCAGCAATGCAAACTGCATAACCTGGCCAAATTTCACGGGTGTAAAAGAAACCACGTGGGATTTATATGGAGATGTTAACTCAGAACAGCCGGAGGCCTGCCGGCAGCAACATTCCGGAATTCTTCTCAAGAAGCCTTGAAAGCAGTGAAATGCTCCTATGTTGCCATAACTCAGAACCCCATTCTGAGTGTTCCCGGCAGGGGTCATTTGGCTGAACACAACCAAGAACTTATTAGAGCCAAATGTATGCAGTTCCGTCCATAGTGCTGGATGGACAGTTGTGGCGTGCCAAACAACTGAGCTCTATTTCTCAAGTCTTTTACAAATTGCCATAGGTTGAGGTTCAACTACTTCAACGGTTGAGTACAGTGTAGCCGTCAAAGCTGGAATCAGTAGCACTCAGGTGAGAAGAACGGGAAGCAGATAGACCCAGTCTGATGGCAGAGTCCTACGGGGACCCGCCTATTTGCCTGTCACGCCTGAATGTTTGCCACTGCGGCAGAGCTAGGTAGGCGCAATTGTGCAGCAATGCAAACTGCATAACCTGGCCAAATTTCCCGGGTGTACAAGAAACCACGGGGGATTTACAAGGAGATGTTCACCCGGAACAGACAGAGGCCTGCCGGCAGCAAGATTCCGGAATCCTTCCGAAGAAGCCTTGAAAGCAGTGAAACGCACCTATGTTGCCATAACTCAGAACCTCATTCTGAGTGTTCCTGGAAGAGGTCATTCGGCTGAACACGACGGTGGACTAATTAGAGCCAAATGTATGCAGTGCCTCCATAGTGCTGGATGGACAGTTGTGGCGTGTCAAACAACTGAGTTCTAGTTCTCAACACTTTCACAAAGTGCCATAAGTTGAGGTTCAACTTACTGCTCCGGTTGAGTAGAGTGTAGCCGTCAAAGCTGGAATCAGTAGCACTCACGTGAGAAGAACGGGAAGCATATATACCCAGTTCGCTGGCAGTGTCCTACGGGGACCAGCATATCTGGCTGCCACGCCTGAATCTTTGCAATCCCGGCAGAGCTAGGCAGGCACAATTGTGCAGCAATGCAAACTGCATACCCTGGCCAAATTTGACGGGTGTACAAGAAACCACGGCGGATTTACAAGGAGATGTTCACCCGGAACAGACAGAGGCCTCCCGGCAGCAAGATTCCGGAATCCTTCCTAAGAAGCCTTGAAAGCAGTGAAACGCTCCTATGTTGCAATAACTCAGAACCTCATTCTGAGTGTTCCCGGCAGAGGTTATTCAGGTGAACTCATCCGTGGACTAATTAGAGCCAGATGTAGGCAGTGGACTAATTAGAGCCAGATGTAGGCAATGGACTAATTAGAGCCAGATATAGGCAGTGTATTCGATTGGAAAACAACTGAGCTTTAGTTCTCCAAACTTTCTCAAATTGCCATAAGTTGAGGTTCAACTTACTGCTCCGGTCGAGTAGAGTGTACACGTCAAAGCTGGAATCAGTAGCACTGAGTTGAGTAGAACGGGAAGCAGGTAGACCCAGTCCGCTGGCAGTGTCCTACGATGACCAGCCTTTCTGGCTGCCACGCCTGAATGTTTGTAAACACGGCAGAGCTATGCAGGCGGAAATGTGCAGCAATGCAAACTGCATAACCTGGCCAAATTTCACGGGTGTACGAGAAACCACGGGGGATATACAAGGGGATTTCACCCGGAAGAGCCGGAGGCCTGCCGGCAACAAGATTCCGGAATTCTTCCTGTGAAACCTTGAAAGCAGTGAAACGCACCTAGGTGGCAATAACTCAGAACCTCATTCTGAGTGTTCCCCGCAGAGATCATTCGGCTGAACACAACTGTGGAGTAATTAGAGCCAGATATAGGCAGTGCCGTCCATAGTGCTGAATGGATATTGGTGGCGTGCCAAACACCTGAGATCTAGTTCACAACACTTTCACAAAGTGCCATACGTTGAGGCTCTACTTAGTGCTCCGGTTGAGTAGAGTGTAGCCGTCAAAGCTGGAATCAGTAGCACTCAGGTGAGAAGAAAGGAAAGCAGATATAACCAGTCCCTAGCAGTGCCCTACGGGGACCAGCCTATCTGGCTGCCACGCCTGAATGTTTGCAACCGCGGCAGGGGAAGGCAGGCGCAATTGTGCAGCAATGCAAACTGCATAACCTCCCCAAATTTCAGGGGTGTACAAGAAACCACGGGGGATTTACAAGGAGATGTTCACCCTGAACAGCAGGAGGCCTGCTGGCAGCAAGATTCTGGAATTCTTCCTAAGAAGCCTTGAAAGCAGTGAAACGCTCCTATGTTGCAATATCTCAGAACCTCATTTTGACTGTTCCCGGCAGAGGTCATTCGGCTGAACACAACCGTGGACTAACTATAGCCAGATGTAGGCAGTGCCGTCCATAGTGCTGGATGGACAGTGGTGGCGTGCCAAACAACTGAGCTCTAGTTCTCAACACTTGCACAAAGTGCCATAAGTTGAGGTTCAACTTACTGCTCCGGTTGAGTAGAGTGTAGCCGTCAAAGCTGGAATCAGTAGCACTCAGGTGAGAAGAACGGGAAGCAGATATACCCAGTCTGCTGGCAGTGTCCTACGGGGACCAGCCTTACTGGCTGCCACGCCTGAATGTTTGCAACCCCGGCAGAGATAGGCAGTCGCAATTATGCAGCAATGCAAACTGCATAACTTGGCCTAATTTCACAGGTGTACAAGAAACCACTGGGGATTTACAAGGACATGTTCACCCGGAACATCCGGAGGCCAGCCGGCAGCAAGATTCCGGAATCTTCCTAAGAAACCTTGAACGCAGTGAAACGCTCGTATGTTGCAATAACTCAGAACCTCATTTTTAGTGTTCCCGACAGAGGTCATTCGGCTGAACACAACCGAGGACTAATTAGAGCCAGATATAGGCAGTGCCATCCATAGTGCTGGGGGGACAGTGGTCGCATGCTAAACAACTGAGCTCTAGTTCTCCAAACGTGCACAACGTGCCATAAATTGAGGTTCAACTTACTGCTTCGGTTGAGTAGAGTGTAGCAATCAACGCTGGAATCAGTAGCACTCAGTTGAGAAGAACGAGAAGCAGATATACCAAGTCTGCTGGCAGTGTCCTACGTGGAACAGCCTTTCTGGCTGCCACGCCTGAATGTTTGCAACCGCGGCAGAGCTAGGCAGGCGCAATTGTGCAGCAATGCAAACTGCATTAACTGGCCAAATTTCACGGGTGTACAAGAAACCACGGGGGATGTATAATTAGATGTTCACCCGGAACAGCCAGAGGCCTGCCGGCAGCAAGATTCCGGAATTCTTCCTAAGAAGCCTTGCAAGCAGTGAAACGCTGCTATGTTGCAATAACTCAGAACCTCATTCTGAGTGTTCCCGGCAGAGGTCATTCGGCTGAACTCATCCGTGGACTAATTAGAGCCAGATGTAGGCAGTGGAAAAATTAGAGCCCGATGTAGGCAATGGACTAATTAGAGCTAGGTATAGGCAGTGTTTTCGATTGGAAAACAACTGAGCTTTAGTTCTCCAAACTTTCACAAAGTGCCATAAGTTGACGTTCAACTTATTGGTCTGGTTGAGAAGAGTGTAGCCATCAAAGCTGGAATCAGTAGCACTCAGGTGAGAAGAACTGGAAACAGATAGACCCAGTTTGCTGGAAGTGTCTTACGGGGACCAGCCTATCTGGCTGATACGCCTGAATGTTTGCAAGCGCGGCAGGGGTAGGCAGGTGCAATTGTGCAGCAATGCAAACTGCGTAAGCGCCCCAAATTTCAGGGGTGTACAAGAAACCACGGGGGATTTACAAGGACATGATCACCCGGAACAGCAGGAGGCCTACCGGCAGCAAGATTCCGGAATTCTTCCAGTGAAGCCTTGAAAGCTGTGAAACGCGCCTATGTTGCAATAACTCAGAAACTCATTCTGATTGTTCCCGGCACAGGTCATTGGGCTAAACACAACCGTGGACTAATTAGAGCCAGGTGTAGGCAGTGCCGTCCATACTGTTGGATGGACAGTGGTGGAGTGCCAAACAACTGAGCTCTAGTTCTTAACACTTTCACAAAGTGCCATAAGTTGAGGTTCAACTTACTGCTCCAGTTGAGTAGAGTGTAGCCGTCAAAGCTGGAATCAGTAGCACTCAGGTGAGAAGAACGAGAAGCAGATATACCCACTCCGCTGGCAGAGTCCTACAGGGACTAGCCTGTCTGGCTGACACGCCTGAATGTTTGCAACCGCGACAGGGCTAGACAGTCGCAATTATGCAGCAATGCAAACTGCATTACCTGGCCAAATTTCACGGGTGTACAAGAAACCACGAGGAAATACAAGGAGATGTTCACTCGGAACAGCCAGAGGCCTGCCGGCAGCAAGATTCCGGAATTCTTCCTAAGAAGCCTTGAACGCAGTGATACGCTCCTATGTTGCAATAACTCAGCAGGTCATTCTGAGTGTTCCTGGCAGAGGTCATTCGGCTGAACACAACCATGGACTAATTAGAGCCAGATGTAGGCAGTGCCGTCCATAGTGCTGGATGGACAGTGGTCGCGTGCCAAACAACTGAGCTCTAGGTCTCCAAACTTTAACAGAGTGCCATAAGTAGAGGTTCAACTTACTGCTTCGGTTGAGTAGAGTGTAGCCGTCAAAGCGGGAATCAGAAGCACTCAGGTGAGAAGAATGGGAAGCAGATATACCCAGTCCGCTGGCAGTGTCCAACTCGGACCAGCCTATCTGTCTGCCACGCCTGAATGTTTGCAACCGCGCCAGAGCTAGGCAGGCGAAATTATGCAGCAATGCAAACAGCATAACCTAGCCAAATTTCACGGGTGTACAAGAAACCACGGGGGATTTACAAGGAGATGTTCACTTGAACAACCGGAGGCCTGCCGGCAGCAAGATTCCAGAATTCTTCCTAAGAAACCTTGAACGTACTGAAACACTCCTATGTTGCAATAACTTAGAACCTTATTGTGAGTGTTCCCAGCAGAGCTCATTCGGCTGAACACAACGGTGGACTAACTATAGCAAGATGTAGGCAGTGCCTTCCATAGTGCTTAATGGACAGTCGTAGCGTACCAAACAACTGAGCTCTAGTTCTCCAAATTTTAACAGAGTGCCATAAGTAGAGGTTCAACTTCCTGCTTCGGTTGAGTAGAGTGTAGCCGTCAAAGCTAGAATCAATAGCACTGAGGTGAGAAGAACGAGAAGCAGATATACCCAGTCCGCTGGCAGTGTCCTACGGTGTCCAGCCTATCTGTCTGCCACGCCTCAATATTTGCAACTGCGGCAGAGCTAAGCAGTCGCAATCATGCAGCAATTCAAACTGCATAACCTGGACAAATTTCACGGGTGTACAAGAAACCACGGGGGATTTACAAGGACATGTTCACCCGGAACAGCCGGAGGCCTGCCCACAGCAACATTCCGGAATTCATCCTAAGAAGCCTTGAAAGCAGTGAAACGCTCCTATGTTTCAGTAACTCAGAACCTCATTCTGAGTGCTCCTGGCAGAGTTCATTTATGTGAACACAACCGTGGACTAATTAGAGAAAGATGTAGGCAGTGCCATCCATAGTGCTGGATGGACAGTGGTGGCTTGCCAAACAACTGAGCTCTAGTTCTCAACACTTTCACAAAGTGCCATAAGTTGAGGTTCAACTTACTGCTCCGGTTGAGTAGAGTGTAGCCGTCAAAGCTGGCATCAGTAGCACTCAGGTGAGAAGATCGGGAAGCAGATATACCCAGTCCGCTGGCAGTGTCCTACAGGGACCAGCCTATCTGGTTGCCACGCCTGAATATTTGCAACCGCGGCAGAGCTAGGCAGGCGCAATTGTGCAGCAATACAAACTTCATAACCTGGCGAAATTTCACGGGTGTACAAGAAACCACGGGGGATTTACAAGGACATGTTAACCCGGAACAGCCGGAGGCCTGCCCCCAGCAAGATTCCGGAATTCTTCCTAAGAAGCCTTGAAAGCAGTGAAACGCTCCTATGTTGCAATAACTCAGAACCTCATTCTGAGTGTTCCCGGCAGAGGTCATTCGGCTGAACACAAAGGTGGATTAATTAGAGCCCGATGTAGGCAGTGCCGTCCATAGTGCTGGAGGGACAGTGCTGGAATGCCAAACAACTTAGCTCTAGTTTTCAACACTTTCACAAAGTGCCCTAAGTTGAGGTTGAACTTAATGCTCCGGTTGAGTAGAGTGTAGCCGTCAAAGCTGGAATCAGTAGCACTCAGGCGAGAAAAACGGGAATCAGATATACCCAGTCCGCTGGCAGTTTCCTACGGGGACCAGCCTATCTGGCTGCCACGCCTGAAAGTGTGCAACCGTGTCAGAGCTAGGCAGGCACAATTGTGCAGCAATGCAAACTGCATAACCTGGCTGTATTTCACGGTTGTACAAGAAACCACAGGGGATTTACAAGGAGATGGTCACCCGGAATAGCCAGAGGCCTTCCGGCAAAAACATTCGGGAATTCTTCCTATGAAGCCTTGAAAGTAGAGAAATGCTCCTAAGTTGCAACAACTCAGAATGTCATTCTGAGTGTTCTCGGCAGAGGGCATTCGGCTGAAGACAACCGGGGACTAATTAGAGCCAGATGTACACAGTGCCGTCCATAGTGATGGAAGGACCGTGGTGGCATGCCAAACAACGGAGCTCTAGTTCTCAACACTTTCATAAAGTGCCATAAGTTGAGGTTCAACTTACTGCTCCTGTTGAGTACAGTGGAGCCGTCAAAGCTGGAATCAGTAGCACTCAGGTGAGAAGAACGGGAAGCACATATACCCAGTCCGATGGTAGTGTCCTACGAGGTACAGCCTCTCTGGCTACCACGCCTGAATGTTTGCAACCACGCCAGAGCTCGGCAGGCGCAATTATGCAGCAATTCATACTGCATAACCTGGCCAAATTTCATGGGTGTACAAGAAATCACGAGGGATTTACAAGGAGATGTTCACCCGGAACAGCCGGAGGCCAGCCGGCAGCAACATTCCGGAATTCTTCCTGAGAAGCCTTGAAAGCAGTGAAACGCTCCTATGTTGCAATAACTCAGAACCTCATTCTGAGTGTTCCCGGCACAGGTCATTCGGCTGAACACAACCGTGGACTAATTAGAGCCAGATGTAGGCAGTGACGTCCATGGACCTGGATGGACAGGGGTTGGGGTGCCAAACAACTGAGCTCTAGTTCTCAACACTTTCACAAAGTGTCATAAGTTGAGGTTCAACTTACTGCTCCGGTTGAGTAGAGTGTAGCCGTCAAAGCTGGAATCAGTAGCACTCAGGAGAGAAGAACAGGAAGCAGATAGACCCAGTCCGCTGGCAGCGTTCAACGGGGACCACTTATCTTGCTGCCGTGCCTGAATGTTTGCAACCTCGGCAGATAAAGGCAGGCACAATTGTGCAGCAATGCAAACTGCATAACCTCGCCAAATTTCATGGGTGTACAAGAAAACACGGGGGATTTACAAGGAGATGTTCACCAGGAAAAGAGGGAGGCCTGTCCACAGCAAGTTTCCGGAATGCTTCCTAAGAAGCCTTGAAAGCAGTGAAACGCTCCTATGTTCCAACAACTCAGAACCTCATTCTGAGTGTTCCCCGCAGAGGTCATTCGCCTGAACACAACCCTGGACTAATTAGAGCCAGATATAGGCAGTGCCGTCCATAGTGCTGGATGGACAGTTGTGGCGGGCCAAACAACTGAGCTCTAGGTGTCAATACTTTCACAAAATGCCATAAATTGAGGTTCAACTTACTGCTCCGATTGAGTAGAGTGTAGCCGTCAAAGCTGGAATCAGTAGCACTCAGGTGAAAAGAACGGGAAGCAGATAGAACCAGTCCGCTGGCAGTGTCCTACGGGGACCAGCCTATCTGGCTGCCACGCCTGAATGTTTGCAACCGCGGCAGAGCTAGGCAGGCGCAATTGTGCAGCAATGCACACTGCATATCCTGGCCAAATTTCACGTGTGTACAAGAAACCACAGGGGATTTACATGGAGATGGTCACCCGGAACAGCCAGAGGTCTGCCGGCAAAAACATTCGGGAATTCTTCCTAAGAAGCCTTGAAAGCAGAGAAATGCTCCTAAGTTGTAACAACTCAGAATCTCATTCTGAGTTTTCTTGGCAGAGGGCATTCGGCTGAAGACAACCGTGGACTAATTAGAGCCAGATGTACACAGTGCCGTCCATAGTGATGGAAGGACCGTGGTGGCATGCCAAACAACGGAGCTCTAGTTCTCAACACTTTCATAAAGTGCCATGAGTTGAGGTTCAACTTACTGCTCCTGTTGAGTACAGTGTAGCCGTCAAAGCTGGAATCAGTAGCACTCAGGTGAGAAGAACGGGAAGCACATATACCCAGTCCGATGGTAGTGTCCTACGAGGTCCAGCCTCTCTGGCTACCACGCCTGAATGTTTGCAACCACGGCAGTGCTAGGCAGGCGCAATTGTGCAGCAATGCAAACTGCATAACCTGGCCAAATTTCACCGGTGTACAAGTAACCACGGGGGATTTACAAGGAGATATTCACCCGGAGCAGCCGGAGGCCTGCCGGCAGCAACATTCCGGAATTCTTCCTGTGAAGCCTGGAAAGCAGTGAAACGCTCCTATGTTGCAATAACTCAGAACCTCATTCTGAGTGTACCTGGCAGAGTTCATTCGGCTGAACACAACCGTGGACTAATTAGAGCCAGATGTAGGCAGTGACGTCCATGGTGCTGGATGGACAGTGGTGGCGTGCCAAACAACTGAGATCTAGGTCTCAACACTTTCACAAAGTGCCATAAGTTGAGGTTCAACTTACTGCTCCCGTTGAGTAGAGTGTAGCCGTCAAAGCTGGAATCAGAAGCACTCAGGTGAGAAGAACGGGAAGCTGATATACGCAGTCCACTGGCAGTGTCCTACAGGGATCAGTAAATCTGGCTGCCACGCCTGAATGTTTGCAAAAGTGGTAGAGCTAGCCAGGCGCAATTGTGCAGCAATGCAAACTGCATAACCTGGCCAAATTTCACGGGTGTACAAGAAACCACGGGGGATTTAAAGGAGATGTTCACCCGGAACAGACAGAGGCCTGCCGGCAGCAAGATTCCGGAATCCTTCCTAAGAAGCCTTGAAAGCAGTGAAACGCTCCTATGTTGCAATAACTCAGAACCTCATTCTGAGTGTTCCCGGCAGAGGTTATTCAGGTGAACTCATCCGTGGACTAATTAGAGCCAGATGTAGGCAGTGGACTAATTAGAGCCAGATGTAGGCAATGGACTAATTAGAGCCAGATATAGGCAGTGTATTCGATTGGAAAACAACTGAGCTTTAGTTCTCCAAACTTTCTCAAATTGCCATAAGTTGAGGTTCAACTTACTGCTCCGGTCGAGTAGAGTGTACACGTCAAAGCTGGAATCAGTAGCACTGAGTTGAGTAGAACGGGAAGCAGGTAGACCCAGTCCGCTGGCAGTGTCCTACGATGACCAGCCTTTCTGGCTGCCACGCCTGAATGTTTGTAAACACGGCAGAGCTATGCAGGCGGAAATGTGCAGCAATGCAAACTGCATAACCTGGCCAAATTTCACGGGTGTACGAGAAACCACGGGGGATATACAAGGGGATTTCACCCGGAAGAGCCGGAGGCCTGCCGGCAACAAGATTCCGGAATTCTTCCTGTGAAACCTTGAAAGCAGTGAAACGCACCTAGGTGGCAATAACTCAGAACCTCATTCTGAGTGTTCCCCGCAGAGATCATTCGGCTGAACACAACTGTGGAGTAATTAGAGCCAGATATAGGCAGTGCCGTCCATAGTGCTGAATGGATATTGGTGGCGTGCCAAACACCTGAGATCTAGTTCACAACACTTTCACAAAGTGCCATACGTTGAGGTTCTACTTAGTGCTCCGGTTGAGTAGAATGTAGCCGTCAAAGCTGGAATCAGTAGCACTCAGGTGAGAAGAAAGGAAAGCAGATATAACCAGTCCCTAGCAGTGCCCTACGGGGACCAGCCTATCTGGCTGCCACGCCTGAATGTTTGCAACCGCGGCAGGGGAAGGCAGGCGCAATTGTGCAGCAATGCAAACTGCATAACCTCCCCAAATTTCAGGGGTGTACAAGAAACCACGGGGGATTTACAAGGAGATGTTCACCCTGAACAGCAGGAGGCCTGCTGGCAGCAAGATTCTGGAATTCTTCCTAAGAAGCCTTGAAAGCAGTGAAACGCTCCTATGTTGCAATATCTCAGAACCTCATTTTGACTGTTCCCGGCAGAGGTCATTCGGCTGAACACAACCGTGGACTAACTATAGCCAGATGTAGGCAGTGCCGTCCATAGTGCTGGATGGACAGTGGTGGCGTGCCAAACAACTGAGCTCTAGTTCTCAACACTTGCACAAAGTGCCATAAGTTGAGGTTCAACTTACTGCTCCGGTTGAGTAGAGTGTAGCCGTCAAAGCTGGAATCAGTAGCACTCAGGTGAGAAGAACGGGAAGCAGATATACCCAGTCTGCTGGCAGTGTCCTACGGGGACCAGCCTTACTGGCTGCCACGCCTGAATGTTTGCAACCCCGGCAGAGATAGGCAGTCGCAATTATGCAGCAATGCAAACTGCATAACTTGGCCTAATTTCACAGGTGTACAAGAAACCACTGGGGATTTACAAGGACATGTTCACCCGGAACATCCGGAGGCCAGCCGGCAGCAAGATTCCGGAATCTTCCTAAGAAACCTTGAACGCAGTGAAACGCTCGTATGTTGCAATAACTCAGAACCTCATTTTTAGTGTTCCCGACAGAGGTCATTCGGCTGAACACAACCGAGGACTAATTAGAGCCAGATATAGGCAGTGCCATCCATAGTGCTGGGGGGACAGTGGTCGCATGCTAAATAACTGAGCTCTAGTTCTCCAAACGTGCACAACGTGCCATAAATTGAGGTTCAACTTACTGCTTCGGTTGAGTAGAGTGTAGCAATCAACGCTGGAATCAGTAGCACTCAGTTGAGAAGAACGAGAAGCAGATATACCAAGTCTGCTGGCAGTGTCCTACGTGGAACAGCCTTTCTGGCTGCCACGCCTGAATGTTTGCAACCGCGGCAGAGCTAGGCAGGCGCAATTGTGCAGCAATGCAAACTGCATTAACTGGCCAAATTTCACGGGTGTACAAGAAACCACGGGGGATGTATAATTAGATGTTCACCCGGAACAGCCAGAGGCCTGCCGGCAGCAAGATTCCGGAATTCTTCCTAAGAAGCCTTGCAAGCAGTGAAACGCTGCTATGTTGCAATAACTCAGAACCTCATTCTGAGTGTTCCCAGCAGAGGTCATTCGGCTGAACTCATCCGTGGACTAATTAGAGCCAGATGTAGGCAGTGGAAAAATTAGAGCCCGATGTAGGCAATGGACTAATTAGAGCTAGGTATAGGCAGTGTTTTCGATTGGAAAACAACTGAGCTTTAGTTCTCCAAACTTTCACAAAGTGCCATAAGTTGACGTTCAACTTATTGGTCTGGTTGAGAAGAGTGTAGCCATCAAAGCTGGAATCAGTAGCACTCAGGTGAGAAGAACTGGAAACAGATAGACCCAGTTTGCTGGAAGTGTCTTACGGGGACCAGCCTATCTGGCTGATACGCCTGAATGTTTGCAAGCGCGGCAGGGGTAGGCAGGTGCAATTGTGCAGCAATGCAAACTGCGTAAGCGCCCCAAATTTCAGGGGTGTACAAGAAACCACGGGGGATTTACAAGGACATGATCACCCGGAACAGCAGGAGGCCTACCGGCAGCAAGATTCCGGAATTCTTCCAGTGAAGCCTTGAAAGCTGTGAAACGCGCCTATGTTGCAATAACTCAGAAACTCATTCTGATTGTTCCCGGCACAGGTCATTGGGCTAAACACAACCGTGGACTAATTAGAGCCAGGTGTAGGCAGTGCCGTCCATACTGTTGGATGGACAGTGGTGGAGTGCCAAACAACTGAGCTCTAGTTCTTAACACTTTCACAAAGTGCCATAAGTTGAGGTTCAACTTACTGCTCTGGTTGAGTAGAGTGTAGCCGTCAAAGCTGGAATCAGTAGCACTCAGGTGAGAAGAACGGGAAGCAGATAGACCCAGTCCGCTGGCAGTGTCCTACGGGGACCAGCCTATCTGGCTGCTTGCCTGAATGTTTGCAACCGCGGCAAAGCTAGGCAGGCGCAATTGTGCAGCAATGCAAACTGCATAACCTGGACAATTTTCACGGGTGTACAAGAAACCACGGGGCATTTACAAGGGGATTTCCCTCGGAACATCCGGAGGCCTGCCGGCAGCAAGATTCCGGAATTCTTCCTGTGAAACCTTGAAAGCAGTGAAACGCTCCTAGGTTGCAATAACTGAGAACCTCATTCTACGTGTTCCTGGCAGAGATCATTCAGCTGAACACAACTGTGGACTAATTAGAGCCTGATATAGGCAGTGCCTTCCATAGTGCTGGATGGATATTTGTGGCGTGCCAAACACCTGAGATCTAGTTCACAACACTTTCACAAAGTGCCATGAGTTGAGGTTCTACTTACTGCTCTCGTTGAGTAGATTGTAGCCGTCAATGCTGGAATCAGTAGCACTCAGGTGAGAAGAACAGAAAGCAGATATACCCAGTCCCCTGGCTGTGTCCTACTGGGACCAGCCTATCTGGCTTCCACGCCTGAATGTTTGCAAACGCGTCATGGGTAGGCCGGCGCAATTGTGCAGCAATGCAAACTGCATAACCTCCCTAAATTTCAGGGGTGTACAAGAAACCACGGGGGATTTACAAGGAGATGTTCTCCCTGAACAGCAGGAGGCCTGCCGGAAGCAAGATTTTGGAATTCTTCCTAAGAAGCCTTGAAAGCAGTGAAACGCTCCTATGTTGCAATAACTCAGAACCTCATTTGAGTTTTCCCGGCAGAGGTCATTCGGCTGAACAGAACCGTGGACTAACTATAGCCAGATGTAGGCAGTGCCGTCGGTAGTGCTGGATGGACAGTGATGGCGTGCCAAACAACTGAGCTCTAGTTCTCAACACTTGCACAAAGTGCCATAAGTTGAGGTTCAACTTACTGCTCCGGTTGAGTAGAGTGTAGCCGTCAAACCTGGAATCAGTAGCACTGAGGTGAGAAGAACGGGAAACTGATATACCCAGTCTGCTGGCAGTGTCCTACGGGGACCAGCCTATCTGGCTGCCATGCCTGAATGTTTGCAACCCCGGCAGAGATAGGCAGACGCAATTATGCAACAATGCAAACTACATAACTTTACCAAATTTCACAGGTGTACAAGAAACCACGGGGGATTTACAAGTAGATGTTCACCCGGAACAGCTGGAGGCCAGCCGGCAGCAAGATTCCGGAATTCTTCCTAAGAAACCTTGAAAGCAGTGAAATGCTCCTATGTTGCCATAACTCAGAACCCCATTCTGAGTGTTCCCGGCAGAGGTCATTCGGCTGAACACAACCATGAACTTCTTAGAGCCAGATGTAAGCAGTGCCGTCCATAGTGCTGGATGGACAGTGGTGGCGTGCCAAACAACTGAGCTCTAGTTCTCAACACTTTCACAAAGTGCCATAAGTTGAGGTTCAACTTACTGCTCCGGTTGAGTAGAGTGTAGCCGTCAAAGCTGGAATCAGTAGCACTCAGGTGAGAAGATCGGAAAGCAGATATTCCCAGTCTTCTGGCAGTGTCCTACGGGGACCAGCCTCTCTGGCTGCCACGCCTGAATGTTTGCAACCGTGGCAAAGCTAGGCAGGCGCAATTGTGCAGCAATGCAAACTGCATAACCTGGCCAAATTTCACCGGTGTACAAGAAACCACGGGGGATTTACAAGGAGATGTTAACCCGGAACAGCCGGAGGCCTGCCAGCAGCAAGATTCCGGAATTCTTTCTAAGAAGGCTTGAACGCAGTGAAACGCTCCTATGTTGCAACAACTCAGAACCTCATTCTGAGTGTTTCCGGCAGAGGTCATTCGGCTGAACACAACCGTGGACTAATTAGAGCCTGATGCAGACAGTGCCGTCCATAGTGCTGAATGGACAGTGGTGGCCTGTCAAACAACTGAGCTTTAGTTCTCAACACTATCACAAAGTGCCATAAGTTGAGGTTCAACTTACTGCTTCGTTTGAGTAGATTGTAGCTGTCAAAGCGGGAATCAGAAGCACTCAGGTGAGAAGAATGGGAAGCAGATAAACCCAGTCTGTCAGCAGTGTCCTACCGGGACCAGCCTCTCTGGCTGCAACGCCTGAATGTTTGCAACCGCGGCAGAGCTCAGCAGGCAAAATTATGGAGCAATGCAAACTTCATAACCTAGCAAAATTTCACAGGTGTACAAGAAACCACGGGGGATTTACAAGGAGATGTTCCCCGGGAACAACCGGAGGCCTGCTGGCTGCAAGATTCCGGAACTCTTCCTAAGAAGCCTTGAAAGCAGTGAAACGCTCCTATGTTGCAATAATTCAGAACCTCATTCTGAGTGTTCCCGGCAGAGGTCATTCGGCTGAACTCATCCGTGGACTAATTAGAGCCAGATGTAGGCAGTGGACTAATTAGAGCCAGATGTAGACAATGGACTAATTAGAGCCAGATATAGGCAGTGTTTTCGATTGGAAAACAACTGAGCTTTAGTTCTCCAAACTTTCACAAAGTGCCATAAGTTGAGGTTCAACTTACTCCTCCGATTGAGTAGAGTGTAGCCGTCAAAGCTGGAATCAGTAGCACTCAGGTGAAAAGAACGGGAAGCAGATAGAACCAGTCCGCTGGCAGTGTCCTACGGGGACCAGCCTATCTGGCTGCCACGCCTGAATGTTTGCAACCGCGGCAGAGCTAGGCAGGCGCAATTCTGCAGCAATGCACACTGCATATCCTGGCCAAATTTCACGTGTGTACAAGAAACCACAGGGGATTTACAAGGAGATGGTCACCCGGAACAGCCAGTGGTCTGCCGGCAAAAACATTCGGGAATTCTTCCTAAGAAGCCTTGAAAGCAGAGAAATGCTCCTAAGTTGTAACAACTCAGAATGTCATTCTGAGTTTTCTTGGCAGAGGGCATTCGGCTGAAGACAACCGTGGACTAATTAGAGCCAGATGTACACAGTGCCGTCCATAGTGATGGAAGGACCGTGGTGGCATGCCAAACAACGGAGCTCTAGTTCTCAACACTTTCATAAAGTGCCATGAGTTGAGGTTCAACTTACTGCTCCTGTTGAGTACAGTGTAGCCGTCAAAGCTGGAATAAGTAGCACTCAGGTGAGAAGAACGGGAAGCACATATACCGAGTCCCATGGTAGTGTCCTACGAGGTCCAGCCTCTCTGGCTACCACGCCTGAATGTTTGTAACCACGGCAGTGCTAGGCAGGCGCAATTGTGCAGCAATGCAAACTGCATAACCTGGCCAAATTTCACGGGTGTACAAGAAACCACGGGGGATTTACAAGGACATGTTAACCCGGAACAGCCGGAGGCCTGCCCCCAGCAAGATTCCGGAATTCTTCCTAAGAAGCCTTGAAAACAGTGAAACGCTCCTATGTTGCAATAACTCAGAACCTCATTCTGAGTGTTCCCGGCAGAGGTCATTCGGCTGAAGAGAACCGTGGACTAACTATAGCCAGATGTAGGCAGTGCCGTCAGTAGTGCTGGATGGACAGTGGTGGCATGCCAAACAACTGAGCTCTAGTTCTCAACACTTGCACAAAGTGCCATAATTTGAGGTTCAACTTACTGCTCCGGTTGAGTAGAGTGTAGCTGTCAAAGCTGAAATCAGTAGCACTGAGGTGAGAAGAACGGGAAGCTGATATATGCAGTCCGCTGGCAGTGTCCTACGGGGACAAGCCTATCTGGCTGCCATGCCTGAATGTTTGCAACCCCGGCAGAGATAGGCAGTCGCAATTCTGCAGCAATGCAAACTACATAACTTTGCCAAATTTCACAGGTGTACAAGAAACCACGGGGGATTTACAAGTAGATGTTCACCCGGAACAGCTGGAGGCCAGCCGGCAGCAAGTTTCCGGATTTCTTCCTAAGAAACCTTGAACGAAGTGAAACGCTCCTATGTTGCAATAACTGAGAACCTCATTTTGAGTGTTCCCGACAGAGGTCATTCGGCTGAACACAACCGAAGACTAATTAGAGCCAGATGTAGGCAGTGCCGTTCATAGTGCTTGGCGGACAGGGGTCAAATGCTAAACAACTGAGCTCTAGTTCTCCAAACGTTCACAAAGTGCCATAAGTTGAGGTTCAACTTACTGCTCCAGTTGAGTAGAGTGTAGCCGTCAAAGCTGGAATCAGTAGCACTCAGGTGAGAAGAACGAGAAGCAGATATACCCACTCCGCTGGCAGAGTCCTACAGGGACTAGCCTGTCTGGCTGACACGCCTGAATGTTTGCAACCGCGACAGGGCTAGACAGTCGCAATTATGCAGCAATGCAAACTGCATTACCTGTCCAAATTTCACGGGTGTACAAGAAACCACGAGGAAATACAAGGAGATGTTCACTCGGAACAGCCAGAGGCCTGCCGGCAGCAAGATTCCGGAATTCTTCCTAAGAAGCCTTGAACGCAGTGATACGCTCCTATGTTGCAATAACTCAGCAGGTCATTCTGAGTGTTCCTGGCAGAGGTCATTCGGCTGAACACAACCATGGACTAATTAGAGCCAGATGTAGGCAGTGCCGTCCATAGTGCTGGATGGACAGTGGTCGCGTGCCAAACAACTGAGCTCTAGGTCTCCAAACTTTAACAGAGTGCCATAAGTAGAGGTTCAACTTACTGCTTCGGTTGAGTAGAGTGTAGCCGTCAAAGCGGGAATCAGAAGCACTCAGGTGAGAAGAATGGGAAGCAGATATACCCAGTCCGCTGGCAGTGTCCAACTCGGACCAGCCTATCTGTCTGCCACGCCTGAATGTTTGCAACCGCGCCAGAGCTAGGCAGGCGAAATTATGCAGCAATGCAAACAGCATAACCTAGCCAAATTTCACGGGTGTACAAGAAACCACGGGGGATTTACAAGGAGATGTTCACTTGAACAACCGGAGGCCTGCCGGCAGCAAGATTCCAGAATTCTTCCTAAGAAACCTTGAACGTACTGAAACACTCCTATGTTGCAATAACTTAGAACCTTATTGTGAGTGTTCCCAGCAGAGCTCATTCGGCTGAACACAACGGTGGACTAACTATAGCAAGATGTAGGCAGTGCCTTCCATAGTGCTTAATGGACAGTCGTAGCGTACCAAACAACTGAGCTCTAGTTCTCCAAATTTTAACAGAGTGCCATAAGTAGAGGTTCAACTTCCTGCTTCGGTTGAGTAGAGTGTAGCCGTCAAAGCTAGAATCAATAGCACTGAGGTGAGAAGAACGAGAAGCAGATATACCCAGTCCGCTGGCAGTGTCCTACGGTGTCCAGCCTATCTGTCTGCCACGCCTCAATATTTGCAACTGCGGCAGAGCTAAGCAGTCGCAATCATGCAGCAATTCAAACTGCATAACCTGGACAAATTTCACGGGTGTACAAGAAACCACGGGGGATTTACAAGGACATGTTCACCCGGAACAGCCGGAGGCCTGCCCACAGCAACATTCCGGAATTCATCCTAAGAAGCCTTGAAAGCAGTGAAACGCTCCTATGTTTCAGTAACTCAGAACCTCATTCTGAGTGCTCCTGGCAGAGTTCATTTATGTGAACACAACCGTGGACTAATTAGAGAAAGATGTAGGCAGTGCCATCCATAGTGCTGGATGGACAGTGGTGGCTTGCCAAACAACTGAGCTCTAGTTCTCAACACTTTCACAAAGTGCCATAAGTTGAGGTTCAACTTACTGCTCCGGTTGAGTAGAGTGTAGCCGTCAAAGCTGGCATCAGTAGCACTCAGGTGAGAAGATCGGGAAGCAGATATACCCAGTCCGCTGGCAGTGTCCTACAGGGACCAGCCTATCTGGTTGCCACGCCTGAATATTTGCAACCGCGGCAGAGCTAGGCAGGCGCAATTGTGCAGCAATACAAACTTCATAACCTGGCGAAATTTCACGGGTGTACAAGAAACCACGGGGGATTTACAAGGACATGTTAACCCGGAACAGCCGGAGGCCTGCCCCCAGCAAGATTCCGGAATTCTTCCTAAGAAGCCTTGAAAGCAGTGAAACGCTCCTATGTTGCAATAACTCAGAACCTCATTCTGAGTGTTCCCGGCAGAGGTCATTCGGCTGAACACAAAGGTGGATTAATTAGAGCCCGATGTAGGCAGTGCCGTCCATAGTGCTGGAGGGACAGTGCTGGAATGCCAAACAACTTAGCTCTAGTTTTCAACACTTTCACAAAGTGCCCTAAGTTGAGGTTGAACTTAATGCTCCGGTTGAGTAGAGTGTAGCCGTCAAAGCTGGAATCAGTAGCACTCAGGCGAGAAAAACGGGAATCAGATATACCCAGTCCGCTGGCAGTTTCCTACGGGGACCAGCCTATCTGGCTGCCACGCCTGAAAGTGTGCAACCGTGTCAGAGCTAGGCAGGCACAATTGTGCAGCAATGCAAACTGCATAACCTGGCTGTATTTCACGGTTGTACAAGAAACCACAGGGGATTTACAAGGAGATGGTCACCCGGAATAGCCAGAGGCCTTCCGGCAAAAACATTCGGGAATTCTTCCTATGAAGCCTTGAAAGTAGAGAAATGCTCCTAAGTTGCAACAACTCAGAATGTCATTCTGAGTGTTCTCGGCAGAGGGCATTCGGCTGAAGACAACCGGGGACTAATTAGAGCCAGATGTACACAGTGCCGTCCATAGTGATGGAAGGACCGTGGTGGCATGCCAAACAACGGAGCTCTAGTTCTCAACACTTTCATAAAGTGCCATAAGTTGAGGTTCAACTTACTGCTCCTGTTGAGTACAGTGGAGCCGTCAAAGCTGGAATCAGTAGCACTCAGGTGAGAAGAACGGGAAGCACATATACCCAGTCCGATGGTAGTGTCCTACGAGGTACAGCCTCTCTGGCTACCACGCC
The DNA here is from genome assembly GCF_024711535.1 of Dipodomys merriami. NCBI lineage: Eukaryota > Metazoa > Chordata > Mammalia > Rodentia > Heteromyidae > Dipodomys > Dipodomys merriami. The sequence goes on along the minus strand of NW_027203771.1, from coordinate 82,847 downwards.
TGAATGTTTGCAACCACGCCAGAGCTCGGCAGGCGCAATTATGCAGCAATTCATACTGCATAACCTGGCCAAATTTCATGGGTGTACAAGAAATCACGAGGGATTTACAAGGAGATGTTCACCCGGAACAGCCGGAGGCCAGCCGGCAGCAACATTCCGGAATTCTTCCTGAGAAGCCTTGAAAGCAGTGAAACGCTCCTATGTTGCAATAACTCAGAACCTCATTCTGAGTGTTCCCGGCACAGGTCATTCGGCTGAACACAACCGTGGACTAATTAGAGCCAGATGTAGGCAGTGACGTCCATGGACCTGGATGGACAGGGGTTGGGGTGCCAAACAACTGAGCTCTAGTTCTCAACACTTTCACAAAGTGTCATAAGTTGAGGTTCAACTTACTGCTCCGGTTGAGTAGAGTGTAGCCGTCAAAGCTGGAATCAGTAGCACTCAGGAGAGAAGAACAGGAAGCAGATAGACCCAGTCCGCTGGCAGCGTTCAACGGGGACCACTTATCTTGCTGCCGTGCCTGAATGTTTGCAACCTCGGCAGAGCAAGGCAGGCACAATTGTGCAGCAATGCAAACTGCATAACCTCGCCAAATTTCATGGGTGTACAAGAAAACACGGGGGATTTACAAGGAGATGTTCACCAGGAAAAGAGGGAGGCCTGTCCACAGCAAGTTTCCGGAATGCTTCCTAAGAAGCCTTGAAAGCAGTGAAACGCTCCTATGTTCCAACAACTCAGAACCTCATTCTGAGTGTTCCCCGCAGAGGTCATTCGCCTGAACACAACCCTGGACTAATTAGAGCCAGATATAGGCAGTGCCGTCCATAGTGCTGGATGGACAGTTGTGGCGGGCCAAACAACTGAGCTCTAGGTGTCAATACTTTCACAAAATGCCATAAATTGAGGTTCAACTTACTGCTCCGATTGAGTAGAGTGTAGCCGTCAAAGCTGGAATCAGTAGCACTCAGGTGAAAAGAACGGGAAGCAGATAGAACCAGTCCGCTGGCAGTGTCCTACGGGGACCAGCCTATCTGGCTGCCACGCCTGAATGTTTGCAACCGCGGCAGAGCTAGGCAGGCGCAATTGTGCAGCAATGCACACTGCATATCCTGGCCAAATTTCACGTGTGTACAAGAAACCACAGGGGATTTACATGGAGATGGTCACCCGGAACAGCCAGAGGTCTGCCGGCAAAAATATTCGGGAATTCTTCCTAAGAAGCCTTGAAAGCAGAGAAATGCTCCTAAGTTGTAACAACTCAGAATCTCATTCTGAGTTTTCTTGGCAGAGGGCATTCGGCTGAAGACAACCGTGGACTAATTAGAGCCAGATGTACACAGTGCCGTCCATAGTGATGGAAGGACCGTGGTGGCATGCCAAACAACGGAGCTCTAGTTCTCAACACTTTCATAAAGTGCCATAAGTTGAGGTTCAACTTATTGCTCCTGTTGAGTAGAGTGTAGCCGTCAAAGCTGGAATCAGTAGCACTCAGGTGAGAAGAACGGGAAGCACATATACCCAGTCCGATGGTAGTGTCCTACGAGGTCCAGCCTCTCTGGCTACCACGCCTGAATGTTTGCAACCACGGCAGTGCTAGGCAGGCGCAATTGTGCAGCAATGCAAACTGCATAACCTGGCCAAATTTCACCGGTGTACAAGTAACCACGGGGGATTTACAAGGAGATATTCACCCGGAGCAGCCGGAGGCCTGCCGGCAGCAACATTCCGGAATTCTTCCTGTGAAGCCTGGAAAGCAGTGAAACGCTCCTATGTTGCAATAACTCAGAACCTCATTCTGAGTGTACCTGGCAGAGTTCATTCGGCTGAACACAACCGTGGACTAATTAGAGCCAGATGTAGGCAGTGACGTCCATGGTGCTGGATGGACAGTGGTGGCGTGCCAAACAACTGAGATCTAGGTCTCAACACTTTCACAAAGTGCCATAAGTTGAGGTTCAACTTACTGCTCCCGTTGAGTAGAGTGTAGCCGTCAAAGCTGGAATCAGAAGCACTCAGGTGAGAAGAACGGGAAGCTGATATACGCAGTCCACTGGCAGTGTCCTACAGGGATCAGTAAATCTGGCTGCCACGCCTGAATGTTTGCAAAAGTGGTAGAGCTAGCCAGGCGCAATTGTGCAGCAATGCAAACTGCATAACCTGGCCAAATTTCACGGGTGTAAAAGAAACCACGTGGGATTTATATGGAGATGTTAACTCAGAACAGCCGGAGGCCTGCCGGCAGCAACATTCCGGAATTCTTCTCAAGAAGCCTTGAAAGCAGTGAAATGCTCCTATGTTGCCATAACTCAGAACCCCATTCTGAGTGTTCCCGGCAGGGGTCATTTGGCTGAACACAACCAAGAACTTATTAGAGCCAAATGTATGCAGTTCCGTCCATAGTGCTGGATGGACAGTTGTGGCGTGCCAAACAACTGAGCTCTATTTCTCAAGTCTTTTACAAATTGCCATAGGTTGAGGTTCAACTACTTCAACGGTTGAGTACAGTGTAGCCGTCAAAGCTGGAATCAGTAGCACTCAGGTGAGAAGAACGGGAAGCAGATAGACCCAGTCTGATGGCAGAGTCCTACGGGGACCCGCCTATTTGCCTGTCACGCCTGAATGTTTGCCACTGCGGCAGAGCTAGGTAGGCGCAATTGTGCAGCAATGCAAACTGCATAACCTGGCCAAATTTCCCGGGTGTACAAGAAACCACGGGGGATTTACAAGGAGATGTTCACCCGGAACAGACAGAGGCCTGCCGGCAGCAAGATTCCGGAATCCTTCCGAAGAAGCCTTGAAAGCAGTGAAACGCACCTATGTTGCCATAACTCAGAACCTCATTCTGAGTGTTCCTGGAAGAGGTCATTCGGCTGAACACGACGGTGGACTAATTAGAGCCAAATGTATGCAGTGCCTCCATAGTGCTGGATGGACAGTTGTGGCGTGTCAAACAACTGAGTTCTAGTTCTCAACACTTTCACAAAGTGCCATAAGTTGAGGTTCAACTTACTGCTCCGGTTGAGTAGAGTGTAGCCGTCAAAGCTGGAATCAGTAGCACTCACGTGAGAAGAACGGGAAGCATATATACCCAGTTCGCTGGCAGTGTCCTACGGGGACCAGCATATCTGGCTGCCACGCCTGAATCTTTGCAATCCCGGCAGAGCTAGGCAGGCACAATTGTGCAGCAATGCAAACTGCATACCCTGGCCAAATTTGACGGGTGTACAAGAAACCACGGCGGATTTACAAGGAGATGTTCACCCGGAACAGACAGAGGCCTCCCGGCAGCAAGATTCCGGAATCCTTCCTAAGAAGCCTTGAAAGCAGTGAAACGCTCCTATGTTGCAATAACTCAGAACCTCATTCTGAGTGTTCCCGGCAGAGGTTATTCAGGTGAACTCATCCGTGGACTAATTAGAGCCAGATGTAGGCAGTGGACTAATTAGAGCCAGATGTAGGCAATGGACTAATTAGAGCCAGATATAGGCAGTGTATTCGATTGGAAAACAACTGAGCTTTAGTTCTCCAAACTTTCTCAAATTGCCATAAGTTGAGGTTCAACTTACTGCTCCGGTCGAGTAGAGTGTACACGTCAAAGCTGGAATCAGTAGCACTGAGTTGAGTAGAACGGGAAGCAGGTAGACCCAGTCCGCTGGCAGTGTCCTACGATGACCAGCCTTTCTGGCTGCCACGCCTGAATGTTTGTAAACACGGCAGAGCTATGCAGGCGGAAATGTGCAGCAATGCAAACTGCATAACCTGGCCAAATTTCACGGGTGTACGAGAAACCACGGGGGATATACAAGGGGATTTCACCCGGAAGAGCCGGAGGCCTGCCGGCAACAAGATTCCGGAATTCTTCCTGTGAAACCTTGAAAGCAGTGAAACGCACCTAGGTGGCAATAACTCAGAACCTCATTCTGAGTGTTCCCCGCAGAGATCATTCGGCTGAACACAACTGTGGAGTAATTAGAGCCAGATATAGGCAGTGCCGTCCATAGTGCTGAATGGATATTGGTGGCGTGCCAAACACCTGAGATCTAGTTCACAACACTTTCACAAAGTGCCATACGTTGAGGCTCTACTTAGTGCTCCGGTTGAGTAGAGTGTAGCCGTCAAAGCTGGAATCAGTAGCACTCAGGTGAGAAGAAAGGAAAGCAGATATAACCAGTCCCTAGCAGTGCCCTACGGGGACCAGCCTATCTGGCTGCCACGCCTGAATGTTTGCAACCGCGGCAGGGGAAGGCAGGCGCAATTGTGCAGCAATGCAAACTGCATAACCTCCCCAAATTTCAGGGGTGTACAAGAAACCACGGGGGATTTACAAGGAGATGTTCACCCTGAACAGCAGGAGGCCTGCTGGCAGCAAGATTCTGGAATTCTTCCTAAGAAGCCTTGAAAGCAGTGAAACGCTCCTATGTTGCAATATCTCAGAACCTCATTTTGACTGTTCCCGGCAGAGGTCATTCGGCTGAACACAACCGTGGACTAACTATAGCCAGATGTAGGCAGTGCCGTCCATAGTGCTGGATGGACAGTGGTGGCGTGCCAAACAACTGAGCTCTAGTTCTCAACACTTGCACAAAGTGCCATAAGTTGAGGTTCAACTTACTGCTCCGGTTGAGTAGAGTGTAGCCGTCAAAGCTGGAATCAGTAGCACTCAGGTGAGAAGAACGGGAAGCAGATATACCCAGTCTGCTGGCAGTGTCCTACGGGGACCAGCCTTACTGGCTGCCACGCCTGAATGTTTGCAACCCCGGCAGAGATAGGCAGTCGCAATTATGCAGCAATGCAAACTGCATAACTTGGCCTAATTTCACAGGTGTACAAGAAACCACTGGGGATTTACAAGGACATGTTCACCCGGAACATCCGGAGGCCAGCCGGCAGCAAGATTCCGGAATCTTCCTAAGAAACCTTGAACGCAGTGAAACGCTCGTATGTTGCAATAACTCAGAACCTCATTTTTAGTGTTCCCGACAGAGGTCATTCGGCTGAACACAACCGAGGACTAATTAGAGCCAGATATAGGCAGTGCCATCCATAGTGCTGGGGGGACAGTGGTCGCATGCTAAACAACTGAGCTCTAGTTCTCCAAACGTGCACAACGTGCCATAAATTGAGGTTCAACTTACTGCTTCGGTTGAGTAGAGTGTAGCAATCAACGCTGGAATCAGTAGCACTCAGTTGAGAAGAACGAGAAGCAGATATACCAAGTCTGCTGGCAGTGTCCTACGTGGAACAGCCTTTCTGGCTGCCACGCCTGAATGTTTGCAACCGCGGCAGAGCTAGGCAGGCGCAATTGTGCAGCAATGCAAACTGCATTAACTGGCCAAATTTCACGGGTGTACAAGAAACCACGGGGGATGTATAATTAGATGTTCACCCGGAACAGCCAGAGGCCTGCCGGCAGCAAGATTCCGGAATTCTTCCTAAGAAGCCTTGCAAGCAGTGAAACGCTGCTATGTTGCAATAACTCAGAACCTCATTCTGAGTGTTCCCGGCAGAGGTCATTCGGCTGAACTCATCCGTGGACTAATTAGAGCCAGATGTAGGCAGTGGAAAAATTAGAGCCCGATGTAGGCAATGGACTAATTAGAGCTAGGTATAGGCAGTGTTTTCGATTGGAAAACAACTGAGCTTTAGTTCTCCAAACTTTCACAAAGTGCCATAAGTTGACGTTCAACTTATTGGTCTGGTTGAGAAGAGTGTAGCCATCAAAGCTGGAATCAGTAGCACTCAGGTGAGAAGAACTGGAAACAGATAGACCCAGTTTGCTGGAAGTGTCTTACGGGGACCAGCCTATCTGGCTGATACGCCTGAATGTTTGCAAGCGCGGCAGGGGTAGGCAGGTGCAATTGTGCAGCAATGCAAACTGCGTAAGCGCCCCAAATTTCAGGGGTGTACAAGAAACCACGGGGGATTTACAAGGACATGATCACCCGGAACAGCAGGAGGCCTACCGGCAGCAAGATTCCGGAATTCTTCCAGTGAAGCCTTGAAAGCTGTGAAACGCGCCTATGTTGCAATAACTCAGAAACTCATTCTGATTGTTCCCGGCACAGGTCATTGGGCTAAACACAACCGTGGACTAATTAGAGCCAGGTGTAGGCAGTGCCGTCCATACTGTTGGATGGACAGTGGTGGAGTGCCAAACAACTGAGCTCTAGTTCTTAACACTTTCACAAAGTGCCATAAGTTGAGGTTCAACTTACTGCTCCAGTTGAGTAGAGTGTAGCCGTCAAAGCTGGAATCAGTAGCACTCAGGTGAGAAGAACGAGAAGCAGATATACCCACTCCGCTGGCAGAGTCCTACAGGGACTAGCCTGTCTGGCTGACACGCCTGAATGTTTGCAACCGCGACAGGGCTAGACAGTCGCAATTATGCAGCAATGCAAACTGCATTACCTGGCCAAATTTCACGGGTGTACAAGAAACCACGAGGAAATACAAGGAGATGTTCACTCGGAACAGCCAGAGGCCTGCCGGCAGCAAGATTCCGGAATTCTTCCTAAGAAGCCTTGAACGCAGTGATACGCTCCTATGTTGCAATAACTCAGCAGGTCATTCTGAGTGTTCCTGGCAGAGGTCATTCGGCTGAACACAACCATGGACTAATTAGAGCCAGATGTAGGCAGTGCCGTCCATAGTGCTGGATGGACAGTGGTCGCGTGCCAAACAACTGAGCTCTAGGTCTCCAAACTTTAACAGAGTGCCATAAGTAGAGGTTCAACTTACTGCTTCGGTTGAGTAGAGTGTAGCCGTCAAAGCGGGAATCAGAAGCACTCAGGTGAGAAGAATGGGAAGCAGATATACCCAGTCCGCTGGCAGTGTCCAACTCGGACCAGCCTATCTGTCTGCCACGCCTGAATGTTTGCAACCGCGCCAGAGCTAGGCAGGCGAAATTATGCAGCAATGCAAACAGCATAACCTAGCCAAATTTCACGGGTGTACAAGAAACCACGGGGGATTTACAAGGAGATGTTCACTTGAACAACCGGAGGCCTGCCGGCAGCAAGATTCCAGAATTCTTCCTAAGAAACCTTGAACGTACTGAAACACTCCTATGTTGCAATAACTTAGAACCTTATTGTGAGTGTTCCCAGCAGAGCTCATTCGGCTGAACACAACGGTGGACTAACTATAGCAAGATGTAGGCAGTGCCTTCCATAGTGCTTAATGGACAGTCGTAGCGTACCAAACAACTGAGCTCTAGTTCTCCAAATTTTAACAGAGTGCCATAAGTAGAGGTTCAACTTCCTGCTTCGGTTGAGTAGAGTGTAGCCGTCAAAGCTAGAATCAATAGCACTGAGGTGAGAAGAACGAGAAGCAGATATACCCAGTCCGCTGGCAGTGTCCTACGGTGTCCAGCCTATCTGTCTGCCACGCCTCAATATTTGCAACTGCGGCAGAGCTAAGCAGTCGCAATCATGCAGCAATTCAAACTGCATAACCTGGACAAATTTCACGGGTGTACAAGAAACCACGGGGGATTTACAAGGACATGTTCACCCGGAACAGCCGGAGGCCTGCCCACAGCAACATTCCGGAATTCATCCTAAGAAGCCTTGAAAGCAGTGAAACGCTCCTATGTTTCAGTAACTCAGAACCTCATTCTGAGTGCTCCTGGCAGAGTTCATTTATGTGAACACAACCGTGGACTAATTAGAGAAAGATGTAGGCAGTGCCATCCATAGTGCTGGATGGACAGTGGTGGCTTGCCAAACAACTGAGCTCTAGTTCTCAACACTTTCACAAAGTGCCATAAGTTGAGGTTCAACTTACTGCTCCGGTTGAGTAGAGTGTAGCCGTCAAAGCTGGCATCAGTAGCACTCAGGTGAGAAGATCGGGAAGCAGATATACCCAGTCCGCTGGCAGTGTCCTACAGGGACCAGCCTATCTGGTTGCCACGCCTGAATATTTGCAACCGCGGCAGAGCTAGGCAGGCGCAATTGTGCAGCAATACAAACTTCATAACCTGGCGAAATTTCACGGGTGTACAAGAAACCACGGGGGATTTACAAGGACATGTTAACCCGGAACAGCCGGAGGCCTGCCCCCAGCAAGATTCCGGAATTCTTCCTAAGAAGCCTTGAAAGCAGTGAAACGCTCCTATGTTGCAATAACTCAGAACCTCATTCTGAGTGTTCCCGGCAGAGGTCATTCGGCTGAACACAAAGGTGGATTAATTAGAGCCCGATGTAGGCAGTGCCGTCCATAGTGCTGGAGGGACAGTGCTGGAATGCCAAACAACTTAGCTCTAGTTTTCAACACTTTCACAAAGTGCCCTAAGTTGAGGTTGAACTTAATGCTCCGGTTGAGTAGAGTGTAGCCGTCAAAGCTGGAATCAGTAGCACTCAGGCGAGAAAAACGGGAATCAGATATACCCAGTCCGCTGGCAGTTTCCTACGGGGACCAGCCTATCTGGCTGCCACGCCTGAAAGTGTGCAACCGTGTCAGAGCTAGGCAGGCACAATTGTGCAGCAATGCAAACTGCATAACCTGGCTGTATTTCACGGTTGTACAAGAAACCACAGGGGATTTACAAGGAGATGGTCACCCGGAATAGCCAGAGGCCTTCCGGCAAAAACATTCGGGAATTCTTCCTATGAAGCCTTGAAAGTAGAGAAATGCTCCTAAGTTGCAACAACTCAGAATGTCATTCTGAGTGTTCTCGGCAGAGGGCATTCGGCTGAAGACAACCGGGGACTAATTAGAGCCAGATGTACACAGTGCCGTCCATAGTGATGGAAGGACCGTGGTGGCATGCCAAACAACGGAGCTCTAGTTCTCAACACTTTCATAAAGTGCCATAAGTTGAGGTTCAACTTACTGCTCCTGTTGAGTACAGTGGAGCCGTCAAAGCTGGAATCAGTAGCACTCAGGTGAGAAGAACGGGAAGCACATATACCCAGTCCGATGGTAGTGTCCTACGAGGTACAGCCTCTCTGGCTACCACGCCTGAATGTTTGCAACCACGCCAGAGCTCGGCAGGCGCAATTATGCAGCAATTCATACTGCATAACCTGGCCAAATTTCATGGGTGTACAAGAAATCACGAGGGATTTACAAGGAGATGTTCACCCGGAACAGCCGGAGGCCAGCCGGCAGCAACATTCCGGAATTCTTCCTGAGAAGCCTTGAAAGCAGTGAAACGCTCCTATGTTGCAATAACTCAGAACCTCATTCTGAGTGTTCCCGGCACAGGTCATTCGGCTGAACACAACCGTGGACTAATTAGAGCCAGATGTAGGCAGTGACGTCCATGGACCTGGATGGACAGGGGTTGGGGTGCCAAACAACTGAGCTCTAGTTCTCAACACTTTCACAAAGTGTCATAAGTTGAGGTTCAACTTACTGCTCCGGTTGAGTAGAGTGTAGCCGTCAAAGCTGGAATCAGTAGCACTCAGGAGAGAAGAACAGGAAGCAGATAGACCCAGTCCGCTGGCAGCGTTCAACGGGGACCACTTATCTTGCTGCCGTGCCTGAATGTTTGCAACCTCGGCAGAGCAAGGCAGGCACAATTGTGCAGCAATGCAAACTGCATAACCTCGCCAAATTTCATGGGTGTACAAGAAAACACGGGGGATTTACAAGGAGATGTTCACCAGGAAAAGAGGGAGGCCTGTCCACAGCAAGTTTCCGGAATGCTTCCTAAGAAGCCTTGAAAGCAGTGAAACGCTCCTATGTTCCAACAACTCAGAACCTCATTCTGAGTGTTCCCCGCAGAGGTCATTCGCCTGAACACAACCCTGGACTAATTAGAGCCAGATATAGGCAGTGCCGTCCATAGTGCTGGATGGACAGTTGTGGCGGGCCAAACAACTGAGCTCTAGGTGTCAATACTTTCACAAAATGCCATAAATTGAGGTTCAACTTACTGCTCCGATTGAGTAGAGTGTAGCCGTCAAAGCTGGAATCAGTAGCACTCAGGTGAAAAGAACGGGAAGCAGATAGAACCAGTCCGCTGGCAGTGTCCTACGGGGACCAGCCTATCTGGCTGCCACGCCTGAATGTTTGCAACCGCGGCAGAGCTAGGCAGGCGCAATTGTGCAGCAATGCACACTGCATATCCTGGCCAAATTTCACGTGTGTACAAGAAACCACAGGGGATTTACATGGAGATGGTCACCCGGAACAGCCAGAGGTCTGCCGGCAAAAATATTCGGGAATTCTTCCTAAGAAGCCTTGAAAGCAGAGAAATGCTCCTAAGTTGTAACAACTCAGAATCTCATTCTGAGTTTTCTTGGCAGAGGGCATTCGGCTGAAGACAACCGTGGACTAATTAGAGCCAGATGTACACAGTGCCGTCCATAGTGATGGAAGGACCGTGGTGGCATGCCAAACAACGGAGCTCTAGTTCTCAACACTTTCATAAAGTGCCATAAGTTGAGGTTCAACTTACTGCTCCTGTTGAGTAGAGTGTAGCCGTCAAAGCTGGAATCAGTAGCACTCAGGTGAGAAGAACGGGAAGCACATATACCCAGTCCGATGGTAGTGTCCTACGAGGTCCAGCCTCTCTGGCTACCACGCCTGAATGTTTGCAACCACGGCAGTGCTAGGCAGGCGCAATTGTGCAGCAATGCAAACTGCATAACCTGGCCAAATTTCACCGGTGTACAAGTAACCACGGGGGATTTACAAGGAGATATTCACCCGGAGCAGCCGGAGGCCTGCCGGCAGCAACATTCCGGAATTCTTCCTGTGAAGCCTGGAAAGCAGTGAAACGCTCCTATGTTGCAATAACTCAGAACCTCATTCTGAGTGTACCTGGCAGAGTTCATTCGGCTGAACACAACCGTGGACTAATTAGAGCCAGATGTAGGCAGTGACGTCCATGGTGCTGGATGGACAGTGGTGGCGTGCCAAACAACTGAGATCTAGGTCTCAACACTTTCACAAAGTGCCATAAGTTGAGGTTCAACTTACTGCTCCCGTTGAGTAGAGTGTAGCCGTCAAAGCTGGAATCAGAAGCACTCAGGTGAGAAGAACGGGAAGCTGATATACCCAGTCCACTGGCAGTGTCCTACAGGGATCAGTAAATCTGGCTGCCACGCCTGAATGTTTGCAAAAGTGGTAGAGCTAGCCAGGCGCAATTGTGCAGCAATGCAAACTGCATAACCTGGCCAAATTTCACGGGTGTACAAGAAACCACGGGGGATTTACAAGGAGATGTTCACCCGGAACAGACAGAGGCCTGCCGGCAGCAAGATTCCGGAATCCTTCCTAAGAAGCCTTGAAAGCAGTGAAACGCTCCTATGTTGCAATAACTCAGAACCTCATTCTGAGTGTTCCCGGCAGAGGTTATTCAGGTGAACTCATCCGTGGACTAATTAGAGCCAGATGTAGGCAGTGGACTAATTAGAGCCAGATGTAGGCAATGGACTAATTAGAGCCAGATATAGGCAGTGTATTCGATTGGAAAACAACTGAGCTTTAGTTCTCCAAACTTTCTCAAATTGCCATAAGTTGAGGTTCAACTTACTGCTCCGGTCGAGTAGAGTGTACACGTCAAAGCTGGAATCAGTAGCACTGAGTTGAGTAGAACGGGAAGCAGGTAGACCCAGTCCGCTGGCAGTGTCCTACGATGACCAGCCTTTCTGGCTGCCACGCCTGAATGTTTGTAAACACGGCAGAGCTATGCAGGCGGAAATGTGCAGCAATGCAAACTGCATAACCTGGCCAAATTTCACGGGTGTACGAGAAACCACGGGGGATATACAAGGGGATTTCACCCGGAAGAGCCGGAGGCCTGCCGGCAACAAGATTCCGGAATTCTTCCTGTGAAACCTTGAAAGCAGTGAAACGCACCTAGGTGGCAATAACTCAGAACCTCATTCTGAGTGTTCCCCGCAGAGATCATTCGGCTGAACACAACTGTGGAGTAATTAGAGCCAGATATAGGCAGTGCCGTCCATAGTGCTGAATGGATATTGGTGGCGTGCCAAACACCTGAGATCTAGTTCACAACACTTTCACAAAGTGCCATACGTTGAGGTTCTACTTAGTGCTCCGGTTGAGTAGAATGTAGCCGTCAAAGCTGGAATCAGTAGCACTCAGGTGAGAAGAAAGGAAAGCAGATATAACCAGTCCCTAGCAGTGCCCTACGGGGACCAGCCTATCTGGCTGCCACGCCTGAATGTTTGCAACCGCGGCAGGGGAAGGCAGGCGCAATTGTGCAGCAATGCAAACTGCATAACCTCCCCAAATTTCAGGGGTGTACAAGAAACCACGGGGGATTTACAAGGAGATGTTCACCCTGAACAGCAGGAGGCCTGCTGGCAGCAAGATTCTGGAATTCTTCCTAAGAAGCCTTGAAAGCAGTGAAACGCTCCTATGTTGCAATATCTCAGAACCTCATTTTGACTGTTCCCGGCAGAGGTCATTCGGCTGAACACAACCGTGGACTAACTATAGCCAGATGTAGGCAGTGCCGTCCATAGTGCTGGATGGACAGTGGTGGCGTGCCAAACAACTGAGCTCTAGTTCTCAACACTTGCACAAAGTGCCATAAGTTGAGGTTCAACTTACTGCTCCGGTTGAGTAGAGTGTAGCCGTCAAAGCTGGAATCAGTAGCACTCAGGTGAGAAGAACGGGAAGCAGATATACCCAGTCTGCTGGCAGTGTCCTACGGGGACCAGCCTTACTGGCTGCCACGCCTGAATGTTTGCAACCCCGGCAGAGATAGGCAGTCGCAATTATGCAGCAATGCAAACTGCATAACTTGGCCTAATTTCACAGGTGTACAAGAAACCACTGGGGATTTACAAGGAGATGTTCACCCGGAACATCCGGAGGCCAGCCGGCAGCAAGATTCCGGAATCTTCCTAAGAAACCTTGAACGCAGTGAAACGCTCGTATGTTGCAATAACTCAGAACCTCATTTTTAGTGTTCCCGACAGAGGTCATTCGGCTGAACACAACCGAGGACTAATTAGAGCCAGATATAGGCAGTGCCATCCATAGTGCTGGGGGGACAGTGGTCGCATGCTAAACAACTGAGCTCTAGTTCTCCAAACGTGCACAACGTGCCATAAATTGAGGTTCAACTTACTGCTTCGGTTGAGTAGAGTGTAGCAATCAACGCTGGAATCAGTAGCACTCAGTTGAGAAGAACGAGAAGCAGATATACCAAGTCTGCTGGCAGTGTCCTACGTGGAACAGCCTTTCTGGCTGCCACGCCTGAATGTTTGCAACCGCGGCAGAGCTAGGCAGGCGCAATTGTGCAGCAATGCAAACTGCATTAACTGGCCAAATTTCACGGGTGTACAAGAAACCACGGGGGATGTATAATTAGATGTTCACCCGGAACAGCCAGAGGCCTGCCGGCAGCAAGATTCCGGAATTCTTCCTAAGAAGCCTTGCAAGCAGTGAAACGCTGCTATGTTGCAATAACTCAGAACCTCATTCTGAGTGTTCCCAGCAGAGGTCATTCGGCTGAACTCATCCGTGGACTAATTAGAGCCAGATGTAGGCAGTGGAAAAATTAGAGCCCGATGTAGGCAATGGACTAATTAGAGCTAGGTATAGGCAGTGTTTTCGATTGGAAAACAACTGAGCTTTAGTTCTCCAAACTTTCACAAAGTGCCATAAGTTGACGTTCAACTTATTGGTCTGGTTGAGAAGAGTGTAGCCATCAAAGCTGGAATCAGTAGCACTCAGGTGAGAAGAACTGGAAACAGATAGACCCAGTTTGCTGGAAGTGTCTTACGGGGACCAGCCTATCTGGCTGATACGCCTGAATGTTTGCAAGCGCGGCAGGGGTAGGCAGGTGCAATTGTGCAGCAATGCAAACTGCGTAAGCGCCCCAAATTTCAGGGGTGTACAAGAAACCACGGGGGATTTACAAGGACATGATCACCCGGAACAGCAGGAGGCCTACCGGCAGCAAGATTCCGGAATTCTTCCAGTGAAGCCTTGAAAGCTGTGAAACGCGCCTATGTTGCAATAACTCAGAAACTCATTCTGATTGTTCCCGGCACAGGTCATTGGGCTAAACACAACCGTGGACTAATTAGAGCCAGGTGTAGGCAGTGCCGTCCATACTGTTGGATGGACAGTGGTGGAGTGCCAAACAACTGAGCTCTAGTTCTTAACACTTTCACAAAGTGCCATAAGTTGAGGTTCAACTTACTGCTCTGGTTGAGTAGAGTGTAGCCGTCAAAGCTGGAATCAGTAGCACTCAGGTGAGAAGAACGGGAAGCAGATAGACCCAGTCCGCTGGCAGTGTCCTACGGGGACCAGCCTATCTGGCTGCTTGCCTGAATGTTTGCAACCGCGGCAAAGCTAGGCAGGCGCAATTGTGCAGCAATGCAAACTGCATAACCTGGACAATTTTCACGGGTGTACAAGAAACCACGGGGCATTTACAAGGGGATTTCCCTCGGAACATCCGGAGGCCTGCCGGCAGCAAGATTCCGGAATTCTTCCTGTGAAACCTTGAAAGCAGTGAAACGCTCCTAGGTTGCAATAACTGAGAACCTCATTCTACGTGTTCCTGGCAGAGATCATTCAGCTGAACACAACTGTGGACTAATTAGAGCCTGATATAGGCAGTGCCTTCCATAGTGCTGGATGGATATTTGTGGCGTGCCAAACACCTGAGATCTAGTTCACAACACTTTCACAAAGTGCCATGAGTTGAGGTTCTACTTACTGCTCTCGTTGAGTAGATTGTAGCCGTCAATGCTGGAATCAGTAGCACTCAGGTGAGAAGAACAGAAAGCAGATATACCCAGTCCCCTGGCTGTGTCCTACTGGGACCAGCCTATCTGGCTTCCACGCCTGAATGTTTGCAAACGCGTCATGGGTAGGCCGGCGCAATTGTGCAGCAATGCAAACTGCATAACCTCCCTAAATTTCAGGGGTGTACAAGAAACCACGGGGGATTTACAAGGAGATGTTCTCCCTGAACAGCAGGAGGCCTGCCGGAAGCAAGATTTTGGAATTCTTCCTAAGAAGCCTTGAAAGCAGTGAAACGCTCCTATGTTGCAATAACTCAGAACCTCATTTGAGTTTTCCCGGCAGAGGTCATTCGGCTGAACAGAACCGTGGACTAACTATAGCCAGATGTAGGCAGTGCCGTCGGTAGTGCTGGATGGACAGTGATGGCGTGCCAAACAACTGAGCTCTAGTTCTCAACACTTGCACAAAGTGCCATAAGTTGAGGTTCAACTTACTGCTCCGGTTGAGTAGAGTGTAGCCGTCAAACCTGGAATCAGTAGCACTGAGGTGAGAAGAACGGGAAACTGATATACCCAGTCTGCTGGCAGTGTCCTACGGGGACCAGCCTATCTGGCTGCCATGCCTGAATGTTTGCAACCCCGGCAGAGATAGGCAGACGCAATTATGCAACAATGCAAACTACATAACTTTACCAAATTTCACAGGTGTACAAGAAACCACGGGGGATTTACAAGTAGATGTTCACCCGGAACAGCTGGAGGCCAGCCGGCAGCAAGATTCCGGAATTCTTCCTAAGAAACCTTGAAAGCAGTGAAATGCTCCTATGTTGCCATAACTCAGAACCCCATTCTGAGTGTTCCCGGCAGAGGTCATTCGGCTGAACACAACCATGAACTTCTTAGAGCCAGATGTAAGCAGTGCCGTCCATAGTGCTGGATGGACAGTGGTGGCGTGCCAAACAACTGAGCTCTAGTTCTCAACACTTTCACAAAGTGCCATAAGTTGAGGTTCAACTTACTGCTCCGGTTGAGTAGAGTGTAGCCGTCAAAGCTGGAATCAGTAGCACTCAGGTGAGAAGATCGGAAAGCAGATATTCCCAGTCTTCTGGCAGTGTCCTACGGGGACCAGCCTCTCTGGCTGCCACGCCTGAATGTTTGCAACCGTGGCAAAGCTAGGCAGGCGCAATTGTGCAGCAATGCAAACTGCATAACCTGGCCAAATTTCACCGGTGTACAAGAAACCACGGGGGATTTACAAGGAGATGTTAACCCGGAACAGCCGGAGGCCTGCCAGCAGCAAGATTCCGGAATTCTTTCTAAGAAGGCTTGAACGCAGTGAAACGCTCCTATGTTGCAACAACTCAGAACCTCATTCTGAGTGTTTCCGGCAGAGGTCATTCGGCTGAACACAACCGTGGACTAATTAGAGCCTGATGCAGACAGTGCCGTCCATAGTGCTGAATGGACAGTGGTGGCCTGTCAAACAACTGAGCTTTAGTTCTCAACACTATCACAAAGTGCCATAAGTTGAGGTTCAACTTACTGCTTCGTTTGAGTAGATTGTAGCTGTCAAAGCGGGAATCAGAAGCACTCAGGTGAGAAGAATGGGAAGCAGATAAACCCAGTCTGTCAGCAGTGTCCTACCGGGACCAGCCTCTCTGGCTGCAACGCCTGAATGTTTGCAACCGCGGCAGAGCTCAGCAGGCAAAATTATGGAGCAATGCAAACTTCATAACCTAGCCAAATTTCACAGGTGTACAAGAAACCACGGGGGATTTACAAGGAGATGTTCCCCGGGAACAACCGGAGGCCTGCTGGCTGCAAGATTCCGGAACTCTTCCTAAGAAGCCTTGAAAGCAGTGAAACGCTCCTATGTTGCAATAATTCAGAACCTCATTCTGAGTGTTCCCGGCAGAGGTCATTCGGCTGAACTCATCCGTGGACTAATTAGAGCCAGATGTAGGCAGTGGACTAATTAGAGCCAGATGTAGACAATGGACTAATTAGAGCCAGATATAGGCAGTGTTTTCGATTGGAAAACAACTGAGCTTTAGTTCTCCAAACTTTCACAAAGTGCCATAAGTTGAGGTTCAACTTACTCCTCCGATTGAGTAGAGTGTAGCCGTCAAAGCTGGAATCAGTAGCACTCAGGTGAAAAGAACGGGAAGCAGATAGAACCAGTCCGCTGGCAGTGTCCTACGGGGACCAGCCTATCTGGCTGCCACGCCTGAATGTTTGCAACCGCGGCAGAGCTAGGCAGGCGCAATTCTGCAGCAATGCACACTGCATATCCTGGCCAAATTTCACGTGTGTACAAGAAACCACAGGGGATTTACAAGGAGATGGTCACCCGGAACAGCCAGTGGTCTGCCGGCAAAAACATTCGGGAATTCTTCCTAAGAAGCCTTGAAAGCAGAGAAATGCTCCTAAGTTGTAACAACTCAGAATGTCATTCTGAGTTTTCTTGGCAGAGGGCATTCGGCTGAAGACAACCGTGGACTAATTAGAGCCAGATGTACACAGTGCCGTCCATAGTGATGGAAGGACCGTGGTGGCATGCCAAACAACGGAGCTCTAGTTCTCAACACTTTCATAAAGTGCCATGAGTTGAGGTTCAACTTACTGCTCCTGTTGAGTACAGTGTAGCCGTCAAAGCTGGAATAAGTAGCACTCAGGTGAGAAGAACGGGAAGCACATATACCGAGTCCCATGGTAGTGTCCTACGAGGTCCAGCCTCTCTGGCTACCACGCCTGAATGTTTGTAACCACGGCAGTGCTAGGCAGGCGCAATTGTGCAGCAATGCAAACTGCATAACCTGGCCAAATTTCACCGGTGTACAAGTAACCACGGGGGATTTACAAGGAGATATTCACCCGGAGCAGCCGGAGGCCTGCCGGCAGCAACATTCCGGAATTCTTCCTGTGAAGCCTTGAAAGCAGTGAAACGCTCCTATGTTGCAATAACTCAGAAACTCATTCTGAGTGTTCCCAGCACAGGTCATTCGGCTGAACACAACCGTGGACTAATTAGAGCCAGATGTAGGCAGTGACGTCCATGGTGCTGGATGGACAGTGGTGGCGTGCCAAACAACTGAGCTCTAAGTCTCAACACTTTCACAAAGTGCCATAAGTTGAGGTTCAACTTACTGCTCCCGTTGAGTAGAGTGTAGCCGTCAAAGCTGGAATCAGTAGCTCTGAGGTGAGAAGAACGGGAAGCTGATATATCCAGTCCGCTGGCAGTGTCCTACAGGGATCAGTAAATCTGGCTGCCACGCCTCAATGTTTGCAAACGTGGCAGAGCTAGCCAGGCGCAATTGTGCAGCAATGCAAACTGCATACCCTGGCCAAATTTCACGCGTGTACAAGAAACCACGTGGGATTTATATGGAGATGTTAACTCGGAACAGCCGGAGGCCTGCCGGCAGCAACATTCCGGAATTCTTCTCACGAAGCCTTGAAAGCAGTGAAATGATCCTAGGTTGCCATAACTCAGAACCCCATTCTGAGTGTTCCCGGCAGAGGTCATTTGGCTGAACACAACCAAGAACTTATTAGAGCCAATGTATGCAGTTCCGTCCATAGTGCTGGATGGACAGTGGTGGCGTGGCAAACAACTGAGCTCTATTTCTCAAGTCTTTTACAAATTGCCATAGGTTGAGGTTCAACTACTTCAACGGTTGAGTAGAGTGTAGCAGTCAAAGCTGGAATCAGTAGCACTCAGGTGAGAAGAACGGGAAGCAGATAGACCCAGTCCGCTGGCAGTGTCCTATGGGGACCAGCCTATCTGGCTGCCGCTCCTGAATGTTTGCAAGCGCGGCAGAGCTAGGCAGGCGCAATTGTGCAGCAATGCAAACTGCATAACCTAGCCAAATTTCACGGTTTTACAAGAAACCACGGGGGATTTACAAGGAGATGTTCACCCGGAACAGCCAAAGGCTTGCGCGCAGCCAGATTATGGAATTCTTCCTGTGAAGCCTTGAAAGCAGTGAAACGCACCTATGTTGCCATAACTCAGAACCTCATTCTGAGTGTTCCCGGCAGAGGTCATTCGGCTGAACACAACCATGGACTACTTAGAGCCAGATGTAGGCAGTGCCGTCCATAGTGCTGGATGGACAGTGGTGGCATGCCAAACAACTGAGTTCTAGTTCTCAACACTTTCACAAAGTGCCATAAGTTGTGGTTCAACTTTTTGCTCCGGTTGAGTAGAGTGGAGGCAGCAAATCTGGAATCAGTAGCACTCAGGTGAGAAGAACGGGAAGCAGATAGACCCAGTCCGCTGGCAGTGTCCTATGGGGACCAGCCTATCTGGCTGCCACGCCTGAATGTTTGCAACCACGGCAGAGCTAGGCAGACGCAATTGTGCAGCAATGCAAACTGCATAACCTGGCCAAATTTCACGGGTGTGCAAGAAAGCACTTGGGATTTACAAGGAGACGTTCACCCGGGACATCCGGAGGCCTGCCAGCAGCAACATTCCGGAATCCTTGGTAAGAAGCCTTGAAAGCAGTGAAATGCTCCTATGTTGCAATAACTCAGAAGCTCATTCTGAGTGTTCCAGGCAGAGGTCATTCGGCTGAACACAACCGTGGTTTAATTACAGTCAGATGTAGGCATTACGGTCCGTAGTCCTGGATGGACAGTGGTGGCGTGCAAAACAACTGAGCTCTAGTTTTCAACACTTTCACAAAGTGCCATAAGATGAGTTTCAACTTACTGCTGCGCTTGAGTAGAGTGTGGCCGTCAAAGCTGGAATCAGTAGCACTCAGGTGAGAAGAAAGGGAAGCAGATATACCCAGTCCGCTGGCAATGTCTTACGGGGACCAGCCTATGTGGCTGCCACGCCGGAATGTTTGCAACCGTGGCAGAGCTAGGCAGGCGCAATTGTGCAGCAATGCAAACTGCATAACCTGGCAAAATTTCACCGGTGTACAAGAAACCACGGGGATTTACAAGGAGATGTTCACCCGGAACAGCCGGAGACCTGCTGGCAGCAAAATTCCGGAATTCTTCCTGTGAAGCCTTGAAAGCAGTGAAACGCTCCTATGTTGCAATAACTCAGAACCTCATTCTGAGTGTTCCCGGCAGAGGTCATTCGGCTGAACACAACCGTGGACTAATTAGAGCCAGAGGTAGGCAGTGCTGTCCTTAGTGCTGAATGGAGAGTCGTGGCATGCCAAACAACTGAGCTCTAGTTCTCAACACTTTCACAAAGTGCCATAAGTTGAGGTTCAACTTACTGCTCCCGTTGAGTAGAGTGTAGCCGTCAAAGCTGGAATCAGTAGCACTGAGGTGAGAAGAACGGGAAGCTGATATAACCAGTCCGCTGGCAGTGTCCTACAGCGATCAGTAAATCTGGCTGCCACGCCTGAATGTTTGCAAACGTGGCAGAGCTAGCCAGGCGCAATTGTGCAGCAATGCAAACTGCATACCCTGGCCAAATTTCACGCGTGTACAAGAAACCACGCGGGATTTATATGGAGATGTTAACTCGGAACAGCCGGAGGCCTGCCGGCAGCAACATTCCGGAATTCTTCTCAAGAAGCCTTGAAAGCAGTGAAATGATCCTAGGTTGCCATAACTCAGAACCCCATTCTGAGTGTTCCCGACAGAGGTCATTTAGCTGAACACAACCAAGAACTTATTAGAGCCAAATGTATGCAGTTCCGTCCATAGTGCTGGATGGACAGTGGTGGCGTGCCAAACAACTGAGCTCTATTTCTCAAGTCTTTTACAAATTGCCATAGGTTGAGGTTCAACTACTTCAACGGTTGAGTAGAGTGTAGCAGTCAAAGCTGGAATCAGTAGCACTCAGGTGAGAAGAACGGGAAGCAGATAGACCCAGTCCGCTGGCAATGTCCTACGGGGACCAGCCTATCTGGCTGCCGCGCCTGAATGTTTGCAAGCGCGGCAGAGCTAGGCAGGCGCAATTGTGCAGCAATGCAAACTGCATAACCTAGCCAAATTTCACGGTTTTACAAGAAACCACGGGGGATTTACAAGGAGATGTTCACCCGGAACAGCCAGAGGCTTGCGCGCAGCCAGATTATGGAATTCTTCCTGTGAAGCCTTGAAAGCAGTGAAACGCACCTATGTTGCCATAACTCAGAACCTCATTCTGAGTGTTCCCGGCAGAGGTCATTCGGCTGAACACAACCATGGACTACTTAGAGCCAGATGTAGGCAGTGCCGTCCATAGTGCTGGATGGACAGTGGTGGCATGCCAAACAACTGAGTTCTAGTTCTCAACACTTTCACAAAGTTCCATAAGTTGTGGTTCAACTTTTTGCTCCGGTTGAGTAGAGTGTAGGCAGCAAATCTGGAATCAGTAGCACTCAGGTGAGAAGAACGGGAAGCAGATAGACCCAGTCCGCTGGCAGTGTCCTATGGGGACCAGCCTATCTGGCTGCCACGCCTGAATGTTTGCAACCGCGGCAGAGCTTGGCAGACGCAATTGTGCAGCAATGCAAACTGCATAACCTGGCCAAATTTCACGGGTGTGCAAGAAAGCACTTGGGATTTACAAGGAGACGTTCACCCGGAATAGCCGGAAGCCTGTCGGCAACAAGTTTCTGGAATTCTTCCTAAGAAGCCTTGAAAGCAGTGAAACGCTCCTATGTTGAAATAACTGAGAACCTCATTCTGAGTGTTCCCGGCAGAGGTCATTCGGCTGAACACAACCGTGGAATAATTAGCGCCAGATGTAGGCAGTTCCTCCATAGTGCTGGATGGAAAGTGGTCGCGTGCCAAACAACTGAGGTCTAGTTCTCAACACTTTCACAAAGTGCCATAAGTTGAGGTTCAACTTACTGGTGCGGTTGAGTAGAGTGTAGCCGTCAAAGCTAAAATCAGTAGCACTCAGGTGAGAACGGGAAGCAGATATACCCAGTCTGCTGGCAGTGTCCTACGGGGTCCAGCCTATCTGGCTGCCAAGCCTGAATGTTTGCAACCGCGGCAGAGTTAGGGAGGCGCAATTGTGTAGCAATGCAAACTGCATACGCTGGCCAAATTTCACGGGTGACCAAGAAACCACGGGGGATTTACAAGGAGATGTTCACCCGGGACATCCGGAGGCCTGCCAGCAGCAACATTCCGGAATCCTTGGTAAGAAGCCTTGAAAGC
Organism: Dipodomys merriami; assembly: GCF_024711535.1. NCBI lineage: Eukaryota > Metazoa > Chordata > Mammalia > Rodentia > Heteromyidae > Dipodomys > Dipodomys merriami. The sequence goes on along the minus strand of NW_027203771.1, from coordinate 61,038 downwards.
AGTGAAATGCTCCTATGTTACAATAACTCAGAAGCTCATTCTGAGTGTTCCAGGCAGAGGTCATTCGGCTGAACACAACCGTGGTTTAATTAGAGCCAGATGTAGGCATTACGGTCCGTAGTCCTGGATGGACAATGGTGGCGTGCCAAACAACTGAGCTCTAGTTTTCAACACTTTCACAAAGTGCCATAAGATGAGTTTCAACTTACTGCTGCGCTTGAGTAGAGTGTAGCCGTCAAAGCTGGAATCAGTAGCACTCAGGTGAGAAGAAAGGGAAGCAGATAAACCCAGTCCGCTGGCAATGTCTTACGGGGACCAGCCTATGTAGCTGCCACGCCGGAATGTTTGCAACCGTGGCAGAGCTAGGCAGGCGCAATTGTGCAGCAATGCAAACTGCATAACCTGGCAAAATTTCACCGGTGTACAAGAAACCACGGGGATTTACAAGGAGATGTTCACCCGGAACAGCCGGAGACCTGCTGGCAGCAAAATTCCGGAATTCTTCCTGTGAAGCCTTGAAAGCAGTGAAACGCTCCTATGTTGCAATAACTCAGAACCTCATTCTGAGTGTTCCCGGCAGAGGTCATTCGGCTGAACACAACCGTGGACTAATTAGAGCCAGAGGTAGGCAGTGCTGTCCTTAGTGCTGGATGGAGAGTCGTGGCATGCCAAACAACTGAGCTCTAGTTCTCAACACTTTCACAAAGTGCCATAAGTTGAGGTTCAACTTACTGCTGCGGTTGAGTAGAGAGTAGCCGGCAAAGCAGGAATCAGGAGCACGCAGGTGAGAAGAATGGGAAGCAGATATACCCAGTCCGCTTGCAGTGTCCTACTGGGTCCAGCCTATCTGGCTGCCACGACTGAATGTTTGCAACCTCGGCAGAGCTAGGCAGGCACAATTGTGCAGCAATGCAAACTGCATAACCTGGCCAAAATTCACGGGTGTACAAGAAACCACGGGGGATTTACAAGGAGATGTTCACCCGGAACAACCGGAGGCCTGCCGGCAGCAACATTTCGGAATCCTTCCTAGGAAGCCTTGAAAGCAGTGAAACGCTCCTATATTGCAATAACACAGAACCTCATTCTCATTGTTCCCGGCAGAGGTCATTAGGCTGAACTCAACCGTGGATTAATAGAGCCCGATGTAGGCAGTGCCGTCCATAGTGCTGGATGGACACTGCCGGTTGAGTAGAGTTTAGCCTTCAAAGCTGGAATCAGTAGCACTCAGGTGAAAAGAACGGGAAGCAGATATACAAGGTCTGCTGGCAGTGTCCTGCGTGGACCAGCCTATCTGGCTGCTATGTCTGAATGTTTGCTACCACGGCAGAGCTTGGCAGGTGCAATTGTGCAGCAATGCAAACTGCATAACCTGTCCAAAATTCACGGGTGTACAAGAAACCACGGGGGATTTACAAGGAGATGTTCACCCGGAACAGCAGGAGGCCTGCCGGCAGCAACCTTCCAGAATCCTTCCTAAGAAGCCTTGAAAGCAGTGAAACGCTCCTATGTTGCAGGAACGCAGAACCTAATTCTGAGTTTTCCCGGCAGAGGTCATGCGGCTGAACACAAGCGTGGATTAATAGAGCCAGATGTAGGCAGTGCAATCCACAGTGCTGGATTGACAGTGGTGGCGTGCCAAACAACTGAGCTCTAGTTCTCAACACTTTCACAAAGTGCCATAAGTTGAGGTTTAACTTACTGCTCCGGTTGAGTAGAGTGTAGGCGTCAAAGCTGGAATCAGTAGCACTCATGTGAGAAGAACGGGAAGCAGATATACCCAGTCCGCTGGCAATGTCCTATGGGGACCAGTCTATCTGGATGCCACGCCTGAATGTTTGCAACCTTGGCAGAGCTAGGCAGGCACATTTGTGCAGCAATGCAAACTGCATAACCTGGCAAAAATTCATGGGTGTAAAATAAACCACGGGGGATTTAGAAGGAGATGTTCACCCAGAACCGCCGGAGGCCTGCCAGCAGCAAGATTCCGGAATTCATCCTAAGAAGCCGTGAAAGCAACGAAACGCTCCTCGGTTGCAATAACTCAGAACCACATTCTGAGTGTTCCCGGCAGAGGTCATTCGGCTGAACACAACCGTGGACTAATTAGAGCCAGATGTAGACAGTGCCGTCCATAGTGCTGGATGGACAGTGGTCTCATGCCCAACATCTGAGCTCTAGTTCTCAACAGTTTCAGAAAGTGCCCGAAGTTGAGGTTCAACTTACTGCTGCGGTTGAGTAGAGTGTAGCCGTCAAAGCTGGAATCAGTAGCACACAGGTGAGAAGAACGGGAAGCGGATACACCCAGTCCGCTGGCAGTGTCCTATGGGGAGCACCCTATCTGGCTGGAATGCCTGAATGGTTGCCACCGCGGCAGAGCAAGGCAGTCACAATTGTGCAGCAAAGCAAACTGCATAACCTGGCCAAATTTCACGGGTGTACAAGAAACAACGGCGGATTTACAAGGAGATGTTCACCCAGAACAGCCGGAGGCCTACCGACAGCAAGATTCCAGAATCCTTCCTGAGAAGCCTTGAAAGCAGTGAAACGCTCCTATGTTGCAATAACTCAGAACCTCATTATGAGTGTTCCCAGCAGAGGTCATTCGGCTGAACTCATCCGTGGACTAATTAGAGCCAGATGTACGCAGTGGACTAATTAGAGCCAGATGTAGGCAATGGACTAATTAGAGGCAGATATAGGCAGTGTTTTCGATTGGAAAACAACTGAGCTTTAGTTCTCCAAACTTTCACAAAGTGCCATAAGTTGAGGTTCAACTTACTGCTCCGGTTGAGTAGAGTGTAGCCGTCAAAGCTGGAATCAGTAGCACTCAGGTGAGAAGAATGGGAAGCAGATATACCCAGTCCGCTGGCAGTGTCTTAGGGGACCAGCCTATCTGGCTGCCACGCCTGAATGTTTGCAACCGCGGTAGAGCAAGGCAGTCACAATTGTGAAGCAATGCAAACTGCATAACCAGGCCAAATTTCACGGGTGTACAAGAAACCACGGGGGATTTACAAGGAGATGTTCACCCGGAACAGCTGGAGGCCTGCCGGCAGCAACATTCCGGAATTCTTCCTAAGAAGCCTTGAAAGCAGTGAAACGCTCCTATGTTGCAATAACTCAGAACTTCATTCTGAGTGTTCCCAGTAGAGGTCATTCCGCTGAACACAACCGTGGACTAATTAGAGCCAGATGTAGGCTTTGCTGTCCATAGTGCTGGATGGACTGTTGTGGCGTTCCAAACAACTGAGCTCTAGTTCTCAACACTTTCACAAAGTGCCATAAGTTGAGGTTCAACTTACTGCTCCGGTTGAGCAGAGTGTAGCCGTCAAAGCTGGAATCAGTAGCACTCATTTGAGAACAACGGGAAGCACATAGACCCAGTCCTCTGGCAGTGTCCTACAGGAACCAGCCAATCTGGCTGCCACTCCTGAATGTTTGCAACCGTGGCAGAGCTAGGCAGGCGCAATTCTGCAGCCATGCAAACTGCATAACCTGTCCAAATTTCACGGGTGTACAAGAAAACACGGGGGATTTACAAGGAGATGTTCACCCGGAACAGCCGGAGGACTGCCGGCAGCAAGATTCCAAAATTCTTCCTGTGAAGCCTTGATAGCAGTGAAACGCTCCTATTTTGCAATAACTCAGAATCTCATTCTGAGTGTTCCCGGCAGAGGTCATTCGGCTGAACACAACCATGGACTACTTAGAGCCAGATGTAGGCAGTGCCGTCCATAGTGCTGGATGGACAGTGGTGGCATGCCAAACAACTGAGCTCTAGTTCTCAACACTTAAATAAAGTGCCATAATTTGTGGTTCAACTTTTTGCTCCGGTTGAGTAGATTGTAGGCAACAAATCTGGAATCAGTAGCACTCAGGTGAGAAGAACAGGAAGCAGATAGACCCAGTCTGCTGGCAGTGTCCTACAGAGACCAGCCTATCTGGCTGCCACGCCTGAATGTTTGCAACCGCGGCAGAGCAGGACAGACGCAATTGTGCAGCAATGCAAACTGCATAACCTGGCCAAATTTCACGGGTGTACAAGAAACCACGGGGGATTTACAAGGAGATGTTCACCGGGAACAGCCGGAGGCCTTCCGGCAGTAACATTCCGGAATCCTTCCTGAGAAGCCTTGAAAGCAGTGAAACGCTCCTATGTTGCAATAACTCAGAACCTCATTGTGAGTGTTCCCGGCAGGGCTCATTCGGCTGAACACAACCGTGGACTAACTATAGCCAGATGCATGCAGTGCCGTCCATAGTGCTGGCTGGACAATGATGGTGTGCCAAACAAGTGAGCTCTAGTTCTCAACACTTTCACAAAGTGCCATAAGTTGAGGATCAACTTACTGCTCTGGTTGAGTAGAGTGTAGCCGTCAAAGCTAGAATCAGCAGCACTCAGGTGAGAATAGGAAGCAGATATACCCAGTCCGTTGGCAGTGTCCTACGGTGTCCAGCCTAACTGGCTGCCACGCCTCAATGTTTACAACCGGGGCAGAGCTAAGCAGTCGCAATTATGCAGCAATGCAAACTGCATTATCTGGCCAAATTTCACGGGTGTGCAAGAAACCACGGGAGATTTACAAGGACATGTTTACCCGGAACAGCCGGAGACCTGCCGGCAGCAAGATTCCGGAATTCTTGCTAAGAAGCCTTGAAAGCAGTGAAACGCTCCTATGTTGCAATAACTCAGAATCTCATTTTGAGTGTTCCCAGCAGAGGTCATTCGGCTGAACACAACCGTGGACTAATTAGAGCCAGATGTAGGCAGTGCCGTCCATAGTGCTGGATGGACTGTGGACACATGCCCAACATCTGAGTTCTAGTTCTCAACACTTTCAGAAAGTGCACTAAGTTGAGCTTCAACTTACTGCTCCGGTTGACTAGAGTGAAGCTGTCAAAGCTGAAATCAGTAGCACTCAGGTCAGAAGAACGGGAAGCAGATATACCCAATCCGCTGCCAGTGTCCTATGGGGAGCAGCCTATCTGGATGCCATGCCTGAATGTTTGCCAACGCGACAGAGCTAGGCATTCGCAATTGTGCAGCAAAGCAAACTTCATAACCTGGCCAAATTTCACGGGTGTACAAGAAACAACGCGGGATTTACAAGGAGATCTTAACCCAGATCAGTCGGAAACCTACCGACAGCAAGATTCCGGAATCCTTCCTGAGAAGCCTTGAAAGCAGTGAAACGCTCCTATGTTGCAATAACTCAGAACCTCATTCTGAGTGTTCCCGGCAGAGGTCATTCGGCTGAACACAACCGTGGACTAATTAGAGCCAGATGTAGACTCTGCTGTCCATACTGCTGGATGGACAGTGGTGGCGTGCCAAACAATTGAGCTCTAGTTCTCAACACTTTCACAAAGTGCCATAAGTTGAGATTCAACTTAGTGCTCCGGTTGGGTAGAGTGTAGCCGTCAAAACTGGAATCAGTAGCACTCAGGTGAGAAGAATGGGAAACAGATATATGCAGTTCGCTGGCAATGTCTTACGGGGACCAGCCTATCTGGCTGCCACGCCTGAATGTATGCCACCGCGGCAGAGCTAGGCATTCGCAATTGTACAGGAATGCAACCTGCATAATCTGGCCCAATTTCACGGGTGTACAAGAAACCACGGGGAATTTACAAGGAGATGTTCACCCGGAACAGCCGTAGCCCTGCCGGCAGCAACATTCCGGAATCCTTCCGAAGAAGCCTTGAAAGCAGTGAATCGCTCCTGTGTTGCAATAAATCAGAACCTCATTCTGAGTGTTCCCAGCAGAGGTCATTCGGCTGAACACAACAGTGGACTAATTAGAGCCAGATGTAGGCATTGCCAGCCATAGTGCTAGATCGACAGTGGTGGCGTGCCAAACAACTCAGCTCTAGTTCTCAACACTTTCACAAAGTGCCATAATTTGAGGTTCAACTTACTTTTCCGGTTGAGTAGAGTGTAGCCGTCAAACCTGCAATCACTAGCACTCAGGTGAGAAGAACGTGATGCAGATATACCCACTCCGCTGGCAGTGTCCTACGGGGACCAGCCTATCTGGCTGCCATGCCTGAATGTTTGCCACCGCGGCTGAGCTAGGCAGGCGCAATTGTGCAACAGTGCAAAGTGCATAACCTGGCCAAATTTCACGGCTGTACAAGAAACAATGGGTGATTTACAAAGAGATGTTCACTCGGAACAGCCGGAGGCCTGCGGGGAACAACATTCCGGAATCCTTCCTGAGAAGACTTGAAAGCAGTGAAAGTCTCCTATATTGCAATAACTCCGAACCTCATTATGAGTGTTCCCGGCAGAGGTCATTCGGCTGATCCCAACCGAGGACTAATTATAGCCACATGTAGGCAGTGCCATACATAGTGCTGGATGGACACTGCCGGTTTAGTAGAGTGTAGCCATCAAAGCTGGAATCAGTAGCACTCAGGTGAGAAGAACAGGAAGCAGATATACCCAGTCCGCTGGCAGTGTCCTTCGGGGACCAGCCTATCTGGCTGCCACGCCTGAATGTTTGCAACTGAGACAGAGCAAGGCAGGCACAATTGTGCCTCAATGCAAACTGCATAACCTAGCCAAATTTCACGGGTGTACAAGGAACCACGGGGGATGTACAAGGAGATGTTCACCCGGAACAGCCAGAGGCCTGCTGGCAGCAAGATTCCGGAATTCTTCCTAAGAAGCCTGGAAAGCAGTGAAACGTTCCTATGTTGCAATAACTCAGAACCTCATTCTGAGTGTTCCCGGCAGAGGTCATTCGGCTGAACTCATCCGTGGACTAATTAGAGCCAGATGTAGGCAGTGGACTAATTAGAGCCAGATGTAGGCAATAGACTAATTAGAGCCAGATATAGGCAGTGTTTTCGATTGGAAAACAACTGAGCTTTAGTTCTCCAAACTTTCACAAAGTGCCATAAGTTGAGGTTCAACTTACTCCTCCGATTGAGTAGAGTATACTGGTCAAAGCTGGAATCAGTAGCACTCAGGTGAGAAGAACGGGAAGCAGATAGACCCAGTCCGCTGGCAGTGTCCTATGGGGACCAGCCTATCTGGCTGCCACGGCTGAATGTTTGCAACCATGGCAGAGCCAGGCAGGCACAATTGTGCAGCAATGCAAACTGCATAACCTGGCCAAATTTCACGGGTGTACAAGAAACCACGGGGGATTTTCAAGGAGATGTTCACCTGGAACAGCCGGAGTCTTGACGGCAGCAAGATTCCGGAATTCTTCCTGTGAAGCCTTGAAAGCAGTGAAACGCTCCTATGTTCAATAACTCAGAACGTCATTCTTAGTGTTCCCGGCAGAGGCTGAACACAACCCCGGACTATTTAGAGCAAGATGTAGACAGTGCCGTCCATACTGCTGAATGGACAGTGGTGGCTAGCCAAACAACTGGGCTCTCGTTCTCAACACTTGCACAAAGTGCCATAAGTTGAGGTTCAACTTACTGCTCCGGTTGAGTAGAGTGTAGCCATCAAAGCTGGAATCAGTAGCACTGAGGTAAGAAGAACGGGAAGGAGATATACCCAGTCTGCTGGCAGTGTCCTACGGGGACCAGCCTATCTGGCTGCCATGCCTGAATGTTTGCAACCCCGGCAGAGATAGGCAGTCGCAATTCTGCAGCAATGCAAACTGCATAACTTGGCCAAATTTCACAGGTGTACAAGAAACCTCGGGGGATTTACAAGGAGATGTTCACCCGGAACAGCCGGAGGCCAGCCGGCAGCAAGATTCCGGATTTCTTCCTAAGAAACTTTGAACGCAGTGAAACGCTCCTATGTTGCAATAACTCAGAACCTCATTTTGAGTGTTCCCGACAGAGGTCATTCGGCTGAACACAACCGAAGACTAATTAGAGCCAGATGTAGGCAGTGCCGTCGATAGTGCTGGGCGGACTGGGGTCACATGCTAAACAACTGAGCTCTAGTTCTCCAAACATTCACAAAGTGCCATAAGTTGAGGTTCAACTTACTGCTCCAGTTGAGTAGAGTGTAGCCGTCAAAGCTGGAATCAGTAGTACTCAGGTGAGAAGAACGAGAAGCAGATATACCCAATCCGCTGGCAGTGTCCTACGGGGACCAGCCTATCTGGCTGATACGCCTGAATGTTTGCAACCGCGACAGAGCTAGACAGTCGCAATTATGCAGCAATGAAAACTGCATAACCTGGCCAAATTTCACGGGTGTACAAGAAACCAGAAGGAAATACAAGGAGATGTTTACCCGGAACGGCCGGAGGCCTGCCGGCAGCAAGATTCCGGAATTCTTCCTAAGAAGCCTTGAACGCAGTGAAACGCTCCTATGTTGCAATAACTCAGCACGTCATTCTGAGTGTTCCAGGCAGAGGTCATTCGGCTGAACACAACCATGAACTTCTTAGAGCCAGATGTAGGCAGTGCCGTCCATAGTGCCGGATGGACAGTGGTGGCGTGCCAAACAACTGTGCTCTCATTCTCAGCACTTTCACAAAGTGCCATAAGTTGAGGTTCAAATTACTGCTCCGGTTGAGTAGAGTGTAGCCGTCAAAGCTGGAATCAGTAGCACTCAGGTGAGAAGAACAGGAAGCAGATATACCCAGTCCGCTGGCAGTGTCCTTCGGGGACCAGCCTATCTGGCTGCCACGCCTGAATGTTTGCAACCGCAGCAGAGCTTGCCAGGCGCAATTGTGCAGCAATGCAAACTGCATAACCTGGCCAAATTTCACGGGTGTACAAGAAACCTCGGGGATTTACAAGGAGATGTTCACCCAGAACAGCCGGAGGCCTGCTGGCAACAAAATTCCGGAATCCTTCCGAAGAAGCCTTGAAAGCAGTGAAACGGTCTTATGTTGCCATAACTCAGAACCTCATTCTGAGTGTTCGCAGCACAGATCATTCGGCTGAACACAACCGTGGACTAATTAGAGCCAGATGTAGGCAGTGCCGTCCATAGTGCTGGAAGGACAGTGGTGGCGTGCCAAACAACTGAGCTTTATTTCTCAACACTATCACATACTGCCATAAGTTGAGGTTCAACTTACTGCTCCGGTGGAGTAGAGTGTAGCCGTCAAAGCTGGAATCAGTAGCACTCAGGGGAGAAGAACGGGAAGCAGATATACCCAGTCCGCTGGCAGTGTCCTACGGGGACCAGCCTATCTGGCTGCCACGCCTGAATGTTTGCAACCGAGACAGACCAAGGCAGGCACAATTGTGCCTCAATGCAAACTGCATAACCTGGCCAAATTTCACTGGTGTACAAGAAACCACGGGGGATGTACAAGGAGATGTTCACCCGGAACAGCCAGAGGCCTGCTGGCAGCAAGATTCTGGAATTCTTCCTAAGAAGCCTGGAAAGCAGTGAAACGCTCCTATGTTGCAATAACTCAGAACCTCATTCTGAGTTTTTCCGGCAGAGTTCATTCGGCTGAACACAACCGTGGACTTATTAGAGCCAGATGTAGGCAGTAGAATAATTAGAGCCAGATGTAGGCAATGGACTAATTAGAGCCAGATATAGGCATTGTTTTCAATTGGAAAACAACTGAGATTTAGTTCTCCAAACTTTCACAAAGTGCCATAAGTTGAGGTTCAACTTACTGCTCCGGTTAAGTAGAGTGTAGGCGTGAAAGCTGGAATCAGTAGCACTCAGGTGAGAAGAACGGGAAGCAGATAGACCCAGTCCGCTGGCAGTGTCCTACGGGGACCAGCCTATGTGGCTGCCACGCCTGAATGTTTGCAACCGTGGCAGAGCTTGGCAGGTACAATTGTGCAGCAATGCAAACTGCATAACCTGGCCAAATTTCACGGGTGTACAAGAAACCACGGCGCATTTACGAGGACATATACACCCGGAACAGCCGGAGGCCTGCCGGCAGCAAGATTCCGGAATCCTTCCTAAGAAGCCTTGAAAGCAGTGAAATGCTCCTATGTTGCCATAACTCAGAACCCCATTCTGAGTGTTTCCGGCAGAGGTCATTCGGCTGAACACAACTATGAACTTATTAGAGCCAGATGTAGTCAGTGCCGTCCATAGTGCTGGATGGACAGTGATGGCGTGCCAACAACTGAGCTCTAGTTCTCAAGACTTTTACAAATTGCCATAGATTGATGTTCCACTTACTTCGCCGTTTGAGCAGAGTGTAGCCGTCAAAGCTGGAATCAGTAGCACTCAGGTGAGAAGAACTGGAAGCAGATATACCCATTCCGCTGGCAGTGTCCTACGCTGACCAGCCTATCTGTCTGCCACGCCTGAATGTTTGCAACCGCGCCAGAGCTAGGCAGGCGCAATTATGCAGCAATACAAACTGCATAACCTAGCCAAATTTCACGGGTGTACATGAAACCACGGCGGATTTACAAGGAGATATTCACTCGGAACAACCGGAGGACTGCGGGCAGCAAGATTCCAGAATTGTTCCTAAGAAACCTTTAACGAAGTGAAACACTCCTATGTTGCAATAACTTAGAACCGTATTGTGAGTGTTCCCAACAGAGCTCATTCGGCTGATCACTACCGTGGACTAACTATAGCCAGATGTAAGCAGTGACGTCCATAGTGCTTAATGGACAGTCGTGGCGTGCCAAACAACTGAGCTCTAGTTCTCCAAACTTTAACAGAGTGCCATAAGTAGAGGTTCAACTTCCTGCTTCGGTTGAGTAGAGTGTAGCCGTCAAAGCTAGAATCAGCAGCACTCAGGTGAGAAGAACGAAAAGCAGATATACCCAGTCCGCTGGCAGTGTCCTACGGTGTCCAGCCTATCTGTCTGCCACGCCTCAATATTGGCAACCACGGCAGAGCTAAGCAGTCGCAATTATGCAGCAATTCAAACTGCATAACCTGGCCAAATTTCACGGGTATACAAGAAACCACGGTGGATTTACAAGGACATGTTCACCCGGAACAGCCGGAGGCCTGGCCCCAGCGAGATTCCGGAATTCTTCCTAAGAAGCCTTGAAAGCAGTGAAACGCTCCTATGTTTCAGTAACTCAGAACCTCATTCTGAATGTTCCCGGCAGAGTTCCTTCGGCTGAACACAACCGTGGACTAATTAGAGAAAGATGTAGGCAGTGCCGTCCATATTGCTGGATGGACAGTGGTGGCTTGCCAAACAACCTAGCTCTAGTTCTCAACACTTTCACAAAGTGCCATAAGTTGAGGTTCAACTTACTGCTCCGGTTGAGTAGAGTGTAGCCGTCAAAGCTGGAATCAGTAGCACTCAGGTGAGAAGAACGGGAAGCAGATATACCCAGTCCGCTGGCAGTGTCCTACGGGGACCAGCATATCTGGCTGCCACGCCTGAATGTTTGCAATCGCGGCAGAGCTTTGCAGGCACAATTGTGCAACAATGCAAACTGCATAACCTGGCCAAATTTGACGGGTGTACAAGAAACCACGGCGGATTTACAATGAGATGTTCACACGAAACAGCCAGAGGCCTGCCGGCAGCAACATTCCGGAATCCTTCCTAAGAAGCCTTGAAAGCAGTGAAACGCTCCTATGTGGCAATAACTCAGAACCTCATTCTGAGTGTCCGCAGCAGAGGTCATTCGGCTCAAATCAACCGTGGACTCATTATAGCCAGATGTAGGCAGTGCCGTCCATAGTGCTGGATGGACAGTGGTGGCGTGCCAAACAATTGAGCTCTAGTTCTCAACACTTTCACAAAGTGCCATGAGTTGAGGTTCAACTTACTGCTCCGGTTGTGTAGAGTGTAGCCGTCAATGGTGGAATCAGTAGCACTCAGGTGAGAAGAAGGGGAAGCAGCTATACCCAGTCCGCTGGCAATGTCCTAGGGGGACCAGCCTATCTGATTGCCATGCCTGAATATTTTCAAACGAGGCAGAGCTAGACAGGCGCAATTGTGCAGCAATACAAACTTCATAACCTGGCAAATATTCACGGGTTTACAAGAAAGCACGGTGGATTTACAAGGAGATGTTCACCCGGAACAGCCCGAGGCCTGCCTGCAGCAAGTTTCCGGAATCCTTCCTAAGAAGCCTTGAAAGCAGTGAAACCTCCTTTGTTGCAATAACTCAGAACCTCATTCTGAGTGTTCCCGGAAGAGGTCATTCGGCTGAACACAACCGTGGACTAATTAGAGCCAGATGTAGGCAGTGCTGTCCATACTGCTGGAGGGAGAGTGGGGGCATGCCAAACAACTGAGCTCTACTTCTCAACACTTTCACAAAGTGACATAAGTTGAGGTTCAACTTACTGCTCCGGTTGAGTAGAGTGTAGCCGTCAAAGCTGGAATCAGTAACACTCAGGTGAGAAGAACCCGAAGCAGTTATACCCAGTCCGCTGGCATTGTCCTATGGGGACCAGCCTATCTGGCTTCCACGCCTGAATGTTTGCAACCGCGTCATGGGTAGGCTGGCGCAATTGTGCAGCAATGCAAACTGCATAACCTCCCTAAATTTCAGGGGTGTACAAGAAACCACGGGGGATTTACAAGGAGATGTTCTCCCTGAACAGCAGGAGGCCTGTCGGAAGCAAGATTCTGGAATTCTTCCTAAGAAGCCTTGAAAGCAGTGAAACGCTCCTATGTTGCAATAACTCAGAACCTCATTCTGAGTGTTCCCGGCAGAGGTCATTCGGCTGAACAGAACCGTGGACTAACTATAGCCAGATGTAGGCAGTGCCGTCAGTAGTGCTGGATGGACAGTGGTGGCGTGCCAAACAACTGAGCTCTAGTTCTCAACACTTGCACAAAGTGCCATAATTTGAGGTTCAACTTACTGCTCCGGTTGAGTAGAGTGTAGCTGTCAAAGCTGAAATCAGTAGCACTGAGGTGAGAAGAACGGGAAGCTGATATATGCAGTCCGCTGGCAGTGTCCTACGGGGACAAGCCTATCTGGCTGCCATGCCTGAATGTTTGCAACCCCGGCAGAGATAGGCAGTCGCAATTCTGCAGCAATGCAAACTACATAACTTTGCCAAATTTCACAGGTGTACAAGAAACCACGGGGGATTTACAAGTAGATGTTCACCCGGAACAGCTGGAGGCCAGCCGGCAGCAAGTTTCCGGATTTCTTCCTAAGAAACCTTGAACGAAGTGAAACGCTCCTATGTTGCAATAACTGAGAACCTCATTTTGAGTGTTCCCGACAGAGGTCATTCGGCTGAACACAACCGAAGACTAATTAGAGCCAGATGTAGGCAGTGCCGTTCATAGTGCTTGGCGGACAGGGGTCAAATGCTAAACAACTGAGCTCTAGTTCTCCAAACGTTCACAAAGTGCCATAAGTTGAGGTTCAACTTACTGCTCCAGTTGAGTAGAGTGTAGCCGTCAAAGCTGGAATCAGTAGCACTCAGGTGAGAAGAACGAGAAGCAGATATACCCACTCCGCTGGCAGAGTCCTACAGGGACTAGCCTGTCTGGCTGACACGCCTGAATGTTTGCAACCGCGACAGGGCTAGACAGTCGCAATTATGCAGCAATGCAAACTGCATTACCTGGCCAAATTTCACGGGTGTACAAGAAACCACGAGGAAATACAAGGAGATGTTCACTCGGAACAGCCAGAGGCCTGCCGGCAGCAAGATTCCGGAATTCTTCCTAAGAAGCCTTGAACGCAGTGATACGCTCCTATGTTGCAATAACTCAGCAGGTCATTCTGAGTGTTCCTGGCAGAGGTCATTCGGCTGAACACAACCGTGGACTAATTAGAGCCAGATGTAGGCAGTGCCGTCCATAGTGCTGGATGGACAGTGGTCGCGTGCCAAACAACTGAGCTCTAGGTCTCCAAACTTTAACAGAGTGCCATAAGTAGAGGTTCAACTTACTGCTTCGGTTGAGTAGAGTGTAGCCGTCAAAGCGGGAATCAGAAGCACTCAGGTGAGAAGAATGGGAAGCAGATATACCCAGTCCGCTGGCAGTGTCCAACTCGGACCAGCCTATCTGTCTGCCACGCCTGAATGTTTGCAACCGCGCCAGAGCTAGGCAGGCGAAATTATGCAGCAATGCAAACAGCATAACCTAGCCAAATTTCTCGGGTGTACAAGAAACCACGGGGGATTTACAAGGAGATGTTCACTTGAACAACCGGAGGCCTGCCGGCAGCAAGATTCCAGAATTCTTCCTAAGAAACCTTGAACGTACTGAAACACTCCTATGTTGCAATAACTTAGAACCTTATTGTGAGTGTTCCCAGCAGAGCTCATTCGGCTGAACACAACGGTGGACTAACTATAGCAAGATGTAGGCAGTGCCTTCCATAGTGCTTAATGGACAGTCGTAGTGTACCAAACAACTGAGCTCTAGTTCTCCAAATTTTAACAGAGTGCCATAAGTAGAGGTTCAACTTCCTGCTTCGGTTGAGTAGAGTGTAGCCGTCAAAGCTAGAATCAATAGCACTGAGGTGAGAAGAACGAGAAGCAGATATACCCAGTCCGCTGGCAGTGTCCTACGGTGTCCAGCCTATCTGTCTGCCACGCCTCAATATTTGCAACTGCGGCAGAGCTAAGCAGTCGCAATCATGCAGCAATTCAAACTGCATAACCTGGACAAATTTCACGGGTGTACAAGAAACCACGGGGGATTTACAAGGACATGTTCACCCGGAACAGCCGGAGGCCTGCCCACAGCAACATTCCGGAATTCATCCTAAGAAGCCTTGAAAGCAGTGAAACGCTCCTATGTTTCAGTAACTCAGAACCTCATTCTGAGTGCTCCTGGCAGAGTTCATTTATCTGAACACAACCGTGGACTAATTAGAGAAAGATGTAGGCAGTGCCATCCATAGTGCTGGATGGACAGTGGTGGCTTGCCAAACAACTGAGCTCTAGTTCTCAACACTTTCACAAAGTGCCATAAGTTGAGGTTCAACTTACTGCTCCGGTTGAGTAGAGTGTAGCCCTCAAAGCTGGCATCAGTAGCACTCAGGTGAGAAGATCGGGAAGCAGATATACCCAGTGCGCTGGCAGTGTCCTACAGGGACCAGCCTATCTGGTTGCCACGCCTGAATATTTGCAACCGCGGCAGAGCTAGGCAGGCGCAATTGTGCAGCAATACAAACTTCATAACCTGGCGAAATTTCACGGGTGTACAAGAAACCACGGGGGATTTACAAGGACATGTTAACCCGGAACAGCCGGAGGCCTGCCCCCAGCAAGATTCCGGAATTCTTCCTAAGAAGCCTTGAAAGCAGTGAAACGCTCCTATGTTGCAATAACTCAGAACCTCATTCTGAGTGTTCCCGGCAGAGGTCATTCGGCTGAACACAAAGGTGGATTAATTAGAGCCCGATGTAGGCAGTGCCGTCCATAGTGCTGGAGGGACAGTGCTGGAATGCCAAACAACTTAGCTCTAGTTTTCAACACTTTCACAAAGTGCCCTAAGTTGAGGTTGAACTTAATGCTCCGGTTGAGTAGAGTGTAGCCGTCAAAGCTGGAATCAGTGGCACTCAGGCGAGAAAAACGGGAATCAGATATACCCAGTCCGCTGGCAGTTTCCTACGGGGACCAGCCTATCTGGCTGCCACGCCTGAAAGTGTGCAACCGTGTCAGAGCTAGGCAGGCACAATTGTGCAGCAATGCAAACTGCATAACCTGGCTGTATTTCATGGTTGTACAAGAAACCACAGGGGATTTACAAGGAGATGGTCACCCGGAATAGCCAGAGGCCTTCCGGCAAAAACATTCGGGAATTCTTCCTATGAAGCCTTGAAAGTAGAGAAATGCTCCTAAGTTGCAACAACTCAGAATGTCATTCTGAGTGTTCTCGGCAGAGGGCATTCGGCTGAAGACAACCGGGGACTAATTAGAGCCAGATGTACACAGTGCCGTCCATAGTGATGGAAGGACCGTGGTGGCATGCCAAACAACGGAGCTCTAGTTCTCAACACTTTCATAAAGTGCCATAAGTTGAGGTTCAACTTACTGCTCCTGTTGAGTACAGTGGAGCCGTCAAAGCTGGAATCAGTAGCACTCAGGTGAGAAGAACGGGAAGCACATATACCCAGTCCGATGGTAGTGTCCTACGAGGTACAGCCTCTCTGGCTACCACGCCTGAATGTTTGCAACCACGCCAGAGCTCGGCAGGCGCAATTATGCAGCAATTCATACTGCATAACCTGGCCAAATTTCATGGGTGTACAAGAAATCACGAGGGATTTACAAGGAGATGTTCACCCGGAACAGCCGGAGGCCAGCCGGCAGCAAAATTCCGGAATTCTTCCTGAGAAGCCTTGAAAGCAGTGAAACGCTCCTATGTTGCAATAACTCAGAACCTCATTCTGAGTGTTCCCGGCACAGGTCATTCGGCTGAACACAACCGTGGACTAATTAGAGCCAGATGTAGGCAGTGACGTCCATGGACCTGGATGGACAGGGGTTGGGGTGCCAAACAACTGAGCTCTAGTTCTCAACACTTTCACAAAGTGTCATAAGTTGAGGTTCAACTTACTGCTCCGGTTGAGTAGAGTGTAGCCGTCAAAGCTGGAATCAGTAGCACTCAGGAGAGAAGAACAGGAAGCAGATAGACCCAGTCCGCTGGCAGCGTTCAACGGGGACCACTTATCTTGCTGCCGTGCCTGAATGTTTGCAACCTCGGCAGAGCAAGGCAGGCACAATTGTGCAGCAATGCAAACTGCATAACCTCGCCAAATTTCATGGGTGTACAAGAAAACACGGGGGATTTACAAGGAGATGTTCACCAGGAAAAGAGGGAGGCCTGTCCACAGCAAGTTTCCGGAATGCTTCCTAAGAAGCCTTGAAAGCAGTGAAATGCTCCTATGTTGCAACAACTCAGAACCTCATTCTGAGTGTTCCCCGCAGAGGTCATTCGCCTGAACACAACCCTGGACTAATTAGAGCCAGATATAGGCAGTGCCGTCCATAGTGCTGGATGGACAGTTGTGGCGGGCCAAACAACTGAGCTCTAGGTGTCAATACTTTCACAAAATGCCATAAATTGAGGTTCAACTTACTGCTCCGATTGAGTAGAGTGTAGCCGTCAAAGCTGGAATCAGTAGCACTCAGGTGAAAAGAACGGGAAGCAGATAGAACCAGTCCGCTGGCAGTGTCCTACGGGGACCAGCCTATCTGGCTGCCACGCCTGAATGTTTGCAACCGCGGCAGAGCTAGGCAGGCGCAATTGTGCAGCAATGCACACTGCATATCCTGGCCAAATTTCACGTGTGTACAAGAAACCACAGGGGATTTTCAAGGAGATGGTCACCCGGAACAGCCAGAGGTCTGCCGGCAAAAACATTCGGGAATTCTTCCTAAGAAGCCTTGAAAGCAGAGAAATGCTCCTAAGTTGTAACAACTCAGAATCTCATTCTGAGTTTTCTTGGCAGAGGGCATTCGGCTGAAGACAACCGTGGACTAATTAGAGCCAGATGTACACAGTGCCGTCCATAGTGATGGAAGGACCGTGGTGGCATGCCAAACAACGGAGCTCTAGTTCTCAACACTTTCATAAAGTGCCATAAGTTGAGGTTCAACTTACTGCTCCTGTTGAGTAGAGTGTAGCCGTCAAAGCTGGAATCAGTAGCACTCAGGTGAGAAGAACGGGAAGCACATATACCCAGTCCGATGGTAGTGTCCTACGAGGTCCAGCCTCTCTGGCTACCACGCCTGAATGTTTGCAACCACGGCAGTGCTAGGCAGGCGCAATTGTGCAGCAATGCAAACTGCATAACCTGGCCAAATTTCACCGGTGTACAAGTAACCACGGGGGATTTACAAGGAGATATTCACCCGGAGCAGCCGGAGGCCTGCCGGCAGCAACATTCCGGAATTCTTCCTGTGAAGCCTGGAAAGCAGTGAAACGCTCCTATGTTGCAATAACTCAGAACCTCATTCTGAGTGTACCTGGCAGAGTTCATTCGGCTGAACACAACCGTGGACTAATTAGAGCCAGATGTAGGCAGTGACGTCCATGGTGCTGGATGGACAGTGGTGGCGTGCCAAACAACTGAGATCTAGGTCTCAACACTTTCACAAAGTGCCATAAGTTGAGGTTCAACTTACTGCTCCCGTTGAGTAGAGTGTAGCCGTCAAAGCTGGAATCAGAAGCACTCAGGTGAGAAGAACGGGAAGCTGATATACCCAGTCCACTGGCAGTGTCCTACAGGGATCAGTAAATCTGGCTGCCACGCCTGAATGTTTGCAAAAGTGGTAGAGCTAGCCAGGCGCAATTGTGCAGCAATGCAAACTGCATAACCTGGCCAAATTTCACGGGTGTAAAAGAAACCACGTGGGATTTATAGGGAGATGTTAACTCAGAACAGCCGGAGGACTGCCGGCAGCAACATTCCGGAATTCTTCTCAAGAAGCCTTGAAAGCAGTGAAATGCTCCTATGTTGCCATAACTCAGAACCCCATTCTGAGTGTTCCCGGCAGGGGTCATTTGGCTGAACACAACCAAGAACTTATTAGAGCCAAATGTATGCAGTTCCGTCCATAGTGCTGGATGGACAGTTGTGGCGTGCCAAACAACTGAGCTCTATTTCTCAAGTCTTTTACAAATTGCCATAGGTTGAGGTTCAACTACTTCAACGGTTGAGTAGAGTGTAGCCGTCAAAGCTGGAATCAGTAGCACTCAGGTGAGAAGAACGGGAAGCAGATAGACCCAGTCTGATGGCAGAGTCTTACGGGGACCCGCCTATTGGCCTGTCACGCCTGAATGTTTGCCACTGCGGCAGAGCTAGGTAGGCGCAATTGTGCAGCAATGCAAACTGCATAACCTGGCCAAATTTCACGGGTGTACAAGAAACCACGGGGGATTTACAAGGAGATGTTCACCCGGAACAGACAGAGGCCTGCCGGCAGCAAGATTCCGGAATCCTTCCGAAGAAGCCTTGAAAGCAGTGAAACGCACCTATGTTGCCATAACTCAGAACCTCATTCTGAGTGTTCACGGCAGAGGTCATTCGGCTGAACACAACCGTGGACCAATTACAGCTAGATGAATGTGGCGCCGTCCATAGTGCTGGATGGACAGTGGTGTCGTGCCAAACAACTGAGCTGTAGTTCTCAACACTTTCACATAGTGCCATAAGTTGAGGTTCAACTTAGTGCTCCGGTTGAGTAGAGTGTAGCCGTCAAAGCTGGAATCAGTAGCACTCAGGTGAGAAGAACGGGAAGCAGATAGACCCAGTCCGCTGGCAGTGTCCTATGGGGACCAGCCTATCTGGCTGCCACGCCTGAATGTTTGCAACCGTGGCAGAGCTTGGCAGGTGCAATTGTGCAGCAATGCAAACTGCATAACTTGGCCAAATTTCACGGGTGTACAAGAAACCACGGGGGATTTACATGGAGATGATCACTCTGAACAGCCAGAGGCCTGCCGGCAGCAATATTCCGGACTTCTTCCTAAGAAGCCTTGAAAGCAGTGAAACTCTCCTATGTTGCACTAACTCAGAAACTCATTCTGAGTGTTCCTGGAAGAGGTCATTCGGCTGAACACGACGGTGGACTAATTAGAGCCAAATGTATGCAGTGCCTCCATAGTGCTGGATGGACAGTTGTGGCGTGTCAAACAACTGTGTTCTAGTTCTCAACACTTTCACAAAGTGCCATAAGTTGAGGTTCAACTTACTGCTCCGGTTGAGTAGAGTGTAGCCGTCAAAGCTGGAATCAGTAGCACTCAGGTGAGAAGAACGGGAAGCATATATACCCATTTCGCTGGCAGTGTCCTACGGGGACCAGCATATCTGGCTGCCACGCCTGAATCTTTGCAATCCCGGCAGAGCTAGGCAGGCACAATTGTGCAGCAATGCAAACTGCATACCCTGGCCAAATTTCACGGGTGTACAAGAAACCACGGCGGATTTACAAGGAGATGTTCACCCGGAACAGACAGAGGCCTCCCGGCAGCAAGATTCCGGAATCCTTCCTAAGAAGCCTTGAAAGCAGTGAAACGCTCCTATGTTGCAATAACTCAGAACCTCATTCTGAGTGTTCCCGGCAGAGGTTATTCAGGTGAACTCATCCGTGGACTAATTAGAGCCAGATGTAGGCAGTGGACTAATTAGAGCCAGATGTAGGCAATGGACTAATTAGAGCCAGATATAGGCAGTGTATTCGATTGGAAAACAACTGAGCTTTAGTTCTCCAAACTTTCTCAAATTGCCATAAGTTGAGGTTCAACTTACTGCTCCGGTCGAGTAGAGTGTACACGTCAAAGCTGGAATCAGTAGCACTGAGTTGAGTAGAACGGGAAGCAGGTAGACCCAGTCCGCTGGCAGTGTCCTACGATGACCAGCCTTTCTGGCTGCCACGCCTGAATGTTTGTAAACACGGCAGAACTATGCAGGCGGAAATGTGCAGCAATGCAAACTGCATAACCTGGCCAAATTTCACGGGTGTACGAGAAACCACGGGGGATATACAAGGGGATTTCACCCGGAAGAGCCGGAGGCCTGCCGGCAACAAGATTCCGGAATTCTTCCTGTGAAACCTTGAAAGCAGTGAAACGCACCTAGGTGGCAATAACTCAGAACCTCATTCTGAGTGTTCCCCGCAGAGATCATTCGGCTGAACACAACTGTGGAGTAATTAGAGCCAGATATAGGCAGTGCCGTCCATAGTGCTGAATGGATATTGGTGGCGTGCCAAACACCTGAGATCTAGTTCACAACACTTTCACAAAGTGCCATACGTTGAGGTTCTACTTAGTGCTCCGGTTGAGTAGAGTGTAGCCGTCAAAGCTGGAATCAGTAGCACTCAGGTGAGAAGAAAGGAAAGCAGATATAACCAGTCCCTAGCAGTGCCCTACGGGGACCAGCCTATCTGGCTGCCACGCCTGAATGTTTGCAACCGCGGCAGGGGAAGGCAGGCGCAATTGTGCAGCAATGCAAACTGCATAACCTCCCCAAATTTCAGGGGTGTACAAGAAACCACGGGGGATTTACAAGGAGATGTTCACCCTGAACAGCAGGAGGCCTGCTGGCAGCAAGATTCTGGAATTCTTCCTAAGAAGCCTTGAAAGCAGTGAAACGCTCCTATGTTGCAATATCTCAGAACCTCATTTTGACTGTTCCCGGCAGAGGTCATTCGGCTGAACACAACCGTGGACTAACTATAGCCAGATGTAGGCAGTGCCGTCCATAGTGCTGGATGGACAGTGGTGGCGTGCCAAACAACTGAGCTCTAGTTCTCAACACTTGCACAAAGTGCCATAAGTTGAGGTTCAACTTACTGCTCCGGTTGAGTAGAGTGTAGCCGTCAAAGCTGGAATCAGTAGCACTCAGGTGAGAAGAACGGGAAGCAGATATACCCAGTCTGCTGGCAGTGTCCTACGGGGACCAGCCTTACTGGCTGCCACGCCTGAATGTTTGCAACCCCGGCAGAGATAGGCAGTCGCAATTATGCAGCAATGCAAACTGCATAACTTGGCCTAATTTCACAGGTGTACAAGAAACCACTGGGGATTTACAAGGAGATGTTCACCCGGAACATCCGGAGGCCAGCCGGCAGCAAGATTCCGGAATCTTCCTAAGAAACCTTGAACGCAGTGAAACGCTCCTATGTTGCAATAACTCAGAACCTCATTTTTAGTGTTCCCGACAGAGGTCATTCGGCTGAACACAACCGAGGACTAATTAGAGCCAGATATAGGCAGTGCCATCCATAGTGCTGGGGGGACAGTGGTCGCATGCTAAACAACTGAGCTCTAGTTCTCCAAACGTGCACAACGTGCCATAAATTGAGGTTCAACTTACTGCTTCGGTTGAGTAGAGTGTAGCAATCAACGCTGGAATCAGTAGCACTCAGTTGAGAAGAACGAGAAGCAGATATACCAAGTCTGCTGGCAGTGTCCTACGTGGAACAGCCTTTCTGGCTGCCACGCCTGAATGTTTGCAACCGCGGCAGAGCTAGGCAGGCGCAATTGTGCAGCAATGCAAACTGCATTAACTGGCCAAATTTCACGGGTGTACAAGAAACCACGGGGGATGTATAATTAGATGTTCACCCGGAACAGCCAGAGGCCTGCCGGCAGCAAGATTCCGGAATTCTTCCTAAGAAGCCTTGCAAGCAGTGAAACGCTGCTATGTTGCAATAACTCATAACCTCATTCTGAGTGTTCCCGGCAGAGGTCATTCGGCTGAACTCATCCGTGGACTAATTAGAGCCAGATGTAGGCAGTGGAAAAATTAGAGCCCGATGTAGGCAATGGACTAATTAGAGCTAGGTATAGGCAGTGTTTTCGATTGGAAAACAACTGAGCTTTAGTTCTCCAAACTTTCACAAAGTGCCATAAGTTGACGTTCAACTTATTGGTCTGGTTGAGAAGAGTGTAGCCATCAAAGCTGGAATCAGTAGCACTCAGGTGAGAAGAACTGGAAACAGATAGACCCAGTTTGCTGGAAGTGTCTTACGGGGACCAGCCTATCTGGCTGATACGCCTGAATGTTTGCAAGCGCGGCAGGGGTAGGCAGGTGCAATTGTGCAGCAATGCAAACTGCGTAAGCGCCCCAAATTTCAGGGGTGTACAAGAAACCACGGGGGATTTACAAGGACATGATCACCCGGAACAGCAGGAGGCCTACCGGCAGCAAGATTCCGGAATTCTTCCAGTGAAGCCTTGAAAGCTGTGAAACGCGCCTATGTTGCAATAACTCAGAAACTCATTCTGATTGTTCCCGGCACAGGTCATTGGGCTAAACACAACCGTGGACTAATTAGAGCCAGGTGTAGGCAGTGCCGTCCATATTGTTGGATGGACAGTGGTGGAGTGCCAAACAACTGAGCTCTAGTTCTTAACACTTTCACAAAGTGCCATAAGTTGAGGTTCAACTTACTGCTCTGGTTGAGTAGAGTGTAGCCGTCAAAGCTGGAATCAGTAGCACTCAGGTGAGAAGAACGGGAAGCAGATAGACCCAGTCCGCTGGCAGTGTCCTACGGGGACCAGCCTATCTGGCTGCTTGCCTGAATGTTTGCAACCGCGGCAAAGCTAGGCAGGCGCAATTGTGCAGCAATGCAAACTGCATAACCTGGACAATTTTCACGGGTGTACAAGAAACCACGGGGCATTTACAAGGGGATTTCCCTCGGAACATCCGGAGGCCTGCCGGCAGCAAGATTCCGGAATTCTTCCTGTGAAACCTTGAAAGCAGTGAAACACTCCTAGGTTGCAATAACTGAGAACCTCATTCTACGTGTTCCTGGCAGAGATCATTCAGCTGAACACAACTGTGGACTAATTAGAGCCTGATATAGGCAGTGCCTTCCATAGTGCTGGATGGATATTTGTGGCGTGCCAAACACCTGAGATCTAGTTCACAACACTTTCACAAAGTGCCATAAGTTGAGGTTCTACTTACTGCTCTCGTTGAGTAGATTGTAGCCGTCAATGCTGGAATCAGTAGCACTCAGGTGAGAAGAACAGAAAGCAGATATACCCAGTCCCCTGGCTGTGTCCTACTGGGACCAGCCTATCTGGCTTCCACGCCTGAATGTTTGCAAACGCGTCATGGGTAGGCCGGCGCAATTGTGCAGCAATGCAAACTGCATAACCTCCCTAAATTTCAGGGGTGTACAAGAAACCACGGGGGATTTACAAGGAGATGTTCTCCCTGAACAGCAGGAGGCCTGCCGGAAGCAAGATTTTGGAATTCTTCCTAAGAAGCCTTGAAAGCAGTGAAACGCTCCTATGTTGCAATAACTCAGAACCTCATTTGAGTTTTCCCGGCAGAGGTCATTCGGCTGAACAGAACCGTGGACTAACTATAGCCAGATGTAGGCAGTGCCGTCCATAGTGCTGGATGGACAGTGGTGGCGTGCCAAACAACTGAGCTCTAGTTCTCAACACTTGCACAAAGTGCCATAAGTTGAGGTTCAACTTACTGCTCCGGTTGAGTAGAGTGTAGCCGTCAAAGCTGGAATCAGTAGCACTCAGGTGAGAAGAACGGGAAGCAGATATACCCAGTCTGCTGGCAGTGTCCTACGGGGACCAGCCTTACTGGCTGCCACGCCTGAATGTTTGCAACCCCGGCAGAGATAGGCAGTCGCAATTATGCAGCAATGCAAACTGCATAACTTGGCCTAATTTCACAGGTGTACAAGAAACCACTGGGGATTTACAAGGAGATGTTCACCCGGAACATCCGGAGGCCAGCCGGCAGCAAGATTCCGGAATCTTCCTAAGAAACCTTGAACGCAGTGAAACGCTCGTATGTTGCAATAACTCAGAACCTCATTTTTAGTGTTCCCGACAGAGGTCATTCGGCTGAACACAACCGAGGACTAATTAGAGCCAGATATAGGCAGTGCCATCCATAGTGCTGAGGGGACAGTGGTCGCATGCTAAACAACTGAGCTCTAGTTCTCCAAACGTGCACAACGTGCCATAAATTGAGGTTCAACTTACTGCTTCGGTTGAGTAGAGTGTAGCAATCAACGCTGGAATCAGTAGCACTCAGTTGAGAAGAACGAGAAGCAGATATACCAAGTCTGCTGGCAGTGTCCTACGTGGAACAGCCTTTCTGGCTGCCACGCCTGAATGTTTGCAACCGCGGCAGAGCTAGGCAGGCGCAATTGTGCAGCAATGCAAACTGCATTAACTGGCCAAATTTCACGGGTGTACAAGAAACCACGGGGGATGTATAATTAGATGTTCACCCGGAACAGCCAGAGGCCTGCCGGCAGCAAGATTCCGGAATTCTTCCTAAGAAGCCTTGCAAGCAGTGAAACGCTGCTATGTTGCAATAACTCATAACCTCATTCTGAGTGTTCCCGGCAGAGGTCATTCGGCTGAACTCATCCGTGGACTAATTAGAGCCAGATGTAGGCAGTGGAAAAATTAGAGCCCGATGTAGGCAATGGACTAATTAGAGCTAGGTATAGGCAGTGTTTTCGATTGGAAAACAACTGAGCTTTAGTTCTCCAAACTTTCACAAAGTGCCATAAGTTGACGTTCAACTTATTGGTCTGGTTGAGAAGAGTGTAGCCATCAAAGCTGGAATCAGTAGCACTCAGGTGAGAAGAACTGGAAACAGATAGACCCAGTTTGCTGGAAGTGTCTTACGGGGACCAGCCTATCTGGCTGATACGCCTGAATGTTTGCAAGCGCGGCAGGGGTAGGCAGGTGCAATTGTGCAGCAATGCAAACTGCGTAAGCGCCCCAAATTTCAGGGGTGTACAAGAAACCACGGGGGATTTACAAGGACATGATCACCCGGAACAGCAGGAGGCCTACCGGCAGCAAGATTCCGGAATTCTTCCAGTGAAGCCTTGAAAGCTGTGAAACGCGCCTATGTTGCAATAACTCAGAAACTCATTCTGATTGTTCCCGGCACAGGTCATTGGGCTAAACACAACCGTGGACTAATTAGAGCCAGGTGTAGGCAGTGCCGTCCATATTGTTGGATGGACAGTGGTGGAGTGCCAAACAACTGAGCTCTAGTTCTTAACACTTTCACAAAGTGCCATAAGTTGAGGTTCAACTTACTGCTCTGGTTGAGTAGAGTGTAGCCGTCAAAGCTGGAATCAGTAGCACTCAGGTGAGAAGAACGGGAAGCAGATAGACCCAGTCCGCTGGCAGTGTCCTACGGGGACCAGCCTATCTGGCTGCTTGCCTGAATGTTTGCAACCGCGGCAAAGCTAGGCAGGCGCAATTGTGCAGCAATGCAAACTGCATAACCTGGACAATTTTCACGGGTGTACAAGAAACCACGGGGCATTTACAAGGGGATTTCCCTCGGAACATCCGGAGGCCTGCCGGCAGCAAGATTCCGGAATTCTTCCTGTGAAACCTTGAAAGCAGTGAAACGCTCCTAGGTTGCAATAACTGAGAACCTCATTCTACGTGTTCCTGGCAGAGATCATTCAGCTGAACACAACTGTGGACTAATTAGAGCCTGATATAGGCAGTGCCTTCCATAGTGCTGGATGGATATTTGTGGCGTGCCAAACACCTGAGATCTAGTTCACAACACTTTCACAAAGTGCCATAAGTTGAGGTTCTACTTACTGCTCTCGTTGAGTAGATTGTAGCCGTCAATGCTGGAATCAGTAGCACTCAGGTGAGAAGAACAGAAAGCAGATATACCCAGTCCCCTGGCTGTGTCCTACTGGGACCAGCCTATCTGGCTTCCACGCCTGAATGTTTGCAAACGCGTCATGGGTAGGCCGGCGCAATTGTGCAGCAATGCAAACTGCATAACCTCCCTAAATTTCAGGGGTGTACAAGAAACCACGGGGGATTTACAAGGAGATGTTCTCCCTGAACAGCAGGAGGCCTGCCGGAAGCAAGATTTTGGAATTCTTCCTAAGAAGCCTTGAAAGCAGTGAAACGCTCCTATGTTGCAATAACTCAGAACCTCATTTGAGTTTTCCCGGCAGAGGTCATTCGGCTGAACAGAACCGTGGACTAACTATAGCCAGATGTAGGCAGTGCCGTCGGTAGTGCTGGATGGACAGTGATGGCGTGCCAAACAACTGAGCTCTAGTTCTCAACACTTGCACAAAGTGCCATAAGTTGAGGTTCAACTTACTGCTCCGGTTGAGTAGAGTGTAGCCGTCAAACCTGGAATCAGTAGCACTGAGGTGAGAAGAACGGGAAACTGATATACCCAGTCTGCTGGCAGTGTCCTACGGGAACCAGCCTATCTGGATGCCATGCCTGAATGTTTGCAACCCCGGCAGAGATAGGCAGACGCAATTATGCAGCAATGCAAACTACATAACTTTACCAAATTTCACAGGTGTACAAGAAACCACGGGGGATTTACAAGTAGATGTTCACCCGGAACAGCTGGAGGCCAGCCGGCAGCAAGATTCCGGAATTCTTCCTAAGAAACCTTGAAAGCAGTGAAATGCTCCTATGTTGCCATAACTCAGAACCCCATTCTGAGTGTTCCCGGCAGAGGTCATTCGGCTGAACACAACCATGAACTTCTTAGAGCCAGATGTAAGCAGTGCCGTCCATAGTGCTGGATGGACAGTGGTGGCGTGCCAAACAACTGAGCTCTAGTTCTCAACACTTTCACAAAGTGCCATAAGTTGAGGTTCAACTTACTGCTCCGGTTGAGTAGAGTGTAGCCGTCAAAGCTGGAATCAGTAGCACTCAGGTGAGAAGATCGGAAAGCAGATATTCCCAGTCTTCTGGCAGTGTCCTACGGGGACCAGCCTCTCTGGCTGCCACGCCTGAATGTTTGCAACCGTGGCAAAGCTAGGCAGGCGCAATTGTGCAGCAATGCAAACTGCATAACCTGGCCAAATTTCACCGGTGTACAAGAAACCACGGGGGATTTACAAGGAGATGTTAACCCGGAACAGCCGGAGGCCTGCCAGCAGCAAGATTCCGGAATTCTTTCTAAGAAGGCTTGAACGCAGTGAAACGCTCCTATGTTGCAACAACTCAGAACCTCATTCTGAGTGTTTCCGGCAGAGGTCATTCGGCTGAACACAACCGTGGACTAATTAGAGCCTGATGCAGACAGTGCCGTCCATAGTGCTGAATGGACAGTGGTGGCCTGTCAAACAACTGAGCTTTAGTTCTCAACACTATCACAAAGTGCCATAAGTTGAGGTTCAACTTACTGCTTCGTTTGAGTAGATTGTAGCTGTCAAAGCGGGAATCAGAAGCACTCAGGTGAGAAGAATGGGAAGCAGATAAACCCAGTCTGTCAGCAGTGTCCTACCGGGACCAGCCTCTCTGGCTGCAACTCCTGAATGTTTGCAACCGCGGCAGAGCTCAGCAGGCAAAATTATGGAGCAATGCAAACTTCATAACCTAGCCAAATTTCACAGGTGTACAAGAAACCACGGGGGATTTACAAGGAGATGTTCCCCGGGAACAACCGGAGGCCTGTTGGCTGCAAGATTCCGGAACTCTTCCTAAGAAGCCTTGAAAGCAGTGAAACGCTCCTATGTTGCAATAACTCAGAACCTCATTCTGAGTGTTCCCGGCAGAGGTCATTCGGCTGAACTCATCCGTGGACTAATTAGAGCCAGATGTAGGCAGTGGACTAATTAGAGCCAGATGTAGGCAATGGACTAATTAGAGCCAGATATAGGCAGTGTTTTCGATTGGAAAACAACTGAGCTTTAGTTCTCCAAACTTTCACAAAGTGCCATAAGTTGAGGTTCAACTTACTCCTCCGATTCAGTAGAGTATACCCGACAAAGCTGGAATCAGTAGCACTCAGGTGAGAAGAACGGGAAGCAGGTAGACCAAGTCCGCTGGCAGTGTCCTACAGGAACCAGCCTTACTGGCTGCCACGCCTGAATGTTTGTAACCGCGGCAGAGCTATGCAGGCGGAATTGTGCAGCAATGCAAACTGCATAACCTGGACAATTTTCACGGGTGTACAAGAAACCACGGGGCATTTACAAGGGGATTTCCCTCGGAACATCCGGAGGCCTGCCGGCAGCAAGATTTCGGAATTCTTCCTGTGAAACCTTGAAAGCAGTGAAACGCTTCTAGGTTGCAATAACTCAGAACCTCATTCTACGTGTTCCCGGCAGAGATCATTCAGCTGAACACAACTGTGGACTAATTAGAGCCTGATATAGGCAGTGCCTTCCATAGTCCTGGATGGATATTTGTGGCGTGCCAAACACCTGAGATCTAGTTCACAACACTTTCACAAAGTGCCATAAGTTGAGGTTCTACTTACTGCTCTCGTTGAGTAGATTGTAGCCGTCAATGCTGGAATCAGTAGCACTCAGGTGAGAAGAACAGAAAGCAGATATACCCAGTCCCCTGGCTGTGTCCTACTGGGACCAGCCTATCTGGCTTCCACGCCTGAATGTTTGCAAACGCGTCATGGGTAGGCCGGCGCAATTGTGCAGCAATGCAAACTGCATAACCTCCCTAAATTTCAGGGGTGTACAAGAAACCACGGGGGATTTACAAGGAGATGTTCTCCCTGAACAGCAGGAGGCCTGCCGGAAGCAAGATTTTGGAATTCTTCCTAAGAAGCCTTGAAAGCAGTGAAACGCTCCTATGTTGCAATAACTCAGAACCTCATTTGAGTTTTCCCGGCAGAGGTCATTCGGCTGAACAGAACCGTGGACTAACTATAGCCAGATGTAGGCAGTGCCGTCGGTAGTGCTGGATGGACAGTGATGGCGTGCCAAACAACTGAGCTCTAGTTCTCAACACTTGCACAAAGTGCCATAAGTTGAGGTTCAACTTACTGCTCCGGTTGAGTAGAGTGTAGCCGTCAAACCTGGAATCAGTAGCACTGAGGTGAGAAGAACGGGAAACTGATATACCCAGTCTGCTGGCAGTGTCCTACGGGGACCAGCCTATCTGGCTGCCATGCCTGAATGTTTGCAACCCCGGCAGAGATAGGCAGACGCAATTATGCAACAATGCAAACTACATAACTTTACCAAATTTCACAGGTGTACAAGAAACCACGGGGGATTTACAAGTAGATGTTCACCCGGAACAGCTGGAGGCCAGCCGGCAGCAAGATTCCGGAATTCTTCCTAAGAAACCTTGAAAGCAGTGAAATGCTCCTATGTTGCCATAACTCAGAACCCCATTCTGAGTGTTCCCGGCAGAGGTCATTCGGCTGAACACAACCATGAACTTCTTAGAGCCAGATGTAAGCAGTGCCGTCCATAGTGCTGGATGGACAGTGGTGGCGTGCCAAACAACTGAGCTCTAGTTCTCAAGACTTTTACAAATTGCCATAGGTTGAGGTTCAACTTACTTCGCCGGTTGAGTAGAGTGTAGCCGTCAAACCTGGAATCAGTAGCACTCAGGTGAGAAGAACGGGAAGCAAATAGACCCAGTCCGCTGGCAGAGTCCTACAGGGACCCGCCTATTTGCCTGTCACGCCTGAATGTTTGCCACTGCGGCAGAGCTAGGCAGGTGCAATTGTGCAGCAATGGAAACTGCATAACTTGGCTAATTTCACGGGTGTACAAGAAACCACAGGGGATTTACAAGGAGATGTTCACCCGGAACAGGCGGTGGCCTGCTGGCAGCAAGATTCCGGAATCTTTCCGAAGAAGCCTTGAAAGCAGTGAATCACTCCTTTGTTGCAATAACTCAGATCCTCATTCTGAGTGTTCCCAACAGAGGTCATTCGGCTGAACACAACAGTGGACTAATTAGAGCCAGATGTAGGCATTTCCATCCATAGTGCTAGATGGACAGTGGTGGCGTGCCAAACAACTGAGCTCTAGTTCTCAACACTTTCACAAAATGCCATGAGTTGAGGTTCAACTTACTGCTCCCGTTGAGTAGAGTGTATCCGTCAAAGCTGGAATCAGTAGCACTCAGGTGAGAAGAACGGGAAGCAGATAGACCCAGTCCGCTGGCAGTGTCCTACGGGGACCAGCCTATCTGGCTGCCGCACCTGAATGTTTGCAAGCGTGGCAGAGCTAGGCAGGCGCAATTGTGCAGCAATGCAAACTGCATAACCTGGCCAAATTTCACGGTTTTACAAGAAACCACGGGGGATTTACAAGGCGATGTTCACCCGGAACAACCAGAGGCTTGCGCGCAGCAAGATTCTGGAAATCTTCCTGTGAAGCCTTGAAAGCAGTGAAACGCACCTATGTTGCAATAACTCAGAAACTCATTCTGAGTTTTCCCGGCAGAGGTCATTCGGCTGAACACAATCGTGGACTAATTAGAGCCTGATGTAGGTAGTGCCGTCCATAGTGCTGGATCGACAGTGGTGACGTGCCAAACAACTGAGCTCTAGTTCTCAACACTTTCACAAATTGCCATGAGTTGAGGTTCAACTTACTGCTCTGGTTGAGTAGAGTGTAGCCGTCAAAACGGGAATCAGAAGCACTCAGGTGAGAAGAATGTGAAACAGATATACCCAGTCCGCCTGCAGTGTCCTAGGGGGACCAGTCTCTCTGGCTGCCACGCCTGAATGTTTGCAACCGCGGCAGAGCTAGGCAGGGGCAATTATGCAGCAATGCAAACTGCATAACCTAGCCAAATTTCACGCGTGTACAAGGAACCACGGGGGATTTACAACGAGATGTTCACACGGAACATCCGGAGGCCTGCCGGCAGCAAGATTCCAGAATTCTTCCTAAGAAACTTTGAACGAAGTGAAACACTCCTATGTTGCAATAAGTCAGAACCTATTTGTGAGTGTTCCCGGCAGAGCTCATTCAGCTGAACACAACCGTGGACTAACAATAGCCAGATGCATGCAGTGCCATCCATAGTGCTGGCTGGACAGTGGTGGTGTGCCAAACAACTGAGCTCTAGTTCGCAACACTTTCACAAAATGCCATAAGTTGAGGATCAACTTACTGCTCCGGTTGAGTAGAGTGTA
The DNA here is from genome assembly GCF_024711535.1 of Dipodomys merriami. Lineage (NCBI taxonomy): Eukaryota > Metazoa > Chordata > Mammalia > Rodentia > Heteromyidae > Dipodomys > Dipodomys merriami. The sequence goes on along the minus strand of NW_027203771.1, from coordinate 29,856 downwards.
GCCGTCAAAGCTAGAATCAGCAGCATTCAGGTGAGAAGAACCGGAAGCAGATATACCCAGTCCGCTGGCAGAGTCCTACGGTGTCCCGCTTATCTGGCTGCCATGCCTCAATGTTTGCAATCGCGGCAGAGCTAAGCAGTCGCAATTATGCAGCAATGCAAACTGCATAACCTGGCCAAATTTCACGGATGTACAAGAAACCACGGGGGATTTACCAGGACATGGTTTGCCGGAACAGCCGGAGGCCTGCCGGCAGCAAGATTCCGGAATTTTTCCTAAGAAGCCTTGAAAGAAGTGAAACTCTCCTATGTTGTTATAACTCAGAACCTCCTTCTGAGTGTTCCCGGCAGAGGTCATTCGGCTGATCACAACCATGGACTAATTAGAGCCAGATGTCGGCAGTGCCGTCCATAGTGCTGAATGGACAGTGGTCGCATGCCCAACAACTGAGCTGTAGTTCTCAACACTTTGAGAAAATGCCCTAAGTTGAGCTTCAACTTACAGATCCGGTTGAGTAGATTGTAGCCGTCAAAGCTGGAATCAGTAGCACTCAGGTGAGAAGAACGGGAAGCAGATATACCCAGTCTGCTGGCAATGTCCTACAGGCACCAGTCTATCTGGCTGCCACGCCTGAATGTTTGTAACCGGGGCAGAGCTAGGGAGGCGCAATTGTGCAGCAGTGAAAACTGCATAACCTGGCCAAATTTCACGGGTGTACGAGAAACCACGGCGGATTTACAAGGAGATGTTCACCCGGAACAGCCAGAGGCCTGCCGGCAGCAACATTCTGGAATCCTTCCTCAGAAGCCTTGAAAGCAGTGAAACGTTCCTATGTGGCAATAACTCAGAACCTCATTCTGAGTGTTCCCGGCAGAGGTCATTCGGCTGAACTCATCCGTGGACTAATTAGAGCCAGATGTAGGCAGTGGACTAATTAGAGCCAGATGTAGGCAATGGACTAATTAGAGCCAGATATAGGCAGTGTTTTCGATTGGAAAACAACTGAGCTTTAGTTCTCCAAACTTTCACAAAGTGCCATAAGTTGAGGTTCAACTTACTCCTCCGATTCAGTAGAGTATACCCGACAAAGCTGGAATCAGTAGCACTCAGGTGAGAAGAACGGGAAGCAGGTAGACCAAGTCCGCTGGCAGTGTCCTACAGGAACCAGCCTTACTGGCTGCCACGCCTGAATGTTTGTAACCGCGGCAGAGCTATGCAGGCGGAATTGTGCAGCAATGCAAACTGCATAACCTGGACAATTTTCACGGGTGTACAAGAAACCACGGGGCATTTACAAGGGGATTTCCCTCGGAACATCCGGAGGCCTGCCGGCAGCAAGATTTCGGAATTCTTCCTGTGAAACCTTGAAAGCAGTGAAACGCTTCTAGGTTGCAATAACTCAGAACCTCATTCTACGTGTTCCCGGCAGAGATCATTCAGCTGAACACAACTGTGGACTAATTAGAGCCTGATATAGGCAGTGCCTTCCATAGTCCTGGATGGATATTTGTGGCGTGCCAAACACCTGAGATCTAGTTCACAACACTTTCACAAAGTGCCATAAGTTGAGGTTCTACTTACTGCTCTCGTTGAGTAGATTGTAGCCGTCAATGCTGGAATCAGTAGCACTCAGGTGAGAAGAACAGAAAGCAGATATACCCAGTCCCCTGGCTGTGTCCTACTGGGACCAGCCTATCTGGCTTCCACGCCTGAATGTTTGCAAACGCGTCATGGGTAGGCCGGCGCAATTGTGCAGCAATGCAAACTGCATAACCTCCCTAAATTTCAGGGGTGTACAAGAAACCACGGGGGATTTACAAGGAGATGTTCTCCCTGAACAGCAGGAGGCCTGCCGGAAGCAAGATTTTGGAATTCTTCCTAAGAAGCCTTGAAAGCAGTGAAACGCTCCTATGTTGCAATAACTCAGAACCTCATTTGAGTTTTCCCGGCAGAGGTCATTCGGCTGAACAGAACCGTGGACTAACTATAGCCAGATGTAGGCAGTGCCGTCGGTAGTGCTGGATGGACAGTGATGGCGTGCCAAACAACTGAGCTCTAGTTCTCAACACTTGCACAAAGTGCCATAAGTTGAGGTTCAACTTACTGCTCCGGTTGAGTAGAGTGTAGCCGTCAAACCTGGAATCAGTAGCACTGAGGTGAGAAGAACGGGAAACTGATATACCCAGTCTGCTGGCAGTGTCCTACGGGGACCAGCCTATCTGGCTGCCATGCCTGAATGTTTGCAACCCCGGCAGAGATAGGCAGACGCAATTATGCAACAATGCAAACTACATAACTTTACCAAATTTCACAGGTGTACAAGAAACCACGGGGGATTTACAAGTAGATGTTCACCCGGAACAGCTGGAGGCCAGCCGGCAGCAAGATTCCGGAATTCTTCCTAAGAAACCTTGAAAGCAGTGAAATGCTCCTATGTTGCCATAACTCAGAACCCCATTCTGAGTGTTCCCGGCAGAGGTCATTCGGCTGAACACAACCATGAACTTCTTAGAGCCAGATGTAAGCAGTGCCGTCCATAGTGCTGGATGGACAGTGGTGGCGTGCCAAACAACTGAGCTCTAGTTCTCAAGACTTTTACAAATTGCCATAGGTTGAGGTTCAACTTACTTCGCCGGTTGAGTAGAGTGTAGCCGTCAAACCTGGAATCAGTAGCACTCAGGTGAGAAGAACGGGAAGCAAATAGACCCAGTCCGCTGGCAGAGTCCTACAGGGACCCGCCTATTTGCCTGTCACGCCTGAATGTTTGCCACTGCGGCAGAGCTAGGCAGGTGCAATTGTGCAGCAATGGAAACTGCATAACTTGGCTAATTTCACGGGTGTACAAGAAACCACAGGGGATTTACAAGGAGATGTTCACCCGGAACAGGCGGTGGCCTGCTGGCAGCAAGATTCCGGAATCTTTCCGAAGAAGCCTTGAAAGCAGTGAATCACTCCTTTGTTGCAATAACTCAGATCCTCATTCTGAGTGTTCCCAACAGAGGTCATTCGGCTGAACACAACAGTGGACTAATTAGAGCCAGATGTAGGCATTTCCATCCATAGTGCTAGATGGACAGTGGTGGCGTGCCAAACAACTGAGCTCTAGTTCTCAACACTTTCACAAAATGCCATGAGTTGAGGTTCAACTTACTGCTCCCGTTGAGTAGAGTGTATCCGTCAAAGCTGGAATCAGTAGCACTCAGGTGAGAAGAACGGGAAGCAGATAGACCCAGTCCGCTGGCAGTGTCCTACGGGGACCAGCCTATCTGGCTGCCGCACCTGAATGTTTGCAAGCGTGGCAGAGCTAGGCAGGCGCAATTGTGCAGCAATGCAAACTGCATAACCTGGCCAAATTTCACGGTTTTACAAGAAACCACGGGGGATTTACAAGGCGATGTTCACCCGGAACAACCAGAGGCTTGCGCGCAGCAAGATTCTGGAAATCTTCCTGTGAAGCCTTGAAAGCAGTGAAACGCACCTATGTTGCAATAACTCAGAAACTCATTCTGAGTTTTCCCGGCAGAGGTCATTCGGCTGAACACAATCGTGGACTAATTAGAGCCTGATGTAGGTAGTGCCGTCCATAGTGCTGGATCGACAGTGGTGACGTGCCAAACAACTGAGCTCTAGTTCTCAACACTTTCACAAATTGCCATGAGTTGAGGTTCAACTTACTGCTCTGGTTGAGTAGAGTGTAGCCGTCAAAACGGGAATCAGAAGCACTCAGGTGAGAAGAATGTGAAACAGATATACCCAGTCCGCCTGCAGTGTCCTAGGGGGACCAGTCTCTCTGGCTGCCACGCCTGAATGTTTGCAACCGCGGCAGAGCTAGGCAGGGGCAATTATGCAGCAATGCAAACTGCATAACCTAGCCAAATTTCACGCGTGTACAAGGAACCACGGGGGATTTACAACGAGATGTTCACACGGAACATCCGGAGGCCTGCCGGCAGCAAGATTCCAGAATTCTTCCTAAGAAACTTTGAACGAAGTGAAACACTCCTATGTTGCAATAAGTCAGAACCTATTTGTGAGTGTTCCCGGCAGAGCTCATTCAGCTGAACACAACCGTGGACTAACAATAGCCAGATGCATGCAGTGCCATCCATAGTGCTGGCTGGACAGTGGTGGTGTGCCAAACAACTGAGCTCTAGTTCGCAACACTTTCACAAAATGCCATAAGTTGAGGATCAACTTACTGCTCCGGTTGAGTAGAGTGTAGCCGTCAAAGCTAGAATCAGCAGCATTCAGGTGAGAAGAACCGGAAGCAGATATACCCAGTCCGCTGGCAGAGTCCTACGGTGTCCCGCTTATCTGGCTGCCATGCCTCAATGTTTGCAATCGCGGCAGAGCTAAGCAGTCGCAATTATGCAGCAATGCAAACTGCATAACCTGGCCAAATTTCACGGATGTACAAGAAACCACGGGGGATTTACCAGGACATGGTTTGCCGGAACAGCCGGAGGCCTGCCGGCAGCAAGATTCCGGAATTTTTCCTAAGAAGCCTTGAAAGAAGTGAAACTCTCCTATGTTGTTATAACTCAGAACCTCCTTCTGAGTGTTCCCGGCAGAGGTCATTCGGCTGATCACAACCATGGACTAATTAGAGCCAGATGTCGGCAGTGCCGTCCATAGTGCTGAATGGACAGTGGTCGCATGCCCAACAACTGAGCTGTAGTTCTCAACACTTTGAGAAAATGCCCTAAGTTGAGCTTCAACTTACAGATCCGGTTGAGTAGATTGTAGCCGTCAAAGCTGGAATCAGTAGCACTCAGGTGAGAAGAACGGGAAGCAGATATACCCAGTCTGCTGGCAATGTCCTACAGGCACCAGTCTATCTGGCTGCCACGCCTGAATGTTTGTAACCGGGGCAGAGCTAGGGAGGCGCAATTGTGCAGCAGTGAAAACTGCATAACCTGGCCAAATTTCACGGGTGTACGAGAAACCACGGCGGATTTACAAGGAGATGTTCACCCGGAACAGCCAGAGGCCTGCCGGCAGCAACATTCTGGAATCCTTCCTCAGAAGCCTTGAAAGCAGTGAAACGTTCCTATGTGGCAATAACTCAGAACCTCATTCTGAGTGTTCCCGGCAGAGGTCATTCGGCTGAACACAATCGTGGACTAATTAGAGCCAGATGTATGCAGTGCCGTCCATAGTGCTGGGCGGACAGGGGTCGCATGCTAAACAACTGAGCTCTAGTTCTCCAAACGTTCACAAAGTGCCATAAGTTGAGGTTCAACTTACTGCTCTGGTGGAGTAGAGTGTAGCCGTCAAAGTTGGAATCAGTAGCACTCAGGTGAGAAGAACGAAAAGCAGATATACCCACTCCCCTGGCAGTGTCCTACGGGAACCAGCCTATCTGACTGATACGACTGAATGTTTGCAACCGCGACAGAGCTAGACAGTCGCAATTATGCAGCAATGCAAACTGCATAACCTGGCCAAATTTCACGGGTGTACAAGAAACCACGAGGAAATACAAGGAGATGTTCACCCGGAACAGACGGAGGCCTGCCCGCAGCAAGATTCCGGAATTCTTCCTAAGAAGCGTTGATCGCAGTGAAACGCTCCTATGTTGCAATAACTCAGAACCTCATTCTGAGTGTTCCCGGCAGAGGTCATTCGGCTGAACACAACCGTGGTCTAATTAGAGCCAGATGTAGGCAGTTTCGTCTATAGTGCTTGATGGACAGTGGTCGCGTGCCAAACTACTGAGCTCTAGTTCTCCAAACTTTAACAGAGTGCCATAAGTAGAGGTTCAACTTACTGCTTCGGTTGAGTAGAGTGTAGCCATCAAAGGGGGTATCAGAAGCACTCAGGTGTGAAGAATTGGAAGCAGATATACCCAGTCTGCTGGCAGTGTCCTACGCGGACCAGCCTATCTGTCTGCCACGCCTGAATGTTTGCAACCGCGGCAGAGCTAGGCAGGCGCAATTATGCAGCAATACAAACTGCATAACCTAGCCAAATTTCAGGGGTGTACAAGAAACCACGGGGGATTTACAAGGAGATGTTCACTCGGAACAACCGGAAGACTGCCAGAAGTAAGATTCCAGAATTCTTCCTAAGAAACCTTGAACGAAGTGAAACACTCCTATTTTGCAATAACTTAGAACCTTATTGTGAGTGTTCCCAGCAGAGCTCATTCGGCTGATCACAACCGTGGACTAACTATAGCCAGATGTAAGCAGTGCCGTCCATAGTGCTTAATGGACAGTCGTGGCGTGCCAAACAACTGAGCTCTAGTTCTCCAAACTTTAACAGAATGCCATAAGTAGAGGTTCTACTTCCTGCTTCGGTTGAGTAGAGTGTAGCCGTCAAAGCTAGAATCAGCAGCACTCAGGTGAGAAGAACGAAAAGCAGATATACCCAGACCGCTGGCAGTGTCCTACTGTGTCCAGCCTATCTGTCTGCCACCCCTCAATATTTGCAACCACAGCAGAGCTAAGCAGTCGCAATTATGCAGCAATTCAAACTGCATAACCTGGCCAAATTTCACGGGTGTACAAGAAACCACGGGGGATTTACAAGGACATGTTCAGCAATGCAAACTGCGTAAGCGCCCCAAATTTCAGGGGTGTACAAGAAACCACGGGGGATTTACAAGGACATGATCACCCGGAACAACCGTAGGCCTACCGGCAGCAAGATTCCGGAATTCTTCTAGTGATGCCTTGAAAGCTGTGAAACGCGCCTATGTTGCAATAACTCAGAAACTCATTCTGAGTGTTCCCGGCACAGGTCATTGGGCTGAACACAACCGTGGACTAATTAGAGCCAGGTGTAGGCAGTGCCGTCCATACTGCTGGATGGAAAGTGGTGGAGTGCCGAACAACTGAGCTCTAGTTCTTAACACTTTCACAAAGTGCCATAAGTTGAGGTTCAACTTACTGCTCCGGTTGAGTAGAGTGTAGCCGTCAAAGCTGGAATCAGTAGCACTCAGGTGAAAAGAACGGGAAGCAGATATACCCAGTCCGCTGGCAGTGTCCTACGGGGACCAGCCTATCTGGCTGCTTGCCTGAATGTTTGCAACCGCGGCAAAGCTAGGCAGGCGCAATTGTGCAGTAATGCAAACTGCATAATCTGGCCAAATTTGACGGGTGTACAAGAAACCTCGGGGATTTACAAGGAGATGTTCACCCGGAACAGACGGAGGTCTGCCGGCAGCATCATTCTGGAATCCTTCCTAAGAAGCCTTGAAAGCAGTGAAACGCTCTTATGTTGCAATAACTCAGAACCTCATTCTGAGTGTTCCCGGCAGAGGTCATTCGGCTGAACACAACCGTCGACTAATTAGAGCCTGATGTATGCAGTGCCCTCCATAGTGCAGGATGGACAGTAGTGGTGTGCCAAACAACTGAGCCCTAGTTCTCACCACTTTCAAAAAGTGCCATACGTTGAGGTCCAACTTACTGCTGTGATTGAGTAGAGTGTAGCCGTCATGCTGGAATCAGTAGCACTCAGGTGAGACGAACGGGAAGCAGATATACCCAGTCTGCTGGCAATGTCTTACGGGGACCAGCCTATCTGTCTGTCACTCCTGAATGTTTGCAACCGCGGCAGAGCTAGGCAGGCGCAATTGTGCAGCAATGCAAACTGCATAACCTGGCCACATTTCACGGGTGTACAAGAAACAACGGGGGATTTACAAGGAGATGTTCACCCGGAACAGCCGGAGGCCTGCTGGCAGCAAAATTCCGGAATTCTTCCTAAGAAGCCTTGAAAGCAGTGAAACGCTCCTAGGTTGCAATCACTCAGAACCTCATTCTGAGTGTTCCCGGCAGAGGTCATTCGGCTGAACACAACTGTGGACTAATTAGAGCCAGATGTAGACAGTGCCGTCCATAGTGCTGGATGGAGAGTGTTCGCATGCCCAAAAACTGATTTGTAGTTCTCAACACTTTCAGAAAGTTCCCTAAGTTGAGCTTCACCTTACTGCTCCGGTTGAGTAGATTGTAGCCGTCAAAGCTGGAATCATTAGCACTCAGGTGAGAAGAACGGGAAGCAGATATACCCAGTCCGCTGGCAGTGTCCTACAGGGACCAGTCTATCTGGCTGCCATGCCTGAAAGTTTGTAACGGGGGCAGAGCTAGGCAGGCGCAATTGTGCTGCATTGCAAACTGCATAACCTGGCCAAATTTCACGGGTGTACAAGAAACCAAGGGGGATATACAAGGGGATATTCACCCGGAACAGCCAGAGGCCTGCTGGCAGCAAGATTCCAGAATTCTTCCTAAGAAGCCTTGCAAGCAGTGAAACGCTCCTATGTTGCAATAACTCAGAACCTCATTCTGAGTGTTCCCGGCAGAGGTTATTCAGGTGAACTCATCCGTGGACTAATTAGAGCCAGATGTAGGCAGTGGACAAATTGGAGCCAGATGTAGGTAATGGACTGATTAGAGCCAGATATAGGCAGTGTTTTCGATTGGAAAACAACTGAGCTTTAGTTCCCCAAACTTTCTCAAATTGCCATAAGTTGAGGTTCAACTTACTGCTCCGGTTGAGTAGAGTGTAGCCGTCAAAGCTGGAATCAGTATCACTCAGGTGAGAAGAACGGGAAGCAGATATACCCAGTCTGCTGGCAGTGTCCTACGGGGACCAGCCTGTCTGGCTGCCATACCTGAATGTTTGCAACCCCGGCAGAGATAGGCAGTCGCAATTATGCAGCAATGCAAATTGCATAACTTGGCCAAATTTCACAGGTGTACAAGAAACCACGGGGGATTTACAAGGAGATGTTCACCCGGAACATCCGGAGGCCAGCCGGCAGCAAGATTCCGGAATCTTCCTAAGACACCTTGAACGCTGTGAAACGCTCCTATGTTGCAATAACTCAGAACCTCATTTTTAGTGTTCCCGACAGAGGTCATTCGGCTGAACACAACCGAGAACTAATTAGAGCCAGATGTATGCAGTGCCGTCCATAGTGCTGGGGGGACAGTGGTCGCATGCTAAACAACTGAGCTCTAGTTCTCCAAACGTTCACAAAGTGCCATAAATTGAGGTTCAACTTACTGCTTCGGAAGAGTAGAGTGTAGCAACCAAGGCTGGAATCAGTAGCACACAGGTGAGAAGAACGAGAAGCAGATATACCCAGTCCGCTGGCAGTGTCCTACGTGGACCAGCCTATCTGGCTGCCACGCCTGAATGTTTGCAACCGCGGCAGAGCTAGGTAGGCGCAATTGTGCAGCAATGCAAACTGCGTAAACTGGCCAAATTTCACGGGTGTACAAGAAACCACGGGGGTTGTATAATTAGATGTTCACCCGGAAGAGCCAGAGGCCTTCCGGCAGCAAGATTCCGGAATTCTTCCTAAGAAGCCTTGAAAGCAGTGAAACGCTCCGATGTTGAAATAACTCAGAACCTCATTCTGAGTGTTCCTGGCAGAGGTCATTCGGCTGAACTCATCCGTGAACTAATTAGAGCCAGATGTAGGCAGTGGACTAATTTGAGCCAGATGTAGGCAATGGACTAATTAGAGCCAGATATAGGCAATGTTTTCGATTGGAAAACAACTGAGCTTTAGTTCTCCAAACTTTCACAAAGTGCCATAAGTTGACGTTCAACTTACTGGTCCGGTTGAGAAGAGTGTAGCCATCAAAGCTGGAATCAGTTGCACTCAGGTGAGAAGAACTGGAAACAGATAGACCCAGTTTGCTGGAAGTGTCTTACGGGGACCAGCCTATCTGGCTGATACACCTGAATGTTTGCAACCACGGCAAAGCTAGGCAGGCGCAATTGTGCAGCAATGCAAACTTCATAACCTGGCCAAATTTCACGGGTGTACAAGAAACCACGGGGGATTTACAACGAGATGTTCACCCGCAACAGCCGGAGGCCTGCGCACAGCAAGATTCCGGAATTCTTCCTGTGAAGCCTTGAAAGCAGTGAAACGCTCCTATGTTGCAATAACTCAGAACCTCATTCGGAGTGTTCCCGGCAGAGGTCATTCAGCTGAAAACAACCGTGGCCTAATTAGAGCCAGATGTAGGCCGTGCCGCCATAGTGCTGGATGGACATTGGTGGCGTTCCAAACAACTGAGCTCTAGTTTTCAACACTCACAAAGTGCCATCAGTTGAGGTTGAACTTACTGCTCTGGTTGAGTAGAGTGTAGCGGTCAAATCAGGAATCAGTAGCACTCAGGTGAGAAGAACGGGAAGCAGATACACCCAGTCCCCTGGCAGTGTCCTACCGGGACCAGCCTATCTGGCTGCCACGCCTGAATGTTTGCAACCGCGGCAGAGCTAGGCAGTCGCAATTGTGCAGCAATGCAAACTGCAAAACCTGGCCAAATTTCACGGGTGTACAAGAAACCACGGGGGATTTACAAGGAGATGTTCACCCGGAACAGCTGGAGGCCTGCTGGCAGCAAGATTCCGGAATTCATCCTGTGAAGCCTTGAAAGCAGTGAAACGCTCCTATGTTGCAATAACTCAGAACCTCATTCTGAGTGTTCCCGGCAGAGGTCATTCGGCTGATCACAACCGTGGACTAATTAGAGCCAGATGTAGGCAATGCCGTCCATAGTGCTGGATGGACAGTCGTGGCGTGGAAAACAACTGAGCTCTAGTTCTCAACACTTTCTCAAAGTGCCATAAGTTGAGGTTCAACTTACTGCTCCGGTTGAGTAGAGTGTAGCCGTCAAAGCTGGAATCAGTAGCACTCAGGTTAGAAGAACCGGAAGCACATATACCCAGTCCGCTGGCAGTGTCCTAGGTGGACCAGCCTATCTGGCTGCCACGCCTGAATGTTTGCAACCGCGTCAGAGCTAGGCAGGAACAATTGTGCAGCAATGCAAACTGCATAACCTGGCCAAATTTCACGTGTGTACAAGAAACCACGGGGGATTTACATGGAGATGTTCACACGAAACAGCCGGAGGCCTGCCGGCAGCAACATTCCGGAGTACTTCCTAAGAAGCCTTGAAAGCACTGAAACGCTCCTATGTGACAACAACTCAGAACCTCATTCTGAATGTTCCCAGCAGTGGTCATTCGGCTGAACTCATCCGTGGACTAATTAGAGCCAGATGTAGGCAGTGGAATAATTACAGCCAGATGTAGGCAATGGACTAATTAGAGCCAGATATAGGCAGTGTTTTCGATTGGAAAACAACTGAGCTTTAGTTCTCCAAACTTTCACAAAGTGCCATAAGTTGAGGTACAACTTACTGCTCTGGTTGAGTAGAGTTTACCCGTCAAAGCTGGAATCAGTAGCACTCAGGTGAGAAGAACGGGAAGCAGGTAGACCCAGTCCGCTGGCAGTGTCCTACGGGGACCAGCCTATCTGGCTGCTACGCCTGAATGTTTGCAATCTCGACAGAGCTTGGTAGGCGCAATTGTGCAGCAATGCATAATGCATAACCTGGCCAAATTTCACGTGTGTACAAGAAACCACGGGGGATTTACAAGGAGATGTTCACCCGCAAAAGCCGGAGGCCTCCCCGCAGCAAGATTCCGGAATTCTTCCTGTGAAGCCTTGAAAGCAGTGAAACGCTCCTATGTTGCAATAACTCAGAAACTCATTCTGAGTGTTCCAGGCAGAGGTCATTCGGCTGAACACAACCGTGGACTAATTAGAGCCAGATGTAGGCAGTGCCGTCCATAGTGTTGGATGGACAGTGGTGGCGTGCCAAACAACTGAGCTCTAGTTCTCAACACTTTCACAAAGTGCCATAAGTTGAGGTTCAACTTATTGCTCCGGTTGAGTAGAGTGTAGCCGTCAAAGCTGGCATCAGTAGCACTCAGGTGAGAAGAACGGGAAGCAGATATACCCAGTCTGCTGACAGTGTCCTACGGGGACCAGCCTATCTGGCTGCCACGCCTGAATGTTTGCAATCGCGGCAGAGCATGGCAGGTGCAATTGTGCAACAATGCAAACTGCCAAACCTGGCCAAATTTGACGGGTGTACAAGAAACCACGGGGAATTTACAAGGAGATGTTCACCCGGAACAGCCAGAGGCCTGCCGGCAGCAATATTCCAGAATCCTTCCTAAGAAGCCTTGAAAGCAGTGAAAGGCTCCTATGTGGCAATAACTCAGAACCTCATTCTGAGTGTTCCCGGCAGAGGTCATTCGGCTGAATACAACCGTGGACTAACTATAGCCAGATGGAGGAAGTGCCGTCCATAGTGCAGGATGGACAGTGTTGGTGTGCCAAAGAACTGAGCTCTAGTTCTCAACACTTTCACAAAGTGCCTTAAGTTGAGGATCAACTTACTGCTCCGGTTGAGTAGAGTGTAGGTGTCAAAGCTGGAATCAGTAGCACTCAGGTGAGAAGAATGGGAAGCAGATATACCCAGTCTGCTGGCAGTGTCTTACGGGGATCAGCCTATCGGGCTGCCATGCCTGAATGTTTGCAACCCCGGCAGAGATAGGCAGTCGCAATTATGCAGCAATGCAAACTGCATAACTTGGCCAAATTTCACAGGTGTACAAGAAACCACGGGGGATTTACAAGGAGATGTTCACCCGGAACAGCCGGAGGCCAACCGGCAGCAAGATTACGGAATTCTTTCTAAGAACGTTGAATGCAGTGAAACGCTCCTATGTTGCAATAACTCAGAACCTCATTTTGAGTGTTCCCGACAGCGGTCATTCGAATGAACACAACCGTGGACTAATTAGAGCCAGATGTAGGCAGTGCCGTCCATAGTGCTGGGCGGACAGTGGTCACATGCTAAACAATTGAGCTCTAGTTCTCCAAAAGTTCACAAAGTGCCATAAGTTGAGGTTCAACTTACTGCTTCGGTTGAGTAGAGTGTAGCCGTCAAAGCTGGAATCAGTATCACTCAGGCGAGAAGAACGAGAAGCAGATATACCCACTCCGCTGGCAGTGTCCTACGGGGACCAGCCTATCTGGCTTATACGCCTGAATGTTTGCAACCACGACATAGCCAGACAGTCGCAATTATGCAGCAATGCAAACTGCATAAATTGTCCCAATTTCACGGTTGTCCAAGAAACCACGAGGAAATACAAGGAGATGTTCACCCAGAACAACCGGAGGCCTGCCTGCAGCAAGATTCCGGAATTCTTCCTAAGAAGCCTTGAACGCAGTGAAACGCTCCTATGTTGCAATAACTCAACACCTCATTCTGAGTGTTCCCGGCAGAGGTCATTCGGCTGAACACAACCGTGGACTAATTAGAGCCAGATGTATGCATTGCCATCCATAGTGCTGGATGGACAGTGGTCGCGTGCCAAACAAGTGAGCTCTAGTTCTCCAAACTTTAACAGAGTGATATAATTAGAGGTTCAACTTACTGCTTCGGTAGAGTAGAGTGTAGCCGTCAAACCGGGAATCAGAAAGACTCAGGTGAGAAGAATGGGAAGCAGATATACCCAGTCCGCTGGCAGTGTCCTACGGGGACCAGCCTATCTGTCTGCCACGCCTGAATGTTCGCAACCGCGGCAGAGCTAGGCAGGCGCAATTATGCAGCAATGCAAACTGCATAACCTAGCCAAATTTCACGGGTGTACAAGAAACCACAGGGGATTTACAAGGAGATGTTCACTCAGAACAACCGGAGGCCTGCCGGCAGAAAGATTCCAGAATTCTTCCTAAGAAACCTTGAAGGCAGTGAAAAACTCCTATGTTGCAATAACTTACAACTTTATTGTGAGTGTTCCCAGCAGAGCTCATTCGGCTGAACACAACCGTGGACAAACTATAGCCAGATGTAGGCAGTGCCGTCCATAGTTCTTAATGGAGAGTCGTGGCGTGCCAAACAACTGAGCTCTAGTTCTCCAAACTTTAACACAGTGCCATAAGTAGAGGTTCAACTTCCTGCTTCGGTTGAGTAGAGTGTAGCCGTCAAGGCTAGAATCAGCAGCACTCAGGTGAGAAGAACGGGAAGGAAATATACCCAGTCTGCTGTCAGTGTCCTACATTGTCCAGCCTATCTGGCTGGCACGCCTCAATATTTGCAACCGCGGCAGAGCTAAGCAGTCGCAACTATGCAGCAATTCGAACTGCATAACCTGGCCAAATTTCACAGGTGTACAAGAAACCACGGAGGATTTACAAGGACATGTTCACCCGGAACAGCGGGAGGCCTGCCCCCAGCAAGATTCCGGAATTCTTACTAAGAAACCTTGAAAGCAGTGAAACGCTCCTATGTTTCAGTAACTCAGAACCTCATTCTGAGTGTTCCCGGCAGAGGTCATTCGCATGAACACAACCGTGGACTAATTACAGAAAGTTGTAGTCAGTGCCGTCCATAGTGCTGGATGTACACTGGTGGCGTGCCAAACAACTGAGCTCTAGTTCTCAACACTTTCACAAAATGCCATAAGTTGAGGTTCAACTTACTGCTCCGGTTGAGTAGAGTGTAGCCGTCAAAGCTGGCATCAGTAGCACTCAGGTGAGAATATCGGGAAGCAGATATACCCAGACTGCTGGCAGTGTCCTACGGGGACCAGCTTATCTGGCTGCCACGCCTGAATGTTTGCAATCGCGGCAGAGCTTGGCAGGCGCAATTGTGCAGCAAGGCAAACTGCATAACCTGGCCATATTTTACGGGTGTACAAGAAACCACTTGGGATTTACAAGGAGATGTTCACCCGGAACAGCCAGAGGCCTGCTGGCAGCAACATTCCGGAATCCTTCCTAAGAAGCCTTGAAAGCAGTGAAACGCTCCTATGTTGCAATAACTCAGAACCTCATTCTGAGTGTTCCCGGAAGATATCATTCGGCTGAACACAACTGTGGACTAATTAGAGCCAGACGTAGGCAGTGCCGTACATAGTGCTCGATGGACAGTGATGGCGTGCCAGACACCTGAGATCTAGTTCTCAACACTTTCACAAAGTGCCATAAGTTGAGGTTCAACTTACTGCTCCGGGTGAGTAGAGTGCAGCCGTCAAAGCTGGAATCAGAAGCACTCAGGTGAGAAGAATGGGAAGCAGATATACTCAGTCCGCTGGCAGTGTCCTACGTGGACCAGCCTATCTGGCTGCCACGCCTGAATGTTTGCAACTGTGGCAGGCGTTGGCAGGCGCAATTGTGTAGCAATGCAAACTGCATAACCACCCCAAATTTCAAGGGTGTACAAGAAACCACGGGGGATTTACAAGGAGATGTTTACCCGGAACAGCCGGAGGCCTGCCGGCAGCAACATTCCGGAATTCTTCCTAAGAAGCCTTGAAAGCCGTGAAAATCTCTTATGTTGGAATAACTCAGAACCTTATTCTGAGTATTCCCGGCAGAGGTCATGCGGCTGATCACAACCGTGGACTAATTAGAGCCAGATGTAGGCAGTGCCGTCCATAGTGCTGGAAGGTCAGGCGTCGCATGTCCAACATCTGAGCTGTAGTTCTCAACACTTTGAGAAAATGCCCTAAGTTGAGCTTCACCTTACTGCTCCAGTTGAGTAGATTGTAGCCGTCAAAGCTGGAATCAGTAGCTCACAGGTGAGAAGAACAGAAAGCAGATATACCCGGTCCGCTGGCAGGGTCCTACACGGACCAGTCTATCTGGCTACCACACCTGAATGTTTGTAACCGGGGCAGAGCTAGGCAGGCGCAATTGTGCAGCAGTGCAAACTGCATAACCTGGCCAAATTTCACGGGTGTACAAGAAACCACGGGGGATGTACAAGGAGATGTTGACCCGGAACAGCCAGAGGCCGGCCGGCAGCAAGATTCCGGAATTCTTCCTAAGAAGCATTGAAAGCAGTGAAACGCTCCTACGTTGCAATAACTAAGAACCTCATTCTAGTGTTCCAGGCAGAGGTCATTCGGCTGAACTCATCCGTGGACTAATTAGAGCCAGAGGTAGTCAGTGGACTAATTAGAGCCAGATGTAGGCAATGGACTAATTAGAGCGAGATATAGGTAGTGTTTTCGATTGGAAAACAACTGAGCTTTAGTTCTCCAAACTTTCACAAAGTGCCATAAGTTGAGGTTCAACTTACTGCTCCGGTTGAGTAGAGTGTACCCGTCAAAGCTGGAATCAGTAGAACTCAGGTGAGAAGAACGGGAAGCAGATATACCCAGTCCGCAGGCAGTGTCTTTCGTGGACCAGCCTATCTGGCTGCCACGCCTGAATGTTTGCAACCACGGCAGAGGTAGGCAGGCGCAATTGTGCAGCAATGCAAACTGCATAACTTGGACAAATTCCACAGGTGTACAAGAAAGCACGGGGGATTTACAAGGAGATGTTCACCCAGAACAGCTGGAGTCCTGCCTGCAGCAAGATTCGGGAATTCTTCATGTGAAGCCTTGAAAGCAGTGAAAAGCGCCTATGTTGAAATAACTCAGAACTTCATTCTGAGTGTTCCCGGCAGAGGTCATTCGGCTGAACACAACCGTGGACTAATCAGAGCCAGATGTACGCAGTGCCATCCATAGTGCGGGATGGACAGTGGTGGCGTGCCAAACAACTGAGCTCTAGTTCTCAACACTTTCACAAAGTGCCATAAGTTGAGGTTCAACTTACTGCTCCGGTTGAGTAGAGTGTAGCCGTCAAAGCTGGAATCAGTACCACTCAGGTGAGAAGAACAAAAAGCAGATATAACCAGTCCGCTGGCAGTGTCTTACGGGGACCAGCCTATCTGGCTGCCACGCCTGAATGTTTGCATCGGCGGCAGAGCTAGGCAGGCGCAATTGTGCAGCAATGCAAACTGCATAACCTGGCCAAATTTCACGGGTGTACAAGAAACCACAGGAGATTAACCAGGAGATGTTCACCCGGAACAGCCGGACGCCTGAAGTCAGCAATATTCCGGTATTCTTCCAAAGAAGCCTTGAAAGCAGTGAAAAGCTCCTATGTTGCTATAACTCAGAAACTCATTCTGAGTGTTCCCGGCAGAGGTCATTCGGCTGAACACAACTGTGGACTAATTAGAGCCAGATGTAGGCAGTGACGTCCATAGTGCTGGATGGACAGTGGTGTCGTGCCAAACAACTTAGCTCTAGTTCTCCAAACATTAGCAGAGTGCCATAAGTAGAGGTTCAACTTCCTGCTTCGGTTGAGTAGAGTGTAGCCGTCAAAGCTGGAATCAGAAGCACTCAGTTGAGAAGAACGGGAAGCAGATATACCTAGTCCGCTGGCAGTGTCCTACGGGGATAAGCCTACCTGGCTGCCACGCCTCAATGTTTGCAAGCGCAGCAGAGCTAAGCAGTCGCAATTATGCAGCAATTCAAACTGCATAACCTGGCCAAATTTCACGGGTGTACAAGAAACCACGGGGGATTTACAAGGACATGTTTACCCAGAACAGCCGGAGGCCTGCCGGCAGCAAGATTCCGGAATTCTTCCTAAGAAACCTTGAAAGTAGTGAAACGATCCTATGTTGCAATAACTCAGAACCTCATTCTGAGAGTTCCCGGCAGAGGTCATTCGGCTGAACACAACCGTGGACTAATTAGAGCCAGATGTAGGCAGTGCGGTCCATAGTGCTGGATGGACAGTGGTCGCATGCCAAACAACTGAGCTTTAGTTCTCAACACTTTCAGAAAGTTCCCTAAGTTGAGCTTCAACTTACTGCTCCGGTTGAGTAGAGTGTAGCCTTCAAAGCTGGAATCAGTATCACTCAGGTGAGAAGAACGGAAAGCAGATATACCCAGTCCGCTGGCAGTGTCCTACGGGGACCAGCCTATCTGGCTGCCACGCCTGAATGTTTGCAACCGCGGCAGAGCTAGGCAGGTGCATTTGTGCAGCAATGCAAACTGCATAACCGGGACAAATTTCACAGGTGTACAAGAAACCCTGGAGGATTTACAAGGAGATGTTCACCTGGAACAGCCGGAGGCCTGCCGGCAGCAAGATTCCGGAATTCTTCCTAAGAAGCCTTGAAAGAAGTGAAACGCTCATATGTTGCAATATTTCAGAACCTCATTCTGAGTGTTCCCGGCAGAGGTCATTCGGCTGAACACAACCGTGGACTAATTAGAGCCAGATGTAGGCACTGCTGTCCATAGTGCTGTATGGACAGCGGTTGCGTGCCAAACAACTGAGCTCTAGTTCTCAACACTTTCACAAAGTGCCATAAGTTGAGGTTCAACTTACTGCTCCGGTTGAGTAGAGTGTAGCCGTCAAAGCTGGAATCAGTAGCACTCAGGTGAGAAGAATGGGAAACAGATATATCCAGTTCGCTGGCAATGTCCTACGGGGACCAGCCTATCTGGCTGCCACGCCGGAATGTTTGCCAGCATGGCAGAGCTAGGCAGGCGCAATTGTGCAGCAATGCAAACTGCATAATCTGGCCCAATTTCACGGGTGTACAAGAAACCACGGGGGATTTACAAGGAGATGTTCACCCGGAACTGCCGGAGGCCTGCCGGTATCAAGATTCCGGAATTCTTCCTAAGAAGCCTTGAAAGCAGTGAAACGCTCCTATGTTGCAATATCTCAGAACCTCATTGTGAGTGTTCCCGTCAGAGGTCATTCGGCTGAACACAACCGTGGACTAACTATAGCCAGATGCATGCAGTGCCGTCCAGAGTGCTGGCTGGACAGTGGTGGTGTGCCAAATAACTGAGCTCTAGTTCGCAACACTTTCACAAATTGCCATAAGTTGAGGATCAACTTACAGATCAGGTTGAGTAGAGTGTAGCCGTCAAAGCTAGAATCAGCAGCACTCAGATGAGTAGAACGGGAATCAGATATACCCAGTCCCCTAGCAGTGTCCTATGGTATCCAGGCTATCTGGCTGCTACACCTCAATGTTAGCAACCGCGGCAGAGCTAAGCAGTCGCAATTATGCTGCAATGCAAACTGCATAAGCTGGTCAAATTTCCCGGGTGTACAAGAAACCATGGGGGATTTATAAGGACATATTTACCTGGAATAGCCGGAGGCCTGCAGGCAGCAAGATTCCGGAATTCTTCCTAAGAAGCCTTGAAAGCAGTGAAACGCTCCTATGTTGCAATTACTCAGAATCTCATTCTGACTATTCCCGGTAGACGTCATTCAGCTGAACACAACCGTGGACTAATTAGAGCCAGATGTAGGGAGTGCCGTCCACAGTGCTGGATGGACAGTGGTCGCATGCCCAACAACTGTGCTCTAGTTGTCAACACTTTCACAAAATGCCATAAGTTGAGGTTCAACTTACTGCTCCGGTTGAGTAGAGTGTAGCCGTCAAAGGTGGAAACAGTATCACTCAGGTGAGAAGAACGGGAAGCAGATATACCCAGTCTGCTGGCAGTGTCCTACAGGGACCAGTCTGTCTGGCTGCCACGCCTGAATGTTTTTAACCGGGGCAGAGTTAGGCAGGCGCAATTGTGCAGCAGTGCAAACTGCATAAACTGGCCAAATTTCACGGGTGTACAAGAAACCACGGGGGATGTACAAGGAGATGTTCACCCGGAACAGCCAGAGGCCTGCCGGCAGCAAGATTCCGGAATTCTTCCTAAGAAGCCTTGAATGCAGATAAACGCTCCAATGTTGCAATAACTCAGAACCTCATTCTGAGTGTTCACGGCAGAGGTCATTCGGCTGAACACAACCGTGGACTAATTAGAGCCAGATGTAGGCAGTGCCATCCATAGTGCTGGATGGACAGTGGTGGCATGCCAAACAACTGAGCTCTAGTTCTCAACACTTTCACAAAGTGCCATAAGTTGAGGTTCAACTTACTGCTCCGGTTGAATAGAGTGTAGCCGTCAAAGCTAGAATCAGTAGCACTCAGGTGAGAAGAACGGGAAGCAGATATACCCATTCCGCTGGCAGCCTTCTTCGGGGACCAATCTATCTGGCTGCAACGCCTGAATGTTTGCAACCGCGGTAGAGCTAGGCAGGCCCATTTGTGCAACAATGCAAACTGCATAACCTGGCCAAATTTCACAGGTGTACAAGAAAACCTAGGGGATTTACAAGGAGATGTTCACCCGCAACAGGTGGAGGCCTGCCGGCAGCAATATTCCGGAATTCTTCCTGTGAAGCCTTTAAAGCTATGAAACGCTCCTATGTTGCAATAACTCTGCACCTCATTCTGAGTGTTCCCGGCAGAGGTCATTCGGCTGAACACAACCGTGGACTAATTAGAGCCAGATGTAGGCAGTGCTGGATGGAGAGTGGTAGCATGCCAAACAACTGAGCTCTAGTTCTCAACACTTTCACAAAGTGCCATAAATTGATGTTCAACTTCCTGCTCAGGTTGAGTAGAGTGTAGCCGGAATCAGTAACTGGAATCAGTAGCACTCAGGTGAGAAGAACGGCATGCAGATATACCCAGTCCACTGGCAGTGTCCTACGGGGACCAGCCTATCTGGCTGCTATGCCTGAATGTTTGCAACCCCTGCAGAGCTAGGCAGGCGCAATTGTGCAGTAATGCAAACTGCATAAGCTGGCCAAATTTCCCGGGGGTACAAAAAACCACGGGGGATTTACAAGGAGATGTTCACCCGGAACAGCAGGAGGCTTTCCGGCAGCAAGATTCCGGAATTCGTCCTAAGAAGCCTTGAAAGTAGTGAAACGCTCCTATGTTGCAATAACTCAGAACCTGATTCTGAGTGTTCCCGGCACAGGTCATTCGGCTGAACACAACCGTGGACTAATTAGAGCCAGATGTAGGCAGTGCCGTCCATAGTGCTGGATGGACAGTGGAGGCGTGCCAAACAACTGAGCTCTAGTTCTCAACACTTTCACAAAGTGCCATAAGTTGAGGTTCAACTTACTGCTCCGGTTGAGTAGAGTGTAGCCGTCAAAGCTGGAATCAGTAGCACTCAGGTGAGAGGAACAAGAAGCAGATATACCGAGTCCGCTGGCAGAGTCGGACGGGGACCAGCCTATCTGGCTGCCACGCCTGAATGTTTGCAACCGCGGCAGAGCTAGGCAGGCGCAATTGTGCAGCAATTCAAACTGCATAACCTGGCCAAATTTCACGGGTGTACATGAAACCACGGGGGATGTAGAAGGAGATGTTCACCCGGAACAGCCAGAGGCCTGCCGGCAGCAAGATTCCGGAATTCTTCCTAAGAAGCCTTGAAAGCAGTGAAACGCTCCTATGTTGCAATAACTCAGAACCTCATTCTGAGTGTTCCCTGCAGAGGTCATTCGGATGAACACAACCTTGGACTAATTAGAGCTAGATGTAGTCAGTGTCATCCATAGTGCTGGATGGACAGTGGTGGCTTGCCAAACAACTGAGCTCTAGTTCTCAACACTTTCACAAAGTGCCATAAGGTGAGGTTCAACTTACTGCTCCGGTTGAGTAGAGTGTAGCCGTCAAAGCTGGAATCAGTAGCACTCAGGTGAGAAGAACGGGAAGCAGATATACCCAGTCCGCTGGCAGTGTCCTACGGGGTCCAGCCTATCTGGCTGCCACGCCTGAATGTTTGCAACCACGGCAGAGCTAGGCAGGCGCAATTGTGCAGCAATGCAAACTGCATAACCTGGCCAAATTTCACGGGTGTACAAGAAACCACGGGGGATCTACAAGGAGATATTAACCCGGAACAGCCGGATGCCTGCCGGCAACAAGATTCTGGAATTCTTCCTAAGAAGCCTTGAAAGCAGTGAAACGCTCCTATGTTGCAATAACTCAGAACCTCATTCTGAGTGTTCCCTGCAGAGGTCATTTGGCTGAACACAAGCGTGGACTAATTAGAGCCAGATGTAGACAGTGGCGTCCATAGTGCTGGATGGACAGTGGTGGTTTGCCAAACAACTGAGCTCTAGTTCTCAACAGTTTCACAAAGTGCCATAAGTTGAGGTTCAACTTACTGCTCCCGTTGAGTAGAGTGTCGCCGTGAAAGCTGGAATCAGTAGCACTCAGGTGAGAAGAACGGGAACCAGATATACCCAGTCCGTTGGCAGTGTACTACGGGGAACAGCCTATCTGGCTGCCATGTCTGAATGTTTGCCACCGCGGCAGAACTAGGCAGGCGCAATTGTGCAGCAATAAAAACTGCATAACCTGGCCAAATTTGACGGGAGTACAAGAAACCACGGGGGATTTACAAGGAGATGTTCACCCGGAACAGCTGGAGGTCTGCCGGCAGCAAGATTCTAGAATCCTTCCTGAGAAGCCTTAAAAGCAGTGAAACGCTCCTATGTTGTAGTAACTCAGAACCTCATTCTGAGTGTTCCCGGCAGAGGTCATTCGGCTGAACACAACCGTGGACTAATTAGAGCCAGAGGTATGCAATGCCGTCCATAGTGCTGGATGGACAGTGGTGGCGTGCCAAACACCTGAGCTCTAGTTCTCAACACTTTCACAAAGTACCATACGTTGAGGTTCAACTTACTGCTCCGGTTGAGTAGAGTGTAGCCGTCAAACCTGGAATCAGTAGCACTCAGGTGAGAAGAACGGGAAGCAGATATACCCAGTCCGCTGGCAGTGTCCTACGGGGACCAGCCTATCTGGCTGCCACGCCTTAATGTTTGCAACCACGGCAGAGCTAGGCAGGTGCAATTGTGCAGCAATGCAAACTGCATAACGTGGCCAAATTTCTCGTGTGTACAAGAAACCACGGGGGATTTACAAGGAGATGTTCACTGGGAACAGCCGGAGCCCTGCCGGCAGCAAGATTCCGGAATCCTTCCTAAGAAGCCTTGAAAGCAGTGAAACGCTCCTATGTTGTAGTAACTCAGAACCTCATTCTGAGTGTTCCCAGCAGAGGTCATTCGGCTGAACACAACCGTGGACTATTTAGAGCCAGTTGTAGGCAGTGCCATCCATAGTGCTGGATGGACAGTTGTGGCATGCCAAACAACTGAGCTCTAGTTCTCAACACTTTAACAAATTGCCATGAATTGAGGTTCAGCTTACTGCTCCGGTTGAGTAGAGTGTAGCCATCAAAGCTGGAATCAGTAGCACTCAGGTGAGAAGAACGGGAAGCAGATATACCCAGTCCGCTGGCAGTGTCCTACAGGGACCAGCCTATCTGGCTGCCACGCCTGAATGTTTGCAAGCGTGGCAGAGTTAGGCAGCCGCAATTGTGCAGCAATGCAAACTGCATAACCTGGCCAAATTTCACGCGTGTACAAGAAACCACGGGGGATTTACAAGGAGATGTTCACCCGGAACAGCCGGAGGCCTTCCGACAGCCAGATTCCGGAATTCTTCCTGTGAAGCCTTGAAAGCAGTGATACGCTCCTATGTTGCAATAACTCAGAACCTCATTCTGAGTGTACCTGGCAGAGTTCATTCGGCTGAACACAACCGTGGACTAATTAGAGCCAGATGTAGGCAGTGCCGTCCATAGTGCTGGATGGACAGTAGTTGCGTGCCAAACTACCGAGCTCTAGTTCTCAATACTTTCACAAAGTGCCATAAGTTGATGTTTAACTTACTGCTCCGGTTGACTAGAGTGTAGCCGTCAATCCGTCAAAGCTGGAATCTGTAGCACTCAGGTGAGAAGAACGGGAAGCAGATATACCCAGTGGGCTGGCAGTGTCCTACGGGGACCAGCGTATCTGGCTGCCACGCCTGAATGTTTGCAACCGCGGCAGAGCTAGGCAGGCGCAATTGTGCAGCAAGGCAAACTGCATAACCTGGCCAAATTTCACGGGTGTACAAGAAAACACGGGGGATTTACAAGGAGATGTTCACCCGGAACAGCCGGAGGCCTGCCAGCAGCAAGATTGCGGAATTCCTCCTAAGAAACATTGAAAGCAGTGAAACGCTCCTATGTTGCAGTAACTCAGAATCTCCTTCCGCGTGTTCCTGGCAGAGGTCATTCGGTGAACACAACCGTGGACTAATTAGAGCCAGATGTAGGCAGTGCCGTCCATAGTGCTGGATGGACAGTGGTGTCTTGCCAAACAACTGAGCTCTAGTTCTCAACACTTTCACAAAATACCATAAATTGAGGTTCAACTTACTGCTCCGGTTGAGTAGAGTGTAGCCGTCAAAGCTGGAAATAGTAGCACTCAGGTGAGAAGAACGGGAAGGAGATATACCCAGTCCGCTGGCAGTGTCCTACGGAAACCAGCCTACCTGGCTGCCACGCCTGAATGTTTGGAACCACGGCAGAGCTAGGCAGGCGCAATTGTGCAGCAATGCAAACTGCCTAACCTGGCCAAATATCTCGGGTGTACAAGAAACCACGGGGTATTTACAAGGAGATGATCACCCGGAACAGCCGGAGGCCTGCTGGCAGCAAGATTCCGGAATCCTTCTTAAGAAGCCTTGAAAGCAGTGAAACTTTCCTATGTTGCAATAACTCAGAACCTCATTCTGAGTGTTCCCGGCAGAGGTCATTCAGCTGAACACAACCGCAGAATAATTAGAGCCAGATGTAGGCAGTGCCGTCCATAGTGCTGGATGGACAATTGTGGCGTGCCAAACATCTGAGCTCTAGTTCTCAATACTTTCACAAAGTGCCATAAGTTGAGGTTCAACTTACTGCTCCGGTTGAGTAGAGTGTAGCCGTCAAAGCTGGAATTAGTAGCACTCAGATGAGAAGACCGGGAAACAAATATACCCAGTCTGCTGGCAGTGTCCTACGGGGACTAGCCTGTCTGGCTGCCACGCCTGAATGTTTGCAACCGCGGCAGAGCTAGGCAGACGCAATTGTGCAGCAATGCAACCTGCATAACCTGGCCAAATTTCACGGGTGTACAAAAAACCACGGGGGATTTATAAGGAGATGTTTCCCCGGAACAGCCGGAGGCCTTCTGGCAGCAAGATTCCGGAATTCTTCCTGTGAAGCCTTGAAAGCAGTGAAACGCTCCTATGTTGCAATAACTCAGAACCTCATTCTGAGTGTTCCCGGCCGAGGTCATTCCCCTGAACACAACCGCGGAGTAATTAGAGCCAGATGTAGGCAGTGCCGTCCATAGTGCTGGATGGACAGTGGTGGCGTGCCAAACAACTGAGCTCTAGTTCTCAACACTTTCACAAAGTGCCATAAGTTGAGGTTCAACTTACTGCTCCCGTTGAGTAGAGTGTAGCCGTCAAAGCTGGAATCAGTAGCACTCAGGTGAGAAGAACGGGAAGCAGATATACCCAGTCCGCTGGCAGTGTCCTACGGGGACCAGCCTATGTGGCTGCCACGCGTTAATATTTGCAAACGCGGCAGAGCTAGGCAGGCGCAATTATGCAGCAATTCAAACTGCATAACCTGGCCAAATTTGATGGGTGTACAAGAAACCACGGGGGATTTACAAGGAGATGTTCACCCGGAACAGCCGGAGGCCTGCCGGCAGCAAGATTCCGGAATCCTTCCTAAGAAGCCTTGAAAGCAGTGAAACCCTCCTATGTAGCAATAACTCAGAAGCTCATTCTGAGTGTTCCAGGCAGAGGTCATTCGGCTGAACACAACCGTGGACTAATTAGAGCCAGATGTAGGCACTGCCCTCCATAGTGCTGGATGGACAGTGGTGGCGTGCCAAACACCTGAGATCTAGTTCTCAACACTTTCACAAAGTGCCGTAAGTGGAGGTTCAACTTACTGCTCCGGTTGAGTAGAGTTTAGCCGTCAAAGCTGTTATCAGTAGCACTCAGGTGAGAAGACCGGGAAGCAGATATACCCAGTCTGTTGGCAGTGTCCTACGGGACCAGCCTATCTGGCTGCCACGCCTGAATGTTTGCAACCACGGCAGAGGTAGGCAGGCGCAATTGTGCAGCAATGCAAACTGCATAACCTGGCCAAATTTCTCCGGTGTACAAGAAACCACAGGGGGGATTTCTGGGAAGATTGCGGAAAAGAAGCTGGAATCTGAACAAGCTCTCTCATTGAAAGCACTTTTAGAGTTCCAGTGAACAGTCCTAAGCCAGAGAATCACACTAAGTGTTTCATCACAGGACAGAGAGTTAGAGAAGCAGGGGAATCCAAGGAAACACATCAGCTGCCGCTGCGGCGGCAGGGTCGCGGCGGCAACCACCGCCGTGGGGTCATACCTGAGACACAGAGAGTCCGGGAGGAAGGAGGCAGACGCAGCAGACGAGCGGATTCTACTCAACACCAACAGGAACCGACAAGGAGCGGACATCTTCATCCTGCTCTTTGCAGACTAGAGACGACCCAGGATCCAAGACTTGGCGTGAGTACAAGCCCGACGTCCTCACTCCTTCTCAGGGAGCAGAGGAGGGAAGGCCACCCCTCCCCCCCAGCACCGGTGATCTCCATCTTGGATACCGACAATGCTTGGAGGAGCTGCTAGCTCCAGCTCAGGCCTTGGAATAAATCGAGTCATTTAGCAGGTCACAAGAACTTAACGGCGAAGTCACCTGCCAGACTCAGCTCCATCAAGGGAAAAGTCACCCAGCTCAGGCGCCAGCCATTGGAGTGCCTTGCCTCACTGGGTAACCAGAGCCAGAGGCTGCCCCTCCCTCTAGCAGCCACCACAATCAATTGAAAAACAGAAACCCTGAGAATGGCTCCAGGCTGGGCGCTGTGAGATTTATCACAAAATAGCCCCAGGGAAAAGCTACTGTTTGTTGAAAGGCCTCAACTCTACCCAGAACCTAGCCTCATCACCACATCCCCCTCTTTTGTGATTCTCAAAGCAGATCACCCTCCCAGAAAACTAACCTGGGAGGGGGATCTCAAAATCTTGGGTAAAGCAGAGCATTTTTCTGCCTCTTCCAACCAACCGACTTAAGAAACCAATCAAGCCACAGGACCTCAAGCTGACCAGAGACTCCAACAAGAGACTGGTTACAGACAAAAGGGAGATACAGGATTCTTCCCACTCCTCCCCCCCCCCAAAAAAAAATCAAAAGACTTTTTTTTTCTTTTTTTATTTTTTTCTTCTTCTTCTTCTTTTCTTTTTTTTGCTTGTTTTTTGTTTTTTGTTACCTTATATATATATATATATATATATATATATATATATATATATATATATATATATAAATTTTTTTCCCTTCTAAAGCTTTTATTAATCTTTAATTTTTGCCTCTTCTGAAAAAATAATTGTTTTCCAGTAACTTTTTTTTCTCATCTTATAATTTTTATTTTAGGAATATGTGAATGAGCGTTTTCCTTCCTTTTCTTGTCTTCTTTCTCTTTTTCTTTCTTTCTTAATTATCTTTTTGTTTTTTGTCTAGCTCTACTGAACTTCTGATCTTTTCTTCTCCCTTTCCCATCCTTAACGTTTTTCACATCTCCTCTATGTCCCCCCCGTTCTCTGAACATATTCACATTCCTCTCTAAATAGACAGTCTTTTAACCTCTATAATAACATTAATTTTTACGTTTCTATTTTTTTTCTGTTCTCTCTTCATTCCCCTTTCCGTCTCTTCTTTTTTTCTCTCTCTCTACTTGCATCCTACCCAACCCATTTCCTGCATTGTGATTAGGACATAGTTAACTCTCCCTGTGCCTCCCCACACCAATCTATTCCTATTTTTTACCCACATCTCTCCCTAATCCTAATAATTTCTGGTTTTCCAAATTATTTTCTGCAGTTCGAAGTCCTTTAACATATAGTTGTTTGATGTTGAATAAATGTATCTGTTGAACTAGATTGTATCTGTAGACTATTGACTGTACAAACGCAAACTTTGGTTGATGGTTGCCTTAAGATAGTGTTCTAGCACAAAACTGGTGCAATCTTCACCTCAAATGGGCCGAGTAAGCCGGAAAAACACAAGAAAAATGGCAAATTCGGTATCTCAATTCCCAACCTTGATAATCAGGGATTAGAACAGACAAAGAATAATGCAGAGGAGAGTTCCCAAATAGCTCTACAAACACTAATAGCAAACATGATAAATGAGAAGTTTGACAATGTACAAAGGACTCTCTATGAGCGTGATAGGGAGAGAGAGGAGGCATCCCAGAAGTTTATACAGGAATATCATAAGCGTGAGGAAGCTACTCAAAAACTGATACAGGATTTGCGTGAACAACTTGAGAATATTCAAAGAGAAAGGGAGGAATGGCGTGAGCAGGCAGAGAACACTCAAAGAGAACTGCAGGAATCCCACGAACGGGAAGAAAGAGAACTGCAGGAATCCCACAGACGGGAGGAAGCTAATCAAAGAGTAATTCAGGAATTGAGAGACCAGGTAGAGAATACACAAAGATCACTAAAGGCATTCATGGAATCCATTAACAAAGAGCTGAAGGAAGTCAGGGAGACCACAAAGGGAATGCTGAATGGAACCCAACAGAAGGAATGGGAGTCCAAAGAAACCATAACCAATCAACTAAGTGATTTGAGAACAAACACTGAACACCAAATTAAGGAAGTAAAGAAATTCATACAAGACCTAAAACAGAGCTTCAACAAAGAACTTGAAGCCATCAAAGCTGACCAATTAGAAGGAAAAGCGATAAAAAACAAAGTAGAGAGTCTTGACAGCAGGTTAGACCATGCAGAAGATCGAATCTCAGGGATTGAAGACAGCCTAGATATTATAGAGAAAGAACATACAACCATCCAAGACAAGTCCAAGAAATATGATAGGTCTATCCAACACCTGGAAGACACCATCAGAAGGCCCAATCTAAGGATAATGGGTGTAAAGGAGCACCTAGAAACAGAAGTTAATGGTCTAGGAAATTTGTTTAACAGGATCCTAGCAGAGAACTTCCCAAACATACAAAAAGATAGGCCTATTCAGATACAAGAAGCTTTTAGAACCCCAAATAGACCAGACCAGAATAGGACATCCCACCGTCACATTATAATCCACACAGGATCAACCCAGACCAAGGAAAAGATCCTTAAAGCTGTCAGGGAGAAAAGGGTAATCACCTATAAAGGGAAACCAATTAGAATTACCTCAGATTTCTCAGCAGAGACAATCAAAGCAAGAAGAGCCTGGAATGACGTATGCCATGCCCTAAAAACAAACAACTATCAACCAAGAATACTGTACCCAGCTAAACTCTCCTTCATAACTGAAGGCCAAATAAAAACCTTCCATAGCAAAGAAAAATTGAAACAATACATCTCCACCAAACCAGCCCTACAAAAGATTCTTAAAGATGTCCTACACATAGAAAACCAACAAGACCGCAACAAAGGCCAAGAAACTGCACCCAAACTGAGAATCCAAGAACCTTAGGAAGAACCCAGTTTTCGCAGCCCCCAAGAAGGTGGATAACATGGCAGGAACTCCCAAATACCTCTCAGTCCTATCTCTTAACGTTAACGGACTGAACTCTCCAATTAAGCGACATAGACTGTCTAGTTGGATTAAAAAACAAGACCCTTCTATCTGCTGCCTGCAGGAGTAACATCTTGCCCATAAAAACAAACACATCTTCAATGTTAAAGGCTGGAACAAAATCTACCAAGCAAACGGCCCTCATAAACAGGCGGGAGTTGCAATCCTAATATCAGATAAAATAGACTTCAAACTAAAATTCGTGAGAAGAGATAAAGAAGGTCACTACATACTAATTAAAGGATCTCTCCTTCAGGAGGATATTACAATTCTAAATATCTATTCGCCAAACAATGGAGCACCCAAATTTATCAAAGAAACACTACTTTCCCTCAAATCCCATATAGATCCAAAGACATTAATTGTTGGGGATTTTAACACACCACTCTCCCCACTAGATAGATCAACTCGGCAAAAACTCAACAGAGAAACCGCAGATCTAAACAGCTGCATAGATCAACTAGACTTAACAGACATTTACCGAACATTTCACCCAGCAGCATCAGAATACACGTTCTTCTCAGCAGCACATGGAACGTTTTCTAAAATAGACCACATTTTAGGCCACAAAGCAAACTTGTCTAAATTCAGAAACATTGAAGTTATACCTTGCATTCTCTCTGACCACAAGGGAATAAAATTAGAACTCAACACCAAAAGCCACCAAAGAAAGTCCGGTATCACATGGAGGCTGAACAACACACTGCTGAATCATGAGTGGGTCATGGAAGAGATTAGAAAGGAAATTCAAATGTTCATGCTATTCAACAAAAATGAACACACAAATTACCAGCTCCTCTGGGACACAGCAAAGGCAGTACTCAGAGGCAAGTTT